>NC_134114.1:88801071-90012857 GCF_040939455.1 Microcebus murinus | reverse complement strand
CTATTACCATGATTATTTTCTAATTATAAGAATTGTATTCTGCATACATTTGTATAATATAAATACCTTTTTTCACTTAGTGATACAGTGTATCTATCTTTTATGACAGTATATATTCTTTTTTTTATTTGAGCATTTATTTTTTTCCAAAGAAATCCATGCAGAGAGAGACAGAGACAGAGAGAGAGAGAAAACGAGAGAAAGAGACTCAGAGAGAGAGAGAAAGAGACAGAGAGGACAGTATATATTCTTTTACAATATTTTTTCTAATGGATACATTGTATGCCATTACAAGGACACATCATAGTTTATTTAACTAACCCTTGATTAGTGGGTTTTTGGTTGTTTACAGTTGTTTGAATTTATAAATAATATTTCATTATAATTCAGTTTTAGAATAAAATTGGTCATCATAATGTATGAACATTTAAACATTTTTGATTAGTATAGTGAAATTGCCCTCTATAGAGACGTGAGCATGTGTCTTTCTCTACTCCCTCAACACTGGCTATTATTAGCTCATTGAAAAAAAAAAAAACCAAACTAAATTATTTAATGACTAAAGAGTGATATGTCATGTTTACTTTAATTTGCATTAATTATTTCATTTGTATCCTTGGGTTTTCTCTTCTATCAGTTTTGTATTCAAATCTTCTGTTTGTATATCTTTTGAAGCATTTGTCTTTTACTTTTTGAATTGTGGACTTTTTTAGAGCTTAAGGAGACTAACTTTTTGCTATATATATTGCAAATATTTCTACCAGTTTTATAGTTCGCTTTTAATCTTGTTTTATGGTTTTTATTTTGGTTAGGTAGAGGTTTTAAAAGTTTTATGTAGTCACATTACTCATTATGCTTGTTTATGATTTCTAGCATTGGAGTCAAGTTTAAAGAGTTTAGAAAGTCTTTAAATGTGTTTTCTAGTAACATTTTTAGGGTTTTGTTTTTGGTATTGTGATCTTTTAAGTTATTTTGGATTTTTCTTTGTGTGTAGAGTGAGGTAGGGATCCAAATCACTTTCTCTTTCTCTCGATTCTTTTCAATGTGTTTTTTAATGTTTATTATGTGCTTGGCAACTTCATTAACCCCTTTAATCATTTGAGCAAGTTTTTCAGACGATCCTATTAGGATTTCAGGTTGAAATCTTAAAATATTTTTTCATATGCTTTTCAGACACATGATTGCTTATATCACAAATGTGGAGAGCATCTGCTACCTGTGAGAATAATGTTCTTTAAGATTCCATGGCAAGAGAATTTGTGGTTAAGGAAAAGAAGATATTATGAACAAAATAAGATTGGAGAGATGCCAATCTATGAAGGCTTTTAAAATGGCTTTTGCATTCACCAAATGAAAACAAGTAAGTGACTGCTGAAAATAATGACAACACCAATGACATTTTGTGTCCTCTTAATACCAACGGGCACAAGGCAAATCATGGTCATTCATATCCCTTCAACCTTGGCAGAAACTCCTTTTCTTCTATTTTCATTGATTCGTGTATGTTTGTTTTGCTCTGTTTACATAAAATAACTTGAAGAGGAAAGAGCTATCTCCTGCCAGGGTTGGATCCAGGTTCTGTGGTGGCCTGAAGCTTATACAATTTGGGGGAGGGGTCCTCTTTAAAAATATAAACTTAAAAATGCATGTTAGATACTGATAAGATAGGAATGATTCTTTAGAATAGGAGAAGAAATAAAAACAAATAACATATTAAGAAAACCTGGCCAATACTATAAACTTTACAAAATTCTGAAAAATAGCATGATGTTTTCATTATTAAACTGTGACACATTTTGGCTGAATACTTTTGCTTGCATTATATATTACAATTTTATAATTTAGCTTTCCACAGAGGGAATAAAATGCATCAGGCCTTCCTCTAGCATCCTTTATTTAAGGAGAGGTTTGGAAAGGGGACACATAATTGGGAAGGCTAGAGGTGGTATGACAGCATGGCCCTGGAAGTATGTATGAGGTAGAAGAGGTGCATGGAAGTGACTGAGAACCGCATAAATATGTACCGTTGATCCTAAACTAAACATGTCCCCACTCAACTTTATTGTATCCAGGTCCCCAAAATGCCTGGAGTAGCTCTAATACCATCCCACATATAACAAGTAATAGAAGGGAAGTCTAAATGGAAAGAATGCCAGTCTTACTCAATCATGGGCAAAAAATTTACTTTTACAAATTTTACAAAAATATGTGATCTTATGAATTCATTGCCAAGGCTCTTCCCTTGGTTTTGGAAAAGTCCCATGTAAATGAAGGGTGCTGAAACTTAAACCTCATTAGTTTTCTAGTAAATCTTCCCCTGGGTATCAGATATTCCATCCAAATGTTTAATGTCTTTGTCATTTAATGCCTTAGTATTGCTAAGGAATGACTTCCATTATAATTCTTGGGATGCAAAATAACTTGGATAATTGATGTAGAAAGTATGTTAGATATAACTGCAAATGAGTAGATATTCCCTAATATGCAGGATTTTTTAGTTTTAACTCATTCTAAAAACTCTTTATGCAGAAACATTAGAAGAATTTTTCTGAGCACTGTTAATTACCTCCTTCGGCTTCCCCGACCTGTGTCTTAACTCTTTCCTCCCTTACACATGGCCCAAATTTACCATTTTTTAATAAAAAAGTATAATCTGTATTTTGCCTTTCATCTTTTAAAAATCAACTTTATTTAGATATAATTCGTATATCATATAATTCATTCAGTGATAATATACAATTCAATGGCTTTAATGTATTCAGAGTTGTGCATTCATCGCCACAATAAATATCAGAACATTTGTAATACCCCATAAAGAAAGCTGGCATCCCTTATCCATTGTTCCCTGCGTCCCTCTTCCTCTATCCCTAAACAACCACTGATCTACTTTCTCTCTGTATAGATTTGCCTGTTATCGACATTTCATATAAATGGAATCACACAATATATGGTCCTTTGTGACTGACTACTATTGTTTCACATAATGTTTTTCCAAATTCATCCCTGTTGTAGCATGTGTTAGCACTTCACTTATTTTTATTGCTGAATAATATTCCATTGTATAGATATAATACATTTTATTTATCCAATTATCACTTGATACACATTTGGATTATTTCCACGTTTTGACTCTTATTAATAATGCTGCTATGAACATTGTATAAACATTTTTGTGTAAATGTATGTTTTCACTCCTCTTGAGAATATACCTGGGATTGGAATTGCTGGGTCATAAGGTAACTAACATTTTGAGAAACAGCCAGACTATTTTCCAAAGTGGTTACACTATTTTATAATCCCACTCTCAGTGTGTGAGGATTGCTGTCTTCCCACATCCTCATCAATACTTGTCATTACCTACTAAAAAACGTTATACCCATCCCAGTGAGTGTGAGGTTGTACCTCATTGTGGTTTTAATTTGCATTTTCCTGATGACTAATGACAATTTTACTTTGTTTAAATTTTCTAGGTCTGCCCCAAAATTACCAGAAGAAAAAATCTCTGCTCTTCTCTCCTTGCCTTTTGCTTTATGTTCTTTCTTTATACCTCCTAATATCAGTCAGTTCAGGACAGGATACAGAAACCACTCTAGGTATTTCAATCAGGAGGGATTCAATATGGGGATTTAGACACTTGCAAGGATTGGAGGAGCAGAAGTTAGGGGGATGCTTCCTGTCCATTGATTTCAAGGGTTTAGACTGTACTGGAATCCAAAGGTCAGGAAACTGCTCTGGCTTTGGTTTCTGCTGCTGCCACATTACCTAGAATGCTGTCTGTCCACTGTTGTCAGTGGCAACAGCAGCGGGAAGATGGCTTCCTCTTACTTCTGAAACTGTTGCAAGTGCATTTCTTTGGAACAACTCAATTTGCATCCAAGCCCCTACTATATAGGAAAGTAGGTAGAAAGGAGTGAGAACTAATGCTAAGTACTCCTGAACCACAACCAGCTGCTACTAGTTGCCTTATGACCTGGTTGAAAATAGTGATTTATAAATATTCACAGCTTCCCCCCTCTCCCATTTCCTGAATAAAAAGGATCTTTTGCTGTCAGTGGTAGCAGTGGGCCTGGGCATTGGTTGAAAATATAATGGATAGAGCTACTGATTTAAAAGAGCCAAGAAAGGCTAAATGCACATTGGATTTACATTGGAAAGGACAGAGAGCTAATATTCGAAGCAAGACTTGGCTCAGCAAAATCCTGAATACTGAGGAGAGAAGACCCAGTTTGGGTTGAATCTTGGGGAATTATTTGGGAGAGGGGCAAAGAGACAGGGCAATAAGGTGAGGAAGAGTTAGATTGGAAGGGTGGTGAAAATGCCAACCTGTAATGAGGGCTACTGATTACAAATGGATGGATGGAGAGAGTTTTACACTGTTGAGCATCATACTTAGTGATCCCGTTTGGCATTTTTTTTAAGAGCCTAGGTTAATGATTTAAATTGTCTTTCTTTTTTCTATGGATTTCACATTTAAGTTTTTTTTTTTTTTTTTTCTTTTTTTCCTGAATGTGACATCATGGTGGGCCCAGCCATGAAGGAACCTGGTTTTTGTTCTGGATTCATTCTTTTTCCAAATTATTATTAACAAGAATGGACCAACATTTGTGAACTGATATTTTCATGCTTGGGGGAGAAGTCATTCAGATATAAATGTCTCAGAACTCTGAGTAAGAGATATTCTTAGTTTGCTGGATCTCTCTTCTCACACACCTACAACAGAGGCTCCCTGGGAACAACCCAAAATACGCCTGAGCATCTTGGATGAGGTGGGGAAGGACATGAAGTAAGTGAAGAAGCAGACATTTGATTGTTATAGGAATAACTTTCATTATTCCAAACCTTACTAATGAGAGCCTCTTTATAAGTAAACCATTCTGTAAATTGTGTTGAAAGTCTATTTTGTTCTGTTCAAAATGTTTAAAGGTATTCATTGTGAAAAAGGTTTGAGACTTCTAAGAATAGACCTCATGAGCAATAGTTTCTCCTAGTGGATTAAAAATACTTAAAATTGAAGGGTCTTTAGTAGAGTTAATTAGTTATTTTTTAATACAGGACTTAGTTTAAAGTGTTCTCACCATGCAGATGAGCTTCAGAAGAGGCACTGCCTGATTGGATGTTTGTCAAGTAGAACAAAGGTAAACTTTGATTCTCTTCTGGGGAAAGAAGAATCATAAAAATCATAAGATTTTTTTTTTTTTTTTTTTTTTTGAGACAGAGTCTCACTTTGTTGCCCAGGCTAGAGTGAGTGCCATGGCGTCAGCCTAGCTCACAGCAACCTCAAACTCCTGGGCTCAAGCGATCCTTCTATCTCAGCCTCCCGAGTAGCTGGGACTACAGGCATATGCCACCATGCCCGGCTAATTTTTTCTATATATATATATATTAGTTGGCCAATTAATTTCTTTCTATTTATAGTAGAGACGGGGTCTCGCTCTTGCTCAGGCTGGTTTTGAACTCCTGACCTCGAGCAATCCGCCCGCCTCGGCCTCCCAGAGAGCTAGGATTACAGGCGTGAGCCACCGCGCCCGGCCTTTTTTTTTTTTTTTTTTTTTGCTCTAATGTTCTTTTTTGTTTTAGGTATTGGTTCAGGTTGGAGGAGGATTAATTTCTAATCCCAAAGAGAATCTACAAACACTCTGGAACTCAGGACAGCCAAGGGTTAATTAAGAGAGATTAGAAGGCAGAGGTGTGAGGCTTCCTTTTCTCTAAGATTTCAGGGGTAGCACAAAAGAATGATGCATTTCCTTCAACAAATACAGATTGAATTTTAGAATCAGAGGGAGTTTCAGCACTTGAGGATTGGAATGGACTTTAGCATTTATCTAGTCCAGTTCCTTCATGCTTCTGATGAGTTTAAAAGTCAGAAGAATGGTCAGTTTCCTCAAGATCATACAATCGCCTACTGCTCTAGGCTCCATGTACCGCAGAGGCCAGAATGGAATTAGTGATGTCTCCTTTATAGGAAAGCCAGAACTGCTGATGCAGTTAAGAGTAGCAGAGCCACTCAGAGCAATGCATATGATCTAGAAGATTTCACTTTAAGAAAATACTTTGTATGTTTGCTACCCAAGATTAAGAGTAGAGGCTGACAATGAATGGAACCAGAATTAAGGCTGTGCCTCAATATTATCTCTCTGCAACTTACTGAGGAACCCTGTGTTGATTTATCTCATATAGACAGTAGCTTACAAATCAAATCGAAATTTTAAAAGACAATGTTTGACTGAATTGTCTATTTTTAGCATGGCTCTCAGTTCATCAGGTTTAAATTCAGAAGATATCTGAATTTTAGAATTGTGCTCCCCACAAGATTTTTGTTTATTTGTTTTCCTAATATACAGAGGTAGCAGTTGTTTATGTACAATACGGCTTCCTTTCCAAAGATTTCCTCAATAACTGGTCCATGACTAGTGTCCGTATACCACCAATAGAGCCATTCCTTTGATTTAAACTTTTCTTCTTCTCTCTGTTTTTGTTTTACAATTCACATGCCCCTGGGAGGGGTAAAGAAAGGAAAAGTCACTTAAGAGAACAATTTTCACCTGCTTGACAATTTGCCCTGCATCCAGATGTTTTGAATAATGGCCTTCAGGCACTGCATGATCCTGAATTAGTTTTGTTCTCTCTACTTTCATTACTAAAGCAGTTTCTAGTTCTTAAATTAGTGGGTTTATGTGTGTCCTTTTTATTACTATGCTTCATAACATGTTTCACATGTATCCATTTGCATATATCAAATATCAATTAATAGGACATTTAAAAATTAAATTACTAGGTGCATCAGAGACTTGAGAATAGGGATCACTTAAAATTTTCTCAGGTTAGTGTTTTCAACAAAGCAGTTAAAGTATCTTGGCTAAAAGTACATCATACCTAGACAGCCAGCATATGAACAAGAAGCATCTTTTTAAATTCCTTTTGTTTTTTCAGCTAATGATTCTTATTAGGGGGTAGCCTAGCCAGAGGCTACATCATATGACTTAGTTACAAGAGTCACAGTAGTGCTTAGGCCTTCTGAAATGCTCCACGACAGATTTTAGACTGGATGTATAACTGCTATTGGCTTCACACCTGGACTTGAAGTTGCAGAAAATTCAAACCATAAGAGATCTCATCTAGAGATCTTATAATTAGATTATTAGAACTGATAATTTATTTTGGAAACACTTTTCATGATACTCAGTAAGTATATAGTCCTGGGTCTTAATGTGGTAGGAAATAGGGAATTGGGAGAGGCCTTTCCTGTACTGATTTGCTGATGCCATGGATATGCACTGCCAACCAAGTCCTGCTACTTCAGGAGGAATGATGTCCACTTCCACTCTTCTGCCATCTATTTTGAACAGATCACCCAGGATGTGAGTGCTGCCCATGTTATGAGCACAACTTTCCCTGGGACACCTGATTTTTCTGTCCCTGTTGCATGCTTTCCTGTCGATTCACTAGATAAGTGAATCTGGCACATTTATCTAGTAAAGCATCATGTGAAACTGCCCACAACTGCTACTCTTCTGCATGTGTGAAGCGTTTTAGGGCCTTTAAAAATGAGTTCTCATGCTTTATTTTATTGGATCCTCCATCAACCCTGGTAGTTATGTGGCTCAGTTTTTCTTATTCTCATTTTATGGATTATTAAACTGAGATCCAATGAGGTGAAGTGACTTGGCTAAGATCACCTGGCTATTTGATGGCAGAGCTGGATCTAAATTACAAGTCTTCTGACTGTTAATATTATTCTCTCTCCCCCCAAATAACCATAAAAATATGTTGTTGCTGAGCTGGCTGCTCTGACCATGTGCTCCAGTAACTCTGCATTCTGCTTTCAACGTCTAAGGGGGATCAGGAAAGACAGAAATGCCATGTGAAACTGATACTTCTACAGACTAAGGTACTTCATATATTTTTTTGCATCAGTATAATAAGTGATAGTTAAAATTTTTGGAATTTCTACAAGACGTAGAAGCATGGAGAATTTTAGTTTATGGGAGAAGTTAGCTTGCTTATCCTCTGTCTTATGGTATTACTCTTCAGGGCCACCTAAAGTAGATTTGGGCTCCAGTAGATAAAACTGAAATTCTCCCAGCAAGAGGGAGACACATACTGCAATGCAAATCATCAATCAATATTTTCGTATTAGGTTTCTGGGTCATCTGAAAGTATGGGTTCTATACTGATGCATGTCAACAAGTAGGTATCATCAACAAGCCCTGATAATTTGTTCCTGCGTCTCCTCTAGTTTGTACCTAGCTTATCTCTGGCTCCAGGGACATTCTGGGTGTGTATGTGTGTCTTAGAAGACCCAAACATTACTACATGATCCCTCCTGTAGCTCTGCTTTAATTTGCAGCCGTAGCCAGTACTGCAGCACTTCCCTGATCTGGCCCAGGCCTTAAACTACAGAACACCCTCGTTCTTTGTGGCCATCTGCTAGACTGGGCTGGCAGTGCCTTTTGTTTCCAAGTAGACCACAGCTGCACTGAATTGCTGCTTCTTATGTTTCCTGTGTCTGGACACCAGGTTGTGGTCACCCGTGACGGCTCCCCAAAGAGCAGCTGCTCAGGTCAGATGCTAGTAAGGTCAATAAAAATAATAATGAGAAAAATGAAACATTTAAAAGGGTCACTGAACTTCTCAAAATAAAACTGTTATCTATCTAATCAGAGATTCTTTTTTCATGGCTCTCATTGGGCTGGAAATTGTATATGCACAAAAATTAAAACCATCAGACAAACTGGGATAATTGGATAGATCTTGCTCCCACTTTTCTTTCTTTCTTTGTTGTTTTTTTTTTTTTTTTTTTTGAGACAGAGTCTCACTTTGTTGCCCAGGCTAGAGTGAGTGCTGTGGCGTCAGCCTAGCTCACAGCAACCTCAAACTCCTGGGCTCAAGCAATCCTCCTGCCTCAGCCTCCGGAGTAGCTGGGACTAGAGGTATGCGCCACCATGCCCGGCTAATTTTTTCTCTCTATATATTAGTTGTCCAATTAATTTCTTTGTATTTATAGTAGAGACGGGGCTTTGCTCTTGCTCAGGCTGGTTTCAAACTCCTGACCTTGAGCAATCTGCCCGCCTCAGCCTCCCAGAGTGCTGGGATTACAGGCGTGAGCCACCGTGCCCGGCCCCACTTTTCTTATTTATAGGGTGAAAGTCTGCCCTCCACCCACTCCCAAACATCCACTTTGGGAGACTCATTTCTTTTACTTAGGGTCTCATCTCTCTTGTCTTCCAAAAGGTACAAACAAGGTTGCTAAAGTCAAATACCAGCAGGGGACAGCAGGTAACGTGCATGAAAGAGACCACCAGGATGGGGAGTGGTGACCCACAGAACGCTGTCGCAACCAAAGCAGGCAGGGGCTTCTCATTCCAGCAGACTCTTGGCCCTTAGTAATGGGGGCCCTGTGTTGCCATATTGTCTGCTTTCAACGCAGATGAGGAATCTGGGTTTTAAATGTCTGTGACTAATCCAAATTAAAAAAAAATTTTTCTGTGCAGACCAAACCAGAACATATTTGTGGACCAAGGTTGCTGGTGTGCAATCTCTAGATTTTGCTTTTCTTCAGACTATAGCCTTAACATATAAATTCCCTTAATTCTTTTCTATTTTCTCTTCTTACATGGCCACATGACACTTAGTAATTTAAAGCACAACAGACAACTAACATACAACAGAGAACTCTGGATAGAATTCTGGCCCCTTCTGGCTTGTGTTTTTCTCTTTCCTGCCTGTGTGTATAGCTTGTTTTTACTTTGTGTAATAGATCTTTCCTATTTCACCTTTGGTAGACCCAGATCTCTCTCTCTGCAAGGTCCCTCCTAGAAAGTAAATCTGTGTTAGCCCTTTTTTACCCCTCTGGAGCCCGGAGCCTCTACTTAGTTCACAGCTAACACCACACTTCTCTCTGATTGACTCTTGTTACATTTCTTAAATCTTATTTTCCATAATTTACATTCCCACTCACAGTGTTCAAGGGTTCCCTTTTTCCATATCCTCACCAACATTTGTTATCTTTTGCCTTTTTGAGAATAGCCATTCTAACAGGGGTGCAGTGATGTATCTCATTGTGGTTTTAATTTGCATTTCCCTGATAATTAGTGAGATAATCAGTGGTGTGGAGCATTTTTCTCATATACCTCTTGGCCATTTGTATGTTTTATTTGGGAAAATGTCCATTCAGGTCGTTCACCTATTTTTTTTAAATCAGGGATTGAGTTGTTGAGTTTCTCAAACTGTATATTTTAGATATTAACCTCTTATCAGTTGTATGGCTAACAAATATTTTCTCCCATTCTGTACAGTGTCTTTTCATTCTGTTGGTTGTTCCTTTTGATGTGCAGAGCTTCTTGGCTTGATGTAATTCCATTTGTCTATTTTTGCTTTTGTTGTCTGTGCTTTTGAGGTCATATCCCTGATGAACACAGATGCAAAAATCCTCAAGAAAATGCTAGTAAACCAAATTGAACAGCACATTGCAAACATCATTCACTATAATCCAGTAGGACTCATCCCAGGGATGCAAGGATGGTTCAACATACACAAATCAATAAATGTGACACATCACATTAACAGAATGAAGGACAAAAGCCATATGCTCATTTCTGTAGATGCTGAAAAAACATTTCATAAAATTCAACACCCTTTCATAATAAAAACTCTCAACAAATTTGGTATAGAAGAAATGAATGTACTTCATCAATGTTTTATATTAGGTCATCAAATATGAAAAGTCCAATTTCGAGTCAAAAGTTTATCTTATTATATCTCAAACAGGTACAATTAATCAAAGTATGTGTCTAAACTATAGACATAGTTTTGCCATCTTAATGGTAGTTTGCTTCCAGCAGTGAAGAAGCCTGGAGAGGGAGTGGTGATGAAATAGTGAAAAGCATTTTCCACAGGTTGTTGAGAATTAAATATTCTTTTAGCAAAAAGTGGTACAAAGCCTGGAAGAAGAGGTAGTCAGTTGGTGCAGGGTTTGGTGAATATGGTGGATGGCAGAGAGTTTCTAAGTACAGCTTCTGTAGTTTAATCAGCATTGTTTTTTTCAACAGGTGGTCTTGCAGGAGGATCGGCCTGTCTCCACTGACCAATCTCAGCAAGCATCCTCATCATTTTGTCCATTTGGTTGCAGTAGACATCAGCTGTAAGTGACTGACCAGGTTTCATGAAGCCGCAGTGGAAAATACCAGTGCTGGACCACCAAACACACGCCATTAGCTTTTTGTTGATGAATATTCAGAATATTTTGGACTGTGTTTCAGCACTTCATCTTTATCCAACCATTGTGCAGAATGCTCACAATTGTCAAAAAGAATCCATTTTTCATCACATGTAGCAATATGGTGTAGAAATAGCTCACCTTTTTGCTGTGACAGCAAAGAAAGGTAAGATTCCGGATGCTTTCTCTTCTGAGGCTTGCTTAATTCATGAGGTACTGATTGATCCAGCTTCTTTATCTTGCCATTTTCTTCAAATGGTCCAATATTGTTGGAATAGTAACATCAAACCTTGCTGCTGATTCGCCTGTAGGTTGAGATGGATTCGCTTCCACTGTAGCTTTAAGCTCATCATTATCCACCTTGGTCTCAGGTCATTCACATGGCTCACGTTCAAGATTAAAATAATCAGAATGGAACTTCTCAAACCCTCCACATTCTGTGTGTTCATTAACCACATGTTTCCCAAATACTTCATTGCTATTTTGAGCTGTCTGTACTACATTGCTTCCATGACAGAACTCATTCAAAAATAACATGAATTTTTGACTTACCCATGGTTTCAGAAAAATTGCTCTAAAAAAATTTGAAAGATAATCACAAGCCAAAACATGCATTTGAAAGAATGAGGATGTACCTTCACAATAAGAAACAAAACAAAACAAGAAGTGTCAAAGTGAAATGTTAGATATCAATTGTCAAATTTAGTACTTAAGGAAATCAGACATTCCATACTTAATAACAGTTTTGAGTATAGAGATATTTCACTTCCTGGTTAAATTTATTCCTATGTATTTTCTTTTTAGTAGCCATTGTAAATGAAATTGTTTGCTTGATTTCTTTTTCGGATAATTCATCATTAGTGTATAGAAACACTATTGGGTTCTGTATGTTGATTTTGTATCTTACAACTTTAACGAATGTATTCTTTTTGTTTATTTGTTTTTGGTGGAATCTTTAAGGTTGCTATATATAAGATGATATTGTCTGCATATAGGGACAATTTAACTTATTCCTTTCCAATTTGCATGTCTTTTATTTCTTTCTCTTGCCTACTTGTTCTGGCTAAAACTTCTGATACTGTGTTGAATAGAAGTTGTGAGAGTGAGCATCCTTGTTTTGTTTCTGATCATAGAAGTAAACCTTTCAACTTTTCACCATTGAGTATGATGTTAGCTGTGCTTTTGTCACGTATGGCCTTTATTGTGTTGCTAAGACTTGTTTTATGACCTAACTTATTGTCTATCCTGGAGGTTGTTCCATGTGCTATTGAGAAAAATGTGTATTCTGCATCTGTTGGAAGAAATGTTCTGTATATGTCTGTCTGGTCCATTTGGTCTATAATGTAGTTTAATTTTGATGTTTCTTTATAGGTTTTCTGTCTGCATGATGTGTTCATTGCTGAAAGTGAGGTGTTGAAATCATTCATTATTATTATGTTGTAGCCTATCTTTCTCTTCAGATCTATTAATATTTGCTTTATATATATTAGGTGCTCTAATATTTATATATATGTAAAACTTAAAGTCTATTTTGTCTGATATAAATATAGCTAGTCCTTGTCTATTTTGATTTCCATTTGCTTGAAATATCTTTTTCCATATCTTTGCTTTCAATTGATGCATGTCCTTAGAGGTGAACTGAGTCTCTTGTAGGCAGCATATAATTTGTTTTTCTTAATATTCATTCAGCCACTGTATGTTATTGGAGAATTTAATTCATTTATATTCAAGATAATTATTGGTAATTATTGATAGGTAAGGATTTATTGCCATTTTGTTAATTGTTTTCTGGTTGTTTTATAGATCTTTTCTTTCTTCCTCTCTTGCTGTTTTACTTTATGGTTAAGAGATTTTTCTATACTGATAAGTTTTGATTCTTTGCTTTTTATTTTTTGTGTATATACTATAGGGTTTTTTTTTGTGATTACCATGAGGCTTACAAAAACCATCTTATAGTTACAACAGGCTATTTTAGCTAATAAAAACTTAACTTTAATTGCAAATAAACTCTACACTTTTACTCCAAGTTCAGATGCTTAATTAATTTCAAGTTTTCCTTCTTTCCTAATGAAAGTCCTTAAGGCATATAATTCCTTATAGTTACATTATACATACTTTGTGTAATATTTTCATATATAGAAATTTAAACATTTATGATTTATTTTTAATTTATATGTTATTAAAATTATGGTTTTAAATTTTCCAACTTATGTATTTTTTATTCTATTTGTCATTCTGTTGTTGACTTCTAACCTAATGGCATCATGGTCAGAGAATATGGTTTGTGTGAAAGCTTTGTAATAATAGATGCCCTGGTTTCATTTCTAGTAATTCATTTTGTGCTTTCTATTCATTATGACTTTTCTGTATTTCTTTTATTTTCTTTATTCTTCCTTTCTTGTCTTTTTTTTGGATTCTTTTTTCTTCTTTTACTTTTCTCCTTCATATTCTAGTTTGAAAATTATAAATTTTATTTTTTGCAGACAGCTTAAATATGCATGCTTATCACTGTCTAAAATGAATATCTAATCTCCTATAGAAAAATATATTAAAATGAATCTGAAGATATTAAATTTTAGTTATCTCCCATCTAACTTATACTCCATTGTTGGATTATATTTTAGTTTCTTCTTTTAAACTCTCAACTTAGATAATATTATTGTTGTTTTATACAATTTATTGAGAATTTGCCCAACATATGCCATGTTATTTTTACACTGTTCCATTTTGGCCCTTCCTATTGGCATTGTTTTTCTTCCAGCCTCAAGAACATCCTTTGAAATTTCCTTTAGAGAGGGTCTGTGTTGGCAAACTCAGGTTTTGTTTGCCTGAAATATCTTTATTTCATTTATTATTGTTTCAAAGGAGTTCCAAAGAACTCCTTAATTAATTTAAGAGTTAGTTAAGTTTAGTTTGCAGTGTTTTTCTTTTAGAAATATATTACTTCATTGTCTTCTGGATTCTATTATTGATATTAAGAAGTCTGCTGTCTAGGGTATTGCTCAGGTGGGGGGAAGGGGGTGGGTATATACATACATAATGAGTGAGATGTGCACCATCTGGGGATGGTCACTCTGGAAACTCAGACTTGTGGGGGGAGGGAGGAAAGGGCATTTATTGAAACTTTAAAATCTGTACCCCCATAATATGCCGAAATAAAAAATAAAAAGAAGTCTGCTATTAGTTTAATAGTATTTCCTTTGTAAATAATCTATATTTTCTCTCTGGCTTGATTTAGTATATTTTTTTCTCTTTGCAGTCCTTACATTTCCCTATGATGTATCTAGATGTTGATTTAAAAAATTCTTATCTTTCTGGTTCTTCATTGGGCTTCCTGAGCATGAGGTTTATTGTCTTACTTCAATTCTGAGAGATTCTTAGACATTCTGTCTTTGTGTATTTTATCTCTCTCGTTCTTTCTCTCTTTCCTGCTGGATATCTTTGTAGAGTATGTTAGACTTTCTTATTCTATCCTCATTCTTTCAAATTTTTATTTATTTATTTTGGATAATTTTGTCTATTTGTGCTCTTAAAGAAGATACAAATAAATAGAAATATATCTGATGTTCACATACTGGAAAAATTAATCTATAGATTGATTTGGATAATATGGACACTTAAGAGTATTAATTCTTCCATTTCTTTTAATTGTTAAAACGTCTATCCTACTCAAAGTGATCTACAGATTCAATGCAATCTCTATCAAAATTTGGATAATATCTTCAAATCTATCTTCTAGTTTACAAATTCTGTCTTCAGCTGTGTCTAACCTGCCATTGATCTCATGCATGGTTTTTAAAATTTTAATTTCTATATTTCTTTAATATTTCTCAGAGTTTTGTTTTTTTTCAAATTTTCTTTATCTATTTTATAGTAACTTTTCCCTCATGTTTTAGTTATCCTCTTTTACACCTTTAAATGTTAAATATACTTAATTTATAATCTGAACTATCAACTGAAGCTCAAATTCACTGGGCTAATCAGATGATCTCCAGATAAAAACCTCCCTCAGAGCTCTGCTCACTTTTCTAGATTCAAGCTCTCATTTATTTTTTCCCTCTGAAGAGTCCTTATTACCTTCCCAACTCAGTAGTAAATTTTAAAAGATGTTTTTTATTAATATATATCATTCAGTACTTTGCTTATTGTTGAGGGGATGTGTGGCTGTTCACAGTATCTATCCGTTCTACCATACTGTTGGAAATAAAGTCCTCTTATTCCTGTTTTTAAAGAGGAAATTCAAGTTCAGAGAGAACAAATGCCTGGCACAGGCCATGGAAGGTGAAAGTGTCAGGGTGGAGGATTGCTGACCCCATGCCCATTGCTCTTCTCACTTCATAGCCCTCTGAGGACTTTAATCATCAGTTAAAAGGAGGTGCACATAATAAACATACAGTTAGATAGATCGTTTGCTACAACATTTTAAAGCACTTTTTCCTATATGGAAAGGTATTCACAAATTGATTTTCAAACATGCTTTTATGATGAAAACAGAGTGGGCGATAATAGTCTTTGATTTAGAAACTGACATAGCAGAAATTCACAAATAGTTAAGGATAATGCATGATATTTTTGTGAGTCAATTTCGGGAAATTTGAAAATAGCTTTTAATATTAATTAGGTAATTAATTAGGTAAAAATCTCCAATATAATGAACAATGACCATTATGTAATTTTAATATTCCCCCTTGGAAAGTAAGAAGCAAATTATGTAAGTATATTTTATAAACAAAAAATAACTTGGTAGTAAAGTTTTGTGACTTTCATGATGACTTTATATTGAAGAATGTATTAGATGACCCCTTTAGTAAATCTCTGGGTTTAAGGCAAACTTTTCTTCCTTTAGGTAATTCTGTGAACATTGATGATAGTAGATGAGGTGAGAAAAAAGTAGTACCCAACTCCATGTTCCTGATGTCTGGGTACCAGTTGGTGCAGTTGATACTGCTGATATAACCCTATAATATAAAAAGCAATTATAGGATAATTTGAGATGGGAATAGGTGAAGCTCACATAATTTGGGCTGAGAAGAGATGAGCAAATGGCAGCTATTCCAAGCAACTCTGGCACAATTACTGTGGTGTTTGGACAGGCATGTCTCCTAATGTGATTTCATTATGCTCAGGTTAAAGACTTGGGCTTTAGATCAACAATGTGCAAATTTGGTTTATCATCTGAGTTCAGAAAAGAGATGACAGGATTCCAGCAGGAGAGCTTCAGCTTTTGCCAAGAGCACAGGCAGAAACATTGTTTTGTTTAGATCTCTCATAGAACAAAACCTCTGACTAGAAATGGGAAATTATTTGCATTGGAGAATAAGGAATGGCTAACATTCCAAGAATACTCTTAAAATAGTATTCTTCATGTCTTTGGTGCTTATATATTTAAAAGTAAACTTTGCTCTTCATTTGGTAATTTTAGCCCTCCAGTACTTGGTGATTTGGGAGTAATTGTCCTCAAATTGAATGAATCACAGAGTAATACTAAATTCCTGATCCCACCCAGCTGTTCCTGTAATCACTGGCACTACAAACGTTAGGGACCAAAACGTACAGCCCAATTCATCCTTGTCAGAAGAGCAACAATGCTTAGAACCAAAATCTAAAGTTATACATGACTCTAAAAAGAGCAATTTGTCAAGCATTTCACTGGCACGAATTGAAATGAAATGAGGTCTTGGGCTCTTGAGGTCACTTTGCAACAGGAAGAATTCATTATCTAACTATACACAGAGGAAAATGCCTCATGATTGTATTTGCTTGTAAAGGACGAGTGCCCACACATAAAACCAAAGTGGCAGAGGTCACTTATAAGAAACAAACTACATGAAAGCAGAGATTCAAGTGCTCCCTAGTTGATAGCCTCCTACTTTTTCTTCTGGGTCAGGGTTGCTTTGAGGAATGTTGCTCAATGTACTGAGGAAAATGTTTGTGGAGCTCTTTGTTATTTATCCAAAATCCCTTGCACAAGTCCTGCTAGTTTGCCTACTGGAAGCACAATGCACTCTTACATGTCTTTCCTCCTTGGGATAGGGGGAGCTTTTTCTCTTCATAAGTTCCCTATTATTCTGAGGTGTACCTTTCTTCTTAAGACTGTATTCTATTTTATGGCATTCTTCCCATTCAATGGAAAAGATGCAGCCTTGAATATTGAACAGTTCATCGGGTGGTTATAAACAGAGATTTGTTTCAGTTTAAGGAGTGGGGAGAAGGGAAATGCATGTTAAACACATCAATTCTAAGGATCAAAATTTTCAATATATTTATAAGTAATTTAGAACAGAGAGTTGATTATTACATTTTCACTTAGGTTGAATTGATGACAGCTGGGAAGATAACAACAGAAAACAAAGTCATTTTAAATGAGAGAGAAAAATATCATGGCTGAAGAGGATGAATTTAAATAGGGACAGATGTAAGGAAGTAGATATAAACTTCCTTAATCCCTTTCTGTATTTCAACCCTTCCTGAATTCAGATATTTGGAAGGAAGGCTAGAGAGACTCACATGTTAAATCCAGTGGCCATTTTTTCACTCCTGTCCATTTCCTCTCATCCACTCAAGTCTCCAAGTCTTTTAAGTTATTAAAAAAATTATTTTCTAATAATTGGGTCCCTCATTCTTCCCTTTTCTCACCTTTTTATGGCTACCAATCTTGACAGGGATTACAATGAATCTGAAGATCACTTTGGATAGTATGGACATTTTAATAGTATTAAGTCTTCAATCCATGAGCACAGGATGTCTTTCCATTTATTTTTGTCTCCTTTAATTTATTTCAGCAGTATCTTTTTGTGTTTTTCAAGTGTTGCTATGGATGACTACACATTTTTGTGTTGTAGGTTTTCTTAGGTGTTGAGCGATTTTGGACATGATGATGGTGCCCTTCATAGAGGTACAGGATACATGAAGGAAAGCAGTATGCAGGACATGGGAAAGATCATGAGTCCAGTGCTGGCCCTGTTGAGTTTCACATACTAATATAGCATCTTCAAAATGTACTTGGATGTAGAGATTTGAAGCTAGACATTGATTATGGATGAAACCATAAGAACGGGTGAAGATGCTGAGGGAGTGTATATTCAGAGAAGAAGAAAAAAGTCAGTCCTCTGTTCATTTCCATTCTCCCCAATAAGGAAACTAAGTAAGAGAGGGTCCTGACCTGCTAACCCTACTTCTAATTTGAGCGCAAGCCACTGCAGCCAATAGAAAAGTAGGAAAAAGAACATTAAAAATAGAATTTAGGCAAGTAATACCACATGTCAAGGTAGCAAAAGCATGAATACTTGCTGCCTCTTTCTAGCTGCCTGAACACCATATTTAACAATGATGTTTTATCTAGTAAAATCTTCCTCCAAGAGCTTATAAGTCATGTGACACTTTTTACATTTTCCCTTGATGACAAAAATAACTATTGGCTTTGAAAATTTGGAGAGAAAGAGACTGAGCTCCATTCTTCCTTACTTAATCATTTTCTTATTTTTCTCTCCAGTTCAATTGTTAGGCCTAAATGATTTCATTAAGGCCTTTTCCCTTTGTTCAATGAGATCCAATTTCCTTATAATACCATGCAAGACATCAAAAGTGGCATAGGTTCTCTCCAGTGTCAAATGATTTAGATGTGATTTGGCATTGAAGGAGACTGGACTGGGTGTGCACTAAGCTCCATCATCAGTCAGTGATGTGAGATGACAGTAAAGAGAATGAGCCCTGTCAGATTCCCCAACTCTTCCTCCTAATGGAATGGTAGATTTCTTAATTCTTGGTTCAGTTCTCAGCACTTTCCATTGTTCTTCAATGATGTAGATGTGATTTAGATGTGGAGGGGATGGAAGAGATGTAACAATGATCATTTTCCTTATAACACTTATGATTATGGAATTTTTTAAAATGTCAAAATATTAAGGGGGTACAAATATTTTTGGTTACATGAATCACTTTTGTAAAGCTTGAGTCACAGCTATAAGTGTGCCCATCACCCAAATAATGTTTATTGTACACATTAGGTAGATTTTTGCCCATCCACTCCTCTGCCTTTCCCCCTGCTTAATTTCCACTGAGTTTTTCTTTCCTCTGTGCATGTGTACTTATCGGTTAGTTCCAATTTAATAGTGAATACATGTTGTATTTGTTTTTCCATTCTTTAGATACTTCACTTAGGTTAATGGTCTCCAGTTCCATACAAATTATTGCAAAAGGCATTAATTCATCCTTTTTAATGGCTGAGTAGCACTCTGTGGTATGCATATACCACATTTTATAAATCTACTCATGAATTGATGGGCACTTGGGTTGATTCCACATCTTTGCAATTGTGAGTTGTGCTGTAATAAACATTTGAGTGCAGGTGTCTTTTTGATAAAATTGCTTCTTTTTCTTTGAGTAGATACCTGGTAGTGGAATTCCTGGATTGAAAGCTAGGTCTACTTTTAGTTCTTTGAGGAATCTCCATACTGTTTTCCACAGAGGCTATACTAATTTGCAGTCCCACCAATGAAGTATAAGTGTTCCTTTCTCTCTGCATCCATGCTAGCATCTATTGGTTTTGGACTTTTTAATAAAAGCCATTCTGACAGGAGTAGATGATATCTCATTGTGGTTTTAATTTTCATTTCCCTGATGATCAGTGACGTTGAGCATTTTTTCATGTTTGTTGGCCATTTGTCTGTCTTATTTTGAAAAGCTTCTGTTTGTATCTTTGGCCCATTTTTAATGGAGTTGTTTGTTTTTTTCTTGCTAATTTGCTTTATGTTCTTTGTAGATTCTGGTTATTAGCCATTTATCAGAAGTATACTTTGTGAATATTTTCTCCCATTCTGTAGGTTGTCTATTTGCTCTGTTGATTACTTCCTTAGCTGTGCAAAAGCTTTTTTTTTATTTTTTTTTTGAGACAGAGTCTCGCTTTGTTGCCTAGGCTAGAGTGAGTGCCATGGCGTTAGCCTAGCTCACAGCAACCTCAAACTCCTGGGCTCAAGCAATCCTTCTGCCTCAGCCTCCTAAGTGGCTGGGACTACAGGCATGTGCCACCATGCCCGGCTAATTTTTTCTCTATATATATTAGTTGGCCAATTAATTTCTTTCTATTTATAGTAGAGACGGGGTCTCGCTCTTGCTCAGGCTGGTTTTGAACTCCTGACCTCGAGCAATCTGCCCGCCTTGGCCTCCCAGAGAGCTAGGATTACAGGCGTGAGCCATCGCGCCTGGCCCGCAAAAGCTTTTTAATTGAATCAAGTCCCATTTATTTATTTTTGTTATTGCTATAACAGCCATTGAAGTCTTAGTTATAAATTCTTTGCCCATGCCAATATCTAGAAGAGTTTTTCTTACATTTTCCTCTAGAATTCTTATGGTTTCATGCCTTACATTTAAATATTTTATCCATCTTGAATTATCATTTGTGAGTGCTAAGAGATATAGATTCTGTTTCATTCTTCTGCATGTGGCTATACAATTTCCCCAGCACCATTTATTGATTAGGGATTCTTTTCCCCAGTGTATGTTGCTGTCTGCATTGTCAAAGATCAGTTGGCTATATATGAGTGGTATTCTGTCTGGGTCCTCTGTTCTGTTCCATTGGTATATGTCTTCATTTTTGTGCCAATACCCTGCTGTTTGGTTACTGTAGCCTTGTAGTATAATTTAAAATCTGGTAAGGTGATACCTCCAGATTTGTTCCTTTTGCTTAAGATTGCTTTGGCTATTTGGGATCTTTTCTGGAGTATAGAATTATTTTTTATCAATTGCTGAAATATGACATTGGTATTTTGATGGGACTGCATTGAATCTGTTAATCACTTTGGTAGTATGGACATTTTAATAATGTTGATTCTATTGATCCATGAGCATGATATATTTTTCTATTTATCTGTGTCATGTGTGATTTCTTTTCTCAGTGTTTCATAGTTCTCTTTGTAGAGATCTTTCACCTCCTTGGTTAAGTATATTGCTAGATATTTTATTTTCTTTGTAGTTATTGTGAGTGATACTGAGATTTTGATTTGACTCTCAGCTTGACTGTTATTGATGTATAGAAATGCTACTGATTTGTGTACATTGATTTTGTAACCTGAGACTTTGCTGAATTTATTTACCAATTCCAGGAGTCTCTTGGTGGAGTCTTTGAACTTTGCTAGATATAAGATCATCTTGTCAGAAAAAAGTGATAGATGGACTTCCTCTTTCCAGATTTGGATACCATTTATTTCTTTCTATTGTCTAATTGTTCTGGCTAGGACTTCCAGCACTATGTTCAATAGAAGTGGTGTCAGGTGGCACCCTTGTCTTTTTCCGATTATTTTAAGGAGAATGCTTTCAACTTTTCTCCATTTAGTATGATGTTGGCAGTAGGTTTGTCATATATGGCTTTTATAATTTTGAGATACGTTCCTTCCAAGCCTAGTTTGTTGAGGGGTTTTATTTCTTTTTTGAAACAGAGTCTTGCTCTGTCACTGAGGTAGAGTGCAGTGGCATCATCGTAGCTCATTGCAACCTCAAACTCCTGGGCTTAAGTGATCCTCTTGCTTCAGCACAAGTGGTCTTCCTTGCCTCAGTCTACTGAATAGCTGGGACTACAGGTACACACAGTGACCCTTACTTAATTTTCTATTTTTAGTAGAGACAGAGTCTTGCTTTTGCTCATGCTGATCTCAAACTCTGAGCTCAAGCAATCCACCCACTTTAGCCTCCTAGAGTGCTAGGATTACAGACATGAGCCACCATGCCCAGCTTTGAATTTTTATGGTAAGATCATATATTGGGTGTGTCCATATTTGGTTTGGAAAATATCATAACTGTGACCATGTGATCTTGCATTAAACACAATTGGTTATTAATACATTTTAATAATTTTTAAAATAATTGCTAATTATTGCTAATTTAATAATTTTTAAAATAATTGCTAATAATAATAAATAATTGATAATTTTTTTCCTAGAACTTTAGTTTACCATTGGTTTGTGGGTCTGCCATTGAATATTGCTATCAGATGTGAAAAGGTAGCTATGTCTTTTTGGAAAGTTTGATTTAGACTTTGAATTCATTGTTACTTGTCTGGCCTTGATAATTGGCAGTTGTATTCAAATCCTGAAACAACACAGAGAGGTGGTGATTAGGAATGCCTTCTAGCTGTCACTTTGATTTCTATGGGATTGTACTTCAATGCTTTGCCTAGGAGCATTAGAAGAGAGACAGTTTTTCTTTAGAGGTTTCCTATAGAAAAACTTCACCAACATTAAAAAAAAAAAAGACACCTACCGACTTACTTTTCATCTGGAATTAATGTGATCAGCAATGTCTAAAGAAGATAGATAAGGCATGTTTTCATTTCGATGAAATCAAGATTTTCAAAGCTTTTGAGCTGCAAATCCATCTCCCTCCTTTCTGCTACTTTTTCCTCTTTACTCCAATGCAATGTCTGCATCAAAGCTACATTTCTGACATGATCAGAACAATCAGAGGCAAGGTGAAAATGCAATGTATGAAGACTGAACACTGTTACTTCACAAAGCAGCACCAGATCTAGGATGGGATTTTGCGGTAGCGTCCCATCCTGATTATCACCACACCAGGAAGTGCAATGAAAGGTGGCATGCTGGATTATCCAGGGGCTTCTTGGCAGCCATGGAACTTGGTACTATATACTTTTTAATGAAAGGCAAAAACCTTTAAAATAAAGTCAGATGTCAGAAAAGGGATGGGACATGAGTGTTTCTTCTGTGGTCAAGACCAGTTTCCATTTATCGTTTCATGGTTTTTGGAAATGACTTTACATTGATGACATTGATGAGGGAAAATGCTCTGAGGATCAGGTACCCCAGCCTGCTAAATTTGGACAGTGTGACCTGTTTGTAGACGAAATAGTGTTATAGTAGAAGAGGTAGCTATAATTCTACAGCAGAAACAGAAAGGAAACAAAGTCAAAACAAAGCATTATATTGGGAACTCATAGTTGTTTAAGTCAACATTAGGCAATTTTGGTCTTCTATATTGTGGAAACTGGGCTCACTATTTAAAATGAGAATACCAACAGAGTGAGAGCAAATACTAACTTGGAAAATGTTTTAGCCTATGCATTGTAGAAAATAATTTTTTAGAAAAATAGCTTTTTTTTTTTTTTAAAGAAGTGGTTCGGTGGACAACTTCTTACCAAATTAACAAATAGTTTCAGTTTTCAGCTCGGAGAGCCACAGAGGGAGCTCGATCCACGAACTTTAGTTTCTTTTCTTCTAATCTTTGGTTTTGGGTCTCATGAAATTTTAAGCTCTCACTACATCACTGACATGGCATGCCATTGAAAATACTTTGAGAAAAGACAGGGAGATGGATTTCGAAGAGATCTTATTAATATGAGATCTATTCCCCACAGGTAGAGAGAAGCATGGCTTTCCCTCGTTTACTTAAAATTCTCTGTGGTGTTTGGAGGCAAAGTCTTTACTTGAATCATCTTCCCAGTGAAAAATCAGGCCTACATAAGAGACGGTGTATGGATTGCAGCAGGAGGCTTGGGGTAAGGAAGTATTAATGGCTGAGGCTAGGGGGAGGCTACGGGGAGGAGCCATTAAGAGCTGAGGCTCTGATGTCATTCTGCTTGGGTTTGTGTCCTCAGTATGGGTCCTTAGGTCCTTGGGCAAATTAATTATTGTCTCAGGCTGGCTTTTCTCAGAATCAGACTCTGTGATGAGTTTAGTGTGAAGGTCATGTATTTGGGAGTGTCCTTAGGTCAACACATAAAGGAGGGAGGGGACAGAGAAGAATTGGGCAGAGGACAAGTTGAGTGGCCAGGCTTTGGGATAGGATGGCCCTTCAGAATTATTCCAAATTGGGTGGAGATGCCCTCACACTGATCAGCCATTGGAAGTGGGTCATCCTGGAAAGGGGTGTGACCTTCTTTTTTTTATTTCGGCATATTATGGGGGTACAGATTTTAAGGTTTCAATAAATGCCCTTTCTCTCCCTCCCCCCACAAGTCTGAGTTTCCAGCATGACCATCCCCCAGATGGTGCACATCTCACTCATTATGTATGTATATAGCCGCCCCCCTCCCCCCTCCCACCTGCTCAATACCCTATTACTGTAGTACCTATGTGTCCACTTAGGTGCTGCTCAGTTAATACCAGTTTGCTGGTGAGTATATGTGGTGCTTGTTTTTCCATTCTTGGGATACTTCACTTAGTAGTATGGGTTCCAGCTCTAACCAGGAAAATATAAGATGTGCTATATCACCGTTGTTTCTTAGAGCTGAATAGTACTCCATGGTATACATATACCACATTTTATTAATCCATTCTTGGATTGATGGGCACTTGAGCTGTTTCCACAGCCTTGCAATTATGAATTGTGCTGCTATAAACATTCGAGTGCAGGTGTCTTTTTTTGTAGAGTGTCATTGGATCTTTTGAGTAGATGCCCAGCAATGGGATTGCTGGATCAAATGGTAGATCCACTTGTATCGCTTTAAGGTATCTCCATATTGCTTTCCACAGAGGTTGAACTAGTTTGCAGTCCCACCAGCAGTGTAGGAGTGTTCCTCTCTCTCTGCATCCACACCAGCATTTATTGTTTGGAGACTTTTTGATAAAGGCCATTCTCACTGGGGTTAAGTGATATCTCATTGTGGTTTTGATTTGCATTTCCCTGATGATTAGAGATGTTGAGCATTTTTTTCATGTTTGTTGGCCATTCTTCTGTCTTCTTTAGAAAAGTTTCTGTTCAAGTCCTTTGCCCACTTTTAAATAGGGTTATTTGATTTTTTTCTTGCTGGTTTTTGTGAGTTCTAAGTATATTCTAGTTAGCTGATCTGCAGCTGAGGCATCCTTGGGGGGAGGAGAACCAAAGCTTCTCTGTCAGCAGCACTGCCGGCTACTGCTGGGCAACACGTCCTTCCGAGAAGGATGATCTGGGTGGCATAAGTGTCATGACACTTAGCATTTCTGGGTCTCTGATTCCAAAGAGTATTTTGTTAACAATTAAATGAGATGATACATGTAATGTGCTTAGAGCTATGTGTCATGGAGTAAATATTTAGTGATCACTGTGTACAAACCAGAGGTTAAATAATTTGCCCAGGGTCTCCTGGATGATATGTGGTGGCCTTAGAATTGAGGCTGAACTCACTCCAGTCTGTTTCTAGTCACTACATCAAAAATTCAACATGTTAGAGTTCAGATGGGTTTGAATAGGTTTGCTTTAGCCTCGTTTGCTCAGTGAATGTATCTCACATAAGAAAAGCCCCCATTGGCCAAGGCTGGCTGCAGGAACTCTCCTTCTCTTTGCTGGGCAAGAGTGCTTCCTTCCCCTTTCCTTCTCCCCATTTTTACCTCTGCAGAGCTATCTCCTCCCACCCCAAACCCCCTTTTATGTCTTCCTACTTGTCTCTAGTGATGGGCTTGGGCATGATTTGGGGCAAGAGAAAGGGCAGAAGGAAGAGGAAAAGTGAAAACCCTAGACTGCTCTGCTAGTCTCTTGGTTCATGGCACTCTGCCTCTCTCTCACTTTCCCCAAACCCATTTCCCCAGACAGTCAGTATCCTATCTTAGGTCTAGAAATGAAATGCCCAGGGCATTCTTTGTGGGGTATGATGTTAGAGTTTTCATCAGAACCTTAGGTGAATTGTGCTTTATTTATTCATTTAGTATCCAAAGATCCACCTTGTAGACCTTCTGTGAGAAAATCTTTTCCTGTCTCCCCACACTGGCACATACGTGAATAATTTGGACATGGTCTATTTGTTAAGTTGGGGCTGCCTCTATTTTCTTCCTCCCTGAACTATAAGTTGGAGAATCAATGGATTTATTTTCTTGTTTACTATTTCTTTCTTCATGTATGCATTGATGGAAAAGCATTTGTAAACAAATTACTGTATGGATTGTATTCTAAGGATGCCATGAAGTAAAAGAGTCTCTATTTTCAGAGCTTAATTCTGGGAGGCATTACACAATAAGAACTTTTAGAGGTTGAACTTTAGAGAGGTTTGTTTATGTATTACTTAGTTCTGAGTTTGCAGCACAAACTTCAAACTGAAAATTTTACATTGTTGATATTAAATGCATCCTATGTACATTATACAGACAAGTGAGCAGTAGGAATGTAAATCATTTGTAATAGCCATATGCTCAGCCCAATGATAAAATACATCAGCTGCCATCAGTCCTACCAAAGCTTCCTGTTCGTGACTTTCAGGTTCTCATTCATCCAAGAGGCATAGCAGGTAGAGGGCCAACATTCTATGGCTTTTCCTATCCTCTCATTTACTCCTTCCCAGGAGAGAAAGAGTGATTTCATTTCTTTGGTAAGTTTGGAAGGAGATAGCGGCATGGGCATTCCATTCCATCTTTTCTCTTTAGGGGCAGACCTGCCTAGAAAGAGCCTGAGTTCCCCTACCAGAAGGAAGCACTTCCTAGAACTGAGTATGTGCATCTGTCTAATTGTGGAGTTCAGGTTTGTAAAACTCATTGACTCACAAATATAAATTACATTCTCCAATATCAGCTTAATCAGTAAGATGGTGATAGTGTATTTTGGATTCCAACTGTCTTATTCTTGCCTTATTCCTGAATTGGTTCAAAGCTCAAGTAGGGATTAGGGATGTCATTTATCAATCTTCTACTCATTTCCAAAGCTCAGGTATTAGGGTTTTCTGAGGCATCAACTCCAGACCCACACCTCTCCCTGCTAGATGGGTAAGAATTCATTCACCAACATTTTGTGCATGCATGTGTGTTTCTTCCAAAGAGAAACTCTTGAAAGGCAGGAATTAGGTAGGAACTGCCAACTTGGGTAGACCGTCTTCAGTTCAGCTAAACAAATCCTTATTAACCTCTAAGATGGGCTAGATGGTGTACTAGACACAGAGGACACAGATACTAATAGAACATGCCCAAGGAACTCTGGATTCTACTAAAGATAGTGTCATGGGAGAGTGGAAGGAGTATAAACCAGAGGTCAAGGTGGAATAGTGATTATTCTCTTTCTCTATAACACTGTTACTGAATGAGCAGCACTTGGGTTGAGCATCACCCTGCTGATATGACTAATGAAAGGTGATCTGATGCTTTTCTTCTCATGCCAAGTTTTGTATAATGGATAGAGTCATTATATTAATTATATAGAGCAGTAGAGATGAGAGATAATGAATATGTGCCCTGGAGCTTGACTGACTAGATTTATCTTCTGGCTTTCTAGGTGTGTAAGTTACTTGGGCAAGTTGCTTAACTCTTCTGTGTTTCTGATTCCTCACATGGGAAGCAGGGATGATAACAGTACCTGCATCATAACATAACGGTGAAGATTAAGTGAGTTCATACAAGTAGAGTGCTGAGAACAGTGCCTGGCATAGGGTGGTTGTCAACACATGTTAGCTCCTGTTGTTATTAGCTATTATTAAGAATTTGCATGTGGGGTGGGAATTAAAAGGAGGAGATAAACCAAGGAGACAGGAGGATTGGTTCTTCACAGCTCATTGGAAGGCTTTTGGTCTAAGATTGTGGTTCTTCATAGTCCTTGTGAGAACAGATAAAATTAAGAAATGGCTTCCACATGCAGAGAGCAAAATCAATTACTGACAAACCTGTTCATTTTACCCCAAGCATCCTTTTTGCCATCTACTTGCCATAGCAGGAGAGCTTCATGCTTGTCTATCATCAGTAGTCAACATGAGGCTAGGGGAGCAGAGTGGTTGACAGTTTCACCAGATCCCACTTGTTGTGGATGAGTGGTGAGACAGGAAGCCAAATCTTAATGTCTTTTTATTTACTTGAGAGCTGTAGATATTTATTTCAAACACTCATTCTGACTGTGTTTGAAAATTTGGACAAAGTGCTTATCCCTAAATTAAAAAAGGCATTTGTTAAATGTCTACGAGGTACATAGATCCATGCCAGGAACTTACATAGTTATTGCGTAGTTTAACCTCATACGAATCATTTAAGTTAGATGTTGTTCTTGGAGGTTTTGCTTCAGTTTCAAGAAGGAAATGTTTACTAAATTAAGATGAAATAGCTGTACTGCCTATTTGCAACTCTCATTTAAAATTGGATATACTTTATCACTGAATATTTCCTAAAATAAAACTTTATAACTATCTGGGAAAAAAGTTGTTAGATGTTGTTATTTTGGTTTTATAGATGAGGAAATTAAAGTTTAGAGAAATGATATGCCTTTCCAAAGATGCTAAGATAGAACTTGCTGGAATTTGAACTCAGGTCTTTCATAAAATTTCTTAAAATTTACGTAGGTTCTTACCATGTATCATTAGCACATTGTCTACCACTTCTATAGGTTTTAGGAAATTTTAGAAATACAGAAAAGCATAAAGAATAAAATATAAATCATCTAGAATATAACAACTCAGAAATAGCCACAACTTAAATTTTGGCATATTTTTAACCAATTTCGAGGCATACATATATGTCTGCTTTTCCTATGGAAGTTAACTTCTGCTTTCTATGTTACTTTAGAATCCCCCTTTAAATAGTATGTTATGAGGGCTTTTTATATTATTAAATAGTCTTCCAAAACCTGATTGTAAATTGCTGCACTTTATCTCAGGGATGAAGAAAGTCCTTATTGTTTAAATTTATGTTTTGCATTTTTTTCCTGTTTTAAACAATGATTCCATAAACACCTTTGTACATAATTCTTTCTGCAAATCTCTAATTATTCCCTTAGAATAGATTTCCAGAAGAATAATTCCTGTATAAGAGGTTGTTCCAGTTATCTATTAGTATGTAACAAACCAATCCAAAACTTAGTGACGTAAGACGACCACCATTTTATTATGCTCATGGATGCTGTGTGTTAAGAATGCAGAAAGCACACAGCAGGGATGGATGTTCTCTGCTTCATGATGCTGGGACCTCAGCTGATACGACTCAAAGACTGGGCTTAGCCAAGACTGTTGACTGCTGTTCCTGTAATCTATGTGGCCTCTCCAGCCTGGTGATCTCAGTGTCACTGTACTTTGTATGTGGCGGCTCAGGCTTCAAGAGTGAGAAGTCCAGTGGCACAAGGCAGAGGTGCATGGGCTTTATGAACTAGTGTTGGAGGTCACATGGCATCACTTTTCTGGTACTCTATTAGTCAAGGCAGTCCCAATCTCATCCCTTTTCAAAAAGAAAGGGATATAGACCCCCCACCACTTGAAAGAATATCAAAGAATTTATTGCCATGTTTTAAAACTACCAAAGAGGGCCACTTTCAGGATGTTGACATATATTATC
Source organism: Microcebus murinus (assembly GCF_040939455.1). Lineage (NCBI taxonomy): Eukaryota > Metazoa > Chordata > Mammalia > Primates > Cheirogaleidae > Microcebus > Microcebus murinus. The sequence goes on along the minus strand of NC_134114.1, from coordinate 89,983,427 downwards.
AAGTTGCTCCCCAGAAATGTTGTATAAGTCAACACTTTTTCCAGTATACTCTCACCCACATTAAATATTATAACTTTGAGAGATATTCGTTAATTTGATAAGCAAAAGATAACATACCATGTCATTCCAATTTTCAATTATTTGAGTACTAGTGAGATTTCGCATGCATTTTTGAGCACTTGTTAAAATTTCATGTGAATTTACTATTTTTGCTTGTGTTTCTGTTAGAGCAGTCATCTTTTTCTCATTAATTAGTAGGTGTTGTTTACCCATTAAGACTAAGTCAAGGTGCTCTGACTTAAATTGAGTTATTTTATCACCACTCCTTAGCAACTTTAAACAATAAATATTTTTAGTGCTATGTGTAAGGCACTGTTCACTTGTAATCCCAGCTCTGCCTCTTCTAAGCTATGTAACTTGGACAATTAATTAAGCCTCTGGACCTTGGTTTCCTTCCCTGTAATACTGGATAATAATGTTCTCATGTTATTGGTTATTGTGAGAATTCAATGATGTCCATGTAAATGCTTAGAAGGCTTGTTACATGCTAAGTGTCCAATAAATAATTAGTGGTTATTCTTTTTTTTTGTTATTCTTAATGTTATTACTGTCACCATACCTGGATACTTGTATTTTGGCAATTATCTAATTCTTTATATTGACCAATGGATCTGCTTGTTATTTTGAACTTGATTCTCAAGCTTTCCAAATGGAGTAAGTCACTTACAGTGCAGGGTGGGCTCAGGAGCAGGCTCGTGGGGGCAACTTAGTTAATGCATGAAACACTTGGCAGTAATTGCCACCTTTGTTTGTCACGGCCAATATAATTAGAAAGAGTGGGGGAAAGAACTCATTTCTTGTGAAACTCCTGAGACAAAACTAAATTTGATGGCACTTCCTCTGCCTCTTGCTACTCAATCAGACTGATTGAGCACAGAACCAAAGCACACTGCAGAGTAGCAATGATGAAAGAAGAATAAAACCGTTTTCTTTAGAAGGAAAAGGTATGCATTGCTTCCACTTAAGAAAGGCTGTGGAAACAAAAAAACCAAGGGTCTGGCTCTGAAATTGACCCCAGGCAAAGCTCAGTCCCCAGGTTTAAATTACCCTGAAGGGTATGTCTTGCTCCCAGCCTTGCACATCTTCTTTGTCCTCTTGGAGCTCCAGGCATTGATGGGGGCGGGGTGGGTTGAGGCTGGCTGGCTCCATCCCCACCACCCTGTGGGCACTGAACATTTGCTGTCTTTGAAGAGGGCTTCTCTGGCTTCAGCCCAGCTGTCCCTGTGTGATAACCACCACTAATATTCTGGTGATGAGCCACTTCGGGCCCTGCCTCACTGCCTCTGATCACCCTGTGAAATATGAGTTGGGGGAGTTTTCTGTGACAAATGCCTGCTTGACTGAGCCCCTATTCAGGCATCCAATGTCAGCACTTGCTGCAGACAGCACTTTCAGCCCCACCAGCCAGACAGTGACAGATTCAGCCTCCTGCTCAGACTGTCGGGGGAGTGGCCCCCTCAGGCCTGGGCATGTCACAGGAACGCCTGGCCGGATCCTGCCAGGGCTCTGGGCCGCACCTGTGCTTCCAAATGTCAGTGGGCTCCAGAGCCAGCCGCTTCCCGCCACCCTTCTTGTCAAGGTCAGCTGGCCCTGATGGGGGAGGGGGAGCTCCTGAGTTGAGCCAGACCCTTCTCTTTTGTCTTTGGCCTCAGAAGACAGATCTTTCAATACTAAGGAGGCTGTGGACTTGTCAAAGAAAGCACTGGATGAGAGCTTGGGTGAAATTTCGCCCTGGAGATAATTAGTCCAGGCAAATTTACTTCTCTGAAATGTCCTTTCCAAGTTCTCTTTAACGTTATCTTGTTGGTGTTGGTTGGATATAAAGTGCACAATATGATGAAATAAAAAGAGAAAAAAAAAAAACAGTTATGGGTGGTAATGAGGGAAATGGTTCACATTAGTGGCCGCTTTTGAGATTTTGCCAGGGTTGGCCATGTGGTGATCATAATGGTGATTTATAAGTTAGAAGTTGCAACCTGATGGCCCATGGACTGCATTTGGCACAAAGGATTTTATTTGGCCCACCGTGTGTGTTTATTTTTAATGGAACTTGATGCTAATATTTAGAATTCAGAAAATTTCATAAACAATTTCTGGCTTCTCTTCAAAACCTACAAACTCTAGTGTCACTGGGCTAGCCTTCTTACACGGGGGCCGTTGGGGTAAAAACCAAGTTGTTGCCACTGTTCACTTTAGAGAGGGCAGGCACTCTCTAGTTTGCCATTGTCCTCACCTCTTCCTACTGTTATATCCAAGCTGCTTCTCTTATTTCTATTATATGAACGATCCCTGTAGATATCTGAGGTGATGTTGTATATTTGAGATTCACGAGGCCGCAGGACAAAGAGACAGAGTCACTGAGGCTGTAATTATCAAAAGGAGTTTTATTGTCTAGCTCGAGCTAGGGTCCGAGCCCCCAGAGTGCCAGCGCAGTGGCCTCTTCCCCGGGCAGAGACCCTCCTTTGTGTGTTAGTCCCCTTTTTATAACTCAGTTGTTTACACACTGGACATGCATCCGCCCCCACAGTGATTCTTACTTCATCTTGCCCCTGATAGGCTCTAACCTGTTCCGGGTCCTAGCTGAGAGACTCGGGTTTCCGTGCTCTTTGTCTTTTTCCTCTGCATCCCATAATGTACTCATAATGCCTTGCGGTTAGCAAACAAGCAGTAAACAGAAGCTGGAAGGTGTCTATTGTCCTTATAGCCCAGTATCTTACAGTGGCACAAACACTGTGCTTCATTTCTGTACTCAATCTGGAATGAACTCTACTAGTAAGTCCACCTCGTGTACCCCTGCCCCCGACTCTGGGATGATCTGTGGAAGGATATTACTTGAACTTCCATGATTTAAATGTAGTGAATAATAAGAACTAAGAAAAATCCACCGTCTGGGGGATGGTCACACTTGTAGCTCGAACTCAGCTGGGGCAAAGGCAATATACGTAACCTAAACATTTGTACCCCCGTAATATTCTGAAATTTAAAAAAAGTAAAAAAATATATAAGAAAAATGGTGGATTTATGGATTTACTGTTATGTGAGGATTGTTGTTAACCACTGGTTAATCCTTAGCTCTTGATTAGACAAATATCCCATAAACTTCAGGACAGGTTTCAGTGTTGCTACTGAGAAGGGGGGAAAAAAATCCACATTAGTTGAGGACTATTATATTATTTTACTTGAAATCCTTACAAAAATCCATCAAAGTTAGTGGTATAGTTTCCTTTCCAAGAGTGAGGAAATGGGGCTTAGAGTTAAGTCTTCCTCAACTTTTTAAAGCTGGAAATTAAGAGAACCAGAACTCATATTTATACCAAATGGAATTTTGCAGTCAATGGAATTTTTTGGGATCTATTTAGGCTAAAATTCAGGTATGGCTAAAGAGACAAAGTGTACCAGCCTTATTAAATAGTCTACATTTCGACTTTAGAAGCATGTATTCGAGTCTTTTATAATTAAAAAGAAAGAGAAAAAGAAAAAGCTTTACTTATCATGAGGACTTTTTTCCTTAAAGTCATTTTTAAGCCCACATGATTTGCAGTTCAAAATGGTGCTTTATTGATTTCAACAATGAAAATAATAAGACCAAACTTTTGTAGAGCACATACTGTGTGTTTGTATTAGCTCATTTAACCCTCTCAACACCCGTATTAGGTAGGTACAATTATTTCGCTTATTTTATATGAGGAAACTGTGGCACAGAGAACTAGCGCTGAGAGACTTGAATAAACTGCTTGACAAACAAGCTCTTAGGTAGGTTGGGATCAGAACTGTCAAGGAAGCTCAGTCTTCTGACTTTCTACCCTTGGTGAATATTAGTCATGATATTGAACATAGTCCAGCCACTCTTTCTATAGTCTATTTCTAGTTTTCTTCTGTTCTCCAGGAATCAAACCGGGAAAACTCCTTGAGAACTGTTTTGCCCAAATAGAAATCTTAAAAGCGCTTCGATGGATGATGGTTTAGGAAGGTTATTAGCAGTTACAATAACTGTAAGTATAGTAAATTATTGTCAAGTAATGGTTGAATTATGTGTTATAGAAATTGTCTGAATTTTCAAATATAAAGAGTTTTATTGATTATGAGAAAAAATGTTTTGGATGCTCTAACTCCATCATGCTAGCCTTGCTGTTTGCATAGATTGGGTTAGTTTAAAAATTTGAAGTATTTGAATGGAATGCATTTGAGACATGGAAAAAAAGTGATGATACCTTCTCTGTCCTTGCCACTGAGGGACCAGAAAGAGCTACATTGCCCAGCCTGAAGTGCAGAAGTCACTTCAAATAGACTGATGCAGCTAGTTTGGGATGCCTGTCTTTGAACAAGTTTCTTGTCACCATTTTCTCTTAACAGTGGGAGCCTGGCCTATGTCTTTTGCTGCTCAGGGCCCCGTGGCTGCTCTGACCCTTTTCTGTCACGGAGAACGTGTGGGAAACAGTTATATCATCCTGCTTTTCCTATCACTTCTCCCCACATTCCCCGGGCTAAGTCGGGATCTAAGAGGTGTCCATAAAGCTTGTGTGCATGCAACCACACCATTGGCTACTGTGCATTCCTTTGTAGGGACCAAAGTGTTCTTGTTTGGAGGATAATTAGGCAGAAAACTCAAACAACTCATGGTTAAGGCTAATGAAATCTCTCAGTACGGATTTAAGTGGTAGTCATCCTATATACTCTCCTGCTCTCTAGAGACATCACGGATTAGAATCAGCAGAAAAGCTATGCTTGCAGTAAGTCAGGGGTGGGAAAACTGCAGCCTTAAGGCCACATGTGGCCTTCTGGGTCCTTGAGTGTAGCCTTTTGACTGAATCCGAATTTTAAATGATAAATCCTTTTATTTTTATTGATACATTTTTGTTTGTCTTTTGTATTTTTATTTTATTTTAAAAACGAACATATTTAAAATACCAAAGAATAACATAAGTTTCAGTGAAATAATCCTCCCAGATTGACCGGCACAATCAGCACTTTAGTGAGCCGTAAGGGCTAAATTGACATCATGATTGAGTTCTGACTCCCCTGCCTGACTGGTGCCATTACTACACAAGGCTGGCTGGCAAGAGTTTATGGGGGTTGAGTGCACCAGTCTGTTATCAGCTTTTGACAATGGTGCACTGTGTTTCTGTTCAAAATGTAACTTGTGAATAGTTGCACAGCTCAACAGTTTTTTTTTTAAATTTCAGAATATTATGGGGGTACAAACAGTTTGGTCACATTTATTGCCTTTTCATGGCCCGAGTCAGAGCTCCAAGCATGCCCATCCCCCAGACTGTGTGCACCATACCTGTTAGGTGTGAATTTACCCATCCTCTCCTCTTCCCTCCCACCTGCCTGACACCATATGAATGTTACTTCCATATGTGCACATAAGTGTTGATCGATTAGTACTAACTTAATGGTGAGTACATGTGTGATGCTTGTTTTTCCATTCTTGTGATACTTCACTTTGAAAAGGGTCTCCACCTCCATCCAGGATAATACAAGAGGTATTAGTTCCCCATTTTTTTTATGGCTGAATAGTACTCCATGGTATACATGTACCACATTTTATTAATCCACTCATGTATTGATGGGCACTCGGGTGGTTTCCACATCTTTGCAATTGTGAATTGTGCTGCTATAAACATTTCAGTGTAGATGTCTTTATTATAGAAAGTCTTTTTGTCCTTTGGATAAATACCCAATAATAGGATTGCTGAATCAAATGGTAGTTCTACTTGTAGCTCTTTGAGGTATCTCCATATTCCTTTCCATAGAGGTTGTACTAGTTTCCAATCCCACCAGCAATGTATGATTATTCTTATCTCTCTGCATCCATGCCAACATTTTTGTTTTGGGACTTTTAGATAAAAGGCAATCTCACTGGAGTTAAGTGTTGTCTCATTGTGATTTTAATTCGCATTTCCCTGATGATTAGAGATGTTGAGCAATTTTTCACGTTTGATTGGTCATTCAACAGTATGTTTTAATTCTGTCTAACAAGGCCAAGAGAACACTGAAGGAAGAAAACAGATTTTTTTAATGAGGATTGGGATTTGCAATATTATATTGTTTCTGCTAAAGATAAGATGATTTGCTTGCTTTGTGATACTACAATATCAACATTGAAGAAATTCAATGCTCATCAGCATTATAACACTCATAAGGACCACAAATATTTTAAAGTAGAAGGAGTGGTGTGAAACCTTTGTATAGCAGAAATTAAAAGATGAAAAGCAAAAGCAAAGACAGGTCTTTCAAGCAGCAATAAGACCTTGAAATAATGCCACTGAAGCAACTTATAAAGTAGCTTATATACTTGGGAAAAAAGGGAAGCTAGTCAATGATGTAGAAATTATGAAAAAATGCATTGTCAAAGTTGTAGGATGCGTAGACCCTGATAACATTTCAAAGTAGAAACAACTACAAGGAGAACCATAACTGATCATCACTCCAACATACTGACTCAGCACAGATTTTATATTTCATTCAGGTCATAACAGAAGATTTTCTTTGTTACAAAGAATTACTCACTTTGGTACAATTGCAAATAGAACATGGGGAATAGGTATCTTCAACAAATTTCAAGATAAATGTTGTGAAGTTGGATTGAATTTGGTAAATTTAGTGAGCATATGTACAGACAGTGCACCTTCCATGATAGGAAAACATGGAGGGTTCATTGCACAGATTAAAAGAAGTATTAACAGATTCAGATACTCTCATTTCTTTTCATTATATCTTGCACTGATAAAAATCTCTGTGCTAAAGCTACTATTTTAAGTGACCTTTTGCAACAAGTTATAAGTATTGTTAACTATATTCTTTGTGCAAATGCAACATGGCATCATCAGTCTTGTCACATGCTAAAGTTGAACGATGAGGTATTCAGTGTGGATTTGCTGTATCATTCTAAAGTGCGTTGGCTATTACAGGGACAGGTATTAGCTAAAGTTTTATCTTCCTGAGAACAGATAGTTAAATTTTATGAAGAAGAGAATCAGCAATGTGAATTATTGAAAGATCTCTGTAAGAATGCAGCATTTCTGTGTGATATGTCAAATCAAAATGACTTCACTATTTCTTTGCAGGGTAAAACTAAGTCTATATATGACATGTGGCAAAAAATCCAAGCATTTCAAGAAGCTATCTTTTGTCAAAACACTTTTTCAAAAGGAAATTTCAGATGAACATTTTCCCCAGTTATCAAAGATCATTGATGAGCAGGATGATATATGTGAATCATTTGAAGAATACACAGCTGTTGTAGACCTATTAATTGGAGAATACAATGAAGTGTTCACTGACTTTAAGACTCATGACATCACACTCAAATTAGCATTTCAGCCTCACCAGTTCATATCATCAAGTCACCTAAAGAACTACAGATGGAATTGATTGACTTCTCAGTGGATGACATTTTAAAATCATTATTTGATGCTAAGGAAGATGCAGTTGAAAGAAGGAAAAATGCAGTAGAATACCCACGCCTTTGGCAACACGCCCCCAAAATTGCTTTTCAACCACTTATTGCTGCAAATCTACATTCTCCTACCTAACCTAAATCAAGATGCCAATATGCCTGTCACAGATGACAGATTATCTATCCATCTAGAGGATCAACTGAAACCCCGGACCTCCACGCTGCAACCAAATTTTCAAATGCTTTCCAACAAAAGGCAGGCACAACAAAGTCATTAAAAGCTTAGCTAACTTTAAAATTGACAGATGTTTTCATTTTTTGAAATTATTAAGTACATAGTATTATAGTTAGATTTTTACAGAATAATGTACATTTTTAAGTATACCTAATTGAAATTTCTTGAATGCGGCCTTATTTGATTACAGCTAAATTATTGCAGCCTTCCAACATGAAAATATTTCCCACCCCTGCACTGAGTCCTATCTTCAGAAAAGCTATACTAGCTCTAGGTCCCATGTCAGCTGGTTTAGGGAGGAAAGCAAGAGCTGAACTTGGCACTTTTTGTACTATCATCTGTCATTTTTCCTTGTGGGCTACCTTTCTATGATGATATTCTACTTCTCCATGTTCCCAGAGTTAATCTTGGGCCTTTTCTTTCTGCTTCTTTTATATGCCCTTTCAGGATGATTTTATTTAAAAACTGTCTATATCATTAGCTACTATTTATAAGCTGTTGGTTCCTAAAGAAAATGAGTTCAGATATTATGTGTCCCCTGAGCTGGGGTCCTATATTACTCGCTACTCATGTACCCCATCTCCTTAGATGTTCCTTTGGCTCAAAATAACAGTTTTTAAACTAAGCTCATGACTTCCCTTACTGTTTAACCTGTTCCTTTTCCTGCTTTAGTGCAGTTGGCATCAAACTTCAGCATAAATTCTGACACATTAAGTCTAGGATGGGATAAGGAATTGGCATTGTTTGCAAACACTTCTAGTTATTTGAATGTTTGTGGTTCACATGCAACACCACCAAGAAAGGCAACTTAGTGAACGTGCCTGTCTCTACCTGGTCACATGAGCTAGAAATCTTGGAATCACCCTGGACTTCTCCCTTTTACTTAACCCATGTCCAAAGAGCTACTGTGTCCTATGGATTCCACTTGTGTCTGAATTAGTCCCTCTCTCTTTATTTTTGCTTCATTCTATCCTAGATCATCCCAACCTCCTTCCTTCTCCTTGGCTCCCTCCAATCCACTTTATAATATGCCATTGGAGTGACCTTTCCAAAGTACAAATATAGTATGGCTACTTTACTTCTTAAAGTTTTCAGAGACTCTCTATTTGAAAGGAAAAGGGCTAAACTTCTTAGTATGGCATATAAGGTCTTTTGTTGTCAGCCCCAAGAATATGCATTTAGCTTCACCTCTTTTGTCAACCCCTTATTTCAACCCATGTTCCAAACACATCAAACCACCTTCAAGCCTGAACATGTTTTTTTTTTTTTTATTTCGGCATATTATGGGGGTACAGATTTTAAAGTTTCAATAAATGCCCTTCCCCCCTCCCCCCACAAGTCTGAGTCTCCAGCATGACCATCCCTCAGATGGTGCGCCTATCACTCGTTATGTATGTATATACCTGCCCCCCCTCCCCCCCTTCCCCAATATTCTATTACTGTAGTACCTATGTGTCCACTTAGGTGCTACTCAGTTAATACCAGTTTGCTGGAGAATATATCTGGTGCTTGTTTTTCCATTCTTGGGATACTTCACTTAGTAATATGGGTTCCAGCTCTAACCAGGAAAATATAAGATGTGCTATATCACCATTGTTTCTTAGAGCTGAACATGTTTTAGTCTCTGTATCCTCCATGCTGTTGTACAGGCTGATCATTTTCCTTCTATCACCCTTTTCTTTGGCTAAGTTTGGCTCTGTCATCCAGTGAATCAAGTTGAAAATTTCTACTTTGGGGAAGCCTTCTATGACCCTTGTTGACCGAGTTAAAGATTTCTCTGTGTAACCCTGTGTCTATGGACATCAGAGCTTTTATCAGATAATATTGCATTTATCATTTTACTTCTTTAAAACTAGAATGAAATTTTCTTGAAAACTTTGACTATGTCTTCAATCTATGTATGTGCAGTACCTACCTTCATGCCTGGCATTTAGCAGGCATTCAAAACATGTTTGAGAATGAATGGCCAAATGTTTTTGAACAATTTGGGAAGACTTTTGCCGCATTAAGATCCACAATGAAGAGGAATGTCTTTCAGTAAGGAAGTGGGCTCCATGTAGTGAACAAACTTCTTGTCACCAGAACTCACACAGAAGCCAGGCTATTGTAAAAGTGAGTCCTCCTTTGGGTGGGAGTCTTGGGGTAAATGACCAAGTTAATTATGCAAATATTTTGTAGGCATCTCTCGGCTATCCTATTTCATATTAAGCATGGTCATTCAGTCAGTATTCAATGGGCAGTTATTGAGCAATTGTAAAAAGCCTATTATTGTACAGAAATAAACAGGACACTGTCCTAGTCACCGAAGAAACCAACATATAAACAGACAAACTAGCCTTCAGAGGTCCCTTGCTGGCAATTTCTCAAAATCCTCCTCTGCATCAAAAATATAAAAGCAGAGAGCTGGGAGTCAGTATGAAAGAAATTTCTGTTTCCTGTTGTGAACGAAAAATTCCCTTAAGAAAGGTGCCATCTGTAATATTTTAAGTGAGGGACACCTCCTTTTACTTTTTTTGTTTGTTTGTTTTTTTAAAAAAGAAAAGCATTTCAAAGGGCAGGTATGTTTGCTTGGCCACAATAAAGGTGTGCTTAGAAAAGGCCATGCTCACAGGACAGGGAAGCTGGCGTGGGTTCTGCCCAACCAAAGCCTTCGGGTGGTGGGCGCTGTGGGAGGAGCGGCCTCAATGCAGAACTAGACTTGGGGAAGGCTAAGAAGTGAGGTCAGTGTCTTTCTGGGGGCGGCCCCAGCAGAGCTTTGTGATCAAGTGAAGGTGGAATTCAGCAGGAAAACCACAGCATAGAGAAGAAGGGAATGACACAGCGGGATATCTTTGGTTAATAGAGAATTGCATCATCTATAATTGAATCCTATTTTAGATTTTAAAAATATACTATTCCTCTGGTTTAAAAGCCATTTTTGCAAAAGAAGTTAGTTTAGGCTACTCTATGAACTAATGTGAAATCATTAATTTAAATAAAGGAGAAGAAAGTAGACTAATTGGTCGTGTTTCTCGGCCTCATATCAAACATTTGTTTATTTATGACTTTTCCCCCACAGAACAATAATTCTATTGTTTTCTCCATATAACAGATTAATGTAGCTGATGAGTTGGCTGCAGATTCTCTAAATAGAGCGTTCCATGAATATGATATTACCCATTCAAACATCTGGCGTTTTCAGGATATTTCTGGAGGCAGAGTTGCTCTGTGTGTTCCTACGCTGAGGACCAGGACATGTCTAAGAGTTTCCAGTGTTGTTGTCTTCTGGGGGAAGCTGTCTTCTGAGCACCCGCGGGTGATTGGATGACGGGAGGCGAAGACCTTCTGTTTGCCTGCAACCGGCCCGGAGGGTCACCGGGCAGTGCTGCTGCCTCGCACTGCGCGCCCCAGAGCGAAGGGAGCAGAAGCCAGGTGCTTCCGAACTCAGGAGAAGTCTCCAAAAGAGGTTATTTTGAAAAGGGAAACTTCTGCTTTTTAAAAAATTGATAATGAATTTTAACTATCATTCTTCTCACTACCAGAGGCTGGGAGATTGGCTCAGCAGGAAACTTTATGAAGAGCAATTACTCTAGGACTTGATATGGCATCCAGAGAGCAGCACAGCACCACTCAGTCTTGGGGGGGAGGCGTGCTCCCTAAATCAGCTGGGAGGCTCCTCAAGTGAGTGTCTCTCACTTGCAGAACACCCAGTTAAGAAGAGGGGGCCTCTGATTATTCACCCTCTGCCTAGTGTCAGGGGCACTGGCTTTCCTCTGCTCTCGGGTCACCGCAGCTTGGAGAGAATCTGGGAGTTGAGTTCAGTTTCCAGGTGGATTATTTGTAAAATCCAATCCACTCAATTTCCACAAGTTGCAGCAATTTGGATCATAATACACTGTTAAAATAAATCTTTACAGGAGGCAAATATGATATTATGGATTTGTTAGTTATTGTCCTACAGATGATAGCATTATCATATATTGACTTATCACAAATTACTCAATTAATTAGCAATAGAATTTGGAGAGATCAAGATTTCTCTGGCTGTTTTCCATTATACCAAAATATGAAGGGGTTTTGAGGGTACCATGATGGCATAATAGTCTGGTTGTCCATGTTCATCTTTTCGACATGAGTGAGAAAAACTTGAAAGAACTGCATGAAATCCTTAGAGAGTGTGTCTACATAGTATGACATATCCGGTGGAATAGGTTCAAGATGGAGTTTTTCTTGGAGACAATACTACCATTGTGCGATTGAATTCTGGCCTGATTTGAGGATACAGCTTAAGGATCCTATCTCCAAAGAAGAAATTATCCCATTAATGGTGGACTCTTGAATTTTTGGGTGCCCATAAGAGCCCTTGCTGGAGAACTTAGGGTTCTGAGTTTCACTCAGGCTGGGATTCCAGTGGCCAACCAAGCAATCGCTTCACTCCTTTGGGCTCCCATTCCCTTATCTGCAAAGGAAAGAGGTTGAACTGGATACTTTATTAGATCTGCTCTTGATCCAAAACTTACCTTAGTTATAGGAAAGTCGTTTACTCTTTTTTGATGCTGATTCACTTGGCTATTACTCACTCGGCCGGTAGATATTTACAGGCTCCATGCTTGTTTGTCAAGCACTATGCTAGGTGGAGGGATTAGCCGTAACAGTGAATAGCAGAGTCTTGCTCCCAAGGAGCTTGACGTGCAGTGTTTATGTGGGCAGTGAGGAGCGATAGTCAATACGGATAAATAAACTACAAGCATAATATGATATAATGCATAATACCCCTTGGGATGCATAGGGTGCGTTGGGAACTCAAATGAGGGATACCTCACGTAGTCTTTGGGAGTGGGGGCAGACAAAGGTGGCTTCCAGGAGAAAATGACATTTAAATGCAACCCTGAGAGAGTTCTGCCGAGTAAGGGAATGAAGGGTGAGAGCTGTAGAGTGGGTTCATTTGCACAAGGGCTTAAAGAGGGGGAGAGAGAATATCAACAATGTGTTCACAGGACTGGAGAGAATTCAGCATGAAAACCAGCGTGCAGTGTACTTTGAACCAGGGAGTTTGGATCTTATTCTGAATGTTGGTGGAGAAACGGGAGCTTCCGAAGCAGGGCAGGGAAGTGATCAGTGCTTTGTTTCAGAGAGATCTTTGGCTGTAGTACGCGGAAGGTGGTGTAGGGGCAGGAGGGCTTGGCTGGGGAACGCAGGGCGGGAGGGTGAAACCAGGGAAGATGCTTTCATTTCTTGACAGGGCCACCAGCTGTGTAACTGGAGGGGGTTTCCAGGCTGGTGGATGTGGACCCTGAGGCAGTTGAGCTGGGAGTGAGTGATGAGAAGGTACCAGATGCTGTTCTCTGAGCTTGGCCCCCCTCTGTGAGTGCCTCAGCAGGCCAGAGAGGGGCTGCCCACTGCTTCTTCTAACCTGGGCACTAACTGAGGCACGTCTCCTGTCCAGATTGGGGCTGGCATTTGCAGCCTCACCAGGAGCCGAGAAGGAAGAGCCAACTGCCTTGCAGGCCAATAGGAAGGCGCTGAGGCTCCGCAGGACACCATCAGTCAGGATTTGCTCACTGCCTGGCTGAGTTGTCCAAGTGGGTCCATCTGCCCCACAGTTCCTGCCACTCTCAGCTTTTGCTTTGTTGCCTCATAAGATATTTGGACTTACCAAAAAATGTGCAAACTCCTCTTTCCTTAGGAGAGGACATCTTGCCATTCTTGCAAAGGGCCGTGGGGCCCTGGACGGGGGGACCTGCTAGATCAGAAAGAAGCAGGCCCACAAAGGGGAGTCACCTTGGCGGTCTGGCTCAGGGCCCCCTCTGAGCCCAGTTAGACAGAGACAAGCATTTGGCCACTGTACCACATCCCGTTTACACGTGCAGAACAGAAAGTTTAGTAGGGATGGGCTGAGAGAGAGGAACTAGGGTTGCCAGTCTCTCCATCCAGAAGAATCGATGCTTGTACCTCTCCTTTGGTATTCTTTACTTCTGAGCCCGAGGCATGTCCAGCAGGGGTTATTCCTTGAAAAGCCTGTGCAAGGCCCATGGCAGGTCTGTGCTCTCACAGGGCTCTGCGAATGTGTTATTGGGGGGTGTATTTTGTCTGTTGTCATCACTATACATAACTGTATGTTTAACTCTGTCAGTGGATTGTAATTTCTTGGGAAAAGCAAATGTGCGTATACTGGTTTTCTCAGAAGCACTCAAACAGGGCACCTCACACCCAGTGGGTGTCGAATAAGTGTTTCTTGAAATAAAAGGGAGTATGTGTGTAGGTTTGGTCACTCTGGTCCTAGTCAGGGTTTGCTGCCACTGTTCATGTATTTGAAATGACTGGGTTCTAACCATTGGCAGTTTCCTGAGATAGAGGGGATCCCAGACGCAGAACGATTTCTGGGGTGCTCCTGAGGCATGCATGGGTCTAAGGAAAGCACAGTTTCATGTACTTGCAGTGGCCATGGACACCACATTAATCATCATACCCTAGCAATTTGCTGGGTGCTCCCCACATGCCAGGCCTCAGCAGCAGGCCCTGTGCTCAAGCCTTTGTGTCCATGATCTCCATGAATCCTCACTGCTACCTGTGACAGAACTATCATTATTTTTCACACGAAGTTACCTAGGCCCCTGGAGGTTGTGCAGTTTGCTCAAGGTCAGCTAGTCATGCTAAAGCCAGGACCTGGATCTGTCTGACTCCGTGGCTCAAGCCCTTTTCATTACACAGTTTCACCGGTTGTGTTGGGTCCTGGGCAGGTGGACCTGTGTCTTTGGAAGCCTCATTGAGCTGGAGGACTGAATATAGGCATGCGTGTGCAGGTCGCTTCCTACAAGACGACACAGCAAGTGGAGGGCTGTCATAAACTCCCTCCTGCCCCGGGGATAACGACAGATGCTTGGCAGAACTCCCAGGTATGTCTATATATGATCTAGAAAGAGAAGGAAGAGAGATGTGATTCTGGAAGAGGAGCCCTTTCTGGGCAGGATGATAAAAAGCAACAGTGTGTGTGTGTGTGTGTGTGTGTGTGTGTATGGGGAGGGGGTGAGTAACTGCAGATCCCTGGGGCCTCTGGCTGATAGCTATAGAGATGTTAACAGCAACCATGAACGCTTGACTCGTTTAAGCTCTCGGTAAGATGACCTGAGTAGGTGGTGCCTAGCCTCTTACTAAACAGTCACACCTGAGCTACTGCTGCAAGAAAAAGCACATTTGGGAGTCTGCACGTACAGTCTGTGGAGCAGAGAGGCTGTTCTCCTGGATGGTTGACCCTGACTGTTGGGTGGGAGGGGAGAAGCAGCAGGGAAGTAGAAGGTCTAGAAGTCAGAAAGCCTAGAAACAACGTGGATAAAGCAATGAAAGAGTCACAACTTGTGTTGTTGAGATATTCCATGTTTCAGCTTCTGAGTCTTCACAGTAGGTAGAAATGTTCCTTCCTCTTGGGGTCTTGGGTGCATGGAAAAGACAATATTCTCAATTGCATTCAAAGTTTAGCAGAGTTGTATGAACCCAAGGTATTATTGCTGTAATGTAGCAATTTTTGCTCTGCCAACAATGCTGATACTTTCTTTTGAACACAATCAAGAAGTTAAGACATAATTTTCCAGAGATCTTGAAATTTTTGTTGGAAGGGAAAAGATACTCTTCAATGTCACATTCATAATTCTAGTGAAAAGTCTCCCTTTCTCTCTCTGCAAAGTTCCTCATGGTCTATGTTTTGGAAGATGAGGGTAAATTATAGAACTGAGCATGTAGCTTTGATTTATCTGTTTTAATTATTTTTCCTTGGGGGGAGAGAAGGGCAATTTTGGTTTAAAAAAGATCTGGAAAACAAAACCTAAATCTCATTAAATTGTTTTTCTGGTGATGTTAGACATAGTTTTTTAGAAATCTTTGCCATTGGCAGAAGAAATAGTTGGATTTTGCGGGGAGCGGGGGACACAACCTACCAACAGCATTGAATTGTCGTCTTCTGCCTGTGTAGTGAGCATACAGCAATCCCTGTCTCCCTGGCAGGCTTAATTTATCCGGTGACACTGTGAGTAGTCACTTTTAGGTCTGGCTCTTACATGATCAAGGCTGTCATGACAGGGAGAAAACAAAAAGATATATCGTGGTTATGCAGCAGAACAAATGGTTATAGCCCTACCTGGCTTCACTATCCTATTCCCCGTAACGAAACAAGTGCTGGGAAAATTGATCTGTTTACAGAGAGACAACTTTAGAGTATAATGACCCATTCCTGGCTCACCACAAACCCTAGACTCATTAAATCCATTTCAGTCTTCTTTCTCCTTTGTTGAAAAGGCTCTCAAAAGCACAACTGACTGAAAAAACTCAAATTAGTAACTTGGCTTTTGAGAAGCTGTGTTATTTGGTTAGTATCTGCACAACTCATTTAACTGATTCAGTTAAAGAAAATTGCACAAGACAACTTTACAAAACAAGTAAGTTTGAAACAAACCTTTTGATTGAATTTTGAGGGCATTTTTCAAATGGGATTTCATTTTGAAGTTCCTTTCAGACTAAACAAACTCCACAGTTTTGAATGGTGTAGTTACAGCAACCAGGGCTTATTTGTATCAGTTCTTACGAGTAAATGTCCATCTGTGGTTTGGATCTGAAATCTTCAATTTGTCTTCCTTTTCTGTAGAGTTCAGTCATTAGCAGACTTCAGACATAGGTTTTGTGGAGAGAAAGCAATGCTCCTGAGATGCGAAGTACCTTGAAATAAAGTTTCGTTCAAAGGTTACTATGGGATGTTCCTTAATTATTCCTTTGCAATCATTAAATCGATTCTTAGCTAAGATGTGGATACACAGGAATGGCATGGACATCTGGCTTTATGTTGCTTCAAGCTCAGTGAGAGCCTGGGGGCAAAAATGCACCTGTGACATTATCAAAATTAAAACTTTTGTGCTTCAAAAGGCATCATCAAGAAAGTAAAAGGATAGCCCATGGAATGAGAGAAAAGATTGCAAATCATATATCTGGTAAGGAATTTGTATCTAGAATATATAAAGATTTATTACAACTCAATAATAAAAAGATAAATAGCCCAATTTTTAAAACGGGCAAAGGACCTGAATAGACATTTCTCCAAAGGAGGTATACAAATAAGCCATAAACATATGGCCAATAAGCATACGAAAAGATTTTCCACCTCATTAGCCATCAAAGAAATGCAAATCAAAATCACAATGAGATACTACTTAATATACACTAGGATGGCTATAATACAAAAGACAGATAACAAAATGTGCTGGAGAGGAGGTAGAGCAATCAGAACCCTTAAATTTTGCTGATGGAAATGTAAAATGATGCAACTGCTTTTGGAAATAGTCTGACAGGTCTTCAAATAGTCAAACATGGAGATTACCATATGATTCAGCAATTCTACTCCTAGGTATATACTTAATGAAATGAAAACATATATCCACCAAAAACCTTGTATACAAATGTTTATAACAGTATTTTTCAAAATAGCCAAAAAGTAGATATATCCCAAATGTCCATTTAGGTCAAATATAAACAAAATGTGATATATGGAATATTATTCAGCATAAAAAAGGAATGATGTACTGATACATGCCTCGGCATAGATAAAGTTTAAAAAAATTATGCTAAGTGAAAGAAGCCAGTTACAAAGGACCACATATTGTATTATTTCATTTATAAGAAATGCAAGAATAGATGGGTGAATTCTATGACATGTGAATTATATTTAAATAAAGATATTAAGAAAAAGATTCTACCTATGATACATCTCGATATACTTTTCATCTTTATTTTTGTTTCACTCTCAGAAACAAAAAGGGTTATGTCTTAAAATTATTTTAAAAAACAATTGGCTATCTTGAAGAGAAAAAAAAATACAAGAATTACATGTGAAACCCACAAAGTTCAAACTTCTGATTTAACTAAGCACAAATAAACTCTAGAGTTGGGTGAGATGGCACAGAGCAATTGTCTTTTAGTACTTTGTTTTTGAGATCAAGGAAAAAATTTTGTGAGAAATGTGATAGTTAAGTACTCCTAGTAATGGCCAAAGCAGGTAGTGCACAGACTCAGAACTGAAAAGGAAAGAAAAACAGAGAGGAAAAGACCCATTTCTAAAGTGCATGAAACCTTTGAATCTGATGCTTTTGTTCTGCCAGATTCACAGGTTTGTGGTGACTTTCTGTGGACCTGTTTGTCCTTAGGAGATAAAGAATCAAAGCTCTGCCCACGGCTACTCTCCCTAAAACTGCACCTTACTGAACGTTTTATGTGTCAGCTGCCTGTATGGTGTGTTTGGGATGGAAATTGTTAAAACAAAAATATAACAGAGAGTCTACAGGCTGAGGCAGCATTGGAAATTGTCCAGCCATCCCACGGAGCATGCACAAAAGAGATGTTTAAAGCAAGGCTTTATTTTGAAAGAAAACCCTTAAGGGAACATGTTTTAAAATTCTTTAAAAAGTCTTTGTTTGGCACATGAAAGTGAAACGACCAGAGGGAAGACGAAGTTAGAGGCAGCCAAAGTTGAAACTTCAGGGAAGTTACTTGTTTTCTGTTCCTTTGTATTGTCTTCCTCATTGGATCAGCTATCATTCACTACTTTAGTAACTGATGGTGGAGAAAAAGGAAGCTTGGGAGAAAATGGCAGGAAGTCCCTATTCATGAATTGAATTTAAATAGCACCAGGTGGGTGGCAAAGAAACAATCCAGTAGAGCAATCAGCCACAAACCTGCTCTAGTTATGACTTAAGGCAAAGGATTCAAGGTTGTTGACATTTTTGCCCTCCCAACCTCTCTCTTTATTTGGTACAAGTGTGTATTCAAAGAGTTTAATTTAAAACACACAGACACACACACACACACACACACACACACACACATACACACACAAAAGAGAGCTGGAGGAAACTGAAACACAAGTCCTTCAGAGCCAGAGCCCAAAGGATCTTGCCTTATGCTTCCTAATATGGCTTATCTATGCTGCGTGTTTGTTAGCATATTGTTTTATTAATTGGTGCTGATTTTCTGCATGCTAATCATGGGGACATGAAGATATTGATGTTAGTGTTTTTTTTTTTTTTTTTTTTTTTTTTTTTTTTTAAAGAATACAAAAAACCAAAAGGCTTGTGGTTTGAGGCACTCTTTGGAATGTGTATTTTTAGTAATTAAATGGGTCCCCACTTGGGGTGACCTTTTATGACATTAACAAACAATTTAGTTTGGTGTTAACACCTTTCCTGTTATACATGTTTCTACAAAAGAATTAACACTAGAACTGAGGAAAAGCCAAGTAGCCTATTAAATATTTCTTATACACATTGAAATAGTTGTCCACAGGTTGCACTTTTAGTCGTGGAAAACAGACAGCAGGAGTGATCGCACTGTATTTCCTTTCAGCCAGGACTCAGAACCAGGTGGACAGCTGTACCCATGATCACGTCGTCACCTACACCTCAGGCCTCTGGTGTAGCTCGCACGCTGATGGGAACTGAATCTGGAGGAGCATCCAGAGAACTTGGACTCCAGACATCAGCACTTTGATCTTGGAGAAGCCTTCATGATTTTTGAACCTTGGTTCCCCCTTTTGAAATAAGAAGATTGGACCAGATAAACTATCCCTTCTATGAATTGCTCTCAGATTCCATTGTTCTGTGATCTATATGTTGCTGCTTCAGGACTGGTCTGCCAGCTCTTTAGAACAGTTTAGATCTAATCACATAAATTAAAATGTAAAATAGGTAAAACATACAGGACAGGGAAATTATGTTTATCTTAATTTTTTTTACTTGTTCATTAATATTTATTGTCCTATTGTGGTGCCAGGCATATCGTAGGTGCCAGAGATACACCCATGCACTATGCGAAGCTCTTATCCTAATGAAGCTTCAGTTTGGAAGACAGAGACAGATAATAAACCAAGGAACAAGTAAACTCTATGACGTGTCAGATGATGATGAGTCCAGTGAGTGGGGAGGGGGAATAAAGCAGATAAAGGAGTGTCGGGAGAGGTGGAGGACAACAGAGTAAGTATTATTAGAGGGGGTGGAGAGGAGTCAGGCCATACTGGACTTTATAGGCTATTATAATGACTTTGCTTTCTCTCTGGGTGAGATGGAAAACTTTAGAGGCTTTTACCCAGAGATTGAAAATAAAAGAACCAGTAAAGGAATATTAGGTAAATGAAAAAATAATTCATATATATACACATATATAAACACATTTATACATATACACTAAAAGAATGTTAATTTTCGTAGCACAGCAGGTCCTTGAATATCATCATTTTATTCAATGTTGTTTTGTTACAATGTTGATGAGAAGAAAAATCAATTCCTGGCTGTGGAGTTTGCATGTTCTCCCCATGTCTGCCTGGGTTTTCTCCAGGTACCCAGTTTCCTCCCACGTGCCAAAGATGCACATGTGAGGTGAGATGTCAAGTCTAAATGGCCCCAGGATGAGTGAGTGTGGGTGTGTCTGTCAGTGTGCCCTGTGGCAGAATCACCTCCTGTCCTGTCCTGGTTCCCACCTTGTGCTCTGGCCACCCTCAACCCTGAACTGAAATAAATAGGTTATTTCATTCGGAAAATGAATGGGACTCATAGAAGCAGAGAGTAGAATGGTAGCTACAGATTCTGGGGATAAGAGAATGGGGAATATAATCTCAGGCAGGAGGAATAAGTTTTTTTTTTTCTGAGAATTATTGCACAACCTTGTGAATTTAGTTAGTAATAGTGTATTGTACTTTTCAAAATTGCAAAGAAAGTGAATTTCCTATTTTCTCACCACAAAAATGATACATATTTGAGGTGATGGCTATGTTAGTTAGCTCTATTTAATTACATATTGTATCATAAATCATAGCATCACTTTGTACCACATAAATATATCCAATTATAAATTGTCAAATTACAATAAAACAAAACAAATTGTGATGGAACAACTGGATATCCACATTCAACAAATGAACCTAGACACAGAGGTTCTAGGTTCAAAAATTACAAAAAATTAACTCAAAATGATCACCAACCTGAATGTAAAATACAAAGCTATAAAACTGCTAGAGATAGCACAGGAAAAAACCTGGATGAACTTGGATATGGCAATGACACATTAGATACAACACCACAGGCACAGTCCATGACAGAATTAATTGATAAGCTGTACTTCATTAAAATTAAAATCTTGTGCTCAGCAAAAGACAATGTCAAGAGAATGAGAAGAGAAGACAAGCCAAAGACTGGGAGAAAGTATTTGCGAAAGACACATCTGATAAAGGACTGTTGTCCAAAATGTTCAAAGAACTCTTAAAACTCAGCAATAACAAAACAAACAGCCCAATTTAAAAAATGTGTTAAGACACCTCACCAAAGAAGATATACAGATGGTAGTTAAGCATATGAAAATATGCTTCACATCATATATCATCAGGGAAATGCAACTGAAACAATAGTGAGATACCATTGCATACCCATCAGAATGACCAAAACCCAGAACACTGACAACACTAAATGCTGATGAGGATGTGGAGCAACAGAAACTCTCATTCATTGGTTGGTAGAAATGCAAAACGGTACCCCCACTTTGGAAGACAGTTTGATGGTCTCACAAAACTAAACATACTCCTCCCATATGATCCGGCAACAGTACTTCTTGGTATTTATCTAAAGGAGTTGAAAACTTATGTCTACTCGAAAACTACACACACATGATTATAGCAGGTTTTTTCATAACTGCTAAAACTTGGAAGTAACCAAGATGCATTTCAGTAGGTGAATGGATAAATAAACTGTGGTATCTCCAGGCAGTGGAATCCTATTTAGCATTAAAAATAAACGAGCTATCAATTCATGAAAAGATATGGAGTAACATTAAATCCATATTACTTATTGAAAGAAACCAATCTAAAAAGACTACATACTGTATGATTCTAACTATATGATGTTGTGGAAAAGGCAAAACTATGGAGAGAGTAAAAAGATCAGTGGTTGCCAGGGATTGGGGACTTGGGAGAGGGTTGGATAGAGCACAGAAGAGCTTTTGGGCAGTGAAACCACTCTGTATGATAGTATAGTGATGGCTATAAGCCATTGTATATTTGTCCAAACTCACTGAATGTGCAACACCAAGAGTCAACTCTATGTTAACTACAGACTTTGGGTGATAATGTGTCAATGTAGGTTCATCAATTGCCACAAATCTACCTGTCCGGTGGGAGATTTTGATAAAGGAGGAGACTATGATGTGTGGCAGCAGAGAGTAAATGGGAAATATCTGTACCTTCCTCTAAATTTCATTGTGAACCTAGTACTTCTCTAAGAAATAGAAAACTATTTAAGATCTCTTTTAACAACAAAATAAAAGGTTTACCCTCTCAATGGTAACAAAAGTCTTATTTCAGTCCTCCTCCAAATAGAGCAGAGAAAGTAAAACACAAGTCATACTTGGCAGGACATCACAGCTACATCTGTTTTTTTCTTTCCCTTTCTAGGCAAAGAATAAGCCTGCTTTGCCTTTCCATCCTTGGGGTCTAGCACACTGTCTGCCACATAGCAGGTCCAAATAAACTCTTGTTCCATCTAATTGACGGTGCGTGCCCGTGTGCACGAGTCCTTACTCATAGATGATCCTGCCTCCAAGCGACGGGAGATTGTTAGATTAGAAAGATTCTAGAGTCCTTTTTTCAGGTAATATGCAATAGAATACAGTTTCTGAGCAAGATCTTTAAATGACCCTGGAAAATCTAGGCCCTCTTCTTCTCAGCCTTCTAAAACTATCACATGCTAAATTGATATATCAACTTTCAATATCAGATCTTCGCATAGCACAAATATAGTGCAGCATTTTTATTCGCTGCTGAAATGTCTTTCTTTTTCTGTGTTAATAAACTGCCTCCCAATTTCTCAAGAAAATTATGCATGTCCATTTTAAGTGTGTAGGCAAAACTAGCCACCTGCCATAGGGCTGGCCACATAGTATGGGGTCTTCCTGTATTTCAGCGTCAAAGAGCTAGTAGTAAACATTGCTTTCCCATAACGTTGCACAGCCCAGTTACTGCCTGCAGGAGAGCAACCCCCTCAAATAGCAGTTTCATGTCCCTATGTTTGCTCTGAAAGGCTCACTGACCTCACGAATGCTGTTACTTCCTATAATCCCAGATGATCAGAATCTGTTAAAAATCCTAAACAGTAGAAACCTAAAGTAGAGGATACAGATTTTAGAACAAATTCAATTCTCACAATTGCTATATTCTTTATTTTTAGTCTCACTTCGTTCTCCAGCTCAGGAGCAATGATCTTTGTAAAGTGTCTTAAGAGCCTCAGAGTAAATAAAAATGATAAATGTTGACCTTCATAGTCTCTTTCCAACCCTAAAAATCTATGATTCATTTCTTCTAAAGGCCTCACATTTTCAAGGCCCAAGGAGGTTTAAATAACAAGCCAATGTAAATAGCAGGTAATGGGCCCTGATAAATGCCTGAACTGGAGAAATAGCCAAAAGAAGAAAAAAATATAAGAAAGTTAAAAAAGTAAAATAAAGCTGGAAATGTCTTTATAGTTGCCATCAGAGATGGTAGGAAGCCTCAAAAACTGCCCTTGAGAGCAACTCAAAACTAAGCACGTTATTAAAAACAAGCAGATACCATTTCTTGCCTTCCCCAAATTGTTCTTTCGGAAGGTCAAGGTTTTAACTTCACTATTCTAGGCATCCTGAGGAGGCGTTAGGCAGCCAGCTGTCCTCAGCACACTGCACCATTAAGACGTGGGTTTGCTACAGGTGCACGGATTATTAGCAGCCCAGGGGGGAACTGCATTCTGGTCAGTGTTCAGCCCAGCAATAAGAAATACATTTTGATTTCTCCCCATCACAAAAGGAAGTTTTACTGAGAAATTGGACAAAGCAAAAAATCAAATCTATTTTGGCTCCTGGAGTCCTCCCACAGCTTCTGTATCTTTACTCTGCTCTCTCCCTGGCCAGTCTTCCCCGTAGACATTCTGGGACCTGACCCATAGCTACCATTTTTAATCTACCTTTTGAGTCTGCTGAAAAGAAAATTGCCCAATACGTGGAAAAAGTTCTCTGAAGTTCCTGCAACACCTTTTCTTTGCTGTACTTCTGGTTTCCATTTTCCAGAGCCTCACACTCAAAATCTGTAAATATTACTTCAGATTTGGGGACACCTTTTAGTCTTTGTTCTTTATTTTCCTTCATTGTCTTTTTTTTTTTTTTTGAAGTCAGACTATCAAAGTACTCACTAATGGGCAGCACTATGGAACTCAATAAAAGCAGTAAAATTTTTCATTGTTTAGATTAAAAGTGTTCACTCCATAAGCCTGGCTGTGCAGGAGGTTGGAGAACATTTGTCCTTTTGGTTCCCTTTCAGGTTGAGATTGAAAACACAGTCTTACAAACCAGGCCTTTTGTATGCTGGTCCCTGTTCTTTGTTTAGAATTATTACTGTGACATCTAGAATATTGAGTTATTTTCCTGTCATTATTTTTATTTATAGAGCTAAAAATATAATAACTGATATTCATTTGCAAGTGACATGAAATAACAAACATTATAAATTCTATATATTTTTGTTTTAACAAAGCAAATATTTCTTTTGCTGTTTTTCTGGAACAGTACATACTCAAAGGGCTAGTGTGCTTGGTGTTTAATCTGCTGATACTATCGAAGTTGATCTCTTTTATCCTTTTGTGTATGTCTTTGGTCAGGGAGAACATGATGTTCTGTCTCCCAGCTTTCAAAGTTTTATTTCCCCAAAGCACCAAAGAGTAAGTAACTTAAAATAAGAGAAAAGCTTGCCACGGTGTCTTACTAATGAAGAGGATCTTGGCTGTTTCCAGAATGTTCTTCACAATGAGACACACCAGGGTAAGCATGCCATTTCTCAATAAGCACATAAATACAGTTTGGTCTTATAAATTCTAAAAAGCAGTGTTCTCATATACTGTAATTCCTTCTTTCAGTTTCCAGGCTTCAGTGCATAATGATATTGTATATATATCTGTCCTTCTTTCATGAGGCCAATTACTTCCCTATTAATTAACCTCAATGCTAATTGGGTTATTTTAGATTTACTTGTTGAGTTTACAGAAAATAACAACATATCCATTATGTCAGCAATCAAAGCCAAACAAGATTGGGAAGATGCCAGTGATCAAAGCTCATTAGTGAGATTCAGGGACAAGGAGAAAAGGGTGCTCTAACTTCAAAAGACTTTGCATGATAGTGTTAGCAGTCATTTGCTTATTTTTAAGAGCCATTTCAGAAGGAATCATCTGAAGAATAAAATAAAGGAGGAAGCATTAGCTATACACCAGTGCCACTTCACCTTGATCATTGCCTCAGCCCACCCCCAACTCCTCCCAAATCACTGGGTCTGGAGATGGGTGGGATTGTTGGACTCACCAGAAATCCTCTGAGATTTGTCCAGGCTAGAAAATAGAAAAGATGACTGCTGCTCATTTTTGCTAAGGACCCAATCATGGTGGGCAGCTTAAGAGAAATTCCTTCCCTTGGTAAGACTTAAAGCACTGATGTCTAAGCAGGTTTACATCATCAACCAGGTGATATTACCTAATAGTTCTGGGTCAGCGAGCAGTTCTTCTCCAGTGTAAGGTTGGGTGAGGTGGGGAACTACAGCAATTACTGTTCAAATCCCACCCTCCTTAGATCCTTCACAAAAGATATTCCCTATACCACCAGCTGTTCCCAAATATCCGTGTTGCCAATTTCAACTTACCACTCTGCTAAGTTCCATGAGGTAAACAGTATAAAATATGGTCCCTGCTGGTCCTGACTGGGTAGATAGCAATGAGTGTGTGTGTGTGTGTGTGTGTGTGTGTGTGTGTGTGTGCATGTATGAGGGAGAGAGAAGCTGTGCTACTTCATAGCCTTGATTTTGGCCTGCCCTATGTATGCTCCCCTGTTTCTAATATCCCTGGAGATATTTCTTTTAGATTGCCCCCTCTGCCATTGTCCAGCCACAAACATTGATTGTTCAGGGCAGTCCAGCACCCACGAGCCAGATGAACAGCCAGAGAATGAGGGAATTTTGGACAAAAATCATATTCCATTGAAGTACTATAATACTTATACTTTCACATTGTATGGTCAGCACAGCTCAGATTTAATTAAAGCACTCAATTGCACCATTACCATTTTTGGAGACAGCTCAGGTATAAATACATTAAGCACAATTCTTTCCAGGCCCAGCTTGTCAGCACTCTCCTTAGATGCCCTTTTGTCTTCTCTAGCCATTTTCCAAAGCTCTGAACTTTCAGCTTATAAATGATTAGTACTTATACACTTCCACCTCCAATTCCCAAGTTAAATTACTATCTTTAGCCTTTTTCTGGATTCCTCAGGAGTAATAAGTCTCTTCTGTTGGGCCATAATTTCTCCCTTTTAACTTTAATCAAAACTGCATTGACATCCCAACCTCCTTCTTCACAACTGACTTCTTTATATCTCCTCTCTCCCTGCCATGGACGTAAGTCTTCCTGCTCTCTGTGAATCCTGGATATTAGAGCCTGTTTTCTCCTCACCATGCTCTTATTTCTCAGTTTCATAGTTTCTTCCTCCAGCCTTCTTCTCTGTGTTTATTTAGTTTTTTTTTGGAATCTCCTCCCACTTCATTCATTCAAAGAACTGTTTTGGGGGCTTGAGTTACTTCAGTGAACAAAACAAAGATCTCCACACCTGCAGAGCTTACCTTCTATCAGGTGAAGACAAAGAAATAAAAAATGAGCACCCTACATAAGTGTTACTAGACTGTGGTTAATGCCTTAGGGGAAAAAAGTAGTGCAGGATAAGGGGAACAGGAGCATGCTGGGGGCCTCATGGAGGGACACTTGCACGTGGTGAGGGAATTAGCTAAGTAGACCTCTTGGGAAGAGCATCCAGGAGGAAAAGACAACCAGCTCCGCCAAAGGCTCTCAGACAGAAGGTGATTGGCCTTGCCTGGAACATTCACAAACGATAAGGTGGCCAGTGTGTCCAGAGCACCGTGAGTGAAGGGGAAGCAGAGATTCACTGACCCCTCTTGAAAATCACCTGCCCTTCTATGTTTGCTGATGGACTCAGCGTCTCCCACCCAAAGTAGACTCTTACCCCTTTGCAATCTCACAGTATGCATCTGTGTCCAGGCAGTTCCTGTATATTTAGAAAAGCCATTGCTGACTGATGAGAATATAAATTGGTACAACCATTACGGAAGACAATATGGAGGTCCCTCCAAAAATGAAAAATAGAGCTACCATATGATCCAGCAGTCCCACTACTGATAATATATCCAAAGGAAACAACATCGGGATCCCAGAGCTATCTACACTCCTATGTTCATAGCAGCATTATTCACGATAGCCAAGATATGGAAACAACCTAAGTGGCCACAATGGATGATTGGATAAAGGAAATATGGCGTGTGCACACACACACTGGAATATTATTCAGCCATGAAAAGAAGGAAATCCTGCCATTTGTGATGAGATGGATGAACCTGGAGGGCATTATGTTAAATGAAATAAGCCAGACACAGAAGGACAAATACTTCCTGATCTCACCGCTGTGTGCAATCTAAGAAAAGTCAAACTAATATTAGCAGAGAGTATAACAGTGGTTACCAGGGGGCTGGAGGGCAGAGTGGGGGAAATGAGGAGATTTTGGTCAAAGGGTATAAACTTTCAGTTATAAGGTGAGTAAGTTCTGGGATCTAATGTACTGCATGGTGACTATAGTTAATAAGTATTGTATATTTGAAATTTTCTAGGAGATTAGATCATAAGAGTTCTTGCCACACCAAAACAAATAAATAAATACAAATAAAAAAGTAACTGTGAGGTGATGGATGTGTTAACTTGATTATGATAATAATTTCACTATATATAAGTATATAGAATCATCATATTGTACACCTGGCATACATACAATTGTATTTGTCAATTACACCTGAATAAAGCTGGAAAAAATAAAAGTACAAATCAAAAAGTGGTTGCCCACAATTTTAAAAAAGAAATCTTGACATGGACTACTTTGTACCACCTCCTCTCAATGTGGGCTATCTTCTTAAACTTATAATGCTCACATTTCTGGGGAATATCGAGCACTCTTACTCTGAATGGCATACGCTGAGTGCCCCGTAAGATGCACTGGGAGAAGGCAGAGACTGAAGGGGAGCCACTAGACAGGGGAAATTCGTAGAGGAAATGGGTTACCCATTCAGTAAGCGAGGTGAAGGATGAGGCAGTTTTCCTCTCTCATTGACATGACTCCACTCTTCCCTGTGCCTACTCTTGAAGCCCCTAACAAGTTTATAAGGGTCCAAGAACATTTGAAAGGTTGCGGGCATCATGTGGTGGGCAGTATTGAGAGGAAGAATTGCATAAGTAAGAATATTTTTCAAAAAGTGTTTATTCATGCATTAAACAAATGTTCATCACACATCGTCCTGTGGTGACAAAGATAAGCAAAACCTAGTCCTGAATTAGAGAAGCTCACAGTCTCTCTAGGTTGAGAAAAACACACATAAACAGAATAGAACTCAATACATCCTCTTGGTTTTAAAAACAGGGTCCTAAATCAGGGGTGTTCTTCAAGTTTCAGCCATGGAGATGTTTTTAAATATACATACTTGGATCCTGTCCTGGAACCTCAAGCACACTTTTTAACCTCGACTTCACATTGGAATCACATGAGGGTTTTTTTGTTTGTTTGTTTTTTTGTTTTGAGACAGAGTCTCACTTTGTTGCCCAGGCTAGAGTGAGTGCTGTGGCGTCAGCCTAGCTCACAGCAACCTCAAACTCCCGGGCTCAAGTTATCCTACTGCCTCAGCCTCCTGAGTAGCTGGGACTACAGGCATGCGCCACCGTGCCCGGCTAATATTTTCTATATATATTAGTTGGCCAATTAATTTCTTTCTATTTATAGTAGAGATGGGGTCTTGCTTTTGTTCAGGCTGGTTTTGAACTCCTGACCTTGAGCAATCCGCCTGCCTCGGCCTCCCAGAGTGGTAGAATTACAGGTGTGAGCCACCACGCCCGGCCTCACCTGAGTTTTTAATAAAAAAAAATAAGACTGCCTGGGTCCTAGCCCAGGAATTCTGATTTAATTGTTCTGGGATTCAGCCTGGGCATCAGAATTTTTAAGCTCCCCAGGTGACTCTAATGTTCAGCTAAGGTTAGAAAACCCTATGTGAGAGGCTGAATAAGACTTCCAAGGATGTCCATGTCCTAATCTCCAAAACCTGTGGATATTTTACCTCACCTGGTGAAGGGATTTTGCAAATGATTACATTGCAGATCTTGAGATGAGGCCGTTCTCTTGGATACCCAGGTGAGCCCACTGTAGTCACAAGGGTTCTTAGAGGAGGGAAGCGGAGGCTGGGAGTAAGTAGTGGGAAATGTGACGACGAAAGAAAGAGGTTGGAGTGATGCATGGGATAGACCATGAGGTGAGGAATGTAGGTGGCCTCTAAATGAAAAAGGCAAAACAAAATCAAAAACAAAAACAGTCTCCAGGGTGAATGCAGCAGCCTTGCCAATGCCCTGCTTTTAGACTTCTGAACTTCACAACTGTGAGAGAATAAATTTTTGTTGTTTTAAGTCATTAAGTTTGTGGCAATTTGTTACAGCAGTAGTGGGAAACTAATTTGTCACTGCTTTAACCAAATATGTCTCAATGGAATTCAGGTATTGAATATTTGTGTGTATGTATTTTAGTTCCCCAAGTAAGACATCTGAGGAAAGAGCATTTGAAATGAAGGAAACAGCATATGGAAGGGTCAGGAGGCAGAAGTATGCGTGGAGAATGCCATTTTGGAGCAGAATAATCAAAGCCAAGAGTAATAAGAAATAGGGTCAGAAAGGCATCAGGGGCAGACAACAGAGGCCTGTAACCTTAATAAGAAATGTGAATTGTATTCTAAGTACTACGGAAAACCATTAGATGGTTTTAACGTATCTATGTCTTTGTATTTAAAGTGGGTTTCTTGTTGAAAACATATAACTGGGTCATATTTTTGTTTTTTTTATTCACTACAACAATCTTTTTTTTTTAAGTTGGTGTATTTAGACCATTCACATTTAAAGTGATGAATAATAGAGTAATAACTGCCATGTTTGTAACTGTTTTTTATTCATTACATTTGTTTTTTGTTTTTCTTCTCTCCTTTTTCTGATGTTTTTGATTTTGATTGATCATTTATGTGATTCCATTTTTTTCCTCCTCTGAGTATCAATTATACTTCCTTTTAATAATTTTTAGTGGTTTCCATAAAATTTACAGCATGCCTTTTAACTAATTGAAGTTCACCTTCAAATAACACTACACTGCTTCACATGTAGTTTTCTTCATTTGTTGTGTTGTTTCCTGGTTTTGGTATCAAGGTGGTACTGTCTTCATACAATGTGTTGGGGAGGATTCTCTTTCACTATGTTATAGAATAACTCCTGCAGAATGGGTACCAATTATTCTTTATAGGTCTGATAAAATTTGGTTGTGGATTCATCTGGTCTGGGCCTTTTTCTCATTGGAAGGTTTATTATTGCTGCTTTAATGTCGCTGCTCATGATTGGTCTGTGGGTGCCTGCAGTGGATCCAGGGTGTCCGATTCAGGAAATCTCTGTCTGACGTCATTTCACAGAGTCACCTAATCAGCAGGCCAGATCCCATGCCCTCCAGACTCTAGTGGGTTACTGGAGACACAGCGGGGAGGTCTGTGAGTTTTATTCAGGTGGTGAGAAGCCCATGTGGACAGCTCTGGCAGGAGAATACAGTGGAGTTCTCCCAGCATCTTCCAACACATGGCCAGCTGGGAGAGAGCCCACCACCCTTCCTAGTGGGAAAACTGCCCTGTTTGATTAGAATAGATTCTATGGCATGGAAGAGCACAGCCCTGGGTGTCATAGTAAGTAGGCATGGTTCATTCAGGTGTTGGGGCTGACCATGAGCAGCAGCCCATCCCCCACCCATTCTAGCCAGGAATGCAGTTCATGCTGAGAAGTAGGTGAGTGGCCCCTCTTTCCAGCAGGCACATATTCTAGGTCGAGGCATCCAGAGAGTGGAGTCCATGCCTCTTCCTCTGTGGACTTTAGTGGAACCAGAGCGCCCAATTTAAGAATTCCCTGCCTGATGGTGTTTCATAGAGATGCATGCTAGCAGGACAGACAAGCAGGCCAGGGGAAGATGTGAAAGCTGGACAGTCAGATTGTGAATCTCAGTTGGCCTAGTCTCCGCAAGCAGACTTTCTGGATGGGTGGGGCCACTTCAGCCCCTCTAGGTGGCTTTCCCCAGAAGCTAGGAGCAGATCTTAAAACCCTACTGTAGCAGTTACCTTATCAGCTTTTCTGGAGCTTGAGAGCAAGCCCATCCAATCCAGCTCTGACCAGCCTCACTCTCCAGACCATCTCTACTGAGGCAGAGAATAAAGATACACCTGGAAGTTCCAGGGCCCCACCTACCACCTAGGGCATTCAAGTGTTCCCCCTGAGGCTCATCAGAAAAATAACACTGCAGCCTGTTCCATCTGGCAAACACTACCTACTAACAGGGAGGTTAATTTGTATAGCCCTTTTCAACATTTACTGACTCAATCATACAGGGGGAGGTTGTTTCTCACCCACAAGTGCTACCTACTGTTTCAGTGATTAAACTGGGCGTGCCATTACTATTCATACTGCTAAGAAGACCACAGGGCTAGGAATAGATAAAGGATTTCAAAGGCTTACATCCTTTCTCATTAAAGAAAGGGAATCTACCCACACACATAGCTCACCACTGCTATAGCATACAAACAACTAGCAACTGAGAAAAGCAACACACTAAGGATATCCATTACTCAGGCATCTGTCTGGAACCTAGATCACCATCAAAGTACCTACAAACCAGGCCAAAGGTTCTTACCCAACATATGCTACAGATATCTCTCCTCACTCCTTTGTCATAATTTCTACCTTCCTGCTGGGATGGTTTGACCAGAAGCATCTCTAGTTGGCCATCTTGTCCCGTTCTCTAGGGGCTTGTTTTTTGATCCACTCTGATAATCTCTGTCTTTTAGTTGGTGCATTTAGACCATTGATATTTAAAGTGATTACTGACATAGTTGAATTAATATCTATCATATTTGTTACTTGTTCTTTGTTCCCTTTTTTGTCTTTCACTTCTTTTCTGCCTTTTGTGGGTTTAATAAGAATTTTATATGACTTTATTTTCTCTCCTTTCTTCACATATCATATCATTTATGCCTCTTAAAACTTTTTTTATTGGTTGCACTAGGTTTGTGATATACATTTACAATAAATCCAAGTCCACTTTCAAATAACATTATATTGCTTCATAGGTAGGATGAGTACTTGACAACAATAAATTGTGTTTTTTTCTCTCAACATTTTAAATATTTTCCTCCAGTCTCTTTGTGCTTGCATGGTTTGAGAAGTTGGATGTAATTATCTTTGCTCCTCTATATGTAAGGTGTTTTCCCCCTCTGGTTTCCCTCAAGATTTTACCATTCTATTGTTTGAAAATAATATACCTAGGTTTAATTTTCTTGGCATATATCTTGGATGGTATTTTCTGAGCTTCCTGAAACTGTAGTTTGGTATCTGACATTAATTTGGGGAAAATTCTCAGTTTTCATTGTTTCAATATTTCTTCTGTTCTTTTCTCTTTTTCTTTTTGTGGTCTCCCCATGATGTGTATTTATTCCTTTGGTAGTTGACCCACAGTTCTTGGATATTCTGCTTTTTTTTTTTATAGTCTTTTTTTCTTCGCTTTTCAGTTTTTGAGCTTTCTATTGATATACTCTCAAGCTCAGAGATTCTTTCCTCAGGCATGTTAATCTACCAATAAGCCTATCAAAGGCATCCTTTATTTCTGTTACAGGTTTTTGATTGCTAGCTAGCATTTCTTTTTGGTTCTTTGTTAGAATTTCCATCTTTCTGTTTATGTTCTGCTTATGCTCATCTATTCTTGTATGCTATTTATTCATTGGAGCCCTTGGCGTATTCATCATAGTTGTTTTAAATTCCTGGTCTGATAATTCCAACATCCCTGTCATAGCTGAATTTTTTTGTGATGCTTGCTTTGTCTCTTCAAACTGTATTTTCTGCTTCTTAGTAAGTTCTTTAATTTTTTTTAGGTAGCTAGACACAATATACTGGGTAAAAGGAACTAATGCAAATAGGCCCCAGTGGAAGGCTAGAGCGTGCTGGAGTTGGAAATTTCCATTTCCCTAGGTCAGTTAGGTTCTGATAATGCTCCAGCAGATTAGACTTTGGTTAAGTAATTTTTTTCTGAGAGCAGACCTTGTTAAGAAGAACAGATGCTCTGGTATATTTTAAAATGGCTCCTTTTCCCCTCTCCCTGCTGGAAGCGTGGGGGAATTTTTCTCTGATATTCACTGTGAGCACTCCAGGAGGTAAAACTCACAAAAATGTGCCCCTCTCCCCAGTGGTGGGGTCCCTCTGAAGTATTTATCTCTCAGACTTGTCCACACTGAGCCTCCAGCAATTTGTCAATTACAGTTAGGGTTTTCCTACCCTGGCACTGGTTTTCGTGGAGGTTTCTGCTCAGGTAAGTTGTGATTCTCTGTATTCACTTGTCTTTCTCTCCAACTTTGAAAACAGTGGTTTGCTCTTTGACCTCACTTCTCTGACAGATCTAAGAAGAGTGTTGATTTTTCAGTTTGCTCAGCCTTTCAATTTTTTTTTTGTTAAGATGGAGTGGCAACTTGCAAGTTTCTAACACATTAGATCGGAAACAAAATGTCCCTTTAGAGCATGAAGCATGACTTGCTTCCATAAGGACCTTGGTATGAATATCTTGGGCCACGGAGAGGTGAATCCTTAGGAGAGAGATTCTGGACTTCTAATTGGAGATGATCTTCATTATTTACAGATTCTATATTTGTAAATTTGATTACTTCCTAAAATTTATTTGTTATTCCAGAATTAACACTGATAGCACTTTTGTAGCCAATTGCCAACAGGCACAGAGAGATGAAAACGTTGTGCTGCCCAATGCATATATTTTCCGCCAAAGTAGAGCAACGTGATGCTCTGCTTTCTTGTTTCAGTCTCATACTGTATCCTTTTTGTAGTCTAGTTAGTGCCATTCTTTTCAAATTTTTATGCTTCTTTTTCTTGACTTCACCATTCGAAGTGGCCCCCAAGCAAACTACTGAAGTGTTATCTAGTATTCCGAAGTGAAAGAAGGCTGGGATGTGACTTACAGAGAAAATGTGTGTTAGATAACATGTTCAGGTATGTGTTATAGGGCTGTTGGCTGTAAGTTCAATGTTAACGAACCAACAATATATATTCGACGAGTTGTTCTTAAACAGAAACACAGACTATGTGTTCACTATTCATTAATTTAGTGTTCGTGGCAACTTTATACAACATAGCTAGCATGAATAATAAGAATCAACTGTACTTTTGGAATAAGTGGAATAAGTGAGATTAGGACTATGTTAATACTTTTAAGTTGTGAAAATGTTCATAAAGTTGGTTAACAATAATGCTTTATAGATTCTGTGACAGAAATTATCCAACCAGGTCTGCCCCTAACATTTTCAGGAGGAGAGAACAGGTGGTGCCTCCACCCTCCATTCTCTTCCCATACATAGCTCCATCCTACACCATGTAGAATTCTGCATGCATATACTTCAGATTCCATGTCCAATTTTATTCCTCTTCTACCCCCTTAGTCCAAATATTCAGCCCTTGATGATCCCCATGGCTGAGGGATGATGAGAATGTTGATGCCATCGTCTGTCCTTTGGAGTCAGACCAAAAGACGCCTTCGCAGACTCTGGAAGGACTCAGGGCCTCAGAGCAGGGAATTCTGGGATCTCAGTTATTGGGTCTAGAAGGTGAGGGAGAACACAGGCTTTGGATGCTCCAGTCCTTGTTCCCCCTGCCAGATTCCTTATCCCTTGTGGAAGGTCACGGTCAGAGGAATAACAGAGTGGCACTGGACCTGGCACAGAAGCCCAGGCTGGCTAGGTCTAAGGTAAGTACTGTGTATGGGGTGTGGTGTGTGGCACAAGTAGTTATTTCTACTTCTAAATTAGGTAGAGGAAGTGGGAGGGAGCAGTAACAGGAAATTCTTTATAGAGGAAACAGCCTATGAACTGAGTTTTGAGAGATGACTAGCAGCTTTGTAGGTGTGCTGAGATAAGGACTGGGTTGGGAGAAGATATTTCAGGCAGAGGTAGGAGTTTGAACAAAATCACAGAAACAAATAATAAGATGGTGTTTTCAGCAAGCTGTGAACAATTCAGTAGAGCTACAGTACACTAAGAGAGGCATGGAAGGTACAGGTGGTAACACAGGCTAGATTATGGAGAACCTTGGGTGCCATATTAAAGAGTTTGCCTTTCATCTTGCTGGTGCCTGGGGAATTACATAGTGACACTGTCAAAGCTCTGTTTTGGTATAGCAACATGCAGGTTGTATTGGGGGAGTGTGGGATTGGCAGGCCAACTCTGGAAGTAGCTATGAGTATGCCATAATTCACCCAGGTGAAAGGTGAAGAGGGGATGAACCTAAGTCATAGCAATGTGGGGTAATGAAAAAAAACATCAACAGAATAAAAATATTTACATTTATTATGTAAGAGGCACCATTCCACATAATTTAATTCTTATATCAACCCTGAGCAATAGGGGGAGAGTGCCAAATCATAAACACTAGACCACCAGGGAGCATCCAACCCTGAGCAATAGGTACAGTAGCACCCCCTTATCCATGCTTCAGTTTGCTTTGGTTTCAGTTATTGATGGTCAACTGAGGTGTGAAAATATTAAATGAAAAGTCCAGAAATAAGGAATTCATAAGCTTTAAATTGGATTCTGTTTTGATTAGTGTCATGAACTCTCCCACAGTTCTGCCCTGTCTTGCTCCCTTTGTCCAGTGTGTCTACTCTGTACACATTCCCATGAGTATATAACAGTGTA
Source organism: Microcebus murinus (assembly GCF_040939455.1). Lineage (NCBI taxonomy): Eukaryota > Metazoa > Chordata > Mammalia > Primates > Cheirogaleidae > Microcebus > Microcebus murinus. The sequence continues at coordinate 89,947,808 of NC_134114.1, read as the reverse complement.
TCTATGCCTGTTAGCCACTGAGTAGCCATCTTGGTTATTGGATCAAGTGTCCTAGTGTCATAGTGCTTGTGTTCAAAAACATTTGTTTTACTTAATAATGGCCTCAAACACAACAGTAGTGATGCTGGCAAGTTGGATATTCCAAAGAGAAGTTGTGAAGTGCTTTTAAGTGAAAAGGTGAAAGTTCTTGATTTAGTAAGAAAAGAAAAAAATTGTATGCTGAGGTTGCTAAGATATACAATAACAGCAAATATTCTGTCCATGAAAATGTGAAGAAAAAGAAACTCATGCTAGTTTGGGTGTCTTACTTCAGACTGCAAAAGTTATAGCCACTGTGTGTGATAAGTACTCAGTTAAGATGGAAAAGGCATTAAATTTGATGATGGAAGACTTGAAAAGAAATATGTTCTGATGGACAGTAATCAGGTTCAGGATTATCTGCAGTTTCAGGCATCCAGTGGGAGTCTTGGAATGAATCACCCTCAGATTACCGTACTATTATTTAACTAGGGATTTTATAGATGGAGAAGCTCAGCAAAGGAAAGCTTAAATAAATCACTCAAGATCTATATCTAGGAAGTGGTGGAGTCAGGGTTTTAACTAAATTCCATTCCAGAGCCACATTCTTAACCACTAAGATAACTGAAAGGAGAGATGAGGCAGAATTTGAGAGATTAGAGGAGACCAGACCAGTGGATGAAGAGATGCTAGACTGGACAAGGAAGAGGAGACTAGACGGGAAGAGGAGATGAGACCAGATGAGACCAGATGACAAGAGGAGACGAGACTGGTCAAGGAAGAGAGTGCTAAGTTCTTCATATGCAATACCCTATTCAGACCTCATGAACCATCCTATAAGATAGATATTTTTTACCTTGTTTAAAGATGACAAAACTAAGTCTTAGACAAGTTATATTATCTGCCCAGGGTAACACCTTAACTCATGAAACTGAGAATCAAAACCAGGCCTGACTCCAGAGTCTCTGCTCTTATCCATTATGCAAGTCAGATACCTTCTTTCTGCCTATATGGTTGTTCCCACAGCTTCCTCCAAAGATGTCCTCAGGCTGGCCCTGGGGCTGAGCCGTAGCTGCTGTCCTGGTGAGTTCCAAGCCCAGATTTTGCTTTTACTGTGGATGGGGGGAGGGGCACAGTCCTGGGCTGGAGGGCAGACATTAGGCTTCTTGCGCTGTTCCCTCTCTGGACACAAGACGGTAAACTCTTAGTAGGCATCTCTTGCTTGCACTAGATGCACAAGGCCTCACTTGCCCCATTGGTAACATGGGAAGAATAATCCTACTCCTGGTACTTGCCAAAATTACTCCTTTTTGAGATCATATATGGAAGATATCTGCATAAAGGATTACCACTTATTAGATTATAATAAGTGGTTCCAGACCAAAGTTCCAGACTTAATTCCCAAAAGTTCTCAGCAAACTTGGAAAATCCCCAAAGGATCCTCACCTCCCTGCCTTTGTTCATGCTTTTCCACGTATCTGAAAGGCTTCCTCATCTTCATCTAACATAATCCTACCTATCCAAAAGGCCTAGTTCATAGTTGTCCTCCTAGGAGGTGTTTGTGGACAGCTGTCCTTGAAGTGATCCATTTCTTCTACTTATAATCTTTGACTGTAAGCACTTAAGACAGGCATCACTTCTAGCCTTACCATACAATTACTGATGTATAGGACATCTCCTTTATAGAGGACATGTGTTGGCTTTTGCTTGCCTAATATCTTCTCCCCCTTTTAGTAGCAGCAACTTGATTTTCCCTGATTTGTAATCCATATGATTTGGATGGGGTCAACCCCACTTCCCAATCCAGAGGTAGGCATGTGACATAGGCCTATTCAGAGTTACTGTAATGGCTTCAGTGAAGGGCAGATGACTCAATTAAAAGCATTGAGAATTACTCCTAGGACTTTTGCCAGGACCATTGGCATAAAATGCTGTATTTTTTGCTATAATTGGTTGTAAATATGGAGCTGTGAGGGGCTTTCATATGGAAAAAAATTCCTGAGGACGAAGCCACCCAAGAGCAGGTTATATAGATCTAATCTGGAGGATAACATTGTTGTAAACCCTTGCATCTTAGATTCAGCTATTCCTGAAACTATTAATAGAACTAACCTGCCTAGGACAAATAAATTCTGTCCCCTGCCCATATTATTTTTTTCCTTTTTTCCTAGTTTGTGTTGGGTTTCTATGATGTAGAATTGAAAGATAGGAACACATCCTCAATTTGTTTATGAACTTTAAGGTGCCAAAGGCCTGATCTTTTTAACTTTATATCTCTTAGCATGGTTCCTGGTAAGACAGAGGGTCCTCGAGGTGTGGTGATTGTTTCATTCAATCTCACTTTCCTTGAACACTTACAATGAGCTGAACTAAGCACTGGAACCACAAGGAATAATTAGACATAGTCCTTGCCCTTGAGGAGTTCTGAATTTAGTACGAGGAGGAGGTATGAACATTAACACTTTATAATATAACTTGGTCTATAATAGAAATCTGAGCAAATTTTTGTGGGATTCCAGAGGGTTGGAGGTTTGGGGAGATGGGATGTGGGGAGGATCCTCAGAGGAGGTGACATCTGAGTCAAGTTCTTGAACACATAGAAGTTTCTAGGCAGAGAAGTGGGCATGAGGAAAAGGTATCCCAAGGATGAGGCATTCCAGGTGGAGAGAACAAGATTATATATTAATAATTATAAAATTAATAATAATATTACCATCTCCTGTTGTTCCTATGGCCTCTTCACAAGCTCCTTCCTCTTTCCTTTCCTCTGCTTCATCTAGCAGTGGAACCATCATAGTGGTTAAGAGCACAGGCTCTGAGCTCTGAAAGATTTTGGTTCTGCCAGATGGACTGCCTCATGCCTATAATCCCAGTGACTCAGGAGGCTAAGGTGGGAGGATCACTTGAGCCCAGGAGTTTAAGACCAGCCTGAGCAACATGGTAAGACCTCATCTCTACAAAAATAAAAAACTTAGCTGGGAGTGGTGGTGCATGCCTGTAGTCCCAGCTACTCAGCAAGCTGAGGCAGGAGGATCACTCAAGCCTGGGAGTTGGAGCAATGAATGAGCTGTGATGACACCACTGCATTCTAGCTTAGGCAACAGAGTGAGACTTTGTCTCAAATAAACAAAACAACAACAACGACAACAAAAAGATTTGGTTCTGCCATGTACTACACACATGACCTTGAGCAAAATCACTTACATTGTACAAATAAGGACAATAGTGTATTTGCCTTATAAGATTGTCAAGAACATTAAACAAAATTACAAATATGAAAAAAAAAGAATTTGAGAGATTATAGAAAGGTTGAATCTACAGGATCTGATGACAGATTAGATGTGAAGGGTGAGAAACAAAGGATGGTTCTAGGATTAATTCTGGCTATGGCTTGAGAAGATACTGGTGCCCATTAGAAATGGAAAATACAAAAAAAGGAGTGATTCTGGGCAAAAGAGGCTGTGTTCAGTTTGCAGCATGGTGAGTTTGATGTGATGACGGCACATTCAGGTAGAAACTTCCAGCAGCAGGTCCTGGAGCTCTTGGGAGAGGTGAGTCAGAGGAATGGTGCCCATTGAAAGGTAAAGTCTTCTCCTCGGTGATGAGCATCCTGTGGCTGACAGAAGTCTAGTAAAACAGCAGACAGATTTAGCCTGGAAGATTAGCTGGAAGTGACTTATTTACCAAAAAGGCAGCATATAGTAGATAATAAAAGTATAAACTATTGATCTTTACCAGGCACCAGCTGTACAATCATGGTGACTTGCTTAACCTATCTGGCCCTCACTTTTTGAATCTGTAAAATAGAGATGATAGAAAACTCTCTCTCATGGAGTGATGGTGAAGATTTAATGAGTTCATTCTTTAAATCATATAAAATAGTGCTGGGTACATAATAAGGAGTGGGTAATGCTTTTAGTTATGGTAGATTTTTCTACCAACAAACCCCTCAAAAAAACCCGAAACAAAAAACAACTTTAATTCCAAAGCAGAGCACCTCTCTCTCTCTGTCTCTGTCTCTGTCTCTGTCTCTGTCTCTCTCTCTCTCTCTCTCTCTGTCTCTTTCTCTTGTCTTTCTCTGTCTCCATCTCTCTTTCTCCTCTTTTCTCTGCTGTAGCATGGAAATCTATTGGAGGAAACTCCTTTATAAAATTTGTTTGTCTGCAAGGCAGGTCCCATTTTGCCATAGGAGAAGTTATTGAAGTGCAGTAACAGGTATACACTACAATCAGACACACATAAACAAAGAACTTTTTTCTATAAGTTTCTTCTTTCTCCAGAGCCCTGCCTTGCTGAATATATGAAGACAAGTAAAATTTAATTCAGTATTAGTTGAATTTTAGTCCTTTTCAAAATTGAAAAGTTTTCGTCCTTTTCAAAAACTGAAAACAGTGGTAACTCAATCTCTTTCAGATAAATGCTGACATCTTTCAGAGCTTCCTCCCTTTCCAGACTTGCCTCCAAGATGAAGTATGGGTGTATGGTGTTTCTGGTAGGATTTGGATGCTCTTTGAAGTGACAGGGAAGAGGTTGGCCTGAGGTCCATGCTTGTGGGGCTTTGTCCTTTCCACTGGGCTGGTTTCTGAGGTTGTCCTTGTCTGCCAGGTGTTGCCATTTGAGCCTCACATCTGTGGCTGGTGAATTCCTGGTGGATTCTGCTGGCTTGATCAAGACCTAGCTCGATCACTTCTGGTTCTTGCCTACTGCCTGAGGTCTGCTTGTGTCCTAAGGTTCCCTAGCCCTGAGCCATGGGGTCATTATCAACCCATCCTGACAAACCCTTGGGTAAGCTGTGGAGACAGACCATGCTTGGCCTCCACTCTCCAACTCCCAGTGTGTAAGTGAGACTGTCCAGGCCCTCCCCTTCCATGTGGGAGCCCAGAGTGGCAGGGGAGCCTAAATCCAGACGTGTTTTCTTCCTATTACACCGAGCTCTCCCTCCCTCTCTGAAGCAGCAGGTTTGGGTAGATGTATAAGGGTGCGTAGTCATGTATTCTACAAAACAGTCTGCTCTTCTAGTCACAAACAGGAATGTAGCCATGGCTCCTCTCTGTTTTGAGTTTTCTGTTCAACCTAATTAACAGAATTTCTTCTCCATAACATGAATCTGGAGAATGTGATCAGGAAGGCCTTATCTCACTGCCTGCTTTCTTTTCCTCCTCTTCTCCAAATCCGCAGAGGCTTTTCACACCCTCTTCTTGTTTGCTGGGTCATTCTTCACACCATATTCTCTTCCTTAATGAGGTGATCTTCCCTGTTCCCTTTGCCTGGAGCACCAAGGAAAATGAGAATACATTGATTATTCCAGTGATACTAAGGAACGGAGCTTCTGATCAAAGGGTTGGCCATGTATAAAAGCCACCACAACCCTTGAAGAAAAGATAGAAAAACCATAAACCTCTGCAAAAACCTAGATAATAAAGCTTGTTCTAAATCTTATAATATCATCTTAATGCACTTTTTACCTTGGCATATGTAAAGAATTCCACAGTATCACAAATATTACTTTAGCATATAAAATAAGACTCAATTGTGTCATAAATTGGACCTCTTTAAAACCAGTATGCTAATATCACACACATTTATTAAATATTTAATTAGCTAAAATTTAGTCTGCTTTTTAGAATGTGGTTAAGTCACCTATGGGCAGGATAGTCATTAATCCATACTCTTACTAACAATGTGTTCCTAAAAAAGTTGCTCAACCCTTTGGATCTCAGATGCCCCATTTGTAAAATGGGAGTATTAATAATACCTACATCATAGGATTATTATGAGGATTAGATTAGAATAGCACCGGGCATGTAGTAGGCATTGCATTAGCATTTTATATATTCATTATGATTTGAGTGAACTGAGTCCTAATGTCTTAACTGATGCTTTTCTTTCACTGCTGCAAACATGGGTGTTAAAAATTATCTCTTTGATCATTATTCTTTGTATTACTTTTTGTTATATATCATCGCAGCAGCTGAACATTTGAGGTCACCTTTGATATCTGCAGTTGTGAGGGTTTGTAAAACAGAAGTACCTTGCCTTTGTGTGGCAGGTTCATTTTCATTTTTTCACTGTTTTTTAGACATCCAAAGTCCCTTTCAACTTGGATATGCCTTGATTCTTTCCAGCTCTTTCTATGTCTCTTTCAAAATTCTTTGAGCACTAAACAATTCAGGTATTACAATAATTGTAGTCATTTTTGTATCCGTTTATGTACAGAATTCTTCCATATGGCAGAAGATATGATGTCATAGTATTTGCTAATCATAGCCACCCCTGCAATGGTTATATTAAAGATGAGAAAAGTTAGAAGAGATCAAGAAGAGATGCAGGCATTAATGATGGTTGAGGAAGGAAGGAACATCAAATGATCTTTTTTATATGTGCATTTGTGGGATTACTAGTGAGGTAGCCCTCTCCTCTCATTTGTTTATTCATTACTGGATTATTTTCTTTTCTAAATTGTCTGTTCCTGTCCTTTGTTATTTATCTGTTAGGGTCCTTACTGGTTTGTACCTTGATTTTTATGATTTCCTCAAAATTATTAAAACCCTATTTGTCATATTTGCTGCAAATACTTTTGTCAGTTTTCTTTTGATTTTACATGTGAAAAAGTTTAAACATTTTACATAACCAAATCTACTGACTACATGTTTTGAGACATGTTGCTTTTAAGATTAGAGCATTTTTTCTCTCTGCAGAGATTTGGCAAAGAGTCACTTATATTGATCTTAAGTTTTTAAGTTTTGACTTCTTAAAGAATTTAACTCTTTTTTCTCCTTGGAGCTTATACTTTTCATTGTATGAGATATGTATATTATCTAAATTTTAACTTTCTGTCTCTTAATCAAAAGAGAAATTGCTTTAATATTATTTATTAAATTGATGGTATCTCTTTTGTCACATGTTAATTTTCTCTATGTTTGCACTATCTAATACAGTAAGCACTAGCTGTATGTGGCTATTGAGTACCTGAAATATGACTAGGCCAAACTGAGACATGCTGTGAGTGTAAAATACATATTGGATTACATATACTTAGAACAACAACAATAAGGGAATGTAAAATTATCCAATAATTTGTAGCATGTTGAAATGATAACATTTTGGATATAATGAAAATATATAATATGACATATACTATATTAATGATGTATAAATAACATAATAAACATATTAAAATTAATTTCATCATTTTACTTTTTAAAATGTTGGCATAGAAAATTTCAAGTTATTATATGGCTCATATTAACATTTCTGTTGGAAAACTCCACTCTACACATTAGGGTTTGTTTCTGCTACTGATTCTCAATGCTGTTTGCAGATTTAATGATCAGAGCCTTAGTATGTATTCAGATCTAATTTGAACTAGTTTCTTTCATTTCTATTCTTTATCTGTTTTTGCTTATTTATTTTTTCTTATTTACTTGTTTATTCTTCCAGATAATTTAGACATTTTTTCCAAATTCCAAGAAAATTAAGTCCTTCTAGGACTTTGATTTATTTGTAAATTGATTTTGATTTATTTATTTATTTTTTTGGGGGGGAACTGGTAGCTTTATTTATTTATTTTTTTTTAATTATTTTTTTTTTATTTTGGCATATTATGGGGGTACAGATTTTAAGGTTTCAATAAATGCCCATTTCCCCCCCTCCCCCCAAAAGTCTGAGTCTCCATCATGACCATCCCCCAGATGGTGCACATCTCACTCACTATGTATGTATATACCCGCCCCCCTCCCCCCTCCCACCTGCCCAATACCCTATTACTGTAGCACCTATGTGTCCACTTAGGTGCTACTCAGTTAATACCAGTTTGCTGGAGAATATATCTGGTGCTTGTTTTTCCATTCTTGGGATACTTCACTTAGTAGTATGGGTTCCAGCTCTAACCAGGAAAATATAAGGTGTGCTATATCACCATTGTTTCTTAGAGCTGAATAGTACTCCATGGTGTACATATACCACATTTTATTAATCCATTCTTTGATTGATGGGCACTTGGGCTGTTTCCACAGCCTTGCAATTATGAATTGTGCTGCTATAAACATTCGAGTGCAGGTGTCTTTTTTGTAGAGTGTCACTGGATCATTTGGGTAGATGCCCAGCAATGGGATTGCTGGATCAAATGGTAGATTCACTTGGATCGCTTTAAGGTATCTCCATATTGCTTTCCACAGAGGTTGAACTAGTTTGCAGTCCCACCAGCAGTGTAGGAGTGTTCCTCTCTCTCCGCAACCACGCCTGCATTTATTGTTTGGAGATTTTTTGATAAAGGCCATTCTCACTGGGGTTAAGTGATATCTCATTGTGGTTTTGATTTGCATTTCCCTGATGATTAGGGATGTTGAGCATTTCTTCATATGTTTGTTGGCCATTCTTCTGTCTTCTTTAGAAAAATTTCTGTTCAAGTCCTTTGCCCACTTTTTAATGGGGTTATTTGATTTTTTCTTCCTAATTTTCGTGAGTTCTAAGTATATTCTAGTTATCAGTCCCTTATCGGATGCGTAGGATGCAAAAATTTTCTCCCATTCTGTAGGTTGTCTGTTTACTTTCATGACTATTTCTTTGGCTGTGCAGAAGCTTTGTAGTTTGATCATGTCCCATTTATTTATTTTTGTTGCTGCTGTGATTGCCTTTGGGGACTTCTTCATAAACTCTTTGCCCAGGCCGATGTCTAGGAGAGTGTTTCCAACTTTTTCCTCTAGAGTTCTAATAGTTTCATATCTTAGGTTTAAGTCTGTTATCCAGCGTGAGTTGGTTTTTGTGAGAGGTGAAAGGTGTGGGTCCTGTTTTAGCCTTCTACAGGTGGCTATCCAGTTTTCCCAGCACCATTTATTGAAGAGGGATTCTTTTCCCCAGCGTATGTTTTTGTCTGCTTTGTCAAAGATGAGATGGCTATATGAGGATGGTTTTAATTGAAATATTTTTTTTTCTTTAAAGCCACAGGTGTGGTAGGCAAGAATTGACATCTTTAACAAGATTGCCTTTTTTTTTTTTTTTACCAAGGAGATAGCATCTTTTTTCATTTTTGCTTTCGTTTTTTACATTTCTTAGGAAACTTTTTCTTCATATAAATTATATATGTATTTGTTCTGCCAGTCATTTCTAGGTATAATATTTTTATTGCTACTCTAAATGTGAGTTACTATCTAAATACATTATCTAATTGGTTTTTGTTGGTTTAGGAAAGATGATTTTTAAATGTACCTATAACTAGACGTTTTTACTGAGCTTTTAAAAAAATTAATTCTAATAATTTTTTAGCTGATTCTCTTGAGTTATTCTTCTTTTCAAATTAAAGTGCCACATCACAGGAAGTTCCAAATGGGCTTTTATAGCTCTTTCTAAAATCCTAGCTTTAAATATCTAATTTTTCAAAAAAAGCAGAATAGTTAGGTATAAACTCCTATTGTTTATTTTAGATGGAATTTGCTCAGAATAAGTCTGTAATATTGGAAATCACAGAGTTAGAGTGTTTTTCTTATGTGTCCTTTAGATTCAAGGACTAGGGAAAATGGTGTATGATTCAAACAGCACAGCTACTAAATGCATTTGGGACACTCTGTATGTTAAAGAGCATGTGTATGTGTAAGACCAGTTGTAAGAAAAAATTGTTGACTTCGGATAGTTGCCTTTTGATGGGTGTTTGAGGTTGCATTCATTACCCCAGATTGTTACAATGGTTACCTGACTGTCTTCTCAACTGGGATTTCACCTTGAAACCCTCAGCCTTTTTCTTGGATCTCTGAGAGCCTGGGGCTTAAGTTTCATTCTTGCTACATGATTACAGGAATTCAATTTTTATTTGGCCTTAAACATCTTCCCTTTTTGCTCTCTGCCCATATTCTTTTACTATTGCTTTTAAAAATCTTTCTTTCTTTTCAGGTAGCATGAATAATATTTTTATTTTATTTTGTGAAAAACTAGTAGTTTATTTAAAAAAAAATCTTTGAGAGCACAAAATCACTCAGAAATGATAATGATTTTAATTTTCCTTGAATCTACTTATATACAGAATTTTTCCTAGTCACAGAAGTTATGATGTCGTCGTGTTCTCTGATAGTTGCTGCAGCAGTACTGGGAAAGGGAGGGGCTTTGGGGAAGGGATGTTTCCTCATTCGAAAGAGTGTTGCTAATCAGCATCATCAGAGATCCAGTCAAATTAATATAAATCTTTCAAGAGAGAACACATATTTGTAGCTTAACTTCAACCGTTGCCTTAAGGGAGAAAAAGAATGCTCTCTAATTATGTGTTTAAACAACAGTACCTGACTATCACAACAAAATGTTTTCTCTCTAGGTCAACTTACGGGGTAAAAGATGGACTCCAGACTTTTGCTGTGTCTGTGTGGGCATGTGCCACCTCCCCTCCTGCCGCAGCAGAATTCTATCAATCGGGGTTCTGTTATGCTGGCTGGTAGAAAACATGAATACAACATTTGGAAACATGAAATTGCTGTCATGCAAAGTGCATAAGCACACACACACAAACACATGCATTTAATGTGGAGTGGAAGTCTTTACAGAAAAATGTTATATTGACATGACGTAGGTGGGTGTGCCTGTGTGTACCTGTGTGACTGTGAAGCAGTACCTTCTAAACTGTTGGGACTTTTATGTAAAGGAGATGATAGTGTTTGGGATGTGGAATGTGACTCTCTTGCCAAGTACTCCAGTTGTCTAGCTTATTTTCTGGGTAATATAATCAGAGAAGCAAAGACCATAGAATCTAAGGTGTTATAGATCTCTTCAGCCCCAAGCGAGAAATCATTTTAAATGAGAAAAGAATATGTTCATTTGTATTCTAAGCAAAGATGAAAAAATATCTTATAAATTATTAATCTCCCAAGTGGCATGTATTATCCTGAGCCATTGTCCTGGGTCGGGCTGCATTTAATGGCTGCTCATTCCCTATTTTAAAAGGGAAGCTGCCATGATGCAGAGGACAGAGAGAGACACCCTCCCTCCCTGTCCCTAACACCCCCTCCCCCAAATACCAAAAGGGTGAGTTTTAACGAAGGGTTAAAATTATCAAATTTTATTCTTATCCTATTTGACCAGTGAGCTTCACTGAAAAACATGGATTTACTTCCTTCCCCTCAGACCAACACTGAAATCAAAATGCATTTTAAGCTGAAAGAAAAACAACTCATAACAAAGAAAGGAATATGTATATATGTATACACATTCACACACATGCATATATGCATGCTTTAAAATAGCATATATTTTAAAGCAGAATATATTATATAACCACAAAAGCAAGCCTTTATTTTATTTTTTATTTTTCTCTAGCATATTGTGGGGGTACAAATGTTAAGGTTACATATATTGCCCTTGCTCCCCCTCCCGCCTCGAGTCAGAGCTTCAAGCGTGTCCATCCCCCAGTTGGTGCACATCATATTCATTATGTATGTATATACCCATCCTCCCACCCCACCTGTGCGACACCTGATAAATGTTATTCCTATATGTTCACTTAGGAAAGCAAGCCTTATGACATTGGGTTTGAAGTACTAACTTTAAAGAATAAAAAATTGAAAGGAAAACATTTATTTTGATGCTGATAAACTTATTAAAATATTTTTATAATTATTAAGCACTATTATAAAAATAAATATTTTCTAATTAAAATCTAAAAGTTTTCAGTATAAATTTTCAAAGTTATTAAAAGTTAATACCAAATAGGGAATTAATTTTCTCCTGACAACTTATTTATGGCCAGAAATAGGAGATCAAAAAAACTTAGAAAATCTTGCAGGTGAATATGAATATATCTTCCAACCAAAGAAGCAAAAGTGAGGACAAAAGGTTCCAGGATTGTTCTTGGCTGAGATTCTTTATATATTTCAGGTATGGAGTTTGTGTGCTTCAGGTAGTGTTTATGTATTTTAAGTGCAGTTTATGTAGTTCAGGCTTAGAGTATTTAGCCAACTAATGTGTGTAGCTCATACTATGATAAAAAATGCGATCCTTGTAATAGTTGAGTAGGTAAAATTCTCTTAGATTCTGCCACACACCAAATTCTCCATAGTGATTTTGTGACTTGGGGCACAGTACAATGCTAGCATGCTTAATGATTCAGACTCTTATTGTCCGGAATTCGGGATCCATTCAGAGGGTGGCGAAGGGTTTCTCTGGGAACATGACTGAAGTAGGAGCCACGAGGAATATTTCCTGCCCGGAATATCTTCTTGACTGATCCTGCCACTGAAGCTCATTTTGTGAACGCTGATGAGGGCCGCTGTTAGAAAAATATGCTTTTGTTATAGTGCGGTTTTCTTTAAAAGAGAATTGTAATAATGATAGCATTTGGCAGTAAAACTCAATGTGCAGTAAAAGATCTTAAAATTGTACTGTCTAAAGTTGTTGGCCATCATGGGTTACGACATTCTCCTCCTGAGGGAGAAGGCCAGGATTTCAGTGGTGCCGGAAATTAAGACCTGCTGGAGGTTAGGTCATGGGGACAGCCTGGTCCACAGTAGGAAGGGGAACCCCCTGATGGCTAACAGGACCCAAAGCTTTTGCCCCCTCCAGGCTCTGCCTCACCTCTACTTCTGATCTTCAACTGAATAACCTTCTGACCAACCTAATTGGTGGTCCAGCACACTCCTCCTGCTGTTTAGCCCCAATTCCAATGAAAAAGGCTAGATAATTAAGCTCTTTCTTAGCTGCCTCGAGCCTGGTGGCTCTGGCTGCTTTGGTCAGCAGGTGCACGGACCCCGAGTAGCCTTGTGCAATCATGCCCCTTGCTCGCTGGGGCGGGTTTTCAGCACCCTTAGACTGAGGTCCCCTTGTTGGGTACTTTTGCTAGCCCATGCCTGGAGCCAAGCAGACAGCTCCCTTAATACTCGAGATGTCCAAATTATCAAAGACCATAAATTACACCCCATAGTGGCCTTACACTTGACTGCCTCCTCCCCTTACCTTGTTCACTGCCTTTGACCCCATTTGAATAGTAGCTCTGCACACTGCATTCTTAACGAGGTTATTTACTCTGCAAGTCCAATGAGATTGTGCCTTATGTAATAAGTCCTCAGCGTTGAGATGTGCCCGAGAGGGCAGACTTTTCAGCTGCAAAAAGAATTAACCTTTTAGCTGAAGATGGCCCTTGTTGCAAGATGTGCTTTCATAGCCCAAGTTTGTGACCATTTAAGAATGTCACAGTGACATATGGAGATTTTTACATCTACATAGACATCAGTTTTGCAAGTCAGAGTAACCAAGGGTGAGTAACAATCTACGCCAGCTGTGTGGTTAAGAATGCCAATTTATTTTTAAAATGGCTCTGAACAGTCAACTCGATTATTTATGAAAATGGAAGAAAGGAGTGACAATAATAATCAAAGTTCACTTGCAATTTCCAACCTCATTTGGACAAGTTGTTCAACCTGCTCTCTGTCTCCTGGTAGGAAGGAGAAAAAGCGAATGAGTCAGAGAATGGACACATAAGATACTCAGGATATTGGAATTCTTGGGATGTGAGAGAAAATGTTTCTTAGTCTTATAAATGTTTACTGAGTTGTTTAGACTGATTTGATAAGTATAACTGGGAATTGGCACAGGTAGGTATTCAACAAATTCTAATTTCCCTCACCCTCAATGGTCCCTGCCTTATTTATATGTATGTGCTGGATGCATTTATTCATATTGATAGCACCTGCATCCCAAATACTCAGCTGCTGCCAGGCATTATCTCTCTCTCTCCCTCTCCCTCTCCCTCTCTCTCTCTCTCTCTCTCTCTCTCTCTCTCTCTCTCTCTCTCTCTCTCTCTCTCTCTCTCTCTCTCTCTCACACACACACACACTCACTCCACTTTAGGTGCTATGCACACTCTTATAACCCTAAACACTCCCCTTCTGTCCTCTTCTCTTCTCCTTTCACCCCAGTGTGTTTTTACTTCTTATATGCTTGTCATGGGATAGAGGGCTTGGCCCAATGAATGGCATTGAGAAAGGAGGAAAAATGATGCCAACAAACAGTAAGATAAAAGTCTTAGATCTTGGTGGAGCTGAAGAATGTTTATATTCAAAAGGCCCCTCTTGAATGTGGATCAAGTGGTAGTTGTGTGCTGTCCTACTTTTCGATGCCACTTGGGGAAGCAATGATGATTGCAGGATGAAAGGGGTATAGAAAAGTCAAACAGAGCAGATTCAGAATGGTCTCAAACACAAAATATGAGAACAGTGGTTTCACCATAATACTGCATCCTCCACCAAGCGTGAAATTCTAGTATGCTGCTATGGAGCCCTCATTTAAAATGGAAGAAAAACACAGACCCTTGAGCTCTCTCAGTTTTTACCTGCTTTTCTACGGTGAAGCAGGGTTATATAATTAAAGGGTTGCTGAAAGGAGGGAAGAAATGACTTTAACTCAGTGTTACCATAGGGAAGGGACTATATCAGAGCTGCCTGCAGGTTCCCTGGGACTCATCTGAAATTCTCCTTAAAAAGAAGGTTCTCAAAATTAAACAATTGTGATTCCCCTAATTTCTACTGAAAATTTAGTTAATGGACAGAAATTAAAGTTTTCTTAAATTTTTGGCTTCTGCTACTGTTTGTCTATGGTATAATAGAATCTGGAACAAGATGGTGTATAAATTAACCCCAAACAATAGACTTTAATTTCAACAGGTTGCCACTGCATGGCACACAAAGAGAGCTCCCTCATGCCAAGTCCCACCATCTTGGAAATCAAGACGTTGTACTTGCAAGACCACACATCTTAGAGTCCTTGTTTCATACTTAACTTTTTCTGCTTACTGCCCTCGCTCCTCATCAGGAATCTCTCTCGCTCCTTCGATTTCAGTTTTCACCGAGATTCTGCAAATTGGGATAATGACAAGGAAACCATAGGAGTGTTTTGATGATTGGTCTCAACGGTGCATGTGGAAGAGCTTGGTTCTTATTACGGTGTGTGGCATGTACATGTACACAATATATGTTTTCCTTCTTTCCTTTTCTTGAACAAGTAGGAAAACCACAAGTAGAGGAAACAGCTTTTTAAGGCAATATGATTTCTTGCAAAGTAACCTAGACCAGTGTTTTCAGGTTTTTCTTAAATCTTACCTGAAAGACCAATATTAAACAGATAAAAATGGAGCTTAGGTAGGGTCCTGGAACTTCCATTCCTCAGTTTCTGAAGCTGCATCCAGTTGTGTTTTGTGGGAATGGCACTCCCAGTTCCATGTACATAGTGATGCACTGAGGTGTACACACTCTATCTCCTTGAGCTATGCCAACTCTGTGCCATCGGTAACTTATTAGAATTACTTTTACCCCTAATTTACTTATTTATCTGAGATATTTTTCATGGTATCAGATACTGGGTTCACAAAGACTATAGCAGAATTCTGTACCACACATTCTTTCTGAAACAAAAGGAAGACAAGCACATGCTTAGGGGATTCTGAAGCACCAAGTGTTTAGACTTGAGATATGCATAAACTTTCCTCGAGGCATGGCATTGTGTGAAAGGGCATTCCATTTTTAGGTAACACGATCCAGCTATCAGCGCATTTCCCAAGGATTATTGCTTGTCCTCAGGTGCACTCTGATGCCTAGTGTCAAGGTGAATTAGAATATTTCCTGAAATCCCTGGCATATAGTGCATTTCCTGCTGACAATTTATAAACAATACATTTTAGTAGAAACTTACCAAAAAGTTTCTTGAATAACTGAGCTCCCTTATATGTGCTCATTGATGCTTAACTGGGTGGAGCATCAGCACCTAGAATATTAAATCATTTTTACACAATTAGGTTGTGTGCTTATGAATACTAACAAGTGAATAAGTGTGGGTTGTTTATTTTCTTCCCGAGGATTATAAATTCTTTTGGCAGATACTGTCTCTTTCTATTTCACTGTGTAATATGTGCCTAGAGGCAACTGTTCTTTGCCAGAGTGCATCCTCCAAATAGAAATCGAAGAAGTTAAAGAATGTCCTGAAATGTATGTGTCAAATAAGTTGTATTTTCCCTAATCCATGCACCAACCACTTGGTGGCTGTCCTCATCTGTTATACTTATTAGGTTGTTTTTCAAAAGAGAAGTGCAATTAAAATTGGTAAAGTATAGATTGCCATACTTCATTTTTGATTTGGGACAAATACTTAAATGGCTAATTTAAGAACTAAATTTTAAATTTAAACTGCAGTTGGTAATAGTTTGTGATTTGAAAAGTACCCTATGATTTCATTGTGTTTGTTTATTTGTTTGCTTTGCTGTATCTCATTTTGTCTACCAACTGCAGTAGAGTTCTTGAAGTTCAGGGCTACCCCATCTACACCGGGCACTTGAATGAGATGTAATACCTTTGGAGTCTGATTGTTGGGTCAGAGAGCATGGAACCTATTTTTATTCTCAGGAGGAGAGAAGTCCTGGATTACAGTGAGACAAGCAATGAGAGGAAGAGAAAAAAGAAAAAAATTGCGTCTCTCTGGATTTTCTGAATCCAGTGGCCCATATGACTAATCAACTGCTTCAGGCAGTCAGTGCCATGTTGTGGATATATAAGTCAACACCCACCAGCATAATTCTGTCACATGTTTTCTTGGTAATCTTCATTTTCTATAGTTTTTTTTTTCATATTTCTTTTTTCTTTTGTCTTCCAATCTATTTAGGGGGTACAAGTGCAGTTTTGTTGGATATAATGTGGATATAATGTATAGCTGTGAGGTCTAGGGCTTTTAGTGTACCTGTCGCTCAAATAGCATACACTGTAACCAATAGATATTTCTTCATCCCTCGCCCCTCTCCTACCCTCCCTTTGGAATCTCTAATGTCTATTATTTTACTCTGTAAGACCATGCTTACCCATACCTTAGTTCCCAATTATAAGTAAAAATGTGGTATTTGATTTTCTGTTCCTGAGTTACTTCATTTATGATAATGGCCTCCAGTTCCATCCAAGTTCCTGCAAAAGGCATTATTTACTCTTTTTTATGGCTGAATAGTATTCTATAGTGTGTGTATACACATCACATTTTCTTTATCCTCTCATTGCTTGATGGGCACCTAGGTTGATTCTATATCTTTGCAATTGTGAATCGCAATAAACATACAGGTACAGGTATATTTTTGATACAATGGCTTCTTTTCCTTTGGGTAGATATCCAGAAGTGGGATTGCAGGATTGAATGGTATATCTATTTTTAGTTCTTTGAGAAATCTCCATACTGTTTTCCCTAGAGTTTGTACTAATTTACATTCCCACCAATGGTGTATAAGTATTCCTTTTTCATTACATTCATACCAACATCTACTGTGTTTTTTTTTGACTTTTTAATAATGGCCATTCTTACTAGAATAAGAGGGTAAAAATACCTAAGAGGGTAAAATGTAGTTTTAATTTTCATTTCTCCGATGATTAGAAATATTGGATATTTTTTCATATTTTTTGGCCATTTGTATAGCTTCTTTTTAATTTATTTTTTATTTCAAAATATTAAGAGGGTACAAATATTTTTGTTACATGGGTACCTTTTATGATGCTTAAGTCAGGGCTTTTAGTATGCCCATTGTCTGAATAGTATTCATTGGACCTGATAGGTAAATTTTTACCTCTCTTCCTTTCCCCCTTCTTGATTTCCAATGACCTTTACATCTCTTTGTGCCTGTGTGTGCCCATTGATTAGCTTCCATTTATTAGAGGGCACATGTGGTGTTTGTTTTTCCATTCAGCCATTTGTATATTTTCTTTTGAAAAATGTCTGTTCATGTCATTTGCCCATTTTTTAATGGGGTTATTTGGTTTTTTCTTACTGAGTTGATTGAATTCCTTGTAGATTCTGGATATTAGAGGCATAGTCTGTGAATATTTTCTCTCGTTGAATTATTATTCAATTATTTCTTTTGTTGTACAGAAGCTAATTAGTTCAATTAAGTCCCATTTGTTTAGTTTTGTTTTTGTCACATTTGCTTTTGGTGTCTTAGTCATAAATTGTTTGCCTAGGCCAATGTCTAAAAGAGTTTTTCCTAGGGTTTCTTGTAGAATTTTTATGATTTCAGATCTTACATTTAATTTATCTTGAGTTAATTTTTGTATATTATGAAAGATAGGAATCTTTTTTATATAGCTATACAATTATCCCAACACCTTTTATTGAATAGTATGTCCTTTCCCTAGTGTGTGTTTTGTCTGCTTTGTCAAAGATAAGTTAGTTACAGGCATATATCTTTATTTCTGGGTTCTCTATTCTGTTCCATTTATCTATGTGTCTGTTTTTATACTAGTACCATGCTGTTTGGTTACTATTGCCTTGTGGTATAATTTGAAGTCAGGACATGTGATGCCTCTAGTTTTGTTCTTTCTCTTTAGGGTTGTTTTTTATCTATTCATGTTCTTTTTGGATTCCACATAACTCTTTTTTTTCTAATTCTGTGAAAAATTATGTTGGTGTTTTGATAGGAATTGTACCCATTAGGTAGGTTTTCACCCATTTCCTCCTCTCTCTCCCCTCTGCTTGATTTTCATTAAGTTTTACTTCTATCTAAGCACATGTGTGCTCATCAATTAGTTCCAATTTAATAGTCAGTACATGTCGTGTTTGTTTTCCATTCTTTAAATACTTCACTTAGGATAATGGCCTCCAGTTCCATCTAAATTGTTGCAAAAAGCATTAAGTCATCCTTCATGGCTGAATAGTATTACATGGTATACGTATATCACATTTTGTGACTCCACTCATGAATTGATGGGCATTTGGGTTATTCCACATCTTTGAAATTGTGAGTTGTACTGCAATAAACATTCAAGTGTGAGTGTATAATGACTTTCTTTGTATTTTATTACTGTTATTGATTTAAAGTTTGTTTTCCTTTATATAAGTATAGTTACTCCTGCTTGCTTTTGATTTTTATTTTCATGGATATCTTTTTCTATGCCTTTGCTATGAGTTTATAAAAGTCTTTTTTAGTTAGTGAGTGTCCTGAAGGCAACATATTTTTGGGTTCTAATTTTTATCCATTTTGGCAATCTATATCTTTTAAGTGGAACATTTAATCTGTTTAAGTTTAAAATTAATATTGGTATGTAAGGTTCTTTTCTTGTCATAATGTTAATTTTTACCTAATTGCTTTGCATTCCCAATTGTGAAACTATTTTATATGACTTGTGAATTTTATGGTTTCATGTATTTTTATGATGGTGATTATCAACCTGTCATTTTCATGTTTAGAATTTCCTCGAGCATTTTTTATAGGGTCAATCTAGTGGTGATGAATTCTCTTAGTGTTTGCTTGTCTGGAAAAGACTTTATTTCCCCTTCATTTATGAGTCTTAGTTTAGCATCATACAAAATTCCTGGTTGATGGTTCTTTTCCTTTAGAATATTGAAAATAGGACAGTGATCTCTCTTGAATTGTAAGGTCTCTGCTGAGAAATCTGCTGTTAGTCTGATGGGCTTTCCTTTGTAGGTAAATAGATGTTGTTGTCTTTCTGCTTTTAAAATTTTTTCCTTCACACTGATTTTAGATAGTCTGATGACTATATGCCTTGTTGAAGTCCTTTTTGCAATGTATCTTCCTGGTGTTCACTGAATCTCTTGTATCTGGATGCCTAAATCTCTTACAAGAGTAGGAGGTAGTTATTAATTATTATCAATAATTAAATAATTATCAATTATTCCCTCAAGTAAGTTTTCCACACTTTAGTTTTTCTTCTTCTCCCTCAGGAATACCTATGACTCATGTGTTTGGACATTTAATATAATCCTATATTTCTTGGATGTCATGAGCTTCCCTACAATCCATAGTTTGAATTCTTTATCTGTCATTTCAGAATTTTCATTTTGGTTGGGATCCTTGCTAGAAAGTTGGTGTTATCCTTTGGGAGGGAGTAGTTCCTTTTTATTCACATTGTTGGAATTTTTACATGGATTCCTTCTCATCTGGAGAAGCTATCACTTTTTATTTTTGGATTTAGTTTTGTTTAGATGGAACATTTATTTTTCTCTCTTAAGGCTGTGACTGTGGCATATTGGGCGGGGATTTACTTATGGGTGCTTTCAGGGGGCCAAAGCTCTGAATGAATTCCTTGCTTATCGCTAGCTTTAGTGTGATGTTTTTCTTAAATGCTAGTTGTTTGTATATTGTAGTGGTAGCATACTAGGCATGTAGGCAGGTTCTCTGCCTCCTGCTGGGAAGTGTGGATGGAGGTCTCCAGAAGCTTATCTTGTTCTCCAGTGCTGTGTATTTTTATTAGTATGAATTATACTAGGACACACAGTTTAGTTTCTAGGCCAGTAGGTGGTACCTACAGGTAAGAGTCAGCAAAACACCGTACAGTTGTGTCAGAAACTGTTATCATGGGCTGCACAAAATGACCTGCCAGTTAGTAGGTGGCACTTGCAGGAGAGAGCCAGGTGTGGTGGTGTTTGTGGGATTTATGTTTGGCCTATGTTAATCAGTAGTACTTGGACATTCCAGGTGATGGGCTTGAAACTCCCAGGGGTCCCTGTCCTGTATTCTGCCATCACTGAGGTGGGTGTAGGGGGCAAAGCCAGGTTGGGCTGGGTCAGGCAAGCCTGTGTCCAGGCTCCTCAAAGGTGGGTGCAAGCTCTGATTCCAACAGGGGCTGGGGGACAGTTCCCAGGCCACTAGGTTAAGCTTCCTGGGAGGGATAGAGGCATTTCTACCATGTCAAAGAACCTGCATGGGGGTGGAGAGATGGCCTAGAATTCATGGCTCAGCAGGCAGTAGTGGGACCCACTTAGCGTCTACTCCTCTGACCCAGCTGATCTCTATCTGGTGTTGACAGTAGGCCAAACCAGCTAGGCTAGTCTCAAGTAATCTGTATTTAGGTCATGAAGCTACCCTGGTCCATGAGCTTCCCCACCCAGGACAGAAGCCACAGCTTTTGGGCCACACCCTTCCTAAGCCCTTTCTGTGAAGGGAGAGGAACCCTGGCTGATCGCACGTTGCAGGGTAATCCTGCACCACACTCTCCTCTTGGTTCTGACCATAAAGGCTCGCCTTTGCCACTTGAGATCAGAGCGTGAATATCATCCTCAGATCCCTGATTGAATCCTGAAGGGATGGGACCGGGCTGGTGGACCTATTGCCAGTCCCTCTGAGTTCAATGGTCCTAGCCTGCCTGTGAAATAGTCAGGCAGGTCAACATGAGTGTTGTACTGCAGGCATGCCCTTCTCCGTGGGAGCAACCAGGCAGCCAGGTCTTGGGGAAGCCAGCAGTTGTGGGGCATGTGGTCTGAACACCCCTTGGTTCTGCAGTAGCTGGCAGCTGTCATGGCAGAACTTGTCTTTGGGGCCTGTGAGAGTGCCTGGGTTCCTGTCTCCCTCTGTG
This sequence comes from Microcebus murinus, assembly GCF_040939455.1. Classification (NCBI taxonomy): domain Eukaryota; kingdom Metazoa; phylum Chordata; class Mammalia; order Primates; family Cheirogaleidae; genus Microcebus; species Microcebus murinus. The sequence continues at coordinate 89,926,488 of NC_134114.1, read as the reverse complement.
GGTAGCCTGCAGAGACAGCCTCAGAGCAGGGTTCAGGCCTTGGGGAATGGGTTCCTGGAATGGCTCCATCCTGCTTCTGCCTGGTATTCAGAAGCCTGTGGAACTCCACAGGAGTTTGAACAGTGCCTCTGCGTGGTTTCCAGGCAGCTCCCTATGCCAGTTTGGAGGCCTGGGGGTGGGGGTCAAGGAGCTCCTCTGTGGCTAGGATTGTAAAGGTCCAAGGCTGAAGTGTGGAGCCTGGGGGTCTCTCACTCCCCTTCCTTCTCCTTCCCTGGGCCCAGATCCAGGGGCTGCTCAAGGCTTTCAGTGACCCTGAGCAGGCAATCCTGTTTCCCCTTCCTTCACACTTGGTGTGTCCCATGGGCTCTCTGTTATATTCCAGTGTTCTTTCCTAGACAATCTATTTGAAGTATGGGTATTTAATCAACATCTTGGTTCTTCTCTGAGGGAGATGCCTGTGCCAGCTCCTTCTAGTCAGCCATCTTGCCATAAATCTTCTTGTCGTCTTAAAACAAAATTTGAAAGCAATGGTGTGCTTTGTTCTCTCGTGGCTTAGCACTAAACATTTTCTAATTGTCTGCTAGGCATCTGAGGTTGGGCTCCCACAGCTGTGCTAGGGGCTGTGTGCTTAGTATTTCCAGTACATCAATTTGGTGTATTGGTTATTTGCTTCCTATGCCCTGCTGACCACAGTGTACCTCAGTCCTTATACGTGAGCCCAAGAGAAGTAATTTGAAACACAGGTGAATATTAGTTGTCTATCATATAGGAGGCCATGGGCTGTAATCAATTTTGAGTAATGCTGGTGAGATTCATGTCTGGGAATCTTCAGACATACAACTGATTTTATCATATAAAAACATCTATGCAAAACTATACCTTAGTAAGCTTCAATGTGTGTCTGTCTACATTATTTTATAGGAACATAATATCCTTGTATCTCATGTTGCCAAAAATAAGCATGCCATCAATTGGGACCGGGCCATAGTTCTGTCACAGAGATATATTTTTTTAAATGTGGTGTTGTTATACCTCAAGCATGGGTGGCAATATGTTTTAAATAAAGATATTTCTTGTCATTATTCACATTTTGTAGATGAGTAAGTTAGATGTTGTATGGAAATAGTGCATGTCATAATTTTATATATAGATAGATATAAAGTAAAATTGTGTGCTTGGAACAAAGTGCATGCTTTTATTTCTGAGGTTTCATTCAGAGATCAGGAAAAGAAAGTAGAAACTTGCTCAACTTATTAGCAAAGAAATAGATTCAATGGCAGCTGGCCACTGATTAGGGGAGAAGCATTTTAGGATGAGTTGGACAGGGTAAAGACAGGGAGGGGACTGTACTCAGAGTCTCCCATGGTCTCTGGGAAATCACGTATCCTACTGTGTCTTTTGTGCAGAAGTTGGCAATTCTTTTTCTTCAAGGTGAGAAGGAAATGTGTAGAACAGAAAAACGATACCAGGGAGGTAAAAGCAACAGGGAATAAATGAAGGCAAATCTTTGCAGTGTGTTAAAAACCCAAGAAAAGCTTGCTGAAGTGCTGGTGCCCAGTTTATGTGGTAGACAGCTTGAGGCCCTAAGGAAGTTTCAGTCCTCTGCAACGGAGCAAGTAATAATGACAATACAAACAAATCAGTATTGATAGCTGACAGTTACAGAGAAATTTCTAGGTGTAGGTTACTGTGATAAGCATTTGACATGCATACTCTTGTTCAATATATTGGTCACAGAAAGACGATGATACATTTCACAAATAAGAAAATTAAGGTGTGCAGAGGATAACCATTTACAGTTAAAATTAAATAGCTTATTTAAGGTCATCCAACTATTATTTATAATGAGTTAAATTTAATCAAGGAAGGAACTAAATTTCTCCTAAGTGCTTGTAATTCTGTAATTTTTTTCTGTAAGAGTAAAATGACGATTCTGAACCTTGGCTGTATGTTAGAATCACTTGGGGAGCTTTAAAAAACTGGTGCCTGGTCCTACCCCAGATATTCTTTAATTGATCCTGGGGTGTGACTTGGTAGTTTTAAAAGCTCCTCAGGTGATGCTAACGTGGTAGCCAAGGTGAGAACACTCGCTCTGAAGTATTGTTTTTTTCTTTGGATAGTCACTTGATTTCACCTTTTAATCAAAATTTGTGAACGTGTTATTTATTGCCTGATAACTTGTTTTATCTGCCCCTCCCAGAAGAACATAGGCTTTGTCAAGACACAAACCGTGTCTATCTTATTCACTCTTTCATCCTCAGAGTCTAGCGGAGGGCTGGCTGAGAGATGAATACGTATCATCTCTCCCTGAAAACAGTTATTAGTAATGACCAACTAGAAAGTATTTATGCTTCAGTTTTTATAGGCAACATTTAGCACTTTTATTGAAATGGCAATTGACTTAAGGTGTGAGGAACGACGGCAATTCCTACTGATAAATGACCACATGGGACAGTCAGGTGGAGGAGGAGGAGGTGAGGAAGCAGAGAAAGGACAGGAGCCCCCTGAGGTCTGTGGTCAGCGCTGTGCTCCTGAGAGAAACATTCTTCACACAGGGGCTTTTCAGGAGGATAAATGGGCTTTTATTTGGTTTCATATGACATTCTGAACTTCCACTTAATTTTTAAATTTTAACTTGTAAAATTGATGTAAATGAGGAATCTTGATGGAGTGCAGGATGTATGAAGACAACCTAGAGAGGAAACCTTGGTTTACCTCACGTGTTCTTCAGGAAAAGAGTCTGCGTTTGCAGAGTGTGACCTGGTGGAGCTGGGCTGGGCTGTGCAGGGGACCGTCAGAAAGCGAGGCTCTCCTATGTCCACTGTGGTTTTGGGCTCGGTGATTAAGACAACCAAAAGGCATCTTTCCACCTGGGGAATAATTCAGCCCCCTAACAGCTCATCAATCTGCTATGCTTTGCAGCAGCAACACTTTAATACATAATAAATAATTTTTCACTACCTCAAAAGGAATAAAGATTGCTTTGTAAAAATATTTCCCGATTTAAGGTTAACTAGCATCACACAATTGATGCTGAATCATACGCTCAATTTGAAATTCAAATACTTAAGATTTAAACTGAAATTTTACCATAAAATGAAAATGATTAGCTTGATAAGTTGTAATCTCTACATATAGTTCCAATACTTACAAAGACAGGATGTAGAGGAGGACTAAGTAAAGCTGAGTGGAAACCCATTGAGTCACATGTTTACATAATGCCATGCACATTATGGACTTTTAAATGTTATATAACAGACATTTTTAACAATACTTAGTATATGTTAGACACTGTTATGAGCATATCATCAATATTAAGTCATTAAATCATATCAACTCTATGAAGTAGATACTATTGTTATCCCTACCTTACAGACAAGGCGAAGGCACTGAGAGATTAAGTAACCTGTTGAAGATCACACAGCTTATTGCTGATACAGCCAGGACTCAGCCCTTGCTTGTCTGGCTCCAGAGCCTGTGCACTTAATTCCTATGTTAAATTACCTCTCTAGGAAAACACCTTCCAGGTGTGTGTGCTCTCTTCTTAAAACCAAGAGATTATTCCTAAGGAAAGAGGCCATGCTCACCATCTCAGTGAAAGATGTTCATGTCCAAAAGGAACACGGCATTTGTAAGATGGTTGAACAGTGACAAGAGGCACTATGGGTGCATTTTGAAGGAATGGCCAGTTTGGCCATCAGACGTGCACCTACCAGAGCAGCCCTCCTATCCATAAGAGTAGTTAGGACCAGAAAGGCCAAGTCAAATGTTTGTTCGAATCTGTATTAAAAGAGAAAGAAAACATATGTGGGAAATTTCTGGGTGGATTCAGAAGAAATAGCATCTAGGATGTGGACTGAGATGTGGCGAGTTGGAGACTCACTTCTTCTTGGTGAGTCTCACTCACTTCTTCTCACTTCTTCACTAGATTCTGTGCTGCACAGGCTTTTTCTTTTTCAATACTGTGCAGTGTTAGTTTCATAACATTTTCAACAAAAAGGAACCCCATTCTGTATATGTATCAATTAGGGCAATACGGGAGTCAGGGAGGTCTTTGTTGTAATTCACATAGAAATTGTAAGTATCTGAGCAAAGGTAGGTCAGGACGGGGAGGGTTTGAGCTTGGAGGCTGTTAGGAAAAAATAAGTGTTAGGAGTTGTAGACCTGTGAGTTCTACCTTGCTGGGCTGCTTGCCTGCTGATAGGAAGGAGACGTGTACCTGGCAGGTTTCTTCCATGAATGCTGGTGATGACGGAGCAGAGGAAGGCGGAGGAGATTTGAGAGAAAGGGGCATGTGAAGTTGAGGGTAAGTTGTATCTGTGGGGCTTGCTGGGCATCTGCAATACCAGGAGAGCTGAGGTGTTGATCCTAATGACTGGTGTAGCATTGCTGCTTAATGCACATACACTTGTTGGGACTCTGAATCCTTGCATGGGCCTTATTTTGACAATTTGCCTGTAGGAAATGTCGGTAGGATGTAGTCCCTGTCTACCCAAGTTGATATTTTTGCATTATACATGTTTTTAAGTCTAATAGGAGAATTAAGTGTCATGAATTAAAATACATATGATTAAGTATTTTTTAAAGCTGTGGTTAATCAGATCGTGACAGAGTTAAATGAATAAATGTTAAACCCTTATTAATGTTTCTAATGCTAAGCATTTACAGTTAAAATCAATATTTTCCTCAAAGTAATGACTCTAGATGCTGTGTTATATCATTTAGGCATAAAACTTTCTGATAAATATGCATCTGGAAATGATTTTGCATCTAACCTTTTAGGAAAAGTGTAAAAGTTAAAAGGTTTGGACAAAACCACATATAACAAATTATTTTATGTAGAAATAAAATGTTTTAATTATAAATGTGCATTTAAAACATTGTGAAAATATGAATTCTGTAATGTATGAATTCTAAGAAGGCAAGAGAAATGATTGTTAATCAACTACTGGACTAATGCTTGTTATATCTAGTAATTTATATTTGGAATTGTTAAAATTATGATAAAGTAGAATTGTATATTTTATATACTATAGTATTTGGGGCCCATCATAATTAATCTGTCAGCATTAATAGGAGCATTATTTTAATATGGACCATCCCACCCCTCCAGATGATCAGGGCCCACCACCCTTTTCTGATCTAACAGATCTGCTGGAGCATTGTGAGAAGGGGATGATGTCACCATGGAGCAGGTTAATCCATGGAGGGGTGGTGTTTCTGAGACAATGGAATCATAGGCACTTTTGTAAAAGATTCCTCATGAAAAGATTCTTATCATGGGAACAAAGGACCATCAAGAATAGGTAGGGTCACTCTCCAATACCCAGGATCTTTGTGGTTAAGTCTTGACATGCATATTGGGCAGCTGTCACTAGGGGTGGCCTGTTCACACCTGCCCACAGTGACGAGGTCAGTTCTCCTTCCTATTGACGTCCCAGGAAGATTTTATGTAGGTAGTGGCAGCTAGCACCTAGAGCAGTCTCCTTCCGTCAGGAGAGATACCCGGTATAGAGTCCAGTATAGAGACTGACCTACTCCATCGTGACATTATCCCCTTGTCACAATACTCCAGCATATCTGTTAGATGAGAAAAGGGTGGTGGGGCCCTGATCACTTGGAGGGGTGGGATGGTATTATTGTGGAACTGAGTTGAAGTCTCTTGAAAACTCCTGAGCTGAGACAGTGATGAATGACCTCTGCATTACATTAATATTCAATGCTTATTTTAGAGACTTAAAAAAAGTATACTATGACCTATAGCAAGACAAAGGAGGTAGACTCTATACGTACATTTCTCCAAATCTGTGTGAGCCTATGCGAACCTAGGCAAGTCATTTAATGTTACCCATTTTCATTATCTGAAGAATCAAGGTATTGGATTACAAAATGACATATATAGTTTCTAACAGTTTCTCTGACTGGAAATTAGAGCTCAATTCAATGGTTTTGAATGCCTATGGAAAATCATGGTTAAATCTTTGAAGAAAGATCTTAGCGTAGTGCATGATCTGCAGACTGACAAAGATGAGGGCTGATAAAAGGAGAGAGGCTCTTGGAGCAGCCTCTGAGGATAGAGGATGACTAGTCAGTCAAGGGAGGAAAAACAACAGGCTGGAGATAAGAAACAGGATGGTGACTGATAGAGAAAGTAACAAGGTCCTTACCTTCTGGTGATACCAGGTAGGGTCCTAGAAATCTGATGCCTTGGGTGGATTTGCAGAATGATTTTTTTGTAGGCTAAACTCAATAATGTATAGCTCACTTCTGCTCTCCTTATTTGCATTGCTTAAACTTAAGAACTAAAAGAAGAATAGAAAGCTCTACATTGGGTACCTAGACAAAAGGGGGAAGACAGAAATGGTGGCAAGAATGATTTCATAGCTTCCCGGTCCCCCATGCTTAGCTCCAAGGTAGAGACTTTCACAAATTCAGGCATATTTTCTTTAGAGAGGAATGTGGCTTAGAGTGAAGGGATGTTAAATCACTCCTTGGGGGCCATGCTTATAGCTGCCTGAGTGTCACATAAGTGTGACCTTGAAGAGAACCAAGGAGAAGGAGCAAGTTCCAGGAGATAGATGTGCCAGCTGTAGCAACTGTGTCTCTCCCAGCTTCTGTGTGTCAGAGTCAAATAATCTTCTCATTGTTTTCTCTTCTTTGAAGCATCTAAAGTGAATATTTATCTCTCATGGGTTTCTTTCTTTTTCAGACTCAAAATGGAGAATGCATCTGATTACTTTCTCTGACATAGAGATAAAAGTTTTATAAACTTAAAATGCACAGTTTCCTTCCTTCCTATCTCTATCTCCATCTCTATCTCTCTTTCTTTTTAGTTTGTTTGGTTTCAGTTTATCAGTAGAGAATTATCTTTTGATATAAATGCACACTTTTTAGATTCTTAATATTTTATGGTACTTTTTTTTTTTTTTTTAAGCAACGGAGGAGATAAATCTGTAGAGGAATGTTTCCTTACTGAGGCTGAAATCTCTTTTATATTTTCTTAACTCTAAACCTCTGAGGCAGAGGTTCCCAGATGTCCTGAGATTATGGTGCACTTAGTGTTTCAGTGTATTTTTCATAGTGCACCTAGACCAAAAGAATCAGAGTGAAACATCCTCACTTTCTCTTCCATATTGATTTTTATGATACTAGATTTTATCACAGCAATCACCCAAAATCTAGCTTTGCAAAGATTAGACCATTACCAAAATGAATATAACGTGATATAATGTTGAAACTATGAACTATTTTGAGCTAGGAGATTGTGCTATGTCTGAACGATGTAAAGTATTATAAATTTAAAATTTTAAAAGTATTAAAAATTTAAATTACCTGTAAAATTACTACAGCGTCCCAGGGCACTTTGGCACACAGTTTGGGAACCATGACTCTAAGAGTAGATAATCACAAATGGAATTTAAAGAAATTCTCACCGTAGTAGAGACTTAATTAGACAGCTAACAGCTTCTACACAGCCTGTCATTATCCAGATGGTGGGAAGTTGAGACTTTACAATCTGAGCAACCAGGAAGGCAGGTGTGGTAGTAGCAAGGAAAGAAAGATGATGGCCCTCTCGGGAAAAGGCTGAGAGGAAATCCTTGGCTAATTCTAACTCAAGGAGTACAGTAAGGGTCCTTGGAAGACCGAGTCAAGTTCCTTCCAAGGTGTTCCACTTCAGTGATTGCTGGTGAGGTGAATGGGTTTTATACACATGAAATGCCCAGTCTTAGTGTCTATATAGTTTCACAAGGTATTATTTGATATATGCATCATATAAATTTTTCTGCTACTTAAACTCACGGATGAAATTGTGTGGAGTGTGAGTCTCACTTCTGCATTTTATATAACCCAGTAACGTAGTGATAGAGGCAATATGCTACCCATCAGAATTCTTTAAGGGATTTGGGTGTTACCTCTCAATAATGTTTGCTGTTATAAGATAGCATTTCACAAAGTGTTTTTCATGGGAATTAATTGATGCTACTTGCAAATAATGTCCTGTGCTTAGATACGTTTGATGGATACTGGGGTAAGAAACATTAAGCAGAGCTTTACAAAGCCTTTAATAGTTTAGTGTGCATTGTGAATCTTTAGGAGGAAAAATAATATCATTATGTGTTCCCCAAGCTTCATTGACAAAGAAAACTTTTTATATTGAAAGAAACATCTTCTGGACTCGGTTTCTTAAAGTACACTTGGGGAACATAGCTCCAAAGGATCTTTTTAACCTGCATTTATTTTGAATTAATATGTGAACAGATATTTGTTGATCAGGTCTCTGATTTACCTGATATTGTCTTCTAGGTCAGGATTACAACTTTAACATTATATCTATGGGAAAACACAATGTATTTGAAGTCAGTTCTTTTGCATACTGGTTTTAGGTAATGCACTATGGTTAAGAATTATTTATAGAGTGTTATTGAGTTTTCAACATAGTAACACTGAAGTATGTCTATAACATAATTCATAATTTATTGATGATTTCCTTGCAGGTGAATGCTTCTAATCATCAGAGGATAAAGATACATATTTATTTCCAGGCATCTGTAAAGTCTCTAAGGCTATTAATACACATATTTTTTCTCTTAAATTACTAATTATATTAATATGTTGTGCCATATAAGTTGGGGCCCCCATTTAAAACAAAATAAAACAAACCCTCTTTCCTTTCTAGGTTTTCAATAAGTTAGGAAAAAATAGAGAAAATATGGATACCAAAATGTCACAAAATATACATAGTTTAAAGTCTGTTAGCGAAACAGCCAGGTTGATACTGAACAACAGAATTAGGCAGACTTAACCATTCAGTTCCACTTAGCATTAGAGCGAGGCAGGCCTCCCCCTGTATAATTTATGCCAAATGTATGCTTTCCTTAAATAAAGCCAGTTCTACAAAAGAAGAGTGGGGCTGAGCCTTGCACGCTTCCCAAATTTACTGGGCTCTAGGAATAGCGTGAGTCTGGGACATAAGCAGCTAGGAATTACACTGATTACACTGATGAGCACTCTTCACAGGAGGGAAATGTCAGGAGAAGGGAAGAAGTATTTCCCAGTAACTTGAGTTAGTGGGGAAGGCTCAGGAAATCCTTGTTGGGTGGTGAGATCATCGTATCTCTGTTTAGAGACTTCTAATGCATGACTCAATGTATTTTTAAACGTTAAGTTTCGGAAAGCATGCTTTTATAATTCCAAACTCTTTCAGAAAGCAGTTGTGTATCTAATCTTTTGTTTACAGGACCTACTCAGTCTAAATCAGAAAAAAGAACAGGCTCTAGTTACAAATAACTTAAGATGAAAAGAAATGGAAACTACTGCCTTGTGCTTATAAAATGGTGATCATGAGATTTCATGTTCACGACTACAGAGGCATACTATCTGGCTCTATGCTTCTGTTTCCCACAAGAAGGACATGGGCCTTGGTGTCGACGGGAAAGCGCTGCAGAACACAGCACGGTACACACCGCACGGGCTCATGTGCTTGGAATGGGGCGCATTGGGGCGCTCTTGGCAGCTTGAGTACCGCCTTGGAGACAGCCCACACATGCTCACTCTGGTAATCGCTGGTAGCCTATGGACTAGGCTCTCCTTCCACATGAAGGAATTAAACATTTTATTTAGGACTTGCTTGATATTAGCTAGGTGTCTTTAATAAATGAAAAGAACCAAGCTGAAGAATGATTTGACCACTATGAAAACAATTTGTAGGGGCTTTTGATGTAAACAGCTCTAGAGGAGCTAGAACTGTGAAGATACTCTGGCAAAGTTTGGTCTCCAAGTTAAGAATTCAGATCAAGCTAAAAGAAGAGTCTGTCCAAGCTGTACTAGGCATCCAGGGTTAGAGGCATTTTAAAAAAAAATTTCAATATATTTAGGGAGTGCAAGTTGAATTTTGTTACATGTGTGTATTGTATAGTAGTGAAGTGTGAGCTTTTAGTATACCCATCACCTGAGTAGTGTACATGGTACCCAATAGGTAATTTTCATCCCCTCCCTCCTTTTAAGTCTCCAGTGTCTGTTATACCACTCTGGGTGTCTTTGCACAGCTATAGCTTAGCTCCCACTTAAAGGTGAGAATATGTGGCATTTGTTTTTCTGTTCCTGAGTTGCTTTGCTTAGGATAATGACCTCAAGTTCCACCCAAGTTGCTGCAAAAGACATCATTTCTTTCCTTTTTATGGCTGAGTAGTATTCCATGGTATGTTTTATTTATAAACACAGACACACACCACACTTTCTTTATCCACTCATTGGTGGATAGACACAGGCTGATTCCATATCTTTGAGATTGCGTATTGTGCTTAGAAGCAGTTTTTAACACTTCAGTCTAACACTCTCCCAACTGAGCCATTTTGGCTGCCTTAGTTTTTAATGCTTAATAACAAAACTAATAGTAGTCCAGCTATTTCTTTAAATCGCTTTTTATTTGAATGTCTTCAAAACACAGTATATAGGATTAAAAATACTGTTCAAAGTAAATTTTAGTGACTTTAATATTGAGGCTTTTATTAAGTGAAAAGGGTCATTAAGAAGCAAAAGTATCTCTTCTTCTCTTCTCCATTTTTTCTTCTGTTCAGTTCACCACCTTTATAGAAGGGCTGAAGATACAGATGTTAATGCCATGGCCATGCACTCCTCCTCTTTCTGATAGTTGTACATCCAAATACTAGACCAAATAACTAAGAGAAAATATATATGTTCTTGAGTGCTGAGTTTTTTGTCTAAAATATATATGATAAAAATATATACCTATATAGTGGGAGTAAGCATTTATAGAAGTTGAAATACAAAATGCATAGCTGAAGGAGCTCAGGAAATTTTACCCCCAAACATGACTCCTTGGTATAAAGGATATTTTTGAATTAAAAACTCGTTGAGATCAAAAGGCATTGGAAGGGGCTTTCCCTCTATCTGCATAAACCAACTTACCCGTTAAAAACAATTAACTTCCCTCCCCCTCCCCTTTATCTTAATATATCACAGGAAAAGAAGATCAAGACTGCAATCAGACATCAGACGGGGGCCCAAATAATTTTAAACATAATACCTGTCTCTCAGTTTAATTTACAAGTCAATCTGTTTCCCCTATCCATTCATTCTCCCAAGCAACCATTTATTGCCTTTAAACAGAATTACCTATACCCTTTGTCTCCCCCTCTCCTCTAAAAGTAGTATATAAAAATACCTGGATCCCATTGGAATATCAAGTAATCACTCCTTTGATTCTCCCTGTGTGCATGGTAAATAAACCTCTTCCTCTTATTAATCTGCCTTAATTGTGAGTTGATCATTCAGCAAACACTCAGGGGAAAGGGGAAGTTTTCCCTCACCCCCACATAGCTATGATTTATTTTCCCTGAAAAATCCAAAGTTTATAAATTTTGTTTAAAACATGAGGAAATTTTAAAAAGGGATTTCTTCAGGTAAAATATTTTATTTTAACAAGTCTTCTTTAAGATGACAGAGGCAAGGGCTAGGTAGCAGTTTAGAACTTGAGGGAGTCTATTTCTGAGGTAGTGGAATCTCAGAGTGCAAGGTTGCTGTAGATAGGAAGAAAAGTGAATTTTTGCTACCTAGATTTGAACATGGCAGCAGTTAATTTGGGGAAGTGAAGGGCATTGTCTGAAGCAGAGCTCGACCCACAGAGAGGGGACTGGGAGAGAGCTAGGAGGGACAGAGGCTGCACCCAGCCCAGCTGAAGGAACCTCAGTTCTCACACATGCCAGTCAGTGACATACAAAATCAAGCATGAAAACAGGAAAAAGTGGTTTTGAAGTGGAGGCAGTCTAAGCCACCCACGATTGCTTTGAAAAACTTTGAGCATTCACCTCAGGAAGTGACCCGTCACATTTCTTGCTCACATTCTGGATGGCAGCCCAGAAGTGTGGGATAAAGGAGGATGATTATAAAATTCAAAACTTGCTTAAGTAAGGCCAGATTAGTCTGCAAGTTCTACACTAAACTGGTTCAGCAGTGGGGTGCAGTGGAAGTGATGGAAGGGGTGTGAAGAAGAGTTGTCATTATTAAAAAAATAGTACCTTAAAAGCCTTTTAGAAATTTATTTTGACTAACTGAAAGGAATTTTAAAATGCTTCAACTTTGATATAATAGTGGCACACTTTGGGGTAAGATAGATAGAAATGTTAAATCTGTGGCTGTTGAGTGCTCAAGGGGAAAACTGAGTCACAGAAAACTAACTTGGGGTACACTTGGCCCACCATCTAGTCTAATATACTTTGCAGTTGTGGAAATCATATCTTAGAGAGAGATTCACTATCCAAAATTGGAACAACCAAGACTAGCACTGGGTTATTTGTCTTTGCCTTTGGTATCTTTGTTCTAAAAGGCCTGAAACAATAGTACCATAACACTGCATTATTGAATTCTATGACAGAATCTACAGCAAGGGCCGTAGGAGTTGCCCTCTTGTTGAATAAGAATGAATTTGATCGCAAAATTCCCAAGTCTCTATAGATTTAAAGGTAATGTTGTAATAGGACTTCTTTAGGTAAAATTTTAAGAAGAAAATTTAAGAAATCATTTAAACCACTTTTGCTAAAGTTAAATAGAAAATTTTTTACCAGTGGGTCAAACAGGTCATCTCTAATGGTGGTATTTTATCGAACAAGATAGCATTCTGCCAAGCTCAATTAGTTTACATTGAGCCCCAACTGTCTTTGGCTGACAGTGATAACTAAAAGCCCTCTGTGAGTTTGTGATTAGCTCATAGGGGTATTCATTTGTGTGGATCGCTGGATGTGTCAGTAAATGTGTCTTAAATCATAGCTTTGGATTTGGCAGGATTGTCCCAACAACCCTGACTCTCATGTGGGATCAGGATATAAATTCTGTGTCAACAGGAAGCAGCCTCACTCTTGGCTCATACAATAAAACCAGTGGATAATAATGAATCCTTTCCTTCCAGGAATCTGACCAAACTGCCAAATTTGGTTTTCTTTAAGTGAAATTCCAGCCTATTCATATTTACTTCTGATACTTTTTACTCAACTCTAAGAAGTTTGGTTTTATGGCTGTGAATTGCAAGGCTGTTCACGTTGGTGATTAGCAGAAGAGGGAGCTTGGGGCTGGCATAGAAAAGGATGTTGAAGGTTATGTCAAAGTCACCTCAAGACCTTTTGTAATGAAGCCTTGAGAGAGATGGATAGCTTAGGGAAAAGGAGGAGGGTAAGAAAGAGGAGGTGGAGGGGGAAATAGGAGGACAGGAGGGGAGGAGGATGAGTAAAATGATGCAATAACTATGGCAGTAATTAGTGCATTGTTCATGGAGTATTTCTATCTTCCTCTACCTGTGAAAATGGACAATAATATCCCTCCCTCTCTGATGTTAGGTGTGGCCCTGTGGCCTCCTTGACTAATACTACATGAGTGGATGTGATTATACGCCACTTCCAGGCTGAAATGGACAGAGCCAGTGCCAGTTAGTGGCTTTCCACATTTCCTTCTTCCTGCCATCATCATAGAAGGGCCTGCTGAGATGAAGCCCTGTCAGCTTGATCTCTGAAAGACAATGATGAGCAGAGTCCCTCTGTCAGCCTGCATTGGACATGTCATTTGAGCTAGGAAATAAACTTTTGTTAACATTGGGATTTTGTTCCTAAAGCATAAGTTAACTTGTCCCATCTAACACAGAAATTAGGACCCATTATAGAAAGAGGGAGCTGGCATGACAAAACTCTCAAATAGGTAGCGTTGGCCTCACTGCTAAATAGAAGATGGCAAAGGAGCTTGTCAAAGTTGGAAAGATGATGATTTATATCCATACAGTGGCAAAACATTTGGTAAATATGTTGGTTGCAGTAATTTTGAAGGCAAGTCATCTACCTAATTCATTTATGACTTTAGAAAAAGAGGTTGAAAAACAGAATCTTAGTAGCATGTGTTGGTTGCAATTGATTGTGAATTGCAAGCTCAGGAAAAAACTGGCCAGTTGCAAGTAGGAGTAAAAGAGCAGAGAAAAGGGGCCCAGAAATTTGGAGACTTGTGGGCTTAGAAGGGAAAACTGCTTCTCAAACCCAACTGGTAAAAGAGAAAACTGGGCAACAAAAGCTGATTAAACCCATACTAAAGGCAAATAGCAAATTTAAAATATGGTTGTCATACATTGATCAAACCTTTGGGTAGATTAAGGTGTTTTGGAATAGTGGTTAGACCAGTGGATGAGGCAGTGCCCCCCAATTCTTTCAACTGGTGGTAAAATGGCTTAGGGAATAAAGACTACAGTTGTGGCACTGCATGGTCTGATAGACCTAAGGTTCCTGCAACTAAGATAATGTTTTATATATATCATCTCCATAGAATAATCTCTCTGCATATATACATAAGGGGGGGAGGGGGAGAGAGAGAGAGAGAGAGAAAGTAGAGGGGCAGGGCACAGGGGTGAGAGAGCAAAGAAATACAGCAAATCTAAATGTATTTAGAAGAGAACCATGGGCATAGCTGTTGGCACAAGGAGCCTACAGATCCCAAATTATCACAAAGTTAAATTTTTAGGAGAATTGTATTTTCATAAGACCCAGTAGCCTGAACTAAGGGAAAGTAAGACTGTTGAAGACCTAAAATGATTTGTGGGTAAAAATGGACAGGGAAAGTTGCTCAGCCCTCATTGAGGGCATGTTCCTCAACATCCATTTAAGAGATCTGCAAGGAAGATAATGAAAAAGGAAAAACCTCTTAGAAACTGAGAACCAAGGGCCATGGAGAGCAATGGCTGGAGAACACTTACCACGGAGCATAACTGGAGACTATTCAAGGAGCATTCTCCACAACAGTGGTGGGGACTTTGCCATTCCTGCTCACAGGTATTTTAGAATTCCTGCAGACCAGTGACTGCTGTGGGTCTCCCATTCTTTCTCTTATTTCACTTTTGTATATTGGTGGGAATTGGGCCTACAGCTTATTATCTTTTTAGTTTCTAGAACTTCAGATCAAGATGAGTTACACCCACATCTTAAACAGAAACTCCTATACACCACCCAGAAGTCTTAGACATGCTTCTACATAAAGAAGACATAATAAACAAATCCAAAGATCCAAGGCCAACTAGGAAAGATAATCATGATACATGTGGCAGCAAATGGCTAAGCCATTATAATATTAGGAATACCTATAAATCAACCAAGAAAAGTCTAATGGAACAATAAAATGGTGAGCAAAGGATGAGCAGCTAATGTGTTAGTCTGGGTCTGGTGAGAAGTAGATGCCAAGATGGGATTAAATGTGCAAGGGGAAATGCTTTTGAGAGGAAATGGGGAGGGAGCTGGTGGAGGCTGGGAAGGTTGTCAGACCATGATGTAAGTCCAACCGTAAGTGAAGGAAGGTTGAGTAAGCATCTCAGATCACCATGCAGATCACCATGGAAGCTTCTGCCAGGTTTTGGGGGAGCCCTTGAGCCAATGTCACCACCTGAGAAATCTGTGTCTCTCAGGAATGGGGCTACCTAGGATATCTTTCATGCTCAATCATTGGCTGGGAGCAGAGGACAGCAGCTGGGACCCTTGGGCAATTATGTTCCCTGTAGTTGGAGGTGACAATCTTATGGTCACCACTGTTAACTTTAACAAAGGTAGGAAACACATGAAGAGATGGACAACCATTTCTATAGTAAACGTATTTCAAAATCAAATAATGACAAGGGATCCTTTTCTTCATTCTTTATACGGGTAAAAGATGAAAAAAAAATTGATACTACACTCTGTTGACAGAGATATGGGAAACAGCACACTCATCCTTCAGTCTGAGAATGTAAATTGGTATGACTTTTCCAGAAGACATTTTGCCATATCTCTTAAAATCACAAATGCACATACCTCTAGCCCAGCAGCTCTATCTTTCTAATGCATCCCAGAGATACAGTCACACATGCTCAGAGCAGCATATCCCCAAATATTTATTTGTGTAGTGCTTGTCGCACTACACAAATAGCAAAAGATTGGAGACAAATCCTGGTGGATAAGGAACTGTTTATCCATAAAATTAAACATGTGCATTTAACAAATGAGGCATGTATTGATGAGGCACACTATCTGTGATATATGTTAAAGTTCAAGAAGAAGAGGCAGAACAATATGTAAAGTATGCTAACATGTGTTTTAAATAGAGAGGGGATCCTATATACACATATGACTTATATATACCTCTGGAAGGCCACGTAAAAAACTATTGTGAGTGGGCTGCCCCTGAAAGGCGATTTTAGGGGACAGTCTTCAGAAGGAGACTTAACTTTTCGCTGTGTTTTTTTAGTGCTATTTTAATGTTCTATCATGTATATGTATTACCATATAAAAATTAGTAATTAAAAAATAAGTAATATGGTAAAAAATAAACCTTTTTCCCCATCTGCCACCCACAGCTACCTTGTGTCAGATTAATTTCTTATCATCCTGTTATATGGTCATAAAGAGCTGTCCTTGGCTGGCATCAGTTCATATTATTAAGTTAAAAAGGAAAAGATCTGAAATGTTATTTCAGTACATGGGAATCTTGTGCTGGGATAATTTGTGCTGTATTGGGAAGATTTGTCTTCTACTAGAATCTCCCCTGTAAGGAACAGAGCTGCAATAACCTGAAGAGAAAGCAGAATACAGTGTGATAATCAAGTCTGGGACACGATTTTAAGTTTTCATGTATCACTTTGAAAAAGGTATTTTGAAACAAAACCAAACTCCGTATTTCCCTTGGAGATCATGCATTGGTATGAAGCCAAGCAAGCTATGAATGAAGAACATGATATGACAGACTCCCACTGCTTTAAAGGAAAATCAGAACAAGAAACATTATCTTATTAATGAGATGCCCATTATTTGCAGCTATATGTTTGAGGCTCCTACCTACACCTCTGAGATATGGTATTCCAGTATCACACTACTGCAGGGATCTTGGAGATCATTTTTTTTAAGTTTTACAGATGAAAAAACTGGGGCTCAGAGAGATTAAGTAAATTTCCCATGGTCATGCAGCCAGAAGAAAAAAGAAATTGTCTCACTCTGGCTGCAGAATACATAATGGGAGCATGGCCCTGGCTTCACAAATGCAGTGGCTATTTCTGGCCACACTACCCAGAGGTTCAGGAAATGCTTTTGGTGGACTTTTTGTGTATGCTTTATTTCACCCCAAGTGCCAAGGCCTTACCAGAAAAGTTGCCTGTTGGTGAACATTTGCTGGAGAGCCAGAGAGCAAGGTTGGACTGAAGAATTGAGATTGCTCATTCTTCCCCCTTTTAAAATTTATCTTGAGCCTTTTTTTCCCCTTCTCACAATTACCATATGAGTATTGATTTTAATTGGTTCTGTCTATTAAGATTCCCCTTAGGTTCAGAAGCCAGCCTGGTAATTAACCGCTTAGATTTCCTCTTGCTGGTGAGATTGTTAGGTGAGTTACTGCTACTCCTCAGGCAAATACTGGGATCAATATTTCTCTATGGATCCACCCTTAAGAGTCCAGACTCGGCTGGAGTTCTTGTCTCGGGTGTTTTCCTACCTTGTTATAGACACCAGAATAGGGAAAGAAGGCTCCTCAAATGGCATGACTCTCTGTTCCTCATGGTGAATACATCAGAACATCCAAATGGTGTGTATGTAGTTGGCAAGTAATGTGGTGATATCCAGATGGATTTCTGGAAGCTTGCCTGAAGTTATAAACTAGTGATGGGATAATATCAAACCGTGTCCATTTGTATTTCCTAAATGAATGTGGTACTTCTGTTGGGCGGAGCAAGACCTGAAACAGAGGTTTATAGTCAGCGTTTTCTTCTGCTTTCATTTCATTCTGAATTCCGAGAAAAGTAGAGATTATGCCTCAGTAATTTATTGGACATTTGAAATCTAATCTCCTAGAAAACATATGAGATGATCAGACTTTTAGAATAAAATTTCTGAGACTCAACTCCCAAAGTTCATATTCTATATTTGTGCAGATTTTACTGACCAAATTTGTGCTTAAGTTTGTAGTAAAAATACAATAGGTGTTTGGGATAATGATAGTAATTCTGGACTTCGTAGATAATTAATTAATGATTGAGAGAGCCACGACAACAATCCTTTTAGATTAAATCAAAGTCCATGTCATTTTCTGGGGCCTATTATTAAATAATGCATTATTTTTAATGAAATAGCTAAACAGTTTCATGTACCCCTTGTGATGTTCAAAAGCTCTGGATTTACTGTGATTAGTTTGAGGCTACAAAATTCTCTGTGTTCAGTTGAACAAATAGGGAAGGTGGAGAGTATCCAGGTCCATCTGTTCCTGATGTGCCAAGCCCCCTTCCTTTACGACTGTTCTTCCCTCCCACAGTGTCCCGTCTGCCTAAACACACTCTCTCTTGGGTACCTTGAAACCTTTGTAGTCAGAATTTATTTCCTGAGGTTGGTACCTAGACTGTCAGTCAAAGCTGAGGATTTAGTTCCCATGCAATTTTTTTTTTCTTGCCTGGTCAATCTGGGAGAGTTTGACTTGGAGGGATGTTGAACTCCCATGTTGAGGGCTAGAGCCGGAATAACTGGACCGGAGAACTCAGAGCAGTCTCTATAAAACAAATTATATAATCGGATGGCTGTCTTCTCTCATCTACTCCTGGCTAATATTTTTAAGCAGCTGTCATATTGCAGGCTGAAATGAGGTGCTTTGTGCCCTTTGTCTTGTGCTTAGCAAAGGATCACTGGACAAGAAAAATATAGGCATGCCCTGAAGCGTAACGCAGATTTGCAACGGTGCCATGGACTTTTAGGACAAAATGATAGATTATTGACTCATTGGTTGTAAAGTTAAACAAATTTATACATTCAATCATTATTTATTGGGTACATATTTACATAACATTATAAGTCACAGAAACTGTAGGTTTCCTACCCTCAAGGAGAAAATAAATATATATATACACACATATCTATATATGAGCAATTTAGTCTGATCAAAGATATTGTACTGTCTGGGAAGCAAATGAACTGAAGTAGGAACGACAACAGAGCCTGTGAACAGCTGTCACATAATTGAGCCAGAGGAGAGAGTATTCATGTACTCAGCTCAGAAAAGACGTGGGTCACACATAACTACGTGTAGGAACATGACTCACAGCTGGATTTTAAGGGCAATTACGCAACTATGACAATACCAAGCGAGATCTTATTTCCCTTTAGACTTGAGTCCCGCAAAACAGGAATGTGTTCTCTCTCTTCTTTCACAGCAATGCTTAATGATGTGTCTGTTCAATAACAGAACAGCCCTTTAAGTGAGAAAGTGAGTGACAGTCATTGACAAAATTTGCTGGGAATTAATTTTCTGCAGTCCCCCAGTGAGCATGTGCGTTTTATACCCCAAGATTATTGTTGAAGATAAAAGGAGTGTAGAATAAAATGGGGCTATATTAGATACATGTTAAACATTATACTGTCAAGAAAAAAAATGTTCACATGTCTTGAGACAAGGTTATGTAGAGGCTAAAGTTGCTGGTGATGAAACATTCAATGTTTGAGTACTAACCCACCTTGAGATTGTTTAATAGTGTTAGATTCTGAGGCCATTGCTTCAGGTGTCTGATGTATGGTTATTTCCAGTGCTCCTCTTCTGGAAGATGGTGCTCTTGGGAAGAATAAACAGCACTAAGAAATAAGATTTTTTTTAAAAAAAAGCAGTTTCTTTTTTTTTTTATTTCGGCATATTATGGGGGTACAGATTTTAAGGTTTCAATAAATGTCCATTCCCCCCTCTCCCCACAAGTCTGAGTCTCCAGCATGACCATCCCCCAGATGGTGCACATCTCACTCATTATGTATGTATATACCCGCCCCCCTCCCCCCTCCCACCTGCCCAATACCCTATTACTGTAGTACCTACGTGTCCACTTAGGTGCTGCTCAGTTAATACCAATTTGCTGGTGAGTATATGTGGTGCTTGTTTTTCCATTCTTGGGAAACTTCACTTAGTAGTATGGGTTCTAACTCTAACCAGGAAAATTTAAGATGTGCTATATCACCATTGTTTCTTAGAGCTGAATAGTACTCCATGGTATACATATACCACATTTTATTAATCCATTCTTGGATTGATGGGCACTTGGGCTGTTTCCACAGCCTTGCAATTATGAATTGTGCTGCTATAAACATTCGAGTGCAGGTGTCTTTTTTGTAGAGTGTCATTGGATCATTTGGGTAGATGCCCAGCAATGGGATTGCTGGATCAAATGGTAGATTCACTTGTATCACTTTAAGGTATCTCCATATTGCTTTCCACAGAGGTTAAACTAGTTTGCAGTCCCACCAGCAGTGTAGGAGTGTTCCTCTCTTTCTGCATCCATGCCAGCATTTATTGTTTGGAGACTTTTTGATAAAGGCCATTCTCATTGGAGTTAAGTGATATTTCGTTGTGGTTTTGATTTGCATTTCCCTGATGATTAGAGATGTTGAGCATTTTTTCATATGTTTGTTGGCCATTCTTCTGTCTTCTTTAGAAAAGTTTCTGTTCAAGTCCTTTGCCCACTTTTTAATAGGGTTATTTGATTTTTTCTTGCTGATTTTCGTGAGTTCTAAGTATATTCTAGTTATCAGTCCCTTATCGGAGGCGTAGGATGCAAAATTTTTCTCCCATTCTGTAGATTTTCTGTTTACTTTCATGACTATTTCTTTGGCTGTGCAGAAGCTTTTTAGTTTGATCATGTCCCATTTATTTATTTTTGTTGTAAAAAGCAGTTTCTTTAAAGTTACTCACAGCTTATCCTCTGAAAGGATTGTTTTATAGGAATCAACAGGATCATATATGCTAAATTGTAAATAAAGGCAAGTTTGCTGTTAACACATGGCCCCAAGATAGCATAGAATACATAAAAGACTGCCAGACTGGTTTTGAATCCTGGCTCTGATACTTATTAGCTGTGTGGTCTTGGCCAAGTTACTTAAACTTTCTTGTGCCTCAAAAGGTATCTACCTCATAAAGTGGTGAGGATTAAATAAGTTAATAACAACCTAAGTTCTATATCCAGTACGTGTTTAGTGTGTGTTGGAAATGGTCCCAAGCATTCCTGACTTAGAGAAAGTGCTTGTTGTTGTGACTGTCATAATCTCAGACCTTTAGCCAATTGCTGTTGTGTCATACGGGCCACCAACCTTCACGTCTGTCAGCGGCTGCTTGATTTTGTAACCCCAGCAGTGGCCGTGGAGTGATTACGGCTCCCTACATGAAAAAGTAGGCTACTTCCCAAGACCTACTTCTTTCCCAAACGCTACATGTTGGATAAATTTCCCTTTATGAACTTTATAATTTGTTCCTTATTTCTGAAAAGGATTCAAAGTGTTGATTTGAGGTTTGAGTCCTCCAGCTGGCATTTCTTGGGGGGTCATTTCAAAGTTGTATACAGAGACCTCATTGTTCTCTGCTACCACATGGCTGAACAAATGTGACATAATCATATTTTTGTTGAAGGCAAATCTGTGACGGGTTTGCTGAGTGTGGAATTTCTATTGAAAAATCTAACACAGGGTTTGAAAGATCCTCCTTGGTTTCACATGGATTGTAATTGAACTGATGTCAAAGTGGTCTGATACAAGAACTGCCTCCCGTCCCACCAGGACTGTAAAAATTTCCTTAGCATCTGCTATAGATAAAGTAGAAAATATTAGATTACCACTACAGTTTACCTTTAAAATATTTACCTCCAAATAAAAAAGCGTGGCAAGTCAAATTTTCCCAATATCAGAACAGATCCAACCAGAACTTTCTGAGTCCTATATTGAAAAACAAAACAAAACAAAAAGTTAAGAAGATGGTAAGTTTCTCTTAGTCTCACCTGGTAGAAAAATATCCGAATATACCAAAGTGTCAAGAGTAGGGCACCTGACAAAGAATAAAACGTGGTGCCTGGGCCACACCCACTACTGAGGGAGGCTGTGTGGAGCAGGGACGGTGGCTGTCCTCCATCCTTTTGCCCTTGCTCTGTGGCTTCTGTCCCATCTTGACATCTGCTGGGAGGACAGAGGCGCTGAGCTCCTGCCCTACATTCTGCCTTCTGTCCCCACTTGGGTTCTTGGGGAATCCAGAGCTCTCAGACTCGTTCTTCTCCACACAATCCAAATCTCCTTAGGTGCTGTCCCTCTGCTGGCGTTATTCTTTGACAGTCACCAGAGAAATGAGCAGTGTTGCTCACACTGGCTACCTTGGCTCACTTTAATTCCAGGAGAGGTACGCGTCCACACATCTGTATAAGTTAGAAGAGGTAAGGATCAATATATATTTAGGAAACAACATGAGTACCTCTCACTGCTCATAAGGAATCTAGGCATCTTAGCTATTAGATTTTTTTTTTTTTAGTCATTATTATTCTTCTCAATAAGCCAGGACATTAGATGTTGACTGTGTTTTTAAAATATATTTATTTATATATTTATTTTTATATATGTTTGTTATATATAACAAGTATAAATGTAAAACGATTTTCTTACTATACTATATGTTATGTTAATATATATTAATATGTGTAATTAATATGTATAATGATAAAACGTATTTTATCTATTATTCTACTGATGGGCCACTTTGGGTGTTCGCAGTGGAAAATATTTAAAGAGAGGTGCAGATAAAGTAAAAGCATACAAGCTTGCATGGGTTAAAACGCATCACCGTTAGAATATGGAAAAGGAAGTGAAGAGAGAGCTGTATCTTTTCTTGACCTTTTTTTTTTAAACTTTATAATATATAGCATTGTGCAAGTGTTAATTATCTTCAGAAAGGGAAAAACTATCTCCCGACAGTGTGCAAGGGCTGTGTGCAGACACATCTCACTTAGTGTGCTTACCCTAGTTTATACTCTTCAGAAGCCATGAAGCTGGGCTCCTGGCCATGCCTTGCACCGTCTCTCCTCTCCTGGCCAAAGGGAGACTTTCTCATTGTCAGACCCACCCAGGGGCAGCCTCTTGGCCTTCAACTGCTACGAGGACCAATGTCAAAGACCTTTTAGCTTCCACTGCTCTGGCAAGAAACTCAAGGGGACTGTCACATCACATAATTTAAAATCAGAACTGTCCTAGGGAATCTAGGGCAGAGAGAGCAGAAAATATTAGAAAGTACTGTACTATATTCTCTCCAGCCACCAAAGTTGGGGTGGGGAGGAAGGATACTTGTCATGTATCTTTTCAGCATAGAGTCTTGGCCTGACAGTGCCCCAATCACTGTGCATGACAATTCCATGTGGCATTATTTAGAGGCATTAATAGCGTCTTTGCTTGCTCATTCATTTTGCTCTGACAATTGGCTTGTTACACAGATATTATTTTATACAAGTACATTACCTTTTGTTGTTTAGAGCTAATAGATCTGCTCATTTATTGCAAACTATTTTTAGCCTTACAATGTAATGGAAAGGAATAGAATGCAAACATGAAAGAACAGAACCACATGGAGGCAAGATTTAGGGAGGAATAATGGGAAGAGGACTGGACTAGGAGTCCCAGGGTTTGGGTCTGAGTCCTGCTGTGTAGGCTCTCATGTCCTGGGGCCAGTCCAAGGATATCTGAGATCTGGGCCTCTGCTTGGTTCATTCTGTGAAGTTGCTGCTGTCTCTTCTCTATTCTCTTGCCTGGCTACATGTTGACTCTCTTGTTTAGATTCCTTACAATTTTTCCAGGCCAGACAGTGTCAGTTCTGTTTTTTTGTTTTCTTGTTTTTGGTCTTATCCTTTCTCAAGGCTGCCAAATAGTGGAAATAAACCAACATTTATTAAGTCTTACATTTGCCAGGAACTTGACCTATAATCACATCACCAAATACTTGCAACAACTCTGAGAGTTGGGACTGATTATTTTTTATTTTTTTATTATTTTATGGAGGAGAAAACTGAACATAAAACATGTTCAATAACTTGGCCAAGATCACAAGGTTAATATTGGCAAACCTAAATCTATCTGAATCCTAAATCCTATGATCTTCCTACTCCAGAGCATTGCCTTCCCTTGAGTGTTCTACCTCATAATCCATTGCTTTGAAGAGTGGACCATGCACATTCATGTAGGCAGCGCTGTCTTTCTTTTCAGGCTCTTTGAAATAAGTGTGGGGTCCCTTTGTCAGTAGAGATCAGATGTTATTAGAAAATCTGATTTTCTGAGAAAGTTGTACGTTCTCTCAGAAGAATATTCATGTACATGCACACATGTAGTTTTGCATATTATGTCAGGGGATTCAGAGGCCCTTGAGGCCTAACTCTGGCCCCTGTTAAAGATTGCTTGATGTGGAAAATTACTTTCCACTGGTCAGGGGCTGCGAAAATGTCCAATTTCCTTTATCCTGCATAGGCAAAGAAAGTTACCATGCACCATGCAAGAGAATCGAGTCCATGCCTCATCCCAAGTGAGGTTTTTTCTAGATAGATGATTGCATGTCTGTGCCCGGTTCCCTTGGACTGTCCCCTGGAGAGCTTAGTGGAGCAATTAGCTAAAGATGGTAAAGAGAGCTGGGTTTCTTCCCTGTACCTTGCTTTCTTCACTTGCAAGATTGGCACAATTCCTGTTTTTTATGCTTCTCAGAGTGAAGGTAAAATGAGATAAGGGGATAAAGCACTTTGAAAGTAAAAGCATGTATATAAGTGTGTCCTTGCAGAGAACCTTCTGGCTTGGTCATTTTTGCATAGCTGATCATTCCAAGTCTTACCCTTGAAATGGCCGGTAGCTGTAGTTGACATTTCCCAAACTTCTGATGGAAGGGAAAACTTGATATTCCACCCGAGGCTTAACTAAGGATTTGCCCCTGCAGGTGTCCTCAAAGGCCTTCATTTTAAATGGACTTGGAGGCTCAAATTGGCCAGACCCTTCCATTTTACATTTTGCATTTTGTCTGGGGGCTTCCCTGTGCTGGTGGCAACTTTATAGCTGTCTGGTTTGATTAATTTGAAAAAAGAGTCTAATGCTTAAAGGTTACATAAACCATCAAACACTAATAAAGTAAACATCCACTAGGTTTCACAATCAACCCAGGGAAACATGACACCTGTCCTTAAAATGCCTGGCATGGTAATTTTATGTTATGGATTTGAAGCTTGGAATGTGTCACAGTAGTCTACCTGCTGTTCATTTAGGTAGAAACTCAACTCAATGCTACTCAATGCCACGCAAGCCTTAACATGATCTCATAATAGGAATGACTCTGGTGTCTTCAACTGAGCGAGCAATTCTGATTTATTTTCTCGGTGTGATGCAAAAGATACTTGCAACTTTACTGCTGTCTTTGCTGCCTGTTGGAGCCCTTTTTAGGACTAATCATTTGACTTTGCACTAATGAGATTAAACCCAGCAGGGGCAGATATTTTCCTTTTTAATTTTCATTCCTATTATTTAATTGGCATTACACACACATAATAAGACCAGAAAAAAACACCCGGTAGCAATCTGTTCAATACAAATAACTCAGGCAGATGCAGCCAGATGTATCCATGGTGACCTCCTTGACTATCTCACTGCACACACATTAGGGGAGGTGGCCCAGAATGCTTAACTCCCTGTCTGCTGAATGTGTCAGAGGAATACTTTCTCCCTCCCTTATTCCACAAGAAAGGGCGTCTACTTAATTCCATGTGCTTCTCCCATATTGGGCATTGTCTTCTCAGCAGGTGTGGGAGTGATACAGCCCAAGGTTGTGTTCGTGTGGGGGGACTCACTCCCAGTGTTAGTGCTGATTCGCTGCCCTGTGGCTTCAGTATAGGAGATAAAGACATTTTCAATCTGCTCCCAAGGCTCTATCTTATAATATTCTTATTGGGGGAAAAATATTGAACCACATGAAAAGTCAACAGAGTAGGTAACAAACATGAAAATTTTTCCCTCTTGTATTCTAGATGACAACATCAAAACCAAACCAGCCTTCTCTTCTGAAAAAAGATCTTATTTTTTAGGGTCATAAGGAGTATAAGGGGGTCCTCTCTGATAAGCCACAGTGATTTTCATTTTTCAGTGCCTTTTCCGGGAATCTTATATCCAGGGGCAGCTTCTTGATCCACAAGCATTCAACAAAGCACCATTGCATGAGAATGACTCTACAGCTCCCTTCCATATCCTGCTAAGTAGCTCCTTTCTTCCAAAACAGGAAGTGAAAATCATACTAATCTCCACCTCCCATCCAGCAAATTGGGTGATTCCATCATGTATCCTGGAACTTTCCTTTGTTTATGTAGGATGTGGAACATGAAAGTTTCCATGCCTATAACATACAAGACACTAGCATGCTACTGTCCATTTGGCATTAAAAGGAAGGCACCAAGGAAGGAAGTCTCACTGTATGTCAGGTACACCCTGTCCTCTCTTGTGATTTTCTCCACCCTTAAACTGGTTCTCTCCCAGTGTGCCTGTGTCCATAAAATGCACCTGCATCCTGGTAATGTAGAAATCCAGATGACATCCTCAAAACCTCCCTTCCTCTCTTCAGTGCCTTTACTTCTCTTCATTTCCATTGCTACCACTGTGGACCAAGCCACCGCCTATAATGCAAGACCAGGACAATAACCTCCTAATCATCTTCCCATTATATTTTTAAATCTTTCTCTTTTGCCATTCATTCTAGTAACTAGATTGATGCCTTTGAAATCATTTTGCTGCAACTCTTAAGACCTTTCGGTGGCTCCCATTACACTTTAGCAAAACAAGACAAAGTAAAACAAAACCCCATTAAATCCTTACCATGTCCTGCAGGGCCCTGTGTGATCTGAGATCTGGCCATTGTCTATACCCGAGTGCCAACAGCTCTTGTTTGGACTACAGTAATAACCACCTCTTTGTTATCTTCCTTTCACTCTTGGGTGAAGACAAAATAATTAGCATCTTTCCATGGCTCTCTAAGGTCTCCAGCCTCATCTTGCTCTCCGAGTTCCTTCTTTCCCAGCCACAACCTTTTTTAGTTACCAGCGCTGGGTCTCTTCCTGCTCCAGGCTCTGTGCCTGCTTTTTACCTTGCCTAGAACAGCATTCCCTCTCTCCTTACCCATCCTTATCTTGCTAGCAGCTGAAGCAGCGCTTCTTCAGAGCAGCCACCCTGGAATGTCAGGTCATGTTCTTTGTTATTCAGACTCGTATGACTCCGGGCCCTTCCTACCGTAAACCTCCCTCTATAAAGTGACCTCCATTTTCTATTTTCTCAGTGAGAAGATGGACAAATTTGTTTTTCAAACTTAAATGAATAAACTTCAAAGAGATATGGATGAAACAGTCAAGAGTCTAGTTATTATATTTAATATAGATGCACTACCTGTATGAAATTACATTAGATAAAATGACATGCATTTAGAGACACGCTTTTTGTTTCTACTTTCACTTTTTTCATGCTCTTCACATTCATATTTGACATCCATGTCTTCATCATCACTGAAGCCATTTTTTGAATGCTCTAATGCAGTTTTGTGAAGCATGTCACCTTCACTTCCATCTAAGTTGTTTGAGATACAGCACATTTTGAATCATGCATGATGCTGTCACTGGAAATTTATCCCAAGCCACTAGAACCCATTTGTGTAACATTAAGATAGGTTTTTTTTTTCTTTCCTTTGTCCTGTGGGTATGTATTTATGATCTCCACACTCTAACCACTCACTGTATTGCTTTAAAAGTGATCTTTAAAATTTAAAAGGCTTGTTTACAATGACATCCAACATTTGCAATTGTTAGGTCATCCCTCAGGGACAATTACTAAATCTTTGTTAAATTCCATTCCTTCTTTATTACCAATTATGTCCATTCTGGGTTAATTTGCTGAAAGACATTTCGCTGAACGGCCAATTTGCTTAATTTACCTGTTTCTTTTCACTAATTTTAGTCGACCAGGCTTTTATTTTATCTTCCTAATAGTATTTTAAGAAATGTTAAATTAGTCTCTGCTTCAGTTCCCTGCCACTTGAACTGGATACTGTGTTTGCCAATTCTGCATCCATAGTGACCTCCTCCATGTCTTTCCTAATAGAGCCTCCATTTTCTTTAGACATTCATGCCTCCCTCACAGCCAGGGCACTCTGGGAAAATGGACGCCATCCCTGTTTTAACAATATTATCTTGGGTGAGGTATGATGAAGTCAGATGCAGATCAAGAGAGAGAAGCTGGAAAGAGTTTCCAGTTTTGTTATACTTCACGTTTCCCTGGGGAGGATGTAGCATGCCACACAGGGCCCCCAGAGGAAGTGCCGAGTCTCTCCTGAGGCAGAGAGAGGGAGCAGAAGGGTGGGTAAGCACCTTTACTGTGGTTTCTTTGAGGAGGACCAGGCGAGGTAGGGTAGGTGGGCTTAGGATTGGCTAGCTATGTTTGAAAGTGGCTGCCTTATGGAATTTATGTTCACTGTAACTGTTAGAGTATATGGTTTGAGGCTATCGAAAGTGTCCAGGTGTTTTGGGGTGAGCCAGGCTTTGGTGGCAACTAGTAACCATTTTGTAAATGTTTAAAGAATCAATTGACAGAAATTAAAAGTATGATTATTGTAAATGAGTGTAGGTCCCAGTGAGTCTAAGCCATACATGGCATTGCCCTGGTTATATGTGACACAAGTTTGCCCAATCCTACCTTGCAGCCCCCATCCTTTCCCCTTCCCAACTGGAGAAAATTCTTATAGAAAATCTTGAGGCTCTATCCAGATTAGGCCAACCTACAGAGCACCTCTTATCACACTCTGAGTCACCCCTGGAAATAGTTTCCCTTTTCCTAAGCAGCAGGAGAGGTGGTGTGTATATTACTGAGATGGTTATTCTAAGGAATAAGTCTGGGGCTCTCTGTTCTGTCACTCATGGTGGACAACTTCATAATCCAGTTACACACAGAGCTGCAGAGAGCTATCCCCAAGTGACTAGAGTTAGCCTGTGAGACGAAACATGCTGGCCATCTCTGTGGTTTATCTTTACTGTTCTTTTTTCCACACTTGGGGGAGTATAAGAGAATGAGCCATGTTGCACTTAAGGCTTGGAATACTGACATGAGGGTCCACTACAGATTAGAGATAGTAAAATAGAACCAGCTATCCAATAGAATTACTGACATATATTTTCCTAGTTTAAGAATTAAAGTTAGTAATGTACGTGTTCTGCCCAGAGTGTTTGAAAGTAATGTGTTCTGGACAGGCTCCCTGTAATAAACAAAGATGTTGCCTAGAGGCATAACAAAGGACCTGAGCTGCAACTAGCAAGAGCAGCCCCACCCTACGGCATTGGAGGTCTGGAGGCCACATAATTATCACAGTGTTCCTGTGATTGCTGCATATACCCCATAAGATGGCTGGTTAGTCAATGATGGGTAAGACCCCTCAAGGGAGGGACGACCTAAGCCAGGCACAGCCGCTGGGGTTCAGCTGAAGATCTTAGGGGGTCACCCTAAGAGAAGCTGGGGATGAGAAATGCTCCCTGTGGCTCACCTTGCCCATCCTTGCTAATCTCCGTCCTTTATCTATGCCTAGTGCCTAGAGCAACCACCTTGAAATTCTGAGTCAGGGGATATCTGCTTCCCTAATGCTACGATTTCCGGGATTTATGGCTATCACTGGCTGCCACACCTGGGTGGTTACATACAAGGAACTAACTTTAATCTTTTAGAGTATAAAAATAAAACTGACCTGGTGTATTATTACTTGAGTCAACTGTCAAAAAAAAAAACAGAATTTCATCTGGGCTCTTGTGCACACTATTGCTGCTTCCTTTGGCATTTATAGCCTGCATTTTGGGGCTTTCTGCCTACTTATCCATCCTAGCTTGCCTTATCTTTCACGACTATTTACAGTATATGAATTTATTAATCTTGGTTTGCCCATTTTGGCTTTGGGTTTCTTGCCTAAACTCCTCTCCTTTCTGCCGAGGCATCCTCATCTAGGACACAGCTCATGTGACAGAAATGACAGCTCTGATCTTGCTCTTTGTTAGGATGGAGTATTTTTCATGTCATGTTGTAATTGTTTCAGCCAAATTTTTGTTCACTCTGTCTTGCTTTTCTGAATCTATAACTTAATATTCTTTCCTTTCCTGTCACCAGTAGTTGGATTATTCCTTTTATTCTTCTTCAAAGCAGTCTCATAGTATCTATTATCCTTCAATAACGTATAAACTCTGCAAGTTATTATTTAGTAAAATAATCGAGTTTTCAACCCCATGCTTTTTGGTTCCTCAGGTTCTGGTTGCTCCACCTGAGTCTCATTTCTACCACAGCCCTCTAATTATTCATCTGTTTCAGCCATGCTGGCTTCCTTGGTGTTCTTTGAACACAACAGGTAGCCTATCAGCCTTAGGGCTTTGCACTTGCAGTTTCCTCTGCCAAGAACACACTGGCCCAGAAAATCAAATTGTTTACTCCCTTAGTCCCTTCAGGTTGCTGCACAAACTGTTAACTCCTTTTAGAGACATATCTTAACCACTAGGAACCCCCTTCACTGGTCTGTTACCCTACTTTACATTTTTTCACTTACTACTCTTCTATAGCTATTTACATAGTTGTCATTGGCATCTTGGCAGGATGTTAGTCCATATAGGTAAGAACTTAACTTTGTTTATACCTGTGTCTGAAACAGCACCTGGCATGCAATAAGGCATCAATAAATATTTGTTGAAAAAATGGATGAATGAAGGGAAGGAAGAATTGAATTACTTATATTCTTCAATATGCAACAATAGTTCATTATTCACATTGCCCTCACGGAAGCCATAGTACAAAGAGAACAAAAAGTCCCAAGAGTCCAATTCTTGGCTTTTGAACTATTAAAATATATTTTTGTGAATTTGGGTAGGAAGGACAGTATTGAGAGAGGATATTTATTGAGAATCAAAAACCCAGGTCCTGGCATTACAATGGGCTTAGAAGAGAGGATGCTGGAATGCCATGGGAGCTAGGAACTAACATGTTTTCTGTTTGTACTGAAGGACTGTTGAAAAAGCAAGGCATAACATAATTTATTCCAAAAATTGATAGTGGGGGACCATGATGATGGACAAAATGATAATACACCATGATTAAGTGGGTTTCACCCCAGGGATGCAAGTATGGTTCAACATATGCAAATCAGTAAACATGATTCACTACATAAACAGAAGCAAAAACAAAGACCATCTAATTATTTCAATAGATGCAGAAAAAGTATTTGATAAAATTGAGCACAGTTTCATGATAAAAACCCTCAACCAATGAGGCATAGGAGAAACATACATAAAAATTATAAAATTCATATGTGACAAACCCACAACCAACATCATACTCAATCAGGAAAAGGTGAAAGCATTCTCCCTAAGAATCGGAACAAGACAAGGGTACCTGATGTTGCCACTTCTATTCAACATAATATTGGAATTCTTAGCCAGAGTAATTAGGCATGAAAAAGAAAGCATTCAATTTAGGTAACAGGAAGTCATACTATCTCTTTTTGTTGATAATATGATCATGAATCTAGAAAATCCTAAAGACTCCACTGAAAGACTCCTACAATTGCTAAATAAATTCAGCACAGTATCAGGTTACAAAATCAATGTACACAAATTGATAGCATTTCTATATACTAAATAACAGTCAAGATGAAAGTCAAATCAAGGACTCAGTACCGTTCACATTAGCTACAAAAAATAATATTTAGGAATATATTTAACCGAGGAAGTGAAAAGTCTCTACAAGGAGAACTATAAAACACTAATGAAAGAATTCACAGATTACACAAACAAATGAAGAAACATCCCTTGCTCCTGTATTGGCAAAATCAATGTCATTAAAATGTCTATACTGCCCAAGTGATTTACAGATTCAATGCAACTTCCATCAAAGTACCAACTTCATGTTTCAAAGATCTAGAAGAAATAATTCTATGCTCCATTTGGAACCAAAAAAGAGGCCAAATAGCCAAAGCAATCTTAAGCAAAAAGAACCAATCTGAAAGTATCATATTATTAGACTTCAAACTATACTACAAGGCTATAGCAACCAAAACCAGCATGATAATTGGTGTAAAAGTAAAGACAGAGACCAATGGAACAGAATAGAGAAACCAGAAATAAAACCATAAACTATACTACAAGGCTATAGCAACCAAAACAGCATGATAATTGGTGTAAAAGTAAAGACAGAGACCAATGGAACAGAATAGAGAAACCAGAAATAAAACCATATAGCTACAACCAACTGAGTCTTTGACAAAGCAGATAGCAACATATACTGGGAAAAGGAAGCCCTATTCAATAAATGGTGCTAGGAAAATTAGATAGCCACATGCAGAAGAATCAAACAGGATCCATATCCCTTGCCATATATAAAAATTAATTCAAGATCAATAAAAGAATTAAATGTAAGGTATGAAACCATAAAAATTCTAGAAGAAAACATAAGAAAAACTCTTCTTGACATTGGACTAGGTAAAGAATTTATGACTAAGACCCCAGTGACAAATATAGGAACAACAAAAATAAATAAATGGGACTTAATTAAACTAAAAAGCTTCTGCATGGCAAAGAAAATAATCAACAGAGTGAATAGACAACCTACGGAATAGTAGAAATACTTGCAAACTATACATCTGACAAAGGACAAATAACTAGAATCCACAACTCAAACAAATCAGCAAGAGAAAAACAACCCCATCAAAAAGTGGGCAAAAGACATGAACAGAAGGTTTTCAAAAGAAGACAAAGAAATGGTTTACAAACATATGAATTGACAAACATGAATGGTTTACAAACATCATGAATCATCGGGCAAATGCAAATTAAAACCACAATGAAAGTGGATAAGAAATATGTGTGTGTGTGTGTGTGTGTGTGTGTGTGTGTATATGTACCATAGATTACTACTCAGCCATAAAAAGGAATAAAGTAATGTTATTTGCAACAATGTGGCTGGAATTGGTGACCATTATCTTAAGTGAAGTATCTTCACCAGTGGAAAAGCAAACACTGTATGTTCTCACTAATAAGTGGGAGGTTAACGATGGTTATACATGGGTACAAAGAGATATAAAGGACAATGGAAACCAAGAAGGGGGGGAGGTAGGGAGGAGAGGTGTGGGATACAAACTTACCTACTGGGTACATGAATAATATTCTGGTGACAAACACACCAAAAGCCCTGACTTCCATCTAACAAAAACATTTGTACCCCCTTAATATTGTGAAACAAAAAACCCCCCAAACAAAAAATTATAGGCTTGGAAGACTATCTCTTGCCAAATTTTCCTACAATTCAGAAAGAAGGTCAAATTGACCAATAGGAGAAGGAAAAAGTCTAGTGGGAGAGAAAGTCCTTGGACATGCTCTCTGTGAAGGGAGACTGTAACCCGCTTTTCCTTGGGCTGAATCTGTCAAGACAAGTTGGGGTGGAGAGGGAAGAAACAAAAATTAAAGATCGAATTTGTTGAAAGTTTTCCTAGAGCAGATTTGCCCTGGACTTTCATTTCCTAGGCATATCCATGGACATTGCAAGCCTCTGAAAGCAGTTGCATCGTCACAAGGTGTTGGGCAGTGGACTCATATTGACTGCTGGCCATGAGGGCAAAGACCTGAGTCCCCCATGCCCCACCTTAACTCGGGGGAGCAGCTGAGAGCACCTAGATTAGTTTTCTAGAGCTGCTATAATGAAGTATCACAGTATCACAGGGTGGCTTAAACAACATACATTTGTTTTCTCACAGTTCTAAAGGCTGGAAGTCCAAGATCAAGGTGTTGGCAGCAGGGTTGGTTTCTTTTGCACCCTCTCTTTTCTGCACCCTCTCTCGTTGGCTGGTAGATGTCTGGCTTCTCCTTGCATCTTCACATAGTCTTCCTTCTGTCTCTGTTCATGTCTTAATCTCCTCTTTTTATAAGGATACCAGTCATATTGGATTAGAGCCCACCCATATGACCTCATTTTACTTCAGTTATCTCTTTAAAGGGCCTGTCTCCCAATATAGTCACATTCTGACATACTGGGAATTTGAACTTCAGCATATGAATCTTGGAAGGACACAATTTAACCCATAACAGTGCCCAAATAGCCCCGTGTGAGGCACAGAACAGATGAGAGAAGATAGATGGGCTCCATAGATATCATGGTTAGGCTGAGAAGGACTCAGGCAGCATGGCTTGGCCATCTGAGGCTTCATCAGGATTGCAAACTTCAATACCAGAAGCCACGATGGCATATTGAGATCCAGATGAGGCAAATTGCATCTTAGTGGAAGGCATGTGCACAGAAAATTTTCACGAACAAGATGCCCCATTCCTCCTGATGCCAGGGTTCTGCAAAAGTCAACCTCTAAGCAGCCCATAGATCACCCCAGAAAGAAAGGCGTGAGAGGGGATAAGGACCATGTACTTACTCTAACGAATCTGAGTGTGTGTAGCGGGAGGGTAGCCTCTGGAATGGCCCAGTTTACTTACATTGACATGGTCAGATTTCCGGGAGGAGTAGAAGTTAAGCTGACTGAGATGTTTAGAAACAAGAGAAGTTAGACTGTTAGATTCATGCTTGTTCTGCAGCAAATATTCCATCTTGACATCTTTAAATATTATAGCATTTTATGGAGATGTTCACAGCCACTTTTCTCACTAGAAAATTTGGTGTTTCGGTTGGTTTTACCTATATTTTGGTCTACTCACTGTTCTTTTAATATGGTGCCCGTCATGTGTGTTGTCAAAACTACAGGATTTTAAGCCAACAGCGAACTGTGTTACATTGGATCTACTGAGTTGTATGTAATAAGTGGAAATTGACTAAAGATAGCCTTTTCAAATTTATATTTATATTGGATTATTTGACACAAAAATATCCATTGTAAAATTACTTCATCCTTCTAGTCTAAAAGGCCATAGTACTTTAACCTTCAGGTGGGTGTCATAAATGGTCTGCCAATCACTTTGCAGGTATAGCTGACTTCAATTATTTCTCTCTCTTTCTCTTTTTCTCTTTCTCCAACAGATATATAGATATTTTATAACAATAGTCTTCAGATTTAGTATTCTCTTCCAGATTTTTAAATTGTCACTTAAAATTTTTCATTATATATTTAAATTTTCCAAAGAATATAATTTCTAGTATTTGGTAAATATTGACATCTTAAAATAAAACTTTTAGATTATTCTTTTAAATGTACCCAATACATATACATTCCATAGTAATTTTATTTCTAATTTTGATTTCATCTGTTTCAAATATGCATGAAGAAGTTCTTTTTTAAGAGCAGGAAATCTTGCATCCTTTTTTCTTCTAGTAATCATATTTCTATTTTACTTTTTATACAGCAATGCATTCTAATGTAATATATTGTTATGTTTGAAAGTCTTTCACCTCATTATACTTCTCCAGAACAAAAAAAAGTATATAAATTTAAACTGTAAAAATGTCCTATAATCTTAAGATTCTAAAATATGAACACTTTTCTTCTAGGTTAAGTTATCATTACAATTACTTTTTGTATACAATGGGTCAAAAACATACATTTATTATAAATTATGATTAGTTATTACACATAAAAGTAAAATTTTATGGGGAGTGCATCCTGTAATGAATTGGACCTGGAGAGGTTGTTAATATGCCTTGCTTATAAGATCATTTATCTTCTCCCCTGGTTTGCCCACCTAATTTAGCCACTTAAGAAAATGCACCAGAGTAGAAATTGCCATGGGTATCTTTTTCTTGTAAAGTAGGAAAAGGTATATTGTGAAAGTGGTGAGGACTCATAGGACCTCGGGCACGATCTAAAGAAAATCAGTTTTAGGAATGGTGTACATAGTGAAGTTGAGGATCTAACATTGGCCTCACCCTCCTTAGGTGTCTTTCTTTTACACTTGATGACTAGACCTTACTTTGAAGACCACTATCATTCAGCATAGGGAAATTTGCAGAGATGTATTTCACTCACTTTCAGAGTCACTCTTGGGAAATAGAGAGACCTGAGTAAGCTGTGGTCTCCTCTGCAGTCTGGGATGCTTATTATGGCAGTTAGATACCCGAAGCAAAATCATTCAAAAAATTCATATATTTTTTTTAACATGGAAAATAAATGAAAAGCAAGTTAAACATAATAGATGACCATTCCTTAGAGAAAAACCAAAATTCTCAGGAGCTAGGGAATTAGCATAACTCAGTGAATGCTAAAACTGAACTTATTTTTAGAAATCCACAGAGAGTTGTTCTGATACAAAGCAACTGCATTATTGTGAAGGGTAAAATAACCCCAGAAATCACAAGATCTTCTGAGGTCCAAATTAACAAAATATCAGAGCAGATATCAAAAAGATATCTGAAATGATTTATTACCCAAGACAGGAATACCTTCAGGGAAGGTTTTTTCCCCCCCAGGTTAGCTAATATACAAGCCAAGTGGATATGTCAAATGTAAGACAAATAATGGTCTTAATAGAATTGCAGAACTGAACTGCTTTGATGGAATTGGATCAAGGGAAAGCAGAGAAGGAACACATTTGTGCAGGGTGAAGTATTGTCTTGGAATACAGCGCCTCATGAAATTTGGCTTTCAAAATGGGCTCAATTTAATTTTGAGAATGTTATTTAAATTAAAGATAAGCCTTTAGAACCTGAAAAGGAATAATAAAAGCACCAGGTTTAGCTTCAGACAGTCTGGGGCTTTATTGAGATTCAGTGCAAGCTTGGTTTTACCTGCCCTTTTCTAGTTTCCTGGGCAGGGCTGGTGTCTCTACCGGTGATTCTGACAGGTGCACATGCAGGGCGGCCATGCGGACCTCATTTTCCAGGTCCCAAATCATAGGACCCACTGTTTGATAACTTTGCTACTGGGCAAACAATTACACAACAGCAAAGATCACCAGTGACCTTCTGCTTTCACCTTGGTCTCTTGACAGGTGTGATATACCATTTTAATATAGAAAGTATTATAGGGTATGAGCTTCTGGATGCTTCAGCAAAATTTTTTTGAGGGCAAGGGTTTTCCTTTGCTTTTATTTATGCTCTGACTTCCTGATGATGTACTTTTATTGAAGAGATGTAAATATCTTTGTATCTGTTAATTTATTTTCTGATAACTCTAGCAGTGGTGAATTTTTTGTTGTTGTTCTAACTCTAAGGAAGATAATTGTTTTGAGACTGTGTTATTTTCTATCTTTGGGAGTCTCCAGTAATTGCAAATGATATCATTAAGTACTTGGAAAATAGGTCATTATTTACATTTAAAGGAATATACTTTGAAAAATGTAATAATTCTATATAAGAATTCTAGGCAGTGTTTAAAAACTTGAACCAATATTATAAAAACAGTCTAAAATTGGGAAGTTAATAAATGAAGGAAAATGTATTGTATTTCTCTAATATTATTGTATTTTTGCAGGATCCAGGTGTTTTTTTTTTTTTAGCAATGCCATAAGTATGGGATGAAAATATCACTGATACACATAGTATTTACTGATTAATTCCATGAATATTCTAGTTACATGCATGACAAATATATAGTGATATTTATATTCAAGCTAATTATGGAAGTCATAGCTATATAACCTAAATTACTCCACTTAATATTTTGCAAATTCACATCTAAAAATCACCTTGAGCAATAGTCATTAGGACATTTCAGTTGCTCTTGCTGTAGGTACAGACCACAATCTTGAGTTACATCAGAAAACATAAAGGGACTAGGCAAAGGGGTGGGGGGCATGGGAGAGCTTAATATTTAGCAAAATGCTTACTTGGGATTAAATGACCTTTCCTATAAATCAGAAGGAAAATTGTCAGCCGGGTACTTTCTCATTTGCAGCATGTACAAGCAGCAGGAAAATGAGCCAAAGCATTCTCTGAAGCAAAACGTTACGTACAATGCAATTCGTTCTCGCCGTTGTCTCTTTTCTCTGAGACGCAATTACTGAAGATAAATTAGGTGGAGCCCCAGTACATCTCGCTTCTCCATGGGCAGTTCCTATTAGCAGCATCTTTATTTTCTTACCTGAAGCACTCTTGCCTTTCTAAGCAACAGGAGTCAGATAAAGTGAGTGTATACTGAGTTAGCTCCTGTGATAAAGAAAAAAAAAAAAAAAAGGAATCTTTTGCAACATTCAAACAAGAAGAGTCTGGATCATACTATTCCAGAGGATGGTTGTGAGATACATTAAATTTCTTTTAACTAATTGCAAAGGAATTGTGCTCTGCCATTCTTAGAAATACTGCCTATTGATTTGGGGTCAAGGGTACTTTCCTAGTATACTCACAAAGTCACAATTTTGACCATCTTTTTAGACTTACAGAAAAATGTCAGCAATCCCAATTATCACATAAGAAATGCCCACAAGATCAGACTGCCTTCTCCTTCTTTGAAAAAAAAAATTTTAATTATAACTTACTGCTTGTTTTCAACTGGCTTTTCTGATCTGTCCAACCTTATTCCTCCTGACACCAAATCTATTCCTTGCCAGGTGGTTCACTTGTCTTGCTCTTCCTGACTCTAAGCTTTTGTTCATACTTCCCTTCTGCCCCTCCGATCCACCCAGCTTAAATTTAATGCCCTCAACCCTTTCTGCCCACTGCAGCTGAGTGCCCAGGGTTGGCATTTTCCTCCCACCCTCTAAATCTTTATAACACTCACTGTCTTTCTCAGTGTGACTCAGTTCAGGGTGCTGGGGGAGAAAATACTCCTAGAGAGTTTCAGGTGAGTCTTACCAAAAGGGGACAGTAATGAGATGTCATGGTAACGGCCAAAATTGCATTTTCCTTATCCTCCTTGGGTGGCCATTCTGTTTTTGAAATCATATTCTCTCGTCCTTGTAGCCTTGCTCTAGCAATCCATAAATAGAAAGAGTGGCTGAATGACACACTCCTTCTAATGACCCTTAATACATAGGGCAGTCATTTTGCCTGTGTTTTTCTGGTCCTAATTTTTGAATAGTATCTAGTAAGAGCACTCATATCTTGGCTGAGCAAGATGCTCAGTAAGACAAGAAAATTAAGCATAGGTCTTGTCTCCCAGGAATTCTACCACCCCTTTCCTGTGAATATGCAATTTGTGGCTGGGGGCAAATACGAGAGGGTGTTGAGGGACTCTGACAGTGGTCCGGGTAGCATTTAGAGGTTGGGGTGCTGTGCTCAGCATGTGGGGTGGGTGGGCAGCAAAACACTATGGTCACTGTGCTGTAGGTAGAAGGCCTCAATGTCCCTCCCTTCACCTCCTGCTGGCAGAACTTTTATGATTTCATTTATCTATGGCTCTATTTTGTCCATGGACAAGCCCATAGGACTAAAGTTTCTGCACCCTGTGTGTTTTTTTTTCGTTTGTTTGTTTGTTTGTTTTGAGACAGAGTCTCACTTTGTTGCCCAGGCTAGAGTGAGTGCCGTGGTGTCAGCCTAGCTCACAGCAACCTCAAACTCCTGGGCTCAAGCAATCCTGCTGCCTCAGCCTCCCGAGTAGCTGGGACTACAGGCATGCGCCACCATGCCCAGCTAATTTTTTCTATATATATTAGTTGGCAAACTAATTTCTTTCTATTTATAGTAGAGATGGGGTCTCGCTCTTGCTCAGGCTGGTTTCGAACTCCTGACCTCGAGCAATCCGCCCGCCTCGGCCTCCCAGAGTGCTAGTATTACAGGCGTGAGCCACTGCACCCATCCTGCACCCTGTGTTTTGACAGAGGATAATATCACTTGTGAATTCCCTTCTCATGAGGAATTGGCACACAATTCTAATAGGAAGGGGTTAAAAGAATACTGTAGCTAACATTTGTTGAATGCTTATGGTGTGCTGGCATTTGTTTGCAAGATCTCATTTCATCTTCTGAGGCACAGAGAGGGTACGTGATTTGCCCAAGGTCACTCAGCCATTGAGTAGTGGAGCTGGGGTCTGCCCCCATCAACCTAACCCCAGAGCCCACTGTGCTCTCACTCACTGAGCACCCTTCCTGTCTGATGAACTTGGTTGTTGGAATTAGGGAAGTGACTGAGACATGGGGCAGATACCACTGCCAGTCTCCTGAGCGTTTCCTCCAACATGGTTGCTGTACCTTCTGCTGTCACATTTTACCTTCAAGACAAGGAGGAAGAGAGAAGGTTAGTGCTGTCAGATTTCCACTTAGGTCTCCCTGGCCAGAGCTATGCCACACGGCTCCCTTTAGCTAGAGAGGCAGCTGGGAGGGTGAGTGTTTAGCTTTTGTAACCTCTACAGAACCGGCAAGAGAACATGGTTTGGGGCTGGTTGTGAATTGAACCAGTTGACAAGGTCTTCTGAAACGAATGATTTTATGGAGATCTCTCTTACTTGGCTTTAGGGGAGGTGCCAGACAAAGGATGTTCTTTCCACAAATGCTATTATTCCCTCTAATGGGCTGAATAACAGCCCCCAAAGATATCCAGGTCCTAGTCCTAGGAGGCTGTTTTTGAATCCCTGTAGCTCTTATATGGCAAAAGGGTCTTTGCAGGTGTGATTAGGTTAAGACTGCTGAGAGGGGGAGATTATCTGGATTATTCACATGGGCCCTGAATGCAATTACAAGTGTCCATACAAGAGGGATCGGAGGAAGACTGGACTGGAGAGACAGAGGCAATGTGAGGACTAAAGCAAGATGATTTATTTGCTCCTGGCCTTCAAGATAGAGGAAGGTGCCATAAACTTAGGAATGCAGCTCTAGGAGCTGGACCAGGCAAGGAAGCAGGCTGTCTGCTAGAGCCGCTTGAGGGAGTGCAGCCCTGAGCCCACCTTGATGTTGGCCCAGCAAAACTGATGTTGGACTTCTGACCCCCAGACTGTAACAGAATAAATGTGTGTTGTTTGAAACCAACAAGTTTTGGTAACCTGTTTTAGTAGCCCCAGGAAACAGATACATTCCCCCAACTAAGCCCTTCCTCCCGGTCTCTCTGGTATGGTGCCCTTCACTAAGCTGTGCGTGAGAGAGAGACGCAAGCTTACCTGTAGCCGGCCACCGCTAATAGAAGTTGTCTGCACTGAGAATGGGGGTTTCTTAGTGTCTCTGTTCACAGCGTAACTGGGAAAACAGGAAAGGAACCCATTAGATCCCATTAGGCACCTGCTGTTATCCTGTGACATTTGTAGCAGTGAGATCTAAGGTAACAGGGCCTGAGACCCTTTCAAAGGCAAGCGTTCATGTGCAAGTGAGAGGGGCTGGTTATGTAAGACATTTTCCTTTTCACTCCCTCTGCCACTTGAGCAAGGGGTCTGTTTGCTGAGCGAGCAGCACCATGAGTGTACAACCCGCTGTCCACACGGGCTTCTCTCTGTCTCGGTTTTGCCAAGGCTGACAAAACAACAGAGTCCCCGCATTGCAGAGTGAGCACCATTCATGCACACAGATCTGGCACAGGGAGTGGCCAACAGTCAGTGCTGTCACCTTACCTAGAGGATCCGTGAGAGATTGGGGCCCCCAAAGAGAAAAAGACTGCTGGAGAGCTGTGGCTTTCTCCTCCCCTCCTCCATGGCATGCTGCTCTCCGCTCAGGGGGAGACAGGGGGGCTTTGAGAAGTCCATTACGAAACTGGTCACTCCTCTGTGGATTGTCGGGGTATAAGGGCTAGATGTCCGACACATTTCTGAGGAGGTGGCTGGCACTGTGGGCCTGGCAGTGATGACAAAAAGAAAAACAAACGAAAGGACTGCACTGGCAGCCAGCTACCCTCCTTCAATGGCAGGACCGACATGTGCGAATTGTCCCGTGGGGGCGTGTGGCTCTATAATGACAGTAGTGGAGGAAAGCTGACCTGGCCTAGGTGCAAGAAGCCCACATTGACGTGAGCACTCAGGGGAGCCTATCTCGGGAGGCTGCTGAGGGCCTGGGAGCTGGGAGGGTTGGGGCAGGTGGCCGGAGGAGGCAACACCCACATCGAGGTAGCCTCGGCTGGAGGTCCCCAGAAGGGGGGGTTCCATGGTATCCTCCAAAGGCTCATGAAACAAAGAGCTGGGTTAGCATTTGCCAAATGTCAGACCATAAAAGAATCAGCCATGCTAAGGCTGTGTCCTTTCCCCTAATGCCTTCATCCTTTAGGCTCTCCTGGCGGGGGGGGGGGGGGGGGGGGGGGGGGGAGTGTCGGACCTCGGCTACAGACTGAAGGAAGAGGAATGGAGGACAGCTGGGGAAAGGGAAAAACACCCCAACACACCTACCCCTCCTTTACGTTTTTAGGCCTAAAATAGTATCACGCTCAATGAGGAAAAGGGCTCTAAATTAGGTAAGACTTTGGGGTTTTGATTTTCAAGTTTGTGTAATTATTTCTAAAGTGAAACTGTTCTTGTGGCTAAAACCAATTGAAAGAATTAAAGGGTATGCCAAAGATTTCATCCAAGAGGCAGGGAAGAATGAATCTGCAGATGAGGTTTGACTGGGTAGTAAACAAGGGCATTAAGTTGCATTCTGCTTATACCCTCTGGTGTGTGGCTTGTGCCATTAGACACCACAGCTCTTACTGTCCAGCTCCTGGTACACCAGTGCAGAGCAGCTGGGTTGCTTTAGATAGGAAGAATCCTAGATAACTTTTAAAATGGACTTAGCCGGTCTTAGCTCAGGTGAAACTTGCATGGATGCCAGGGCTGCCCGCGCTGCACCCTTGCCATAACTCGACCAGCAGATCAGAGCACGGATGACGCGGGGACATTCTGATCCGGCTCCCTCACCAACTCTCTCACCTACCTCTGGCCTCTTTCCTCCTGGCTTACTAGATTGCAGACTCAAGGCCTGGGGATGGTTGACTCTGATTCCATTAGTGCTCTCAAGGCTAAATTCTGTAAGTGTTATTTCTGCTCTGCCTTCCACTTTGATCCCATTTTCCTCTCCTCACCCTCAATGCCTTGTTCTGATCATCGTCTGGAGTGTTCTCTGGATACAACAGCAAGGATTGCTGTGAGAATTGGTAGCCAGGTCAGAGGTCATATTCAAAGCCACAGCGGGGTGGAAGGGGAATTTCCCTTTTCCCTGTTAGGGGGGCTCTTGCTGATAAAGAAGGGACAACGTAGGGAGAGACTGAAGAGGTGACCGGTGTAGTAGGGGGGATCCGTTTTTGGCTCAAATTGTGGGTGCATCTCAGGAAAAGACAGACTCCCCGGTTTTCAAGCTGTACTTTTTGAAGGAGAAGAGATTGATTTACTGAGTCATTTCTGGAATCCGCTGAAACGTGCATTTGTAGGCTCAGAACTGTGCGATGGATTGATCCCGACTTAATGCAGTTCAACAATGCTTGTTGAAGCAATCACCGTTAAAAGGCTATACTAGCAATGCCGAAAAGCTGAGGGCTGAGTGGGTTTCAACTTTCCTCAGCACTGAGCCAGAAACTCCTCATTTGTTTTCCCTTTTCTGAGAATCACCTCTTGCTATTCAGACAAGGTGACAATCATGCCTGAAGAAGCTCTGTTAAGCCAATTTACTTCAGGCGTGCAGCTGCAGATTTTAGAGGAAAACTATGACTGGTGAGAGATTGTTTTCCCAGCTCAGCCGAGCTTTCCAGTGGCCACATAACTGAACTGTTCTTTCAAGAGTCGGGAGGTTAACCCGGTGACTCTATTTCCCTCTACCACTCACAGGCTGTGGGACCTTGGCACGTCATTTAACCTGGCAGATCTTCACTTGTAAGATGGCAGAAGGCAGGCTAAAAGCTGGAGGACGATATGAGCTACAATTCTGTATTTTTCTGACTTTTTCTGGTAATGGCCACGGCATCTGAACACACACCCAGGCTTCAGCTCCCTGCCTCTCACTGCTGACAGGTGTCCAGAGAACCATGTGGATTCCTTAGTCAAGGCATAGAGCTAAGAACACTTTGTTCTGGAGTTAAAAACAGATCATGGACTTCTAAGTATTGAATATTTTAATAATATATGTCATATTTCTATTAATTCTTAAAAAATAATTATATAATCAAATTAAACCTGTTATTCTTAGATACCAAGCCTATGTGTACACTTGTCTTTGTTTAATGTACCCTTTGTTTTTCTCAACCATTTTATTTTGGGTGGAGGTGGATAAGGGGACTATTTACCTCCTTTACTATATTGGGTTTTTTAAATGGGGTGTAAGGACAGAGATAAGACGTGGCTACTGTTCTGAAAGAGTAACA
Organism: Microcebus murinus; assembly: GCF_040939455.1. NCBI lineage: Eukaryota > Metazoa > Chordata > Mammalia > Primates > Cheirogaleidae > Microcebus > Microcebus murinus. The sequence continues at coordinate 89,882,527 of NC_134114.1, read as the reverse complement.
AGAGAAAAAGAGATAAGACACATGAACACGAAAAAGACAATAAACATAGGAGGTTCATTGTCAATAAATATAAGGCTCCAAGGTACAGAGGACCTGGATGAAGACTGTATGGTATACACATTGATGGGCAGCCTGTCTCACTGCAGATGGTGTAGGGTTTGTCTGCAAAGCTTTGGTTCCCTCTGCCACTCTGCCCAGTGAGAGTGCCCGTGGCCTATGGGTTCGCTTCAGTCTAGGAGTCTCTGCATTTTGATTCTCCACGACCCTCTCTGGATAAGATGAGATCCTCTTTTTACATGTCACCCTGTACTTCCCAAAGGGAGTGGTTATATCCCTGATTCCTCATTTGATTGTCTCTTTCTCCAAGTTTCTGGAAACCCTTTGAATGCAGGGCTCAGGCCTGTCTTGCTTACTATTATTTTCTCAGTGACTGGCACTTACAGATTAAAACAAATCATTGGTAATTAAAATAATTATAATCTGTTACTCTTGAAAGACAACTCTAAAGCTTCCAGTATAGGTTTAATGTTTTTCTTTTACTTGGCATCTCTGTAGTTATTTTTCACTTCTCCCATGGTAGATGGAACATATTGGATGCTATTTATTAATTCGACATAAAGGATTTTGTATTATCCTTACTATGTGTCAAGAATAGTTCTGGGTTCTGAGTTTAGAGGGGTAAACAAGACAGGCAAGATTCTTGCTGTTCCAGGATCTACATACTATAGAAACAGAAAGTAAATAAGCAAAGAGATAAACAAAAACATTTCAGGTAGTATTGCATACAATAAAAAATAGCAGCATGATGTTCTAGAGATTGAGGGGACATGGCGAAGGAAAGCCTGGGGAGGGACAGTTTGAGCTTCTCCATGAATGATTAGAAGGAGCCAGCCATGAAAACGCGGGTGAGGAATGAGATAGTCTGAGGAAAGATGTAAGCCCAGAGATAGGGACAGACTTGGGGTGTTTGAAGACCAGACAAAGCCTGAGTGGGAGGCAGAGATCAGATCCTTTAGAAGGCCTACAGGCCAGTGTATTGGCCAGAGTCTGGCAAGAAACCAAAGACATAATCAAATTAGGTAACCTGGACAGAGTTTGGATATGGGCAGAGTTTAGGAAAAGCAACAAGGGTTAGCACAGTACCCCAGGGCTGGTGAAGGGAAGTGGGCCTGAGGAGGAGCCAGTTTCTGATTGTGGAGGGATGTAGCCAAACCACGATGATCCAGCAGTGGGAAAGCTGGGAGAAACCATACTTTTGTTCCCTCCCTGTTCTGGCACTCCCATAGGGGTCTCCCATTGGCCAAGCCCACCAGAAGCAGGAAGGCAGAAAGCCCATTGACACAGGCCTATGGGTGAGCCTCCCAGGTGTGAAGAATCCAGCTAGTTCTTTTGACAAGTTTGAAGGTTAATCCTAAGAACAATGGAAAGCCCATTGGGGTATTCTAACAGGGGAGTGATGTGTTCTGCTGTTTGTTTAAAGAGCTTACTCTGGCTCTGTGGAGTCTTGACTGTATGAGACAAAGGTGAGGCAGGTTGCTCTGTCAGGTGACCCACGCAGTGTCCCTGGCTCCACCCCTCCTCTGCACAGGAGAATCAGTCACTGTAGACTGGCTGCCACTGACATGGTAAACATGGCTGACCTTCCACTCAGGACCACACAAAGAGGTTCCTTGTGAGGGTGTTAGTTGAGTTTCCTCGTGTGATATGGTGAGGTGTTTTGGCGTGGGTGTGAGTGTCACAGGTACGTAGGACACTGACTGTGACACTGCTTTGAGTTTTTGGTTTGGTCTGAAACTTAATGCTGGGCTTACTAGCTAAAGATGGGCTTCTCACGTACAACTGCCCCATGTGCTTGGGCGTCGCTGTGTGAGGAGGGCTCTGTGGGAATCTTTGGCAGCGTCCTGGAGGGGTAATGTGGCTTGTATTGGTTCTTCTTGCGCAGGGTGGCATATTTGCTAGGCTTCTTGGCTTTTGTTTCACTTTAATAGCATCACCATAGTCTGGGCCATTCCTGGGGTCTGGGCTCTCTAACCTGTGCTCTGGTGAAGCAAAATTGGATCTGAAAGAAATTTTCTGAGAGAACTTCATAATAGGTTGGTCATCCTGGGAAGAAAGTATATATTTATTTGCGTGTGTTTGTGTATGTGTGTGTGTGTGTGTGTGTTTGTGGGGGAATGAGTAGATCAAAGAGGGGAGGGAGAGGACAGAGGAAGAAGAGAGAAAATGAGAAGTTTTGACATTGGATGAGCCCAGCTTGACTTCCAAAATGACTTGTGGAAAATGCTCTAATGTGCGCCCTGCCTAGTTGAGGATAAAGATGAAAGTCCTGGAACTAGAAAAACAAAAAAACACCCAAGACTTTCTTTTCCTTTTGTGTTGCTTGTGTTGAGATTATCAGTCTGAGACATTGAGATGCTGTATTCAGTTTCTGATGCTATCTATAGTTCTGACTCTGAGTGAGGGTCACACTAAAAATCTATGGAAAGAGGGTAGATGTTGAGTCAAAAAGTAATTTAACTTTTGACTCCATCTCAAATATAGGGCTATATAATATGATAGGATGTTTGAAATTTGAATAGTGTACTTCTATTGTCAACTAGAATTTTGATTACATGGTAGGGAAAGGATTGAATGGTTTTAATTTTCCAGTAATTTTAAGAAGATATTTTTAAAAATAGCTTATAGTTTTCTAGATTGAAATTGCTAAGGAATAAATCAAATGTTAATGATGGATAATATTTTAATACTCTGTTAAAAGTATATTGATCTAAATTGTTCAGAAATCATTGGAACATTAGTTAGTATTCAAGGGATGACTATCACATAATGAGATGGCTTTTAACAAACTCATTAAAACGCACTCAATTGACAAAAAATAAATTGAATGTGGACTATTTGTATGGCAAGTGAGGAAAACTAAAATGCGCAAGACATAGTCTCTGCCCCCAAGGAGCTTATGTATTGCAATAATTTTTGTACTTCAATATAATCACGTTGGGAAGCTATCATCTTTTCACAATGAGATCATTCATGCTAAACATTTAGGAACTTCTTTGGAATTGTCTTCAGGGCCAGTTTAAAACATTTGTGTTCACATATGCACACACACATACACTCATTATCACTCATTGTTTTAGAACAGGGGTCTGTGGGTCAAATCCAGCCTACTGCCTATTTGGTATGGCCTCAGAGCTAAGAATGTTTTTTTTTTTATATTTTAAAATGGTTAAAAAAATAAGAACAATCTATTGTGATATAAAAATATATGAAATTCAAAATTCAGTGTTCATAGATAATGCTTTTTGGAACACAGCAATGTTGATTCATTTATGTACTGTCTACGATAGTAGAGTTGAGTAGTTTTGGCAGAGATCATATGGCCCTCAAAGCCTAAAATATTTACTATCTGGTCCTTTAAAAAATCATAACTTTAGGATCATATCTATTTTTCTTTTAAGGATTCTTCAAGTATCACCCCTTGTTTCTTCTACAGATTTGACTCTGAATTGTTTTTTTACAGTTTTTAAAAATAAAACTTTTCCTCAGAGATCAAAGATTTTATTTGACTTCATGGACATTCAAAGGAATCTGATTCAGGCTTTGAAGTTGACCCCAAAGAGTTCCCAAATACTATGCGTCGTGGTCATGTTGTGCCTACACTGAAGGGTGAAGTCCCTGAGTTAGTTGGGCTGTCAGGAATATGGAGAAGGAAAAGACCTATAGTAGTCTTCCAATAAGGCCTGAAAGAGAAGTGGAACAATGTTTGGGTACAACAGAAAGGTAAGAGTCCCCCATTCTTTGTCCAGATGTCTTGATTTTGGGTTTCTCTCTGCCTCTCTGTTGTGTTTCACTGTGACTCTCCTTCTGAGTGTACAGACTGTCATCATTCTCTTCTAACGTTCCCCACCCCATGGGTTCTGTTTACTGGTAGCTTGCATTGTCTCATTGCTTCTGCTTATTCTCTGTGGCTCTCTTACATCCCTCTTGGTGTCACACATTCAGACATCCTAAGAGGAAGGATGTAATTAGGTTTCACTGTCACTACTACCCTTTGATGTGCAGAGAGCTTGAGTTAGGTCCCCTCTCAGTTAGTAGCACAGTCCACAGATGACTAGCAGGGCAGGGAGAAAAAGCGGACCTAAACTTTGACGTGTTAACACCCATTTGAGAAATGTTTTCTCTTAGAGAGTCATCTATTGATTTCTTGGTCCCTTAATATGCTCCGGTATAGGGGCCTCCAGGCATCAGGGATATTGCTCAGAACTACAGGTGATTGTCCCATCATAGAGGTTAACAGCCAAATGGCATTAAGTCAGTGGATAAATATGTTCAAAAAATGCCATCTGTAGCCCATTACCTGAAAGCTAACTATAAAATAGTCCAAGAGGAAAAGAGAGACAGGTGTCACTGGGTGTTATCCAGGTAAATAGAAAGGGAAGAGCAAGTCATGCTGAGGCAAGCTTGGAATGCTCAGTAATTGCCAACTTGTGACCCCTGGGATCCCAGAATAGCTTATCCCAAGGCTATTAACATATCTGCAATTTTATGTCTCTGCAACAAAATATTGACCAAATTTTAGTAAGGCCATTGGCATGTACAGAGGTCTTCATACTCAAGAAATTTGAACTTTTAAAATAAACTGTCCATATTTTCAAAGCTCTCCCCATCTGTTGTCATCACTTACAACTTTTCTCACATAGTGTTATTAAGACATTTGAAGTAGAATCAGAATAAACCAGAGGATAACAGGATACTTGTTCTAGACAAACTGCCTCTAGGTCTGGGACCCACAGAAACCACAGTGACCCTGGGCCCTGGAGCCCCAGCCCAATGGTGCTGCCCCATGGGAACTTCTTCTTGTCTACTTCTCTGTGACAGTCACACCTGCCTTTCCTAGACACCTAGGGTATCCCATTTCCGGTGTGAATGGGATTCCTCTGGAGAACATCGCTCTTTTGGTTGTCAGATAGACTCAGTCTCCTCCTAAAACCTGGGTCCCCAGCTTTGGGAAGCAGAGGAGGTAAAGGCTGAGGCTATGAGCTTTGACCTTGGCCTGTCTCAGGATAAAGCAACTGTGACTGGACAACTTGGACAACACTGAAGGTGGGATGCCCACCAGAATTACGTGCATATTAGAAATTAAAAATTAAAATCCTTTTAGGGTGGTAGCAGAGGCAGATATGTGCATTTGGGAAAGGGTAAGGAAAGAGGTTCTTTATATGAAATATTCATTAACTTTTATAAACTTGTTATTTTCTCCCTTTTTACTGTTCTCCCTTAACTGACTTTGCCTTTGCCATTAAATGCTTGAGTTACCTCAAACCATAGGAATGGACTTTGGCCACCACCTTCTGCCCTGCCAATTAATTACTACCCAATTGTTCCTCTTCATGAGAGAATGAAAAACAGGAAGGTATTCCCCTGGCCATGCCTGTGGGTATCTGTAGGAACATGGTAGGAAGCAATGGGTGTGGTAAATCCTGACGCCTGGGTTGTAGCACATCTTCATATCATGATGGGTGAAGTTAATTAACCCATCCAGATAAGAGTCAAAAGCAAGCAGCACAGCTCTGAGCTTCAGTTTTGAGCATGAGGATAATTTTAGAGAGAATAAGATGTTTTGAAATTATGCAGCGATCTCTGTTAAAGTGATAACAGCTGGTACCAACTTGACAAATCAAGAAATTTTATAAGAAAGATAAACCGCACACTTCTTGTGAAACCCGGCCAGGCTAATATCATCAGGGATTACAGCAAAGCACTTACTACTGTCAAGTCGACGCACAGCCTAGTTGACCTTTTATAAATGGATGAAAATAAGTTTAGCAAATTCCAGCAGGCTCTGTTGAAAGATAGGCTGGAGGTGAGGAGTAGGAGGTCCGAGCAATTTTCCTAACCCAGCCAATCAGCAGTAATTGGCAAACTGCCTTCTCCCCTGGGAGCCCGGGAGATGTGTGGCCGTCTGTGGGTAAGCCCTGCTCGCCGCGAGTGCACTTTACTATCTTTGCCGCTTTTTGGGTGTATTTCTCCCATGAGCTCTAACAATAATGCTCATGAATCTGAACCTCCCGACTGGTAAATGTTCTCCGGCCTTGACAATAAGTGCTGCGGCTCTGCTCCGATATTCGTTTCCTGCCAAGGTCCGGCCTTGATACCCTGCAGTATCTGCCTTGCAGCCCGAGGCCATTATCAAGCAGCACATTTCCATTTCCTGGAGCATTATTTCTTTTAAGTATTTCTCAGTGAAAATGAGAGCCATTTTGAGATGATTACACCACAGTCAACATCCTGCTGCAGGAGCCATCCGCAATTCTGTCAGCCTCAGTCCCTTGTTCCTTGACTGTCCTGTGTAAGGCTCCGCCACAGGCCTGGTCTGCCACCGGTACTTGGACACAATTCTTTAACCAGCGATCACTTTACTTTTTTCTCTCCCTGGCTCCAGCCAAAAAGAATCATTTAATTAGGTCCAGTGGTATGAAATGTGTTTCTCAAATGCGAGCCAATGTGCGATACTGTGACTTAGCCCAGAGCTCAGAGGATTCCCTGAGCGACCTCCCGGGACACTGGAATGGAAGGGCGACAGGACCAGGCCCTCATGCTGAAACGGGATGCAGATGCGCCCAGCTTTCTCTCTGGCTTGGTAATGAGGCTTGTTAGTTACGGCGCCCACTTTGCTTGCTGACTCCGTTAGCATTTTTTCTTTTCAATTTGGATTTTGGCCCACACTGTGCCCTTCCTATGAGGCACGTGCCATTTTGATTTTAAAAATAATGGTGAGACTGCTCTGGCACTGCTCGTTGGTGATATGACTCTCAAACTGTCTGCAGATTGCCGAGTAAGTGAAATGTTTTGACAGAGAGAAATATGTGTTGTCAACATTGCTTTACCCATGGTTGGAGAATGGAAATTGAAACTGTACTTCAGCAGGGTTCAGATGTTGATGGCTAGAATGATCTCCTTGGAACAAATGACTACAGACCATTTTGTTTTCCTTTATGCCTCATTCTTCTCTAATGAAATGCCCAATTAAAAGCATAGCTCATGTGCTTAAAAGCAAAGGGCTTAGAAAGGATTCTGGGAAGGCACAGTGACAGCAGCAATCCTTCACGGCAGGAGAAAATCATAGTGCCCTTGTGAAGAAACAGTATCGTGCTGTGACCTCCAGTGATCTGGGTGGTGATTTTAAAGGAAACCCAAAGTGAACGTAACCTTTCTAAGACACAAAGGTTGTGTATTTCTGTGAGTGTAGGTGTGTGGACAAGAGTGGGAGAGAGACATGATTTATTTGTAATACATCAAATAGGCAGACACTGGCTGGAAAAAAAAACAAACAAACTCCTAGTAGAGTGATACAATTTAGGAAAACTCGTGAATTTGTCTCTGGGATTAAGTGGAAAATGGAGCTGTGCAACTGTGCGTTGTCCAAGCAAAATGAGGTTCTCTCTGTTTCCATGACAGGTGTGTTGCTGTCCAGAGCTTGTCAGGAGTGGGAACGCAGGCAGCTCGGGGTGCCCTGCTGACCATATCATCACATTCAGGTTTGTGTTGTGGAAACTTCTGTCTATTTTTTTGCTTAGTCAACACTCTGGATAAGAGAAAATGCTGACAACTTTGCCTTTCTTGAGAATCACTAAGGAAACATTTCTTGTCAATCTCCTATCAAGTGCATGCAGAAGGGAAAGGGGGTTTTGCTTTGGAGAATGGCCTTGACTTTCAACATGCATTTAACAACCCATGTTTACGTGAGTACCTATCATGTGCAGGAGCATCTGCTAGTCATCACCAGTCACAAACATGAATGAGCTACATTCCTATCCTTAAGTAGCTTAGTACTTTCTCCTTTAAAAATCAACAGCCTAACTGGAAGGGCTAGAAGAGGGGTACAGAGAAAGTAATAAGGGAATTTTTATTTGTCGAACTTCCTTATATGGCCCTAGGAACTAGGCAGATCTGAATTTGAACAGTGGCTCTAACACCTATTCACTGTGACTTTGGTTGGTGCAGTGTATGTAACTTCTCTAAGTCTCTATTTCTCTTATTTGTTAAATGGGGACTACCTGGTCACTGCTGGGCTGTTGGGGTAAATGCATGAGATGCCGTGTGCACAGGATTGGTGCAGTGCTGGGATGTCAGCTTTCTCCCAGCTCTTTTATGCCATGCTGCATCCCCTGGCAGTCATGCAGACGCCTCTCACAGCCTGCCTGTGCTCCTCAAGTGACCACTGGCATTAAGGTGACTTCTCCAACTGTATTTTAGCTCTGCAACATAAAGAAATCTAACGCATGGGGATGACCATATAGTAGTGAGGATAGTTTTTTAAAAACCAACTTTCCAAAATTTATGTCCAAATGATTTTGGGCTCTTCAAAGAATGATCACACATGAGAGGTGTGGTAGTCATAGGCTGCTCACCAATATGCTGGCCCTTCTTCTTCCAGGCACCCAGCAGGGTTTTACTTCTCCATACCTGGGACATTAGGCATGCCACATAACTTTATGTGGCTAATGAAATGTGAGCAGAAGTGACTAGTGTCACTTCCAGGAGGGAGCTTTAGAAGATCCCACTCTGACTGCTACCACCATCATGGAAGTCAATGCTGAGATGGGGCTTGTGTCAGCCTAGGCCCGTGACATATTACAGGGAGCAGGAGCCCTCTGATAATCCATGTTAAAAATAAAGCAAGGGTGAGAGGGCCCTTTATGATCAGACTTTTGTTGCATTGCACTACTGAGATTCTCAAGTTATTTGTTTGTGTTCTGCCTAGATTAATATAGGGGATTGCACATGTGTTCTAAGAATTCTGCCTTGCTCCAAACATTTCAGTAATTCCTGTGGTGGAATTGCATTCAGGGTTAGCCTATGACAACCACAGTCTCAGTGTAAAGCCATTCTTGCTCTCTGCCCAAGCAGTATTGCCAGGCTTGACCCTCCCTTTTACTCATTAGACTTGACTCTGACTGATCTGCTCCAAAGAATAGATTGAGCATCATTGAGCCTATTAGGATGAATGTGCCCTTTAGAAGCAGTGGCTTACAAAGGCTGGAGTGGGATATGGAGGCAGTTTGCCCAGGGTGCAGGCAATAAGAAGATGTATTATCTACAGAAATTTTTAAAATAATACAACTGACTAAGTTGCAGTCTCTTTTTTTATCATCACCACAAATCTGCATGTCTAAACAACATTAGGAACAAAATACTCCACCCTTCCCCACTATATAACTGTTCAGAAAGCAATTACAAAGAGGAATTTTTAAAACTTTTGAACAACAGAAATGCAAATTGGAGTGTGGGCCACTATGGTGAGGGTTTTGAAAAAGATAAAATTCATTTGGGATATTTATTTAAGAGAAAAAAGAAAAATCATTCCATTTTATGGTTGCCCTTTGTACATTAATTTGGGTGTTGGCTTATGCATTTGTTTCTAGTCATAAGGACATTTGTCTAGATCTTGTTCTCTCTAGATTGTAAAACCCATGAGGGCAGGACTGGGCCCCATTCATTCTTAGGTCAGTTCTGTGGTCCTGTACACAAAATTGGTCTCCAATATATATGTTGGAAGATTTAAACTAGGCTAGCAGTGAAACAGTATTTTCCTTTTGGTTTTGTCAGTCATGAACACGACAATCAGGGCAATGGCTCTGGCCCACTGCTTTGATGGGTCTCCCTGTTGTAGATGCTGAGAAACTCAAGGTGCCTTCTCTTTGGAGAGAGACATGGGTTCCAGCTGCTCATGCTAACAAAGATCCTAGGCTTATCCACATCTGGCCTGTGACCCACATCCACTGGCATTCAGTAACACTGAGAAGGGGGTGCCTACCCCTGTGTCCACATGTGTGCCCTTGGTTGCTCTTCAGTGAATATCACTGGTCCTTTCATGTTCTTTCCTTGCTCTGTTATCTGTGTGAAATGACGATCAAGAAGGATGGGTGAAAAGGGAAGAACAAGTTTGATTTTTCTCAAGAACTGTACTCCTACATGAGAGCCTTGGTTGCAAATAGGATCCTGTAGGCGACAAGCTGGGGGTAGGGGTTGGAGAACAGCTTGAATGCTGGCTGCAACTCCAGAGTCTAGTTCTGGAAAATATGAATGAATCTGATGCTTGTAAAGGTGATGGTTTGGATTGATCCACAATAGTCAATCATTGAGGAAAGTTCCTGGATACCAAGTCATAGTGAGGTTGGACTTGGGGGGAAATGTTACCCTCTTAAAATCTGATTGTTAAGTTATGATGGTGGGAGGGGCCTGAGGGGATGCTTGGGCCAGAAGGAATTTTTTAAGTCATTTTGGATGACTACCTTAATGTTTTCTGGGTGAGGGTCTAAGATTGAAGGGAGCATGTGCAGCCTCTGGCCTGTTTGGGGTCCATCCCAACTTTCAAGGGACCTTCCAGAAGAAGAGAGTGGCCTTGGGAAGACCATCTTGTGAGCTGGAGCAGGTCTCCAGGGCTAGATTGATGTCATCCAGGACTTTCAGATGTGTCGGGGTTAATGAAAAGCCAAACAACCCAAGAATTTTCATTTATGCTTTTTCCAGAAAAGTATAGGGTCATTTTTGAGCTCCTGGAATAAAATGATAGAATACAGAGAAACTGGAAACTATCTACATTTCTCTACTGCAAGCTCTATGCCTGTGGGTTTGGCAGTGAGAGTTTAGTTGACTGATGTGCAAGTGCTTTTGCACTTACAGACTTGACGTGAGATTCTAATAAAAGAGGTGCACAAATGCTTGGCCTTGTTTTTGCTCCCTGAGAAGAACTCCTGGACTTTTCCATTATCCTTCCTGGAAAGAACAACTGAGTGGGCAACCCTAAACTGATTCTGAATAAAGCAAGTATGCCTGGCAGAATTATCTGATTTAAAGAAAACAATTCTTGCCTTAGGAAACATATATGTGTTTCTAAGATTTCTGATAGAATGCTTCGGTAGATAAGTGGGTTTAGAAACCATGATTACTACCATATTTCTTATAAAAAATCTTGGAGTAATTTAGAATATGATCTTTTTTTTTTGTTTCTGTCCATTGGCCATTTGTTATTCAGACAATAATAGGAATACAACTCCAAGCATGACCTTGGGCAGGTCACTTAACAGTTTTAAGCCTGTCATCCATGAAACATAAGGGTTGTACCCAGTAACCTCTGAGGTCCCCACTAGTACCAGAAGTCTCTGATTTGGATGAAGGGGGAGACAGCTGTCAAGGTGAAGTTATGTGTGCACCCCCATGCCATTCCTTTTTCATAACTTACATTTTCCTTAGTGCCTAAGAAATGCCATTACATAAATGTAAGCCTTCAAATAGTGTTTTCTCTTTTCATTCTAAAAAAGGTTTTGAACTTTGCAAAAAAATGTTTTGGTTAAGATGGAGCAATTAAACATACTGTTGAAACATTATTTTTAGGTTTAGGTTTGCATATTATTTCACAAACCCATTCCCTCTGTCTCTCCTTTGTCAAAGGATTTAGGCAACTTATTTATTTGGCTTTCATCAACTATCTTTTTTCCTTCCTATTCAAAATAAGCTCTGTTTCCTTTTTCCTGGCTAGATGAAAGCCTGTGTACTCTGTTCTTCCTGATATCAACCCAGCGATGGTGCTACAGGGGTTCACGTCACTCCAGATAGTCAGTTTCAAAGGGAAGTTCGGAGGCTGTGGGATGAAAAACAAGCTTCAATTTTCCTCTTCAGATCTCTCCAATACATACTGTCTGTGTATTATTGCAGAAAACCCATTCAAAAATAGACCATTTCCTTCCCTGACTCGGTGCCAAATCAAGAAGTGGCACATAATGTATTGTTGTGTTTATTATGCATCATTTTGCTGCTGACACTGGGGCCATCAAATATTGGGAAATTTACAGCCAGGGAGGTCCAGCCATCATGCCTGAAGTGAAGGACAAAGTATTCTGTTATTCATCTCCAGCTCCGGCCCTTTATGATCAGACAGTGAGCAATATACTTATCAAAGTCAAAATAACCTTCACTTTAGAAAACATACTTGTCCTTAATTGCCAGAATAAGAATACATAAGCAGCCTCTCTCTTGATAATGGAATGAAGGCTGAGTTGATGTAAGTTTTGAATATTTTGTAATTTGCCAATAGCTGTGTTCTCAATTAAGTTTTAATTCACAAATTGTGTGTATATTGTACCGGAGAAGTAGAAAACAATTTGTAGTTTAAAACTATTTATATAGCCTAAATATGTACATCTTACTTATGATATGTACACTTATGCTATGTATTTTTCTCTTTTGAGTCAAAGCTAAGGCCGGCCAGTAGTCCTATTACTATGCCCCAGTAGTCCATAGCTATTAAGAGCTTGAATGCTGAAACCAGAAAGACGAGAGAATGAATCCCCGACTATCTCTGTGACTTAGGCATATGCCTCCATTTACTCCTCTGTAAAATGATAATAATAATAGTACCTACCCCCCTAGAGAGGCGTTTTAAGGGTTAAATATATCGCGTATATTGCAAAATGCTTAGTTTAGTTAGTACATCATGAGAACTTGAGGAATATTAGCCATTATTATTATTTCCCGCCCTCCTATTATTGTTAAAAACAATAGTCTGTAGAAAACACACATTGTCAAGTCCTTTATATAAAAGGTACAGGAAGCAAGTGTTACTTTACAAATATATATATATGTGTGTGTGTGTGTGTATATATGTATATTATGGTTCTAGATGGTGTAGGGAGGCATGTAGTTTTGAGAGCTTGACAGAGATGACTCAGCAGAAGACGGCAGTGAAAATAATTCTTACTTGATATGGCATTTCTGTTTACTGTTTACTGTGCTTACCTCAAAATGTACCTTATGCAAGACACAAGATATCTTATATGTTGGAGTTGGATTAATCTATATAGTGGCCTCTGAGCATTGAAAGTTAGAGATGTTTATTCGGAAATAGGCAGGTTCTAATATGTGGATAGTACTCCTGTGCCTACAAGTTGCAGTGTGGCCAAATGTAAAGGAAAAAATAATTAGGAAATGAGTGCCAACTCTGTTTTGGGAAAGACAAGGAAAATCTCTGGAATTTGGTCATTCTTCCTAGCTGAGACCAGGAGGTGACATTAATTGACAAGCATCTTGTGAGCTATAAAGTCAGAGTGACAGCATTTGCTTTCTTGGGTTGTCAAAAATCCTTTCTAATGATGGTGGGTGAGTCATCAGAAGGTGAATGGGAGAAAAGGGCTTGAGAAGAGAAACATTGAGAAATAAAATGATTGGCCATTTTATTTGCAGAATAATTGGCTTGAGAGTGTCGTTCTTTTTCTTTTTTTCCCCCACTCTCTGGTGTCACTGTAGGATTAAGTTTAGGCAAATGAACTGTTAATAGGCCATAATTTCAGACCGATAGCCTATTTAAAAAATCACAAGACAAACAATAGAGGACTTTATTTGAAATGAAAATTACAGTTTGCGTATTTTTATCTCTTCCTTTCCTTTCCTTCTTCAAACTAAGTTGAATAGACAGGAAAAACTGTTAGAATCTGCTCGTAATTCATCTCTCTCTTCCTCTCTGCCCGTCCACACACCCCAAAACAAAAGCCTTATCCAAAGTCGTATCCAAAAGTCTTACTGCAAACTTCCCATTCAAGCTGTACGTGTATTCCATAAAAATTGTTTGGCTTTCACAAGAACCACCATTCTGAGAAGAGGAACCATGATGCATATTAATAGGTGAAGAAAGCTTTCCTGGGAAGGACCATAAACCTTGAAGGCCATAAACTCTGGAATTGGATTCCAGAATGAAAGTGCTATGAAAGCCCAGAGCACAGGCTAAGTATGTGTGGGACCGAGTAAATAAAAGTTTTTTGTCCCAAATTGCAAAGTACAGTCAGTGAATTGTTTACTGGGCTCTGCCACCTCTGCCTCCTCCTTTTGGCCCACTTGTGGCTTTCCGAGTATGACTCTGCAATTAATGGAGAACATAAAATTTAACGAAACAGGGTAAAATTTGGGCTGGCTAAATTTTTTTTGAAGAGGTTTCATTATAAATTTTAAAGAGATGTTTTTGGCTGGCATTTTGAACTGAACAAGAAACTGTCATCAGATTAGTACGTTGACCTCCAGAGGCACAGTTCTCTCCAGAAGGCTACTCTCGTGGGCACAGCTGCCTCTAGTAGGGGCCGAAGGGGAAGCCCAGCTCTGGCTTGTCCTGTGTGTACCTGAAGCCTAGAAGCAATTCTTTGTGACAGTCAGCTTTCCAAGTGGCCTCCCTCTTTCCTGACATTGCAATCTTAAAGGTGCCTGTGATTTCATAGTCTTCATAAGGCCACAGAGGAGTGTTTGTTACCAGGTTTGTAGCACTAATCCATACTCATTCATGCCGGATCTCCAGTAGAGTTTCTGCCAAGCACTGCGGGCCCCACCCAGGCCTCCCACGGTGCGGTCACAGCACACAGGTTCACTGGGAGAAGCTGGTGCCGCTATCTGTGGCACATTTTCAGTCCATAAATCCTTGGCATCCTCATGACTGCTTGCTAGGCCTCCAGCCAGTATTACAGCATATGTGTGAATGTCACATTCCTGAGAGGGAGAACTGAGCTTTCTCTCCTGGACGGTGTGTACAGACCTCCGGGTGCTGACCAGGCATGGGCTGTAGCTTGTACAATGCTCTTCTTTGACCCGTGTCCCAGGACAGGGCCCAGGGCCTTTGTATACAGACACATACAACTGCCCCTCACAGCGGGCATGCAAGTGCTCTGTTAATATGAAAGGTGGCAATGTGTTTATTTTGCTTTGGGTTTAATTGAGCCACAGACACTTCTTGCTTTTTTTTCATTCCAGTAGGATGATTGGGCTTCCCAAGGTTGGCAGTACCAGCCGAGAAGACATGTCCTGTAGAAAGCTAAGGCATCGCTTTAATAAAGAGTTGATGATTACGGATGAGTCCTTGGAGATGGGAGAGAAAAATGCCACATATATTAGTTTTTTTTTTTTTTTTAAGACAGAGTCCCACTTTGTTGCCCAGGCTAGAGTGAGTGCCGTGGCGTCAGCCTGGCTCAGAGCAAGCTCAATCTCCTGGGCTTAAGCAATCCTGCTGCCTCAGCCTCCCGAGTAGCTGGGACTACAGGCATGTGCCACCATGCCCGGCTAATTTTTTGTATATATATTGTTAGTTGGTCGATTAATTTCTTTCTATTTTTGGTGGAGACGGGGTCTCACTCAGGCTGGTTTCGAACTCCTGACCTTGAGGGATCCACCCGCCTCGGCCTCGCAGAGTGCTAGGATTACAGGCGTGAGCCACCACGTCTGGCCAGTTTTAATCACATAATTCATTTTTCTGTTGAGATTTTTTTTAACAATGTAACATGTTCATATTTAAAATTCTGAAAGAGGAATAAGCCAATAGAGAACCTAAGGTCGGAAGGGGAGGGCACAGGGCAAGCCAGCGTCACATCATAAGTGTTAGGACAGGGAAACTCACAAAGATGAGGTGTGGGCACCAATGAAGGGAAAGGGAGGCAGCCCTGCTTTGCATTCCTCACTTACAAATGGAGATGGTGCCTGTAGGAGCTCAGGAGGGGAAGAAGAAGGTGACAGGGAAAAGGGTCTCCAGGACAGATCCCAGACCCATAACCAGAGTGCTGTTACTCTTGAGCGAGACAATAGAGCTCCTTTCCTGCATTCAGCAAATCTCTATAAATTGCTTACTCTATGCCATGGATTGTGCCCTGGAGGTACTGGCTTGTCCTCATTAGTCACATCTACATCTTCAGTGTGTGTTTCTATCAGTCCACAAGGTGCTAGGTGCTCCAAGAGAGTTAACTGGAGTCAGCAGTGGCCTCCCTGAATTCTGTAGAAAAGACAAGATGCATATGCTTCTATTATAGTGCTCAGTGTTTGGAAATGAGCAGTCTTGCATTGTTATGCAAATAGCAAGGTAATAGAATGTGTATAAATTACAATAGCTGCAATTACTCACAGGAAAATTTGTTGGTGCTTAGTTATGTTATTGTGTTCACTGAAGATTATAGCTTGTTACTTTCTGTTCTAATATACTTTAACCACTTAAGTTTTGAAATAGAAATGAAATGCTTAGCAAGAAAGATATATATGTTTCTTATATTGCATTAGACAGGTTAATATGTTTTTGCATTTTATAACAGGGAACTTTATTAGCATGATGAAATTAATGCATGCAGGGCAATATCTTCCGAACCAGTTGTTACCAGTAGATAAAGTCTGATGCGGTAATTGCTAACTGAATCTCAGATCAGGGTTATTACTGAAGTAAAATCATTCACTGTGGGATGATCAGAGCTACAACATTGTGAATTATAAAAGACCTGCATTCGTTCTCTAGTTTTAATTAGCTAAAGAGGTGTCCTGGGTGGTTTTGAAAGGCTCATCTTGTCGATATTGTTATTTAGAAATGATTTACGATATTGTTACAGGGTCTGCTAATGTTTCTATCATTAAAGGTCTATCATTTCCATTACAAACTCTGTTGTTGAAGGCTTTGCAAACATGGCTTAAATATTTGTTTCAAAGCTCTATGTGTGTGTGTGTTCAAAACATTTTCTAAGGCCTTAAAACCCCAAGAGTTACTGTTTATGGATGTACCATTATTGCTATTATTTATTCATATGACAATGCCCAGCTTCAATCCCATAAAAAGATATAAACCTAATTTTTTTAGGAAATGACTTCTCTCTTTTATTCATATGTTGTTTATGTTTGAAACTAAGTCTTGGTTACCTGAAAATCTGCATGAGCAGACCTGACATAATATACATTCTGCCACTTAATTATTAGGGTTCTTCTAATATGATGTTCAAATGTTAATACAGTTTCCAGAAATATCTAACTTATGATCCGAGGTGGCCCTGAGAGAAATTTCCATATTGTCAATTCCTGAATAAGTATAAATAAAATATTTTTGAAGAAAACTGTTCTTCAAAAGATTACAACAATTATATTCTTGAAAAATCTGTTTGCCAGATTTTAATAACAATAGGTTAAGTCATATTCCCTAATGTCTGCATTTCTGTCATTACATCATCTCCTAGGTACAACTGAAGGACTGTGGCTACTGCAGTAACCAGGGAAGACGTCCATGGGATCCAGGCCTGTGCAATCCTCGAAGTTTTAGATCTAAGAGGTACATGTACTGCAAAAAGTCCTTTCTAAGGAAGTGATAAACTTTCACGGGAGTTTTGTTTTGAACTTGAAAGAACCATATGAATTAACTATTCTTATTTATGGCTCAGAAATGAGAAAAATGAGACCAAAGGAGGTTGAGTATTTGTCCATAGACAAGTATCTAATTAGTCAAAAGACCTTGAGCCAGAATATAGGCAGTCTAGCAATATTTCTTTCTGCTACATGCTTGCCTTGCATTGTTTTTGGATAGTTGGGAAGCTTTCCACTGGCTTTTAGAGCTCTGAGAGGCATTCTTATCCTGACTACTATAGTAACATTATCATAAAACCTCTTGTTCCTAGTTCTCAGGTAGAACCCTCTGTCAGAAAAGGAATCTCAGTAGTGATATGCTGAATTTTAACATGTAGATTTTCATATAAAAATATTTTTTTCATGGTGAGAGGCAATAGAATATGAATTACTCATGTTTCATAAGTAAATGCTGTATAAAAATGATCTTGTGAAAAAACCTGAAAGAACACTTATAAGGAGGTATATATCATATTTACAACTGTAGCGGTGAGCTAAGCTCCAGTTAGACAAAGGTATGAAACTAAATTAGAATTTTTGGAACAAGTTTACTCTAATTATTAAACTCAAAATTTATTTTCATAGAAGATTAAAAACTATGTAAGAAATTTTTATTTTTAAAAATATATTTATGTTTCTGAATGTCAGCTATCACAAAATATGCCTTCCTATTAAGTCTCATATTTATTATTATTAGAAGTTACACATGTTTCTGCCCAGTCACAACAAACATTAAAAAAAGCATCACTGAAGGGTTGTGTGTCAGGTGTAATAGGGCCGGATCCAGCATTTGTATCAGTGTGATGCTAGCTGTTATAAAAACACTCAGAATCTATAGTGGCCTAAACACTATTTCTCATTCAGTGAAGTCTCAAGTAGATATTCTTGGCTTGTGGCTAGCTTTCTTCTCAGTGAGGAAACCCAGTCTTCTTCCATCTTGGGGCTCCGTCATCCTCATCATGTCTCTATGTTCACACCCCGTGGAAAGAGTGGGCGGGGGGCACACTGACTTCTCACCACACTGCCCCATGGCCCTCACACACATCCCCCGGGCAAGATGACTCACAGGTCCCATCTAGACTCAGGAATGTCAGTTTTGGCTGGGTAGCTGCTTCTCAGTAACAACTCTGTGCTTTGGAAGGGGAAGTATGAATTTGGGAGAGTCAGTTTCCTCTGCCACAATAACTTACCCATAATCAACACTCAAGACACATGATGGTTAAAGACTAGTTTTAGAGGCTAAGGAATAGGATATTAATAATTTCGTTCAGAGAGTGCACAAATTTGTGTTTGTTTATATGACATTTCGGCAAGGGCTTGGGGTTGACTGGCTCACATGGACATTTTAGGCAGGCTAATTGTGTGGTGTGTCTTCAAACTGTCTTTAAATATTTGTTTAATAATTATTTAGCATGGGTGATGACATTGTTTACTCTTAAAGATGTATACCTATTTATGTTCAAAATATAAGCCTTACTATGTGCAATTTCCAAAGTACAAAGCCTATTAGAAGACATGCGTATGACATATATATTAATGTTTGAAGACATATATAAAAGTAAATATATAGTGTTATATACATATTTACTTGTGTATACATATATAATAAAGTAAATTAAATAATGAAGTCACTCAGTCCAAGATCAAAATTCCACACTTTCATTATTCAGTTATGGAATTTGAGCAGGTTGTGAATGCCAGTTTACCTGCCTCTCAGTGGCGTGAACCTGTAGGCTTCAGGGATGGTGGCTTTCTTGCAGGATAAGGCACAATTTAGATCATAGAAACTTCAGAGATAATGTGTCCAGAGGAGCTGAGAAGAGATTTTCTTGCCATTTAAGGGTACTGTCAATTTGAGTGTGAGCATTTTTATTCTAAGTTAGTAGTTACTATAAAAAATGTTGAAAATCCAAAATAACTGGTATCATATTTCCAATTTATCCTAATGATATGTTAGTGCCAAGATTTCCCACCAATTATTCCTGTTTGGCATTTTGTCAGTCTGCCAGATGATTCCACAAGTTTGCAACTTGACAGCATTTATTTATGGCCTCTGGAGAGGTATATTACTTCTAGTTCTGATCTAGCTAATCAATGCCTAAAGAACTATGAATCTGTCTCTACACAGCACAGTAATACCTGGAGGACTTTTTGAGGTCACAGTTCTCTTGAAGTCATAGGGGACTGAGGTTATGCTATGTTGGTTATCTACATCTTCAAAGCAGTGCTCCTTAACCGTGGTGACACACTGGAATCACCAGAGGACCTTGTATGAACTACTGATGCCTGCTCTATCCCCCACCATGGTGGCTATGATTGCTCTGGAGCGAGACCTGGACATTAATAGTTTTTAACAGCGCTCCATCTAATTCTAGGAAGCTCTTTTTAAAAAAAAGCTCCCCAGGATATTTAGCAAGGGTTGAGAATCACTGATCAAAAGTGATAGCCCCTTTATAGCAATGTTTAATGAGTGGAGATCCTTTTATGGAAATCACCCATGATCTGTCAGTCTACAAGCCACTGTGATGGAAAAGTTGGAGCTGGCGGTTTTATTGCAGATGGTCTTGATAAGATAGCTAAGTGTGTTGTTATCTCTCAGATGTTCTGTTCTCACCTCTGGGGACTAACTCTAACTTAACAGCTTATGTTTTAGCCTGACAACAGGGGACATATGAAAAACAAATAGACTCCAGCAATTTATTATCTCTTTTACCCCAAATGATATTGTATTTATTTCTCTTCCATTACTATATTTAATCAATATTAAGAGTGACTTCTGTTTATAAGTGAATATTTCAGCATTTAATCATTTATTGATTCAAAATATTTGTTTATCCTTCTATGTATCAGGCACCACAACAGTCTTACAAGCAAACATGTCAGTCTCTTCCCAACCAAAACTGTGGAAATAGACAAATCATTTTGTAGGGTTCCTGTTTATATACCTCAACATCTTTGAGACAAATACTTTACAGTGCTTTGTAAGAGGCAGTTGGATGGCTTTTTCAACAATGAAAGTCTGCCAGTCGTTTTTTTGTTGGGCAAAAGGTATTATTATTAATAGAACACTTACTATAATGATTCTGGAGTTTCTAATGTAGTTACCAAACTCTGGTGCAGTGGTTCTAAACCTTTTGTACTTATGGCATACCACTGCCAAATCAGAGAATTTTGGGTTGTATACATGAAAGGCATGAAATATGAACAGTGGATAAAAAGTAAGCACAGAGTTTTTTTTTTTGAGACAGAGTCTCGCTTGTTGCCCAGGGTATAGTGAGTGCCGTGGCGTCAGCCTAGCTCACAGCAACCTCAAACTCCTGGGCTCAAGCGATCCTTCTGCCTCAGCCTCCCGAGTAGCTGGGATTACAGGCACGCGCCACCATGCCCAGCTAATTTTATATATATATATTAGTTGGCCAATTAATTTCTTTCTATTTTTTATAGTAGAGACAGGGTCTCGCTCAGGCTGGTTTTGAACTCCTGACCTTGAGCAATCCGCCCGCCTCGGCCTCCCAGAGTGCTAGGATTACAAGCGTGAGCCACCACGCCCGGCCCACAGAGTTATTTTTAATAGAGAAAATTAAACAAGTATAAACACCTAACGAAAGGGACTACTCACAAGTTATGGTGCATCATATGGTGGAATGTTACAAAACAGATTAAAGTTTTCTAAAAGAAAATAGAGAAATGCTCATAATATATTATTTAGAGAAAAAGCTGAATATTAATAGCACGATGCTTTCTAGAATGCATAAATATTCATACTGACTCTGGTTTTCTCCATCCCCTGGGCACTTTGGGTTGATGGCAAAGTTAGGAAAGTTGTCCTGAACACTTACCCAGGCAAAGGGAGTCTGAGTATCTGTTTTTTTGTGGTCTGGGTTTCCAATTTCTGGTGATTTCTTCCGAGTATGAGGATGGAATAGCCTGGGCAAGACAATATGGATGTCTAACTAAAAGGTTACTACCTAGAAATGACTGGAACCAAAGTGATAGGTCAGCAGCACCTCGTAGCTCTTTTATTTAGTGTAGGCCATCATTTCCACTTACCATGTCACTCTTGGTGGCATAACACCCCTCCCAAATCCCTCTAAAACCTTCCCCCAGAGTGGAATTTCACTAGAACATACACACTCCCATTCCTTATTAGCGTTTTTCTCATTTGTGGTTGGTTTTTCTTATGATTATGTAATATTAGGCAGTGGTTCTCAAAGTGTGGTTCCCTGGACCCACAGCATCAGCATCCCCTGGGAATTTTAATGTTTTAAAATTTTTACTAGTTAACTATGATATCTTCATTATCTTTAGAATTCCCCTAATACTGTTTGTCATTCAACAATTTATAGGATTAAGATAGCTAAAATGTACATAGTTCTTAATTTGTGTTCTTCGTGCTTCTAAGTGCTTTCCAAATATTAACTTATTTAATCCTCATAATCACCTTAAGAAATAGGTGATTATTTCCTTATTTTACAAAGAAGAGACTTGGACACAGGGAAAATAAATAACTCATCTAAAGCCATACAAGTATAAAAAATGCTCATAGGAGAAATAATGGAAGCAAGTATAAAATGTTTAGTAGTGGTTATTTCTGGATGTAGGACTATAGATGGCTTTAAATTTCTTTTATGTGCTGTACTATATTTTCCAAAACAAACACATATTACATTATAAAAAAACTCCAAAATATTATTGAAAAGAACTAAGGCAGACATTTCAGAGAAGACCTGGAGTAAGGGAGCACCAGAACAGAAGAATGAGTTGTAATTTAAAAAACCTTCTCTCTCAGGTCAGGATCCTGGAAGCTGCTGAGCAAGTGAGGAAATAAAGAGCCCCAGGTGTGTGGGCTCCCTGAGCGTCACTGGAAATCCTGGGAGGGCATGACATTGAGCAATCTGGTCTTTCTGATGTCTTAACAGGTTTTGAAACTTATTGTCTTTGTAGGCGGCAGTGGATAAGTGCGTTTTATCACAGTGAGTCGGGGAGACATTTGATGGAGCAGGACCCAGCTCTCTGCATCCAAGCTGTAAGGAAGCTTGGCCATTAAATAATGCCCTGACTCATCTTTAATTAGGAGCTCAATGTGGGAAAGAAATTAGTGTCTTCCCGTGTGTGGGAAGTATGGAGAAACAGCCGTAAGTTTTCAAAATAGTCCATTATTAACAATCTGCACTGAATCGATTGCTACCCACAGCCCAGTCAGTGCTTAAACAAGCTGGACAATAGCTGAAGTAATTATTTGGGGTAAATTATTGCCATTGTAAAATGTAATCAATGTTTTATTACAGCAAAAAGAGATGTTTTTTTCTTAATTTCATTCTTCACCCCCACCTTTCCTCAGCTCAATCTCCTTGTCTGGAAGAATGATTTTTTGCTTTCCTCCCCCAGATTGGCAAGAGCGTTTCAGTCATCTGAATGTGGCAAGACAGGACACATCTTGTAAAGGTTTTCCATTTTAATATTCCTTAATGACCAATAACAAATTCTTTATAGTTAATCTGTTGTTCTCATGAAAACAATTTAGATGGTTAAAAAAATCAATCATTAATGAGCAGTAAATGACAGCTCCCCAACAACACAGCTGTATTTTTGTAAAAGTGATTAAACATTGTCTGCATTCATAATTGCATGGTTAATAAGAATGTTGAGCACCAAGTCAAGCATTGTTGCTAATGATGACAGATTATGATGCTACAAATGCTTTGGAGTTATGGGGCTAAATTTTCAAAGGCAGTCCCTGGAACGGAATGCACACAGACCCACTAAGTATTCAATTTGCATGGACCATTACCAGGTTTGTACATGGCATTTGGGAGCTTTGCAGTTGAGACTCTTTTGAAAATCTGGCTTATTATGACAGAAAGCATCTGTAATTAACAGTAACTGATCTCCCTCTGCCCAGCCTTGGTGAAAGGTGTAAAAAGCTTTGTGTGTGGTTTGATGGAGCCCCAAACCCCTTTGATGAAGAGCCCTGAAGCCTGAAAGGAAGGCAGAAACTCTCTAGGGGCACAATTCATCCTTACAGGCAGGTGTAAATATCTGAATCTCATAAGCAGGGAAGAGAGTGAGCAAGTCATTATAAGGGGACTTGGTAAAGTCTCATCTCCGGGATCCTGTCACAGATTATTTACCTCTCTCCTTTTGGCCATAAATACACTATACCTTAGGTGTTCTTGGATTATCATGTACAGGTCTGTTTAAAATCTGAGATTGTCCCATGGTCCTTTGGGGACTGTTAATTGTGCTGAGGTATGAATTTGAATCTTTATGAAGCTGTGGGCAGAGTGAGTCACTCTGTGACTGAGCAAGCCCCATCTGCTGCTCAGTTTGTACTCTGATCAGGTATGAAGCAATTCCGTTTATGAAGCTATGCACAGCCACAGTTTATGAGAAAAACTGCTTGCTTTTAGGGAATTTATGAATTTGTGTATTCTCGGAACTATCTTGTATCTCTCTGGGATGTTGAGGGTCTGATGGACTGTTAGGTGACATTATATCTTGTGCTGTTATTTACTTATTTCAGTTTGTATGGATGCCTTATCTTGACAGTACATTGGCCTAGCGAACAGAGACCATTTGTATTATTCCTTCGACTTCCTTGTAGCACCTCACTGAGTGCTGGTTTTTCTGCATCAGCCAGCCCTTCCTTGTCTGAGCAGAGGGTTATCGAGTCTCATAGTCTGCAAGACAGAGTGGGATAGGGTTGAGAGCATGGGTTTAAGATGCCTGGTTTGAAATGGTTTGAAATACCATTCTGTCAACTTCTAGTGACATTCCACATCTCTTAGAGCCTTACTTTTCCTCATCAGTAAACAAGGAGTAATATTGTTATTTCTTAGGGTTATTGTTGAAGATTCAGTGAGATAAGTATATGAAACTTTTAGTAGAGTGACTAGGACTTAGCATGTCTTTGATAAAAGTTAGCTGTTCCTGTCTTTATCATCATTAAGGTCACAGGGCTAGGTCCTGAGCAGCTAAACACTACAGCTGAGGTCAGGATCTCTTTAGCTGGGCTGGGTCATTCTCCATAGATCTAAGGCAATGAGGCTGCACCTAATGTGAGTGTTCAGTGGCTGTTGCTGACAAGCGGTTACTTATGTACAATGGGCTGAACTGCGTTCCTCCTACACCTAGAAAGGTCCGTGCATATTGTAGATAGTGGAAAGAGGGAATGCCAGCTCAGCCAGACAGGACAGCCCAGAGGCATGACAGGTGATATAGTCAGAGGGTCCTACAACTCCAGTCCCAGCATTGGAAATCACACCCAGGACTGCTATAGAGCCACAGTCAGGACAGTTGATGGGGCAGAGTTTTTTTTTTTTTTTTCATTTAAAACAAATTATTATATTATGTGTACATAACAGTTATGTATCTTTATAGGGTACATGTGATGTTTTGATACAGGCATACCATGTGAATTAATCACATCAGGGTAATTGGGATATCTATTGCCTCAGGCATTTATCATTTCTTTGGGTTAGGAACATTTCAATTCCACTCTTTTAGTTATTTTAAAGTATACCCTAACTTATTGTTGATTACAGTCGCTTTGTTGTGCTATCAAATATTGTTCATTCAATCTAACTATATTTTTGCATCTATTAACCATCCCCAGCTCTTTGGAGCCTATGATAGCAACAGAGATCTGAGATGATGCTTGCTCTGACTCTTGCTAGAGACTTCTAACCTCTTAAAGAACCTTTCCTGTGTCCGGCTCAAGCCTGTTATGCCTGTGTCAATGGGCAAGGGAATTTTTATTAATTAAATAGCAGAGCCTAGATGTAATTTAAACATTTTACAGGCTCTAGTACTGTCCCACATTCTTCTCCGCCTTGGGTTTTTTTTTGCCTTCTAAAGACTTAGGGACCTCATCACAAAGGACAGTCAAAAAATATGTGCAGAATGAAATTGAACCATGGAGGAAGAATGGGCTTGTGTCTTTGGCTTAGTTTTCCTCTTTTCTGCTGCAGTGTCCTTTGGATCCTTTATTATAACAGCAGAGACTTTAAAAATATGCCTGAGAATTAAAACTGAAGGCAGAAAGGCATGGTGTTATAACATTTTAAAGAATCATGTGACTGTTCAACATTTAAAAATCAAAATCATTTAAAAAAATTGAAGAAGCAGGGGAGTGTGTGTGGGTCCAGGGATTTCATGAAGAACTTGAAATTATAATTTTAATACCTACCTTTGCTTTAATGCCGAATATCTTCATCTGACAAATGAAAATTATGGTGAAAATTACTCACTTCCTCTTTTTGGATGAAGAACAGTAGCTACTAAATGACTGCCAGATATTTTGCAGATATGAAAGGCTATAGCACAATAGTAATTTGCATGGTAATGGCCATGAACCAGGTCTTTACAACCCAGTGCTACAAGTAATTAACAAGAAGATTAGGCAAGACAGTCTGTCTTTGGGAGCCATCATACAGACTTGCAGACCTAGGTGTGCAAACATCCTTTTTCACTGATGAAACAGAGTAACCTCCTATGTGTTGTCACATATGGGTGTCAGTGCACTGGACAGAACTTATGATTTGCTGCAACATAATAGTAACTCTTCTCTTTGGAGAGCCCAGGCAATGCCCCCCCCCAACCCCTGCCACTGCCCTCCTCATTTATCCTGCTCTCCGTCACTTCTTCCCTTTATTTATGTTGTTCTCCAAGTTAGGAAGAGGCTCTTTCTTGGTCTCAGATTTGGCAAATTCTACAAAGAGAACCCATCTTCAAACTCAGTTCAATCTAGTAGTATACCCCTAGTGTGGCATCAAAACTGATATGAATAGCCATAGAACCTTCAGTCAATTTCTTTAACCTCTCTGAGACTCAGTTTCAAGATTTGCAAAACAAGGATTGTAACAGTAATATATACTGCTCTGGATTATTATAAGATTAAATAGGGTAATATGAGTAATTAGGAGTCAGTAAATTTAGGTCTAGTCTATGTGCTGCCTTTGACCACTCTGACCTTCAATGACACCTCCTGTGTTTGAATTCCTATTATGTTCATGATGTTTCATCTGTGACACATACCTTGATGCTTGTACAAGAATGGTTTTACATCATCCTCTTTTTGTGTTATGTATCTCAAAAGACCATATCCCATGTTTCTCAAGTTGTCTTCTGGAAAACAGAGGCTAAATTTTAAGTGAACACCCACTGGGCATCTAAGTTAAGCTGAGAATCAGATTTTTAGAGCTAGAAGGGAATATAGGAATGTGGCATGTTATATTAATATTTTCCAGGATGGCCACCACAGTGATTCACATCCGTCTTGCTCCTCTATAGTGTGGCCTTGCTACTCCTTCCCCCTATCAGGAGGTGAAGTCTAATTCTTTCTCTTGAACCTGATTGAGCTTGTAACTGCTTTGACCAGTTGAGTAGAGTGGAGGGGATACTATTTGACTTTCAAGGTTGGGCCTTAAAATTTCAGGTACTTTCTTCCTTGTCACGCAGGATCATCACATTTTGGAGTTCCCAGTCACTATGTAAGTAGTCCATCTACGCTGAGGTTGCCTTGCTGTGAGGAAGTCCAGGCCACATGGATAGGCTACCAGATATGTGAATGAAGAAGCCATCTTGAAAGTGGTTCTTCCAGCCCTGTTGTTTAAGCCATAGCAGTGTTAGCCTCCCCTTGGAGACCCTGGACAACATGGAATAAAGAAGAGCTGCCCCACTGTGTGCTTTCCAAATTTCTGATTCATAAAACTCATGGGCATAATAGAGTGTTTTGTTTTTTGTGCAGCAAAAAAGATTGGAACAAGGGATCACAATTTGACTATCACATTTTGGAGATTACATAGACCTAGAGAGGTTCAACAAATCATTCTATTAAAACAAGGACTCGGTGGCAGAATTATTCTTAAGCAATGGCTTTCTGGCTGGAAGGTCCATGCACTGTTCACTACATCATGTACCGTCTTAATTTTGACATCAGTCTTACATGTTTGTGTAGCTAAGACTTGACTTCCAGCCTCAGTACTCAAGGGGTGCACATTCTAAGAAGTATTATGCTCAAATAGTAAACTATGAGGAAATTAATTACATTCTAAGCCTAGCAGAGAGGATTCTGGTGCAGACTTTAGGTAGTGAGAGATGCCAAGAGCTCTTAGAGAAGGGATGAAGATGAAGAAATGGAGAAGGAGAGGAAATGAGAGAGTTCTGCTTTGACTGGCGCCTTTCAGAGAAGGAAGAGGCCAGCAGCATAGCAGGGTGGCAAAAGTCATGAGACACTGGTGGAAAAAGAGGGGTTGGAAAAGAGGAGCTACTTCACCTCCATTCAGGCAAATAACTGTGTGGTAACAAGAAGGTTGATGAGCAGCTTCAGCCAAACCCTTACTGTCTACAGCTAAAGGGGAAGGGAGAGGGAGGTAGCATGTGGAGCAAGAGGGAGCAGAGGGGGTTGGCATGAGAGGGGAGAGAGAGAGCTTGGGGAGAGAGATCGGGAGCCCAAACAAAGAAATAGGAAAACAGTGTCTAAAAAGTTAGGAAAAATTAGAGACCGTGGGAGATGATGAGGGAAATAAAGCACCAACAAAAAGTTCAAAGGAAACATTTGGGATGCAAGTTAAAGCAGTAAAGAGTGTCTGGAACAGATGGGAAAAATAGAGGTTGAAACACTGTAAGTGAAAACATTTGTGGGTGAAAAACATTGTAGGTAAAATATTAATTCAATTTTGATAAGAAAAAATAGTTTAGATGAGAGTTTAAGCAACACAACATATTTTGAGTTACCTGCCTACAGAGAAAGCCATATTATATTTCTAAGATGTTCCAAATAGTGAAGTTTGATATATCTTTGCATTGTAAGAGAAATTATATATATATAAAATTTAAAAAATGGATGGGCTTGGAATTGGATTTTCTTAGACTTTTAGGAGGAAAATCAGCATTAAGGAGTGAAAGTTTTTATTTGTAAGAAAGCAATAACAACTCAGTAGAATAGTGTGCATTATCTCACCAATGCCTGTATTTGAGACCAAAGAAGACCAGAAACATCAGGCTGTAATTTGTGTATTGACACCCTGGAGCTCCTTGCCATATGTACAGACCTTCTGGCCTTTATATTTTGACTTTTTTTGTGCCATAAGTCTGATATCTTGATGGTGATGAAGAAGAAGAAAAAGAAGGAAGAAGAAGTAGAAGGTGGTGGTGGTGAGGATAATGATTTTTATACATGCCAGATACCGTTTTAAGTGTTTTACTTACATTAACTAACATAATTTCCCAGCAATCATTTGCAGTTAGTTAAGTAACTTTAATTGTGCTCATTTTATGGATGACAGACAGCTCTCTCTCTTTCTCTTCCTTATATCCACATCTACTTTTATCTAAGTAATTGAGAAAATTAAAAAAAAATCTCTATCATGTTCGGTCATAAAAAGCAGTGGTCTGTAAGGTCCTGGTCATCCTCAGAACTCTGTGAGCCCTGCTCACCAAGGCTCTGCTCAGCAGTGAGTCACACTTCTGTCCCTATGCCCCACACTCCTAGTGCATTTGCTTATTAATCAAGTATTTGCTATTGTTAATAGAATGCTTTTTTCTGATTTGGGGAGAGTAGAATGTTATAAGACCACTTAAGGACAGGATTTTATTCTTTAGTGGCTGTCTGGTATAAAGGAGAGAACAGGAACTCTGGAGTTGGACAAGGCTTTGAGTTGAACCTCAGCTCCACTTCCTACTGTCCATTTGGCTTTGGACATTGTTTTATTCATCTGTAAAATGGGGAAAACACCATTCTCTTTCCAGGGTCATTATGAAGACTAAGTGAAATGAGAGATACAGAGTGCCTATGAAAATGCTTGAGAGCTAGTAGAGGTTTAATATTTATTACTTCTGCTTTTTTTTTTAAAGGACTGCCTATTAATGATTACAAATATTTGATATCAATCAAACAAAATGTTGATAAGGCCTTTGTATTAAGAGATGAAGCTTAAAACTTCATATTTTCATGTGCACATAATTACGCATCTTCATTATGAAATGATCACTGGATGAAAAGTTGGAAATAATTTTGTGATTGGGGTAAATGAGGGAAAACACCTGAAGGAGAAAACTTTAAAAATATTTTAATTTCAAGAGCCCTCTTTGGAAGACAGAAAAATGACTCCCGAAAGATAACCACATCCTAATCCCCAGAATATGTGAATATGTTACCTCTGGCAAAAACGACTGTGCAGATGTGATTGAGTCAAGGTCCTCAAGATGAGATTATCCTGGACACTCTGAGTGGTCCCAGGCTAATCACATGGGTCCTTCAAATCAGAGAACCTTTCAGACTGTGGCCAGAGAACGAGACATGATAGTGGAAGAGTGGTCAGAGAGAGGGGACTTCGCTGGCTTTGAAGGTGGAAGAAGGAGCTATAAGCTAAGAAAGGTAGGTAGCCTCTAAAAGCTGGAAAGGCAAGAAAATACCATATATTTTCCCCCCAAAAGCCTTTCCTGCTTATACCTATTAGCCCATGTTGGACTTCTGATCTACAGAATTGTAAAGTATTAAAATTGTGTTGTTTTAAGCCACTTTAAGCTTGAGGTAATTTGTTATAGCAGCTGTAGGTATGTATTTAAAGACAGCTTTCCACCTACCCCCCCCTTTGAAAGACTGACACTCAGTGTGGTCATGATTTGGCAGATACATTAATCTTGAAAGGGGTTCAGGGTCTAATCAAACCCTGATTGCCTGTATTAGCTTCTATGTTCTGAGTAATGACTGAGCTGTTAATGGTATAGCTGCCTTTGTTCTCAAGATGCCTGTTGGGAAGTCTTGACTGGAAATGTCTTAGCCCTATAATAAAGGCCTCCCTCCTGACAGTCCTTTTGAAGGAGTACCTTTGCAATGACCTTTCTTTCCCATGGCGACCCCTCTTGACTCACAGATAAACTCTTCCACAGTCATTATTGCATTATAGTGTTGCCACTCGTCACAGTTGATTTGAACAGCAAAGGTTACATGGCCCAATCTGGGCCAATCAGAATCTCCTTCCCAGGAGTTTGGACTGGGTTCAGGGACAGTTAGCTTCAGCTTCTGCCTGTGGCTTGAACTGAGGTGGTATTAGCTGGATGGTTGGCTAGTGGCTGTGGACATGGAGGATGCCACCATCTCTGAGGCAGATGGACAGAGCAGAGCAAAATGTCTGAGAGAAGGACCAAGACAGTGGTGGCCTTGTTCTTGCTGACTTTCAGTCAACATTTTTAACCCTACTGGGACCCAGGAACATCCCTGTCCCAGACTCCACAATGTGACATTGCATCATTATAAACAATGTTCATTTTCCTCCCCTTGCTAAGAGGGTTTCTGTTACTTGCAAACAAAAGAGCCTTGACACCTGACTGTGATGGAGATGAATCAACAGGATGGAAAGGAGACTGTATTAGTGTCATCTTGGGTTCTCATTCATGCCTCATTTCAAGGAGGCCTATGGAAAATCAGAGCAATATTCAATGACCTAGGGAGCATTTTATACTTCTACGACTGTATCTGGAATGGCAGGGCCTGCCTTTGTAGGGGTTGAGGCCCTGGTCATAGAATGCTTCTTTAGGCTCTGGCCAAAGGTGTCCAATTCTCACATTCAACATTAATGCCGGTAGAGGGGTATTTTAGGTCCGAATTTTGCAATTCCAGCTGACATTTCTGCAGCAAGCTTTAATATGCACCTTAAAGACCCAGCCTTAGTGCTATTCTGTAGTTACTTAATTTTGAGCATATGCCTGATAGAGATTATGCATTCTTAGAGGAGAAATTGAATCCACAAATTGTAGTTTTCCTAATTATCATTAACTCATAGAATTAAAAAAGCTACCATAAAAATCATGTTATCTAACCCTTTAACTATACAGATAAGGAAATATGCCCAGAAGGATAAAATGGCTTATTTTATGGTCCTTCATTGGGTCTGTATGTGTGTCTATATGCAGAATCACCAAACTTAGAAATTTAGAGAATGAGTTTTCAGAGACTACAGAAATCTTTGGACTATAATATTTTTATGAATATCAAGTAAGTTTTATAATGCAAAGAAAATATTTTTACCTTTCTTTTTATGAATTCAAATTCTTTCTATAAATCCAAATGTGTTCAAAGAAGTACAATTTCTTTGATGGATGGATATTATTAACAGGAAGTTAGCCCTGAAGATAAAGTATCCATGTTTCTATTCATTTCTTCCTCCTTCCCCTCCCTCCCTCACTCTTCCTTCTTTACTTCCTTTCTCCCTGACTGCCTGCCTATGAATATTTACTGAGTACCTACCATGTGCCTAACAATTTGTAAAAGCTGGAAATGCAATAGAAAATAATATGCCCTCATGGGATCCTCCTGTTATGGAGACTCTGCTCTCATGGTGCTCACATTTAAGTTGGGGAGAACAGAAAAATAGACTTATAAATAAACATATAAGGTAATTTTGGATAATGATAAAGTGCTATGAGGAAAATAAAAGGTAGTAATGTCAGAATAATGTGCTGGGGTGACAGGCTATGATTTCATAGGGTGAGAAGATGACAGTTGGTCTGTTTATTCTATCTATTTATCATCTACCTATTCCCTATTTTCTCTGATTATATCAGACAACATGATGACTCCTGTTTACTCTCAGAAAATAGGGAGTAAGTGACTTTCCTTGATCACAGAGTTCATGATATTAAATATAGTTTTCTTTTTATTACCTCTATTGTGATCTCAAAATGGGATTGGATGGAAAATTTGTTTTCAAAGAATTTGTATTCAACTTGGGGAGAGAAAACACAAATATGCTGTGGGATAATATTTCAAAGTACCAATTGGTTTCTTTTTCTTCTCTACAATCCTTACCAAATGCCTTCAGTTGCATCCTGAGGACTTCTCCTATGGCCCCTGCTCTCTCCCTTGGAGCCTCACACATAGACATGAGACCAGTGAGAATCAGGTCCTGCAAAAACACGACCATTCTGCTGGGAAGCTGCTAGTCAGTGTAAGAAAACTTCAGATACACACTTTTAGCATTCATTTTCCCAAACTGAGGTCTGGACAGTAAAACCTCAAATGTTGCTGATGCAAATAGTCTCTGTCATCAGTTACAGCTGTAAGGAAACTGAATCACTGCTTACTTACTTCTCTTATTGTTAGATGTCAAAATAGTGCTGATCACCAGGAATCTTCTCTTCTCATCCAGTGTGGAGTCATGCTTTTCTATAGAGAAGGTCTGTCTAGATATGACCTATTTTGTCTGCTAGACCAGGGGTACATAAACCTCACAGAGAGGAGAATGGAAGACTCAGGAAGTTGAGAGATGGTGACATGAAGGGGAAGCCTCAATTCTGACCAAGATGACCACTGCTACAATCTACAAACAACTAGAAGCTGAGAAAACCACCATGCCAAGGATACCTATAACTGAGGCATCCATCCAGAACCTAGATCACCATCAAACCACCCACAAGCAAAACCAAGTCCTTAACCTACCTATGCTATAGACACTCCTTTACAAGTCAGTAGAGGAAAAGAAGCCTCATCTAAATAAAAGAAAATCCAAAAATAAGAATCGACAGCTGTTCCAGATGTGAAGGAATCAGCGAAAAACTCTAGAAGTATGAAAAATTAGAGCAAAAAGACACCCCCTAAAGGGAACACCAGCTCATTAGCAATGGATACCAACCAAAATGAAAATATTGAAATGGCAGATAAAGAATTCCAAATATGGATTTTAAGGAAGCTCAATGAAATCCAAGAGAAAATTGAAAACCAACTCAAAGAAACCAGAAAAACAATTCATGAAATGAATGAAAAATTCACTAAAGAGATTGACATATATTAAAACCAAAAAACAAAAAAAAAAAAACCCAAAAAACAAATAGAACTTCTGGAAATGAAGGTCAATTGTGCAAATGCTTTTTAAGCAAATATCTTATTGCCCAAACAAGTGTCATGACCACACCCTGAGTCTATGTGGAAGGGAACTTCAGATTTATAGGGTAAAGAACATGGATTCAAGGAGAGGTGAAGAATTTGGACCATTAATGTAATCAGCAACACCCACCTTCTCCAGGATTGGAATGTTAAGGTTTCCTTAGTTACCAAATAGTCTGAGCACAGTTTGAGGGGTACATTGGTGTAAGGACAAACTGGAGGTAGGAAGCACAGACAGGCCATTTGTCAAGGGAATAAGAACAAAGCCTCAATTTCCAGTGACTGGGGAAATGAGAGGTGGAGTGGTAGAAGATATTGCCCAACTTGGCTATGCTACGGATGTGTGGATACAAAGAAGATGGAGAAGACAAAGTTGATTCTGGAGTCAGTGACTTGGAGGAGTTAACCCACCTAGGAGTTAACCCACCTAGGCCTTGTAGGCAAGGATCTGGAAATTAAAATTACTCCTGAAAGAAGAGAGAAACTTGGTGACATTAGTGTGTCAGATACGTTGGAGACAGTGCAGGAGGAAAGCCACATAGTGGTATGTTTGTTTGATTAGAGCTGTAAGGCAGGTGGAGGATAATGGCTGTGAGTGCTGGGGGTGTGGTGAGACCATGAGCTTGGGGAGCTTGAATCTCATGGATAATATTACAATTTGGATCCACCATGTTGGAGAATTGAGGAGGGTGTGTATGTCTTACTGGGTTATCCTCCAGTGCTCTCAAGACTGGAACCATATCTAAAGTGTCATGCTCATACATACCCCTGAGTGGGTGGGAGAATTATGGTGTAAGCAGCCCACGACTCCCTGCCTCCCCACATCTGCCAGGCCCTGCTGCAGGTCTAATCAATTATGTTGACTTCGATTTTGTCCCCAGCCTCTTGTCCTAGCTCACATTCAGGTGCTGTCTTTTTTTTTTCTTCTTCTTCTTCTTTTTTATACTATCTGGTTCAATAAACAATTGCAAAACTTGGCAATCAGGATGAAGCCAAGCATTCTAAATCTTAACTTATTTTTCTGTTTTTCCAATAAAAAGGTCTTTTAAGACTCCCAAAGTGGAAAATACTTTGAATTACTTTCTTTGACTGACTGTTCTTGAATTCCTTGGGACCATCATCGATAACATTCAGGATGATTTCTAGGGCACAGCACTAGGCTTAAAATAGTTTGAAGACTTCTGGGGCAACCGCTTGATATGAGAAATGATTTGTTACCTGTATTAAGGAGGAATCAGATGTCATGTTATACAAGGTTAATGAACAACAACTGTTTCATAGCTTGAGTGCAGCCTATAATGCATACCCTAGTTTCTCCCTGCTCCAGAGAGAGCTGCAGTGTTGTAGATAAAATAGAAGTTATTAAATACAGATATTATTTTTTCTAGGTCTTAGATCTGCCCAATCCATCTTTGTCTCCTTTGTCCTTGTGAGCTAACTCCTGCCATTTGAAGTTAGCTGAGTCTCTGTGAAGGGCCAAGTTGTTTCCACAGTGTCAAGGAGACCAGGAAATAGAACCTGGATAGCAGAACAAACCCTTTGTGGGAGTGGGCACGTGCTCGAATGTGGAAAATTTGAAACCACAGAGATTTCCTGCTCCTTCCTGGAGCTGACTTCTGCCGGGGTTTTACGAGGAGGTTGTTGGATGGCTGATGCATTTCACTCCTCTCCAATCTAACCTTAAGCAGCCATTGTATAATCAGCAGTCATGAAATAACTGTGGTTCTTTGCCAATATTTCATAAAGTACAGGCTGTGGGCCTGAGGCATCAGAAGCACTTACATAAAAATAGCTGGGTTTGGGTCCTAGAAATCTACATTTTTTTGACATGCATCCCAGGTAACCTCAGATTCCCTGGTGGATAAGAATACACTATCCTTGGGGACAGATGCTCATTTATTTGTTATTATTTGTATACTTCAGGAGAATATATAGCAGCAGGAGCAAAAAATATTTAAAAATACGATCCTTGCTTGTGGCTACGTTAAGCAATCTAAGCCAGCACTTGACTTTAAGGACATTATCTCACAGTCATTTTTTGGTCTCATCATTGTTTATATTGGTAGGATATAGCAGAGATAACTAGCTATTCACTTTCAATTCATGCTCTGCTTTTCATAGTGGGGAGGTGTAATGTGGAGTGGTGCAGACGACTTGGCCCACTTGCATCCAAGAACTGCCTGTGACTAGCTCTCCCAGTCACACGGAAGTGAAGTGACGTGTGTCCACTTCTTTTCCCCTTTGCCTGAGTGGAGAGGCCCAAGTAAGAGGTGAATGGAGCTTGGGTCTCTGAATTACCGAGTATCTGGAGTACCCACTTGGAACTTTTACCTGAGTGAGAAGTTTTTATGGTTTTAAGCCATAGAGATTTTGAGGTATCGATAGCTTGTGTTAGCTCAGGTAGCTCATGGAGCTTGGGCTATTAAGAAGTTCTAGATGGGAGCTATGTTCTTTCCAAGCTCAACTTTAAAAATACACGTGGTTTACACAAACAAATCTTGTTCTCTTTTGAAAAGAAAAAAATCATCTCTCAGCAGAAAGAGCACTATCCTCAGAATTAGGGAAGTGGGTCCAGGTCCCAGTTATGCCACTTACCTGCTGTGCAATTTTAGATAAAAATCACCAATGGCTCTGAGCCTCAGCTGTTTCTGTTATTTAGAGAGGATAATACTGTATTATTTGTCTCTGAAGGTGTGTGCATGAAGATCAATTTAGGGGAATGCTCCTGGAAATCTCAGGGTGGCAGTTTGCCCTTGGTGTGCTCTCTTGGCTTGAATACTTTCAACAGCTTCCTCAGTCTAAGTTTTTTCCCTTTAGAAAATGGAGATAATAAAGCCAGCTTGGATTACTGTGAGGATAAAAATGAGATAATGTATATGATGGTGTTTACCACAAGACCCAACGCATTTCAGGAACTCAGAGGAATGTTCGCTTTCTTCGCTGTGGTGCTGTGTGCTTGAGGGAGGTGATTTAGGGAGAGTCCATGTAGGTTGATGATAAATATGAACAGACTTCTCCCTCTGCTTATATTTCACTCACCTCTGTAAATTGGTGGGGCGATTTTCACTGTATCAGCTGTGAGGTTCTTCCCAGGGCTTGACTATGGCCCCAAGGCAGCAGGAAAGAATGGCCTCGTGGGGCTGTCTGTGGTGTCCCCTGCTTCCATTTCTTCTCTCGCAAAGATGGAAACTCTCATTGCTATGAGGCTGACTAACCCTTCCTGGAGCCTCTGGAAGGGTTAGTCCACACTAACCCACTGCAGCCTCCTGTCCACACCCTGACATCCAGGCCCCTGGAGTTCTGGGATACTTTCTCACCTGTGGTCACTCCTGTTGAAACTATTGTTGAAACTCTTTGTCTTCTTTTCCCAGTTGAATCTTCACTTGGCTTATTCTTTACCCTAGAGTCCTCTTTACTTGGACTGCCCTCAAGCTAATTTACTTGACCAGAAGTTCAAGACACAGAAACCTGGTTCTATAGTAAGTGTGTACAAAGGGAATCATAATTCCTTCAGTGTATTTGTATCCCGTGCTACACTGTTTTCAAAGTGCTTTCACCTGAGTTCTGTTTGCTCATTATGGGCTCTTACAGTCTTACAGAAGCTGCTTTTCCTTTTGCTAATCCTGGGTGCATTTATTGGGCATGTAAGGCTGCTGGTAGCATGGGGTAGAGAGGCTAGGGTCAGAGAGCTAATATTGATTGATTATGCATCTTTTGCCAAGTTATTTTTAATGGAAGTTAATGAATTTAATTCCCTCAGTTTTTCTGAGGTATCCCCAGTGCCTAGCCCAATACACCATGGGTGTTTAAAGTTTTAATAGAGTTCAATAGAAAGGTTAAAAAACTTGTCCAAAGTCAGAAAGCTACTTAATGATGGAGATGGGATTTTAATCTCAGTCTCTTCGGTTCCAAATCTTATGCTTTTCCCCTCATGTGATTGATTCATTTTCTCTAAAAGTGATTGATTCTCTAAAGAATGAATCAAGGGTGGTAAATGGTTGCTATCCAAACAGTCTACACGTCCCGTTATTTGGGGAGCAAAGACACAAATATTTGAGTAGTAAGACAAGGGAACCTCCGTCCCTCCCTTCCACAACATTTTTTGATTACTACGTGATACCAGTGTTCCAGGCTGTGAGATATGAGCAGCCTTCCCCATATTGCAGCCAGTATTCTAATGGGTAGGACAGATAAATCGATAAACAGCTAGACAAATAATCTAACGTGCGGGAGTGATAATTGCTGAGAGGAACAAGCAGGGCAAAGCGGTGTACAGTGATGGAGCCTCCACAGTGGATGTGGTGGCCGGGGAAGCATTCTCTGAGTAGGTGACATTTGAGCAGAGACCTGAATGAGGCAAAAAGCAGGCTGGGGCAGGGGTGAGGGACAGCAGGGTGGAGCTGGCTTAGTGTTTTGTGAATTCAGAGTGTCCCTCTGTTGGTCTAAGCATAGGAGGGTGATGGGGTGAAGGTGGAAAGTTCAGGAAAACTTGTGGGTGTTGGTGAAGACTTTAGATTTTATTCTAAATGAAGTTGGAAGCCATTAGAGAACTCTGAGCAGAGAATTGGATAGGATTTGACTTAGTATTAAAAAGAATAACTGAGGACATTACGTGTAGATTAGACTTCAGGGGGCAAGAGCCTAAGCTGGGAATATAGTTCAGAGCCCACTGCAGTGATTCACATATGATGAAAAACAAACATGACTGGTATTGAAAATGAGTATTTCAGCAACAACGTGGCATTCTTTCACTTTCTGTTCTTATCTTTGGGTTTTTAAATTTCAGTTCTTTATAATTCTCTTTAAATTTATTAAATTCCTACTGTGTTCAAGGTATTGTGAAAATTACCATTTGTGTCTTTATCCCTTTCTTAAGCCTTTTCCTACCATCTAGATTTTTTTTTTTTTTTTACCTAAACCAAATTACACATTGTTCCACTTATCTCAACAGAAGTAGAAAGGAATCAATTGCCCTGGTTTTCTGATAGCACAAAGTAAGCTGCAGATTTGAAACAAAATGAACTGACATTAGAATGATAGCCGGCCAGCCTGGGGCAGCACTCTTTCTGAGGACAGCAAGCCAATGCTCGACTGGTCAGCACAAAGGCCTGAGTTTGTAATCAACTTCAAACTTGGACTCTCTTCTATTTGGATAGCACTTGCTCTCCTCCAGCTGAAGTGGGTGATTGCATTGGGACTATTATACATCAAATGCTACTAAGAGCTATTAATATAGGAGGAGTAATTGAGTAAACAGACTTGTTGGAAAATGTAACTACTTTACACATCATTGTAAATTGTTTTCCAGGCTATACTGGCCTCCCTTCAGCCATGAAAACATTCAGATGTTAAGAAAAAAAAAAAAAAAAAAGATGCTTCTTGAATACTTAACCATAAAAGTAAATGAGATTGCTTTAGACTGCTCTGTTAACACTCAAACCATCCACACATGGAAATTATTACCTACCCTGTGTTTGTTTAAATGTAGTAGATGTTGTCGTGCCAGCTCTGCTGTCTGTTAGTCTAATGTGTATTTCTGTGCAAATGAGTGAACAGCCCAATGCTCCTCAACATCATTTTTGGGAACACTCTTCCACTAAAGAATGAGTCTTTTCTAAATACCATTACTACTATTTTATGTCTTCTCTCTAAATTACAATATTCTTGGGTTTTGAAGCGGGATTATGTTCACATATAATTACTCTCATATTGCTGTGAGGGACGAGTTGTGGGAGTGGTACAGCACCTGAAGGCTGGATCTTAGGTACATCTGGGAAGAGTTTTAAGCAGGTCAGCTGCCTTTGCTCAAGCTATTCCTCCATGTGGATGACACTTTCTGTCAAAATCTATCTGTCCAAATCCTTGTTGCTATTCCAGGTCAAGCTCAAATCTCATCTCCTTTAAGAAGTTGTACTTGAGTAGTTTAGCACATATTGATATAATCACCCTCCCTTCTTGGGTAAAAGGGGCAAAAGTGGATATTTTCTTAGCAATGATTGTGATGGATTGTCACATATCTAATCTTTACACAACTACTCTGCGAGGTAGGTACTGTTGGGAAATGAACTAAGGTACGTGCACTCACACAGCTCGGAGAGTCGGGATCTGAATTCGGGTCTGTCCCACATTAAAACTCTTTGCCTCACACGATGTGACTTCAAATAACTTTCAGTGGCTCAGAGAAAGATGCACATAACTCAGCACTCCCTTGTATACTGTTGCTTGGTATTTGCAGTTACTTCATGTATGGGTTTTCTGTTTCTAGCAATGTTTTAAATGCCCTTGAAGACAGTTCTTGGAAATACAAAAAGGGAAATGTGGCCTCTGCCATACTGTAGCTTGTTACAGAGAGACAGATGTGAAAAGAAAGATATCTCCTCACCCATTATAAGGGGTCTCATGGAAGTGCACAGAAGGTACATAGAGGGCAACACAAAGCAGGAGATGGTCTCGTCTACCTGTGGAGGTTGGGGTAAGGGCAGGTGGGAGGAGAAAAGAAAGCATGCCAGGCAACAAGAAGTCACTGGGGTATGAAACACAGCCAGGTGTATTGCATAATGGTGAGTAACTCAGGATGGTTGGATCATACATTAAAATGGCAACGTACGAGGATGACAGGGAAGAGGCTGGAGAGAGAGGTAGGCAGAGGGCAAGACATGGGTTTCTCTAGTGCTTTACTGAGTTTAAGAATTTTTTTTCATTGTTTCTTATGCCATCGAATGCTTTTAATCAGGGACGCAATGTAATCCGAAACAAAACATTTTGATTGAGGCTGTATACAGCAGGAAAGTTATTTGTAATAATTGTAGCAGACAGAAGGGCAGTTGGGAGACTATTGCACTTACGCAGGTAAGAGATGACGCCGCCTGGGTTAGGTGAGGAGTGGTGGAATGGAAGGTGGTCCATGAGTCAAACCCAGTGTATTCTCCTGTCCACTCCCCTGAATACCTCTTGTGGGCAGGAGTCATTTCATGCTTTTTGTTGATGTCAGAGCTCAATCACAAGCATGTGAATCCCCCTTTCTTATGCCTGCAATGCTAACAGGTGCATTTACCATAAAAATGCCACAAAGAATCTGAGTGGATATGACTGTAAAGCACATGAAGATTTCTGCATTTGAACTGCTCCAAGGTAGGGAGTGGAATTTGGCCCCGTTTTCTGCAATGTCCCATGTGGGCAGAATTACCATCATCATTAGTTGGTATTGGAAGCAGTGATTCACAGATAAAAATAACTTCAGAATTTATAAGAAAAGTCAGGAGGAAAATTGGAAGTATTATCAAAATGTTTTTTTCTAGCAGGACTCTGGCTATTTATCTTTTCATATAAGTAAACTGAAATATATTAGCAAATGCTAAAGCAATTTAAGTGTTTCAAGCTCTTAACTGAATGTCCTTGAAGCCTGTAATATTTGTGGTAGGTAGTTCCATGGCTGTAAATCTATGTTGACAGGTGTAAATTTACACTAATAAATTAATAACACAAGTAAGAAAAACAAACCCCAGCTCTTAAGTTGCTAGATTAGGTATAGAACTAATAGTATCAAGAAAACATAGATCAAATGCCTTCTGATTGATTTTCCCTCTTGATTAGGCTGAGCTGTGTATAGATGAAATTGTAACACTTGGTATTTTCCTCACCTGTGTTTTTTATTTCTGAAATTTATTCATCACACCTGTCTACCATTTCTATATCTAGAGGTCTATTTTAAAAGTGAACTGAAAAATTAAACAAATACACAGTATCTCTCATGAGGGCTATGACAGGGTTTTCCATTCTCTCTCCACACTATAACTCTTTAAACCTCTGCAAACTATTTATCTCCCAGTTTCCAGATTCCAGGTTTCTTCTCAATACTTGTAACAGCTCACTAAGGGAATATTTTCTTGTTTTGGGTCCTCCATACTATTTCTCTTGAATCCCCTTGAAAAAAGGATTGTATCTTGCTCATCTTTGATCAACTTCAGTTTCTAGTAAAATGTTTTGGCTCCTAATCGAGGTCATTTAATCTATACTGGATGAATAAGGACAAATGTCTGCTCCTCTGGGAGAGAGAATAGTTGTTTTGGGGGTAAGGCTGGGTGAAAAATGAAGATATTAGTAAACCAAATTGACATAAATCATTGAGAAAGTGGGAAAATGCCTGGCATAATATATGTTGAATTTTATGTAGGCTGAGTTAGTCTAAAACACCATTAAACAAAACCATTTTGATGTGGATTTTCAGGATTTTTGACTTCTTAAATTCTGGACCAGGAATAATTATTTTTTAAAAATAATATCTACTTAAAAATTCAGATTTAGAAGAATAAGTTTTATGTACCTATTTTCTAAAAAGAGAACCCTACAAAACTTTAATCATATGTACAAATAGCTATATCCTGGTGGCTCATGTGCATTTCTCACTGGTTACATAGTTGTCTGTACCTCTAGTAGGTGGAGGTGAACTAGCCGGGATACCAGTCATCCCTTGACTGGCTGCGCTGCTCTGCTCTTTGGGCTGGCTGGACAGTGATCTCCATCCTGTCCCACTGCTCCGTGTGCAGGCTGCCTGTGCTAGCTTCTTGTTGCTGCCATAACAAGTCATCACAAACCTGTAGTTAATACAACACCCATAGTTCTGTAGGTCAGAAGTCTGTAGGTTTAACTGTGCTTTCTTCTCAGGGTCTCACAAGGCCAAAATCCAGTTACCTGCCAGGTTGGGATCTTATCTAGAGGTTCTGGGGAGGTATCCATTTCCCAGCTTATTCAGATTGTTGCCATGTAGGACTGAGGTCCGCGTTTCCTTACTGACTGTCAGCTAGGGTTCACTCTCTGCTCCAAGGGCCCTCTGAATGCTTTTTCATGTGACCCCCCTTTAACTTTAAGCCAGCAAAGCTACATTGAATTCTCCCCCTGCTTCCACTCTCTTGTACTTTTCCTTTGCCTTCCTCTCTGCCATAAGCCAGAAAAAGCTCCCTGCTTTTAAGGGCTCGTGTGATTACATTGAGCCTACCCCGGTAGTCTAGGATGACCTTCCCATATTAAAGTCAACTGACTAGTAATCCTGATTACATCTGCAAAAATCCCTTTGGCATTGTAACAAAACATATTCACGTGTGTGATATCTTATAGTCACAGTTTCCAGGGACTAGGGGAGGACATTTTTTTAAAGAGGCCATCTTGGAAATCCTGTCTACCACACCTCCTGAAAAGGGGAATTTTGCTATATAGAGGCTGGTCAGTCTTCCATAGGAGATATCTATAGCTAACAGTTCATTAACAAAATGCTGCCATTTTGCATAATGTCCCGATAAGTTCCTTTAGGTCTATGTTCCTGAAATTAAGACATTCTATTCAATTAATAACAAAATAAACTACCTAACCAATAATAACAGGGCTAAAACTTGGGACACATTTCCTGTGCATATAAAAACTTGTCTATGGACAGAAGATATTAGTTCATCTCACGGTCACACAACTGTTACCTGTACTTATGACACCATGTGTCATGTAAATGTCTTTGAAAATATCATACCATGGTGCAGCATTGAAAAAGGACATGAATGTAGATGATTGTCAAAGCCCAGGCAGAAGAAATTACTATTAATACTCTTGGATAGAGCTTCCTTTTTTTCTTTTCAAGCTAGGACAGGTTTGCAGGAACAATTCCTGTGTCATGAAGTACCTATTGCTGAATATCTACCACCATCACTAGCTTCCAGGTGACTTTCAAGAGAAGTTTAACTTTTAGTAACTACTTCAATAAAGAAATAAAAAAACCTAACACATTTAATTAAATGGGAAGTACAGATTAAACACTTAAAATTATACTATCAATACTAAAGTTGCAAAATAGGAGAAGATTTGAAAGTATGGCTTATGAACAGTGTGCCATCAAGATGGTATGAAAATGATTGATGGCCAAAAGTGGCGATGAAGAATCTTTAGGCTTTTGAATTAGAGAAGCTCTTATGCTCAGACTGATTTTCATACTGAAGAATAAAAGGGTTACAATACTAGACAATAGAAGTTGTCTAGTATTTGTCAGTTAGTTTGTAATTTAATTATGTATTCATTCCCCTAAAAGGTGTTAAGTTGATATGTCTTACAATTGATGGAAAGTGAGAAGTGGGGAAATAAGAGAACATGGTGCCATACATCCAAAGTGCCCTAAGACAGATACAGCTAGTACATCTCTGTAATAAATATTTTATACAAATTATGTTATGCTCCTTTATACATTTTTCCCTATTATCTGTTTTTCAGGCTTATTTGTTTGTTTTTAGAGTATGTACTTTTGTGGAAGAAAAACATGCAATTATTTGGAGTGGGAGAGGGATTTTATAACAACAAGGCGTTACCTTGATTTATTAAAATTTAAAAATGAAATGGTAAGTGGTATAATATGGATGATTGAAGACTGACCTAAGAAGCAATTTCCATGCATAACCTTTAATGATATTTTCTGAGGGTATGGCCATTGGTGAGACACTGTATTCTGCAGACATTTTTCTGTCTTTAACACTGGGGGTGATGGACTGTGCTCTCCATCTTGCCCCATGAGGCCACTTGTACGAGCAGAAGTGGTTGATGTTTACTTAATGCACTGAACTCTTTTGCAGGGCACCTTTAAAGCACTATTTTAATTGAATTCTAAATCAACTGTATCCTTGAATTGGGAAATCAAATTTTAAACACAAACTTGCAAATAGCCCCAATGCTTTACCCATGTTTCATATTTCAGCAACCTTCACTAAAGCAGGAAGCTAAGTGAAGCTGCTGCCATAAAGCTTGTTTCAAGAGCTCAGAAATCCTCCAGAGATCCCTTTATCTCTGTTTTTTCAAAGAGGACTTTATCCCTCTTCTCTTGTTTTCTGCAAAGGGGATTGTGTCCGGTTCTCGAGGACATGATGAGGCCAACAAGGGCCTGAGGACTCCTCTAGGATTATGATCTCCTGAATTGTGGAATCTGCCATTCTGATCACTCTGTCCTTTCTTCCCACCCCACCATGTTGTAATGCTACGATTCATGCTACGAAATTCTGTAAAATTCACTGTATAATAAAAACTGCTTTTTAATTTTTTAAAGAACTACA
Organism: Microcebus murinus; assembly: GCF_040939455.1. NCBI lineage: Eukaryota > Metazoa > Chordata > Mammalia > Primates > Cheirogaleidae > Microcebus > Microcebus murinus. The sequence continues at coordinate 89,838,385 of NC_134114.1, read as the reverse complement.
CTCCCAGTCAATTGGCATTCATTTTATATTTTCTGTGTAAATGTTCATCAAATTCTCATTACTGTAACATTTTTGTACTATATTATCTATTTGAAGATCTTAATTGACATAAAAATTTCCTAATTAATGGGCACCGAAAGTGTCTTAATCAGAGTTAATAAAGTTACCTTTTACTTCAAGTATGTCATGCTTAATAATTTTTTTCTTATGAAAGGTAGGGACCAAATATGAAATATTTTTTAAAAAGTTTTAAAAAAGTTTGTATCGATATTACTAATTACTGACATGGATATAGTTCAAATGTTAGTACATGGATTTAATGGATGTTCAGAAAATTAGGAATAAAAATCACATCATGTATTTCACTTTATTTGAGGTTGCTGGGAATTGACATTTTCCTTTAGAAACTTCAACAAAAAGAAGCTTGCAACTTCACAACAGTTTTAGGGCCATATAATTATACTGTTTAATAAAGGACGTGGAGAAAGAGAAATAAGGTATTAATAGTTTTTTTTTGTTTTTTTTTTAATCTATTTTTTTTTATTTTGGCATATTATGGGGGTACAGATTTTAAGGTTTCAATAAATGCCCATTTCCCCCCTCCCCCCAAAAGTCTGTGAGGATGAAGGAGGTTGACTTTTTCAGTCATATTTGTGTTCAGTCCAATAGATCTTAAGATTTTCTTCTGAAAAGAGTATTAATTTTGGCTGGGTATGGTGGCTCACGCCTGTAATCCTAGCACTCTGGAAGGCTGAGGCGGGAGGATCTCTTAAGGTCAGGAGTGTGAGGTTGCTGTGAGCTAGGCTGATGCCACTGCACTCTAGCCCAGGTGACAGAGCTAGACTCTGTCTCAAAAAAAATATTAATTTTTAGCTACATGCTTTACCATTTATCAAACTGGGGCACAAGTGCATGGCATAGGAATAGAAATGCATGTGAAGGGATGTATGAAACCACAGAATAAACTGTATCCTCATCCTTGAAGTGGCTATAATTATACTTAATTGTAAATAATTAAATATTTAAACTGCAAAAATGTATATATTATGAGATAGAAGCTAAATTTTTATTTATTTTTGAGATAAAAACATTAGCATTCAAAGACATTTCTAGCTTATTAGGAAAGCCACTATGACCCATGAAATATGAATTTATTGTCCCCCCAAAATATGAATTTATTGTCCCCCCTCCCCCCTCCCCGTTTTTGTGGCAAAGCTTGAGAATGCAGATTTGCATGTTGGGGAAATTAGTGTTTGGACAAGAAATAAATTAATATGTTCTTTTATGGTCTGAAAAGGAAAATAATTCTTGGCTTCAGGTATTTAGAAGTACTACATATTCAGGCTCATAGTAAGATGATCATTTTCCCTTTTTCAGTTATTTGAGGATATAAAACAAAGCAAATAAATACCATTATTGAGTACCCTGCTATATACAAGACAGACCTGTGTAGAGTGAAGTGGCCAGAAAAGGCAGAATTCACAGCTACAGGTAAGACAGGCCCTGGCCAAGCTTCGGGGGAGCAAGAAAGCTCTAGCCAGGTGGATGGGCCATGATATCCTAGAACATTGTAATTGACAAGTGGGAACAAGTAGTTTCTTAGCAAGTCAGAGGCATCAGGCTGCCTAGAAAAGATAAGAATATATTGACAGACAGGTGGAGCAAAGCAATGAGGAGTCTAGGAAGAAGCATTTGGAGAGATCAAGGAGGTCTGGTTGCTGGTAGAAAAACTGAGTCCTTGGGAACTGGTGAAGCAACTGGCAAGAAGAGGACAGGACTTCTAGTCTAAAGGAATGGAAGCATAGGGCATGTGGTCAACCTGGGGATTCAGTCTTGGCGAATCTACAGGAATGTAAGATCAAGCCTGGGTATCGTTCTCAGAAGCCTGCTTACTTGATTGGGTTGGGTGGTACTGACAGCAAGCGTGAGTTAGTACTGACCCAAGTGGCTCACAGTAGTTACCAGGTCTTAGAAGGGGACTGATCCTACCATTCAGAATAGGGCAGAGAATTCAGACGGTGGTCAAATGGCCTCAGGTAAAGGGTAAGGAAAGTCACTGGCACTCTTCCAAGTGCTATGCAGGTGCAGAAATTATTTAATTTTCTGTTTTTGTCTTGAAGGAATATGCCACATAAACTCATTCAAATTAAATGTCAATGCTTGTTTTAATATTTTAATCAATGTATGTACTAAATAATTCGAATTTGCCAGGGATTTTGGAAATGGATCCAACTTTAATCATGGCAGGAAATTAATATTTGGACAAGGAGTACTAGTGCATTTTATCATGGCATATACTCAGATTTAGCATAAGACTACTCTATTTTTCAAACCAATTTGGGGTTATAAAACCAAATCTAGTTAGAATAGGAACATTAAATTAAAAGTAAGTTTGTTAGAATGGAATTCAGATCGTCCATGCAGAACCGTGGGATGAAGTGCAATCAGCAGTGATCAGTTGGAACAAAGACCTGGTTTGTCCCAGGGAGAGCTGGAGAATCTGTTCCAGCAAGGACAGAAGGTCCAGTTGGGAAAAGCCCTGGAAAACAAGAGTCCCTGACAGTTCTCTTTAAAGCTCTGCTGGTAGTAAGCATGTACACGCTTATGCTAGATTTGAGCTTTGCGTGGGAGTCAGGATCAGAACACAACTTACCCCCTTCCCTGCCCCACTCAGTTGCTGCTCTTGGGGTGTAGCATGCTGCCTGCTCACATGAATCTCTGTTTTGTCCATGCTTGGCAGTAGCTGCTTGGAATCTCGCCTCTGGCAGCTGATGATTTCAAGTATCCAGACCTGTCATGGTGCTCCCCAGGAGAGGGGCGGGGCTGTCAACATCTATCAGGCAGCCCCCAGCTGACACACAAGGCTGGTCACTGAGCGCCCTTCTCTCTCAAGCTTTTGAATTACATCTCTCAGTAGGAATTGGGTTAAGAAACACATTCAGAATCCAAACTGGGGCGTTTAGATGCTCTCTTACCTGCTGGGTCTAATTCATTTATTCATTATTTTACAGTTTGGGCAAAATTTGCAGGGTTTTGACAATTTCATGACCTTGGATGGAAGCACTGTTTTCTTCAGAAGGACTTCTCCATGAGCCATGAAAGCTGAGAATCTGGGTACTTTCTCCTCATGCTCATTATTGCCAAGGAAATGAACTGACCAAGGGTTTAAGTAAACTGGATGAAGCTAATCTTTCTCACTTTGGACCCAACTTGTGTCCACTCCATTTTTCAGTGGAAGAATATTAGGTTCTTCCCCTGAGGTGCTCCCCTTGTCATAGATAGGGTGACGTGACCATACCTTTACCCAAAACTAAGATAAATCCTGGCCTCAGCATGAGGGAGTTATGAAGCTTTACCCAAATCTCTTCTTACTGTTCTTCCACTGCTGACTTTATGTCCCTGTTGTGATAACTAGGCTTCAACTTTGTTAACAATTTTGATAAAATTATTTCTGTTTCCTGCTTTTCTGGGTGCCCCCATCTTTGTTTCTTGTCCATATACTCGCTCTCCCAGATTCAGGGTCCAATATGCTTGCATAGTGAGTGTTTATTTACAGCTATCCATTGTCCATTTTGCCATCTTTGGTAATCACATCCCATTCTTTCTTCACTTGCAGGCTGGAACACATGCCCCAGCTCTGTCATTCATGTTTTGCAAGCCCTTGTCATTGGCTCAAGGCTAGGCTTGTGACCCAAGCAGGCTCTGTCAGAATTGGAAGGAGAGCACTTTTGTAGAATCTACTAGGAAACATGCTTTAATTTTTATGGTCTAAGATCTAAGAAGCTATATGGTCTAGAGCTTCAGCAATCACTTATGGCACATTGGAAGAGACTGTGTTAAAAAATGAAGCTAACATAGGAGAGCAGAGCCAAGTAGAGGTGGACAGATGGAGATCATCTGGTAACATCATTTGAGTCCTCTCAAGCAGCGAGCAGAGTTGTCTTAAGCCAACTCTGAGCCAATTTATTAATATTTTCTACTTTGCTTAAACAAATTTGTACTGGATTTTATGTATCCTGAACTTCTTGAAATAAGTCTTAACTAATGCACCCTGCCAGTGATTAGAGTCTTGGCTGGGATCTTCAATCTAATGTCTGGGTTTGCAACTTGCTGACAGCCTGCTGGATGCCACCAGTGACCTGGGTCTCTGAACATCTCCACCCACTTGCATATTTCACCTGTTGGGACATTCTGGTATTTCATATCCAACACTGATACTCTTTTATAATCTGGATAAAATCTCAAAGAATAGCAACTATGCCACTCCTCATGAGTATTTTATTAATAGGAAGGCCTAATCCCTCAACAAATAAATGCTGTCTTCAATAACTTGAAATGGGGAGACTTCAAAGAATTTCATGACTGACCCTAGCATACAAAAATGTATTAAAGCCAGTGGCTCATTAGTTTCTCTTTTTCTATCGTGGATGTTGTTATATCATTTTACTTTCTTTAATAGTGACCTTTATGACATTCTACTTGGCTGGCAGGCAACAGAGTAACTGCTCTTCAATGGGAGAGATGATGAAAGAGATGAGTGTGATAGATTTTACTATAATGAGGTCAGAACTGCAGGGAGGGCAGAGGAATTGGAGGCAGGGCAGCCCTATGGTTCTTGCCACCTGCAGGTAAACATCTCATGGTTTTCTGAGAAGCTAAAGATGACCTGAGAAGTGGGATTTAAATAAAGCATATTGAGATCAGTAAACTCTTAAGACTCTAGTCACAAGATGAACAAAGGCAGGCCTAGAGATCTTTTCCTATAGACCATGGGCTGTGTGAGAATGGAGGTTGGTCTAGGTGTTGTGCTGAGGCTCAATCTACTTTCCAGACTCAAGGGCAACCTTAAACCTTATAGAAATGCTAAAAATGCCCTGCAGGAAAAGTTCTCATTCTCTTCCTTGTGGTAGACAGGGCCTCTTCTAACCCTAATTGGACCCTTTCAAATGGAAAATCTTTCCCCAAACTTGTCTTTTTTTTATGATTCCTTCTGTGTTGAGGGGCTACAAAGGCTTCATGGTTTAAAATAAAACAGAACAAAAACTCCTCCCAGCAAATTGAGAAGCACCTGAAGTCCTCTCCATTCTCTGACCCTCACTTTCCTTGACCTCCTTCAGCTCTCCTTCTCTTCCTCTCTACTAAGATCTCTACTGCTTTTTCACTCTGATCCATTGTGCAAAACAATTCAGCCTTGGTGCTAAGAAAGTAGCTAGGAAAGAAGCTCGCAATATAAGAGGCTAGAGCTTCCTGGAGTAGGTGGGGTGGAAAGGGCTCAACACGCTTAATTTGAAAAGTCTTCATAAATAAGAGAAGATATAAATAGTTTTGAGAAAAGGAGGATCATTGTGATTTGAGCAGAAAAAATGAGAGGGATTATAGGTTAAGTATCCCTTATCCGAAATACTTGTGTTCAGACGTATTTCAGATTTCAATTTTTTTCCCCCAGATTTTGGAATATTTACAAATACATAATGAGATATCTTGAGGATGGTTCCCAAGTCTAAACACAAATTCAATTATGTTTCATATATATGTTATACCCATAGACTGAAGGTAATGTTATGCAATATTTTTAATAATTTTGTGCACACATCACAAGAGCTAAGGTGTGCAATTTTCCACTTGCAACCACATGTCAGTGTTCACAAATTTTCAGATTTTGGAGCATTTTGAATTTCAGATTTTCAGGTTAGGGATGACTAACCTATATTAGGAAGGTGGACCAGCTGGAGAAGAGAATCTACCTTTGTTGGTAAGAATTAGATTCAGTTGATAATGGAAATGACCAGAATTAGCAATGGTTATTTTAAAAGAAGTTTATTTCTATTTCACAATAAACACTAGTGTGATGTTTTGTGGTCATCGGAAACCCAGGCTTCTGTCATTTTTTCTCGTCCATGCGAGGACTTAGCTTCCATTCTCAAAGGTATTCCCCCTCGTTCCAAAAGGACTCCTGAAACTCCAGTCATCACATTTGTTTTATAGTCAGGAGGAAAAAAAAAAAAAAAGAGGCAAAAGAGGGAAATGAGACTTTCTGCCAGTTGGGTTGGTTCCTTTAAGTAGTTTTCTCAGAATTTCAATGCAAAACGTCTGCTTATCTCTTTGGCCAGAGCTTGGTCACATGCTCACACGTAGCTGCAAGAGTGTCTGGGAAATGTAGGCTTTTAGCTGTTTGCATTGACACTGCAGATAAATCTGGGTTTTGTAAAGGAAGGAGGAGACAATGGCTCCTGGATAGTAATTTGTAGCCTTTGCTATAAAACCTTGGAAATCCACGATGCCTCTTTAGGAGACGCACTGAGTATTAGAAACTTTATAGACTTATATGGATGTCCTTATTTTCTTATGAATTGGTTAGAGTCTTAGCGAAAATATTTGGCCTGGGTATAATGACCTGAGTACAAAAGGATGAAACTTGTAATTTCTGAGAAGGGTTTTATACAATTTACTTTTGAGTAAAGTATGGAGAAAGGTAAAAGCAAGATTATGAAGTTTTGGGGGTTTATATGTGACAAAAATTGTCAAACAGAATTTAGAAAGGGATGAGTAGCTCACAATGAATGAGATGAATTTATTTAAAACTGAAAAATTTAATATAGAGTTCAAATGTCTGCTTATGATACTAGACGAGGGTAGGCAGAGCCTGAAATAAGATAAAATATGAACTTTGTTTAGAAGTAAAACCAGTGCATCTTAGTGCTGGAGTTGGCCGTCTCATTGAGAAGTTAGTCATATAAAGTAAATGAGGAGAGGGGAACACTTGTAATTCAACAGGGCATGTTAGGGGTCGTAAGGGACAGGAGAGTATAGGCCTTTTCTAAAGGCAACTGCTGCTTGGCTGCAGCCAATTATTACCATCAAAGAAATCAGGCTTAGGTCTTCTATAATACTTTTTCAAGACAGAAATTCAGATTTTTACATAATCTTCTAGATTTTTAAGTCATCATGCAGGCCAAGCAAGTACGTCTGCAGGCTGGATTTGTCCAATGGACCACCAGCTTGCAACTCTTGATCTAGTTAAACGTCTTTATTTTACTGAGACCGGGAGAGATCTAGTGACTTGCGCAGGGTCACACAGCTCAAGAGCGACAGAGCTGGGACAAGAACCCCAGCACTTGACTCTCAGGTATCTTCCTACTGCACCACATTCAGAATTGTTTTCTCATAGAGCTAAGAGTCATGTGGAACTATCTGATGGAAAGGAAAACTCAGGGACACTGTGCACATGATGTTTTCAGTTAACTCCCAAAGTGCCTAGCACAGTGCTTAGCAGTCAGCAGGCATCGATCAATGTCAGCTCAATCTCTACCTGAATTATTAAAATCGTATAAGTGAATGAATAAAATAGAGGCAAAGGAAAAGAAGCAAAAGAGTCTTTATTAAACCTTGGGGAGCCCCCATAATTAACAATTGAAGCAAGATAAAGAATTAACATAGATAGCATCCAAGGAACAGCCAGAAGCTGTCAGGACTGCTTTGTGAATCTTTTGCCTTTACCTTTGCCCTAATTACAGCTCTAGGCTGTAAATGTTTTAATTTGAGGATAATTTCCAGTCCTTTAATAAATTTCTTTCCAATGATACCTGTCTTAAACTTATAGCCTTCTGAGAAAGTATGGTCTTCAGAGAATTTTGCTTCCTTTTTTAGTAGAAATTAGATAGATTGATTAATTTTGGCTTAAATTTCTAAAAGTGTGCAGTTATGGCTTGAGATTATCCCACTGTTAGTGGTTAAGTGTCTCCAGAATAAGTAATTATTGTCATTAAAAAATAGTTTAACCAGAAGAAACATCCTTTGAAAATCTCCTTTTGGGTATGCTTGTGCCCTTATATATCATAAAAATTTGTGGGATTATCCCAATACCATCAATCACAGGGTAATAAAGTTTGAAGTGACCAATTCTTTTTTTTCTTTTTAAAGAAATTAGGCTTTTATTGCTATCTCTGATCTAGGTTATAATGTGCACAGTGAAATGCATTCTTAAGACATTGTTTAAAGTTCTGAGAAGTCCTTGGAAACTTGAATTTTTTGACTTAGTGCTTATGTTAGGATTTTGACTAGTGAACACAATGGAAAGAACTTAGGATCTGGTGGATTTCTTAGGTAATTTATCTCAGAAATAACTGCTTTTGCAGCGGATTTTGCTTACCATAGTAATGAGCTGTATTTATAATTTGTTTTCCTGGCAATTATCTCAATAGAACTGAAATACCTACAAGGTCAGCGGTGCTGGATTAAGGTCACATACTGGTAACTCTTGAGTATTAAATTGGATTTATCTATATACAGTCCAACTTAGTGCTGAAGGGAGCTAGAATGTGGCCACTAAAAAGAGAGAGAAGTATGTTATTTATCTGATGTTTAACCATGCCCTTACAGTTGTTTTTTTTTTTGTTTGTTTTGTTTTCTTTTTAGTTCCAAGTCACATAATATGGTGCCTATGCATCTCAACAGGAAAATGGATGTTTCTCTGCTATCAGCTGAAGCTGCTATGACCATAAAACTAAAAAATCCCATTCTGTCTCCTTGCCAACAAAGCATGCCCAACAGAACAGGCTCAGTTCTTATCTCTCCATTCAGTGTTTCTCTGTAAATACTCAAAGCCTGATTTTAAAGTCTTCACTCAACTCTGGTTTCCACCATTTTCAGTGGGGTAAAAATTCGTATGAAAGGCTAATAAATGATGTGCAAATGGGCAATATTCTTGCAACTTGCATTGGTTTAGATTCTTTTGGGTAGACTGAACACAGTTCTGTGCTGCAAGTCTGGGGATAGAGAAAGCATGACTCCACTGTTTGGATGGGAGTTTCTGGCATGACAGGGGCAAAGATCCTAAAATCAAAGATATCCTTGACCGTTGATCTTTGAAAGCAAGTCTGAAGCTCTCAGAGTGGACAAAAAACTATAAACTAAATTAAACAAACAAACGAACAAACAAACACCTTTTCCATCTCCACTGGGTCCCGAGTAGCCAAATGTATATTTGAGATGCAGCAAGAAAGATTCTAGATTCTAAACTTTTTTGAGTCACAAACCAATTTGTTAATCTGATAAAAATTATGAATTTTTCTCCAGAAGAAATTTCCATAAAGACACATACATAAAATTCTGCAAACTTGTAGTTTTATTATATTATCACAACTTGACTGTTTATTCTCTAAATACTTAAATCTTGATTGTTTAGGGGTCCTGGACCCCAGGTTAAGAATCCTTGGAACTCTGAGGAGTATGATAGAAACTTAGCTATACCTACCTAATCTTACATGTGGGGAGATGTTAATAGTAATAATAACCCGTGCTGTGTGGTTTTTGTGTCAATCTGCTAATTTAGGAGTTCTGTCTCCTAAAAAATCCTCTCTCTCCCCCAAGGTATTATATCTGAAGTACTAGAGACGTTTCAGTTGTATTTATGAACAAGCCCAGACAGCGGAATCATGGTATTCTCTGGGTACTGATGCCTTCTCTGTTGGATAATACCTCTAACTCTCTGTGTCCTGTCCCTTCTTGAGGAATCGATGCCCAGCACACCGAGACGTGCCCTGCCCACCATTGACACTCTTGCTGGGGTCCTGGTATTCTCTTTTTGCTGATGCATCGAAGCCCTTGAGGGACCAAGGCTGCTTTTTCCAGAATTTCAATAATTCTGGGCACAGTTTCAGAAAGGATGTTTTTCTCCTCTCTGTGTAACTGTTACCGCAATTAGTTTCTAATAAGTTCTGATGTGATGGCCTTTAGCAAGACAGATCTTTGGGCTTTTATTTCCATATCCTGCCTCCTTGCTGTTAGCCCCATGCAGCTGGACTGCAAGGCAAACCCAAGTGGCTCCAGATTGTACCCAGAATCCTCAATCCTCTCCCACGGTTGAAGTTTGTGGTGTTTGCCTGACTCAGTCTCCCTTTGGGGGCCCCTCATGCAAATGGCATGCAGAGACCTACACGCCAGTGCCTCTACTGAGGCACTCAAGGAGTGGACTCAACCTAGGTTTAAATTAGGAAATTCAGAAACATCGATATTTTAGGAATAATTAGACAAGAGTGTGACCTTCGGGGCTTAGGCATTATATTTTTAGGGCACCTTTTGGAGAGCTCTTCCTCTGTGGTGTCCCTCCAGAGACGAACTCTTTGCAATTCTACTCTGCCCTACATCCCAGCCGGTGCAGTGCTGTGAAAGATGGCATTAACAAAACTCCAGGCTCTTACTGGAAACAAGCACCTTTTTTATTGTAAATAACTCCATACAGCACCTGTAATAAGTTAGAATTAGAATGATCTTTCTGTCAGGATTCCATTTTCTACACAACTCATGTGCCTCCAACTCCACAGGAGTCAATAAAATATGATTCTGAAATAATACTGAATTTGAAAGCTTAGTATGCAGAGTATGGAAAAAATGCCTCACCATTTTTCTTGCTGTCATCTGAAGGCACAGTAGTGGATTCATCACACTGGAGGCACATTTTGAAAATGCCAATATCTCCATCAGCTATAGATTCGTCATAATTAATGCTGATGACTCCTGCTGTGCAGTTGTATTCTTCACTCACACCTTAGTCCTCTCTTAGGCGTGATGGACTGTGCTCAGCCACCGTGGTGTGGCTCTCTCTTGCCATGGTTCTGCGCTATCTCGCCTTTGACCTTCTACCAAGTCCACTGGCCAGTCCTCACAACAAATGGGGAATTTCCAAACCAGTCCTGTTGTCTCATGAACTTTTTTTCCTTTTGTTTCTTGTCTCGCAGCATGTCAACTGCATTTTCTCTTGTAAACAGACACAAAAATGTTTAAAACTTTTTAAATATATGTAACGTTTTGGGGCAGCCTTAGAATACAAATTTACGGGGTCAACTTGGATGTGCAAATAGAATGGAACTGTGTCTTTCCTGCAGTTGATATAGTTTCCTCATGGGGCTTATGTCCTTGGGCGTATGTACGGGGTGGGGTCCAGACTGGTGGAATTCTGAAGTTACAAAATGATTCTCTGTCTCCAGCTCCTTTCTAAGATGACATGTTGCCACGTGTAGGAGGAGGGCCTTATGTCATTTTTTGGTGTCCGGGCAGAGGGCCTCATTGTCTGCCAGGTATCCTCTGAGTCCTCCCTGCTCTGATTGGCCTGGTATCTATTGAGGTGCATCTCATACCGCCTGGGCTTCTAGAAAGGTGTGCTGTCACTGACTGCTGAAGTCTGTGGTGCTGGTCATTTTGTTTTTTTTTAATCAAGAAATGCCCACATCTGCAGCATACCCTGACTCTGCCAATCCAGCAGTTCTCTTAGTGTCCCTGAATGCTCTCTGCGGGGCTCTCTGCAGGACTCCACGAAGCCACGGGAAGGTGAAGGAAAGTCAGGGGCAGACTCTCAGGCCGTCTGCTAGGCCACCTCCATCTGCCAGGGCTGCCTCACTCCTGTGCAATGCCAGGCCTGGCGCTGAGTCACATGCCAGGCTACGCGTACAAGACTGCAAAGGAGGCCAAGCACTGCCTGGGTGTCCTGGTGTCCCCTGTCTCACTGTCACCGTTGTCTTCTCGGGTTTTCACCAGGGGTCGGGAAGTAGGACATGTGCATCTGGCTGCCTCGTGGGTTCCTCCTCCTCCTCTGCTTTCTTTCTGCCACGGAGAGAGTCCTGTATCTCCTCCCCTGTCTGGAAGGAACTTTCTCTTGGATAATAATGGCAGAGGGGCTGCCAGACATCATGATTCAAGGTGATAGAGAATAGGGGGAGAGAAAGAAAAGCTCCATCATTTAAAAATTTTCAAAATACCATCCCTGAAAATAAAATTATATACCTGTAACTACTGTTTCGCCAAATCACATATCATCCTTGAAGAAAAATGGGAATTATATAAATAGTAATAAGTACTCTTTGTTCTGGTTCCCATCTTTATCTTTTATTTGGGCGCTGTAGTCCCACAGTTTTCTGCTCGTATTTCTATGATCCTTCCTGATGTATTTCTCTGAGCAGTGTGAGCTTGTGACCAATCCTCCTCTGTAGCCACTGCTACCCGGAAAGCCCTGCACTTCCACTCAGGGGACGTGGGTGACGCGGTGCGGATGCTCGTGTCAAGCACGCTGTCTTCTGTCACATGGGAACAGACTCCCCCCTGCTATCTGGAAAGGCTTGGCGCAGGGCCCGTGGGGACCTGACTATTGCGGTTGTGCTGCCGCAGGCCTCCTCTGCCAGCCGCTTGTCATGTGTCACCGCTGCTCTCATGACGTGCAGAGCCCGGCCCACACTGGGCCACCAAGAAGTGTCAAGAAGATCTTTCTCCCTAGTGTACTAGTCATTATTCTTATAAAGTCAGGGATTTTGGGGTGTAAAAAGCTGGTTTAGTATTAATGTACCACTCTTATAGTTCCATATGGGCTATGATAGAGGGCAAATCTAATCTCGTTAAACTCTAACCTATTGCTCCTCTTTTAGTGGCTGGGTTGCTGCTATGCGGTCAGGCCTGTGACCCATATTTTCTCTTCCAGGATATATTTTTTTGTGTTTGATCTTCAGCAGCCCCCTTTATTCCTTATGCAAATGCATAACTAGTAGCTTCTTCCAACCAATTTTCCAGACACTGTCACAGTAGTGATAAAACTTATGCTTAATCTGGGGCTCCTACCTCCACATATAATTTAAATAATTTACAGATTTAGTGTTTTGTTTAATTCTGTTAACGGATCAAGTAATCGGTTGTAAATCTTCTGGTCTCTTGGTTCCTGGATTGCCAAACAGTTTCAACAAATTATAGAAACGCTTGAAATGTTTGAACTCTTTCCCTGCTCCCCCATCCCATGATAACAGAAGTGGTTGATTATAAACAATTTCTCTTGTGTGAGAATCTCTTTTAGGTAAAGACTTGTCTTTCGGGTTTTTCCCCTCCTTCTTCTGCTCTTTCCAAAGGTAGTTTCTTATATTGTATCTTCTTTTTTTACACTGGTTTGTATGGCTTTTGTACAACTATGCAAAACATCTTTCACTTTCAAATTAGGGAAAAGTAAGTTAAATTTAATGAGATGGATTGAACTACCTCCCCTCCCCATTTAGGATCGTAAATAATCTGTCGGGAGGTTGTGCCATCTATCCTGGTTGACTCAGACAGAGCCATTCTCAGCTAATGTGTGGGCTCCTGGTAATAAAAGCAGGAACAAGTAGGAGTCAAATGTTCCTTTAGCAAAATGATGCCAGTTATTTCTTAAGGTTCTCAAGAAGTTGCTTTAAAATCATCTGGATAAGAGGAACATGTTTTCTTCATGTGAAAATAATAGAGCTTCCCAAGGATAATTAATTAACTGACAACTAATTAATTTCTACTGTGATGAGATGTGCTCGTCCTTGGTTAGGGAGAAAATAAGAACCAGCAAGGGCTGTTTATTCAGCACTTGCTATGGCAAGGGAGTTAGCTACCATCACTCGGGTTTGGGCAGAGACACAAAAGGCAGGCAGAGAAGTGGGAAAGTCTTACAGTAGAAACAAGCGAAGGCTTCAGGTGTGCCCTGAATGAAGGTTGTCAGCAGGGCAAGATGTAGGTGGGTAACTAGAAGCAGGATATCCTATGGGATTGGTTTGGGTGCATATTTGGTTTGTTCTAGGTTGGAAGCAGGAATAAATATTAGGGGAGCTGTTAGTTTTTAATAAAGTTCTGACCATGTTGGACTGTTAACTGGGATTTTTGTTTGGCTTCCTGAATCAGTTGCTAGAGATAGTGGTCTGATTTCCTACAATTCTTACTTATAGCAGGCTGGCTCCCTTTCTGGTTACTGTAGATCAGGGGTCCTCAAACTTTTTAAACAGGGGGCCAGTTCACTGTCCCTCAGACCATTGGAAGGCCAGACTATAGGCTGTAGTTTGAGGACACCTGCTGTAGATAATGAGCTGGATTTCTGGGAGGATTGCTGCAGATTGTAGGTCAGAGTTCTATTTTTTATATGGTCTGGTCATTGTCCATTTGTGTATTGAGTTACTCACTTTACTAGTGCAGAGTCAACCAAAATCAGACTATATACTCTTTCCCTTCACACATTTATACCGTGTTTCCCTGAAAATAAGACAGGGTCTTATATTTATTTTTCCTCAAGAAGACACCCTAGGGCTTATTTTCAGGGGATGTGTTATTTTCCCCTCAAAGCCTCAGCTTGCAGCACGCACAGGATGGCCGGGATCTTACAGCGGGAGCCGGCCTTGTTGGTGGGGCTGCCCACACCTTTCCGGTCACCTCTGGGATAGTAGCTGTCATGATGGGGCATTTGAGAAGGGCTGCTCGTCTTCTTTACCGCTTTGCGACGAAATGCATGGGTTGTACAGATATGGTGCATAGCGATGCCCATCACTATGTCTTACTTTCGGAGGGCTTATACTGCGCAAATGCTTAGAAATCCTGCTAGGGCTAATTTTATAGGTAGGTCTTATTTTTGGGGAAACATGGTAGTACCAGAGCTCATCCATCTTCTTTGGAGCCAGCAAGAGTCTCAGGTATAAAACCTACATGAACTTCCAGCTGAGATTGCAGACATCAGGATTTGTATGAAACAATTAGGAATAGGGTGCTGACATAACTCAAATAAGAGAGGGTGGGATTTCCTGAAGGAAGGAGGTGGAGCTCTTGCCAGGAGACAATACTTTATAGATAGGCCGAGAGAAGATGACATGGGAGTGGTGGGGGAATGAGGGAGTCAGTTTGGGAGGAAACATCCACAGGGGGATCATGCCAAGACCTAAACTCTAACCTTTGGACCCTCCTTGAATTGCTGTGAGAAAATGGGACAGGAATAGAACCCCAGCTCTAAATCTTCTCCCTCTCATTTGCTTTGTGATGTCTGTCTAATGCTTTAGTGAAAGGACAGCTCTCCCTGCACTTCAGTGTGGGTTCTTTGGGGAGAATGGGCATGGAGATGCTCATGAAAGAAAGCACCTTGATCAGCATTTTGAGGCCTGGATGAGGAAAGGTTGAGGGCCCTCACCACCCCCTTCCAATATTAACTATTAGATGGAAACATCTCTAGACAGGTAGATGATCTGCTGAGTAGGGAACAGGCTCCTTGGCAAAGCAAGGGGAAGCCAAAACCACCTGGGCAATTTTAAAACCTCTCCTGAAAACCAACCAAACAAACAAATTAACAAATGCCAATTAAAACTAGCCTAAATCTTCCAAGGTTTTGGGCTTAAAAAAAAACAAAAAAACAACTAGCTTAAAGATCAAACTTCTCCAAATTGTGACTGAGCACTTATTTGAACATAGATTATCCATACACATCAGTGATTTCTCTATTCTGGCTTTGATGTAGGAGTTGAAACAAAACATTGAGTCAGATTTATTAACTTTTGATGGGGTAGGTTTTCTTTGCTGAATATTGTTTTTACTGATCAAAAAATATCTTCCCTTAGGAGAGTGGTCATAATATCTAAAGCACCAAACTTCTTATAAATAGATTTTGTAGGATGATCTTTTTCATGGTGAAAACATTTGATTTACTTAATCAAAAGATGATTTCTCAGGATTAGTCAACTTTAAATCCTTTAGGGTGTAATACAGTGAATTATTTTACAAAGTTCAGATATTTGAGGGCTCATGTTTGTACTTTCAGTTCTTCTGAAATACAGTTGTTAACTTATATCACCCTTTTCTGATGTGCCTATGGCTCTTAAACAAACAAACATAAAGGTTGAACATTATATAACTCAAGGGCAGTTTTGATACGAGAGTGAATAAATTTTAATTTAGATGACAAAGTTGAAAGTGAGAATAGAGCAATCCTATTTGAATAGTACCTTTAAAAAGGGAATTGTTTCATATATCTGTATATAATACATATTTGGGAGTCACTAGAACAAGTTACAATAAATACCACACAAATTACTGGGGACTCAGATATAAGGATTTGTGGTCAGGGAAGGACTTATACCTCTTACTAACAGGGAAGGGGAAGACAAAAGCCCAGGACCAATAACCTGGATTGGGTGGCTGGATCTCAAGATAGAAAGCAAGAGTCCTTTTAATTAATTCTGCACATAAAGTCAAAGCAATATGAGCAATTAGCTGAGATGTAGTATTGAACCACAAAATTATTAGGCTGGGGCTCCTTAAAGTCTGTCTGCTTTTAAGATAGTAGTGGAGTGAGAGAATAAGATAAAAAATGATCAAACAGACAGATGAGCATAGAGGTCCCTGTTTCAAAGGCTAAGGGAATATCATGGAATACAGCCAAGTAGAAGACAAAGAATATGGGGAGATCAAGAGAAGACAAAGGAATATGGGGAGACCAAGACGTACTGAGGTTTAGCTCTGAGGAATTAATGGCTCAAAACCATGGTAAATGCTAGTCAAAGTTGTCCAGAGGACCTTGTTTTGAGAAAAAGATTCTAGTGACTCCAGAAAAATAGTATTATTATTTGACTCTCACGTATGGAATGTATGTGTCCATTATTTTCTTATTAATATGTTACATTATTATGCTATGGCATGACCTTGGGTTTTTTTGTTTGTATTTAAATTTTTTTTTAATTATTACAGATACATAATAGTTATATATCTTTTTAGGGTATGTGTGATGTTTTGATACAGGCAGACAATGTGAATTAATCAAATCAGGGTGATTGGGGTATCTGTCATCTCAAGCATTTATCATTCCTTTAGGTTGGGAACACTCCAATTCCACTATTATAGTTAGTTTATGGTATATCCTAACTTATTGTTTATTATAGTCACTTCATTGTGCTATTAAATATTGATCAGTCTCTCTAACTGTAATTTTGCATCGATTAACCATCCCCACTTTATTCCCCTCTCCCCGCTATCCTTCCCAGCCTCTGGTAATCATTACTCTATTTTCTGTCTCCATGTGATCAATTGTTTTTAATAATTAACTACTACATATGAATGAGAATACGTGAGGTTTGTCTTTCTGTGCTTAGCTTGTTTCACTTAACATAATGTTCTCCAATTCCATCTATGTTGTTGCAAATGGCAAAATTTCATTTTTTATAGCTATATAATATTTCATTATGTTTGTGTACCACAATTAATTTATCCATTCATCCATTGATGGACACTTAGATTTATTTCATATCTTGGCTATTGTGAAAAGTGCTATAGTAAACATGGGAGTACAGATATCTTTTAAATATACTGAACTCCTCTCCCTTGAATCTAAACCCAGCTGTGGCATTGCTGGGTCACTTTCAGTTTTTTGAGGACCCTCTACATTGTTCTCCATAATGATTGCACTAATTTATATTTCCACCAACAGTGTACGAGGGTTCCCCTTTCTCCACATCCTTGCCAGCATTAGTTATTGCCTATCTTTTTGATAACAGCCATTTTAAGTAGGGTGAGATGATTTCTCATTGTAGTTTTGATTTGCATTTCTCTGATGACTAATGTTGTTGAGCAGTTTCATATACCTGTTTGCCATTTGTATGTCTTCTTTTGGGAATGTCTATTTAGATCCTTTGCCCATTTTGAAATCAAATTATTTGATTTTGTTTCTTTTTGAATTGCTGTAGCTCCTTATATATTCTAGTTATTAATCTCTTGTCAGATGGGTAGTTTGCAAATATTTTCTCCCACTCTGTGGGTTGTCTCTAACCTTTGTTGATTATTTCCTTTGCTGTGCATAGGATTTGTAGCTTGATATGATCCCATTTGTCCAATTTTGCTTTGGTTGCCTGTGCTTTTGGGGTATTAGTCAAGATGTCCTTGCCTAGGCCAATGTCCTGAAGCCTTTCCCCAATGTTTCCTTTTGGTAGTTTCACAGTCTCATATCTTAGATTTAAGTCTTTAATCTATTTTGATTTGACTTTTGCATATGGCAAAAGATAAGGGTCTAGTTTCATTCTTCTGCATATGAATAAACAGTTTCCCAGCACCATTTATTGTCCTTTCCCCACTATTGGTTCTTAGTACCTTTGTCAAAGATAAGTTCATTATAGGTGTGTCAATTTATTTCTGAGTTCTCTATTCTGTTCCATTAGTCTATGTGTCTGTTTTTAGGCCAGTAACATGCTGTTTTGGTTACTATAGCTCTGTAGCATAATTTGAAGTCAGGTAGTGTGATTCCTCCAGTTCTGTTCTTTTTGCTCAGGGTGGCTTTGGCTATTCTGGTCTTTTGTGGTTTCATATAAATTTTAGAATTTTTAAAAAATTCTTTCTGTGAAGAATGTCATTGGTATTTGATGAGGATTGCATTGAATCTGTAGATTGCTTTGGCTAGTGTGGACATTTTAATAATATCGATTCTTCCAATACATGAATGGAAAATCTTTCCATTTTGTGTGTCCTTTTTCAATTTACTTAATCAGTGTTTTATAGTTTTCACTATAGAGATCTTTCACTTATTTGGTTAAGTTTATTCCTAGGTATTTTCTTTTATTTGTAGTTATTATAAATGGGATTATTCTTGGCTTCTTTTTCAGATTGTTTACTGTTGGTATATGGAAATGCTACTGATTTTTGCATGTTGATTTTTGTATCCTGCAACTTTACCAAATTTGTTTATCAGTTCTAACAGTATTTTTGTAGAGTCTTTCAGTTTCTCTAGATATAAGATCATGTCTTCTGCAAATAAGGATAATTTGACTTCTTCCTTTCCAAGTTGAGTGTTCTTTCTCTTGTCTGATTGCTTTAGCTAGAACATCCAGAATCATGTTGAATAACAGTGGTGAAAGTGGACATCTTGTCTTGTTTCAAATCTTATGGGAAAGGCTTTCATTCCCCCCCCAATTCATTATAATACTAGTTGTTGGTCTGTCATATATGGCTTTTATCATGTTGAGGTAAGTTATTTCTATATCCAGATTTTGAGAGTTTTTATCATGAAGGAATGTTGAATTTTATCAAATGCTTTTTCAGAATCAATTGAAATAATCATATGATTTTTGTCTTTTGTTCTGTTGATTTGATGTATCACATTGATTGATTTGCATATGTTGAACCATCCTTGCATCACTGGGATGAATCCCACTTGATGATGATGAATAATCTTTATAATGTATTGTTAAATTCAGTTTGCTAGTATTTTGTTGAAGATTTTTACATCTATGTTCATCAGGGATACTGACCTATTGTTTTCTTTTCTTATTATATCTTTGTCAGGTTTTGGTAATAGGGTTATATAGGCCTCGTAGAATGAGTTTGGGAGTATTCCCTCCTTGTTTATATCTTGGAATAGTTTAAGTAGGATTGCTATTAGTTCTTAGAATGTCTGGTAGAATTAATTCAGCAGTGAAGCCATTGGGTCCTGGGCTTTTCTTTGATGGGAAAGTTTTTATTACTGCTGTGTCCCATTACTTGTTATTGATTTATTCAGGTTTTGGATTTCTTCCTGGTTCAATCTTTGTAGGCTGTATGTGTCCAGGAATTTATTAATTTCTTCTAGGTTTTCCAATTTATTGGTATATAGCTGCATATAGTCGTCTCTAATGATCCTTTGGATTTCTGCAGTATTGGTTGAAATGTCCTTTTTTTACTCATTTGAGTCTTCTCTCTTTTTTTGCTTAGTCTGGTTAAAGATGTGTCAATTTTATTTATCTTTTAAAAAAAACCAACTTTTGTTTTGTTGATCTTTTGTATTTTGGGGGGGCGGGTTCAATTTCATTTATCTCTGCCTGATCTGTATTATTTCTTTTACTAGTTTTCTGTTTGGTTTGCTGTTGTTTTTCTAGTTTCCTGAGATGCATTGTTATGTTATTTATTTGAAGCTTTTCTACCCTTTTGATGTAGGCACTTATTGCTGTAAACTTTCCTTTTATTACTGCCTTTTCTATATCTTATAGGTTTTGATATGCTGTGTTTCCATTTTCATTTGTTGTGAGAAATTTTTAAATTTCTTTTTTAATCTTTCATTGGCCCACTGGTCATTCATGAGCATTGTTTAATTTCCATGTGTTTGTGTATTTTGCAATGTTCTTCTTGTTATTTATTTCTAGTTTTATTCCATCGTGGTCTGAGAAAATACTTGGTATGATTTCAGTTACTTTGAATTTTTTAAGACTTGTTTTGTGGCGTAACATATGGTCTATCCTTGAGAATGATCCATGAGCTGAGGAGAAGAATGTGTGTTCTGTAGCTGTCAGATGAAATGTTCTGTAAATATCTATTAGGTCCATTCGGTCTATAGTGCAGATTAAGTCCAATGTTTCTTTGTTGATTTTCTGTCTGGATGATCTGTTATGGCATGACTTTGGCATAAACATTTTCTCCTACTCTGTAGACCTGTGCTGCATGCTACTCTACTGATTGGTCATGTGGATGTGAGCTTGTGCCTTACTAGAATACCAAACAACACATATACTTGTATGCAGCCAGTGAGTAAGCATGTCAGCATTGCTTTGAAAACAAATATGTGATCATTACTTACTAGGTAGGTGGGACAAAGAACACACTGTTCTTTTTTATGTCCAGTTTCACCAGGCTGGCTCTCTGATGATTTCCCTATTCAATGATGATTTCCCTCTCATAATTTCCCTACTCATATCTCTTTTACTTCTTATCTCATTTTTGAAACTCTGAAGCCATAGGCTTAAGAGGTTTAGTTAACTTTATTTACAATTCTTTTTAAATCTGTCACTTAATCCATTAATTCCCAATCATTCATTATGTCTTTTTAATTTGTTTTTTTGCTATATTCTAAGTGTCTCTATCCTGGTAACTTGTTATGTTGCACTTAGAGTATTATAGTGGTCTCCTAGTAGGTTCTGCTGCTTACAATAGCTCCCTTCCTAAAATCACTTTTATTACAACAATTTCCTGCTTAAAGTCCACAATGGTTATGGATTCAAGCAATGGAGGATTGTATTGGCTTACTTTGTTTCCATTGCCTATATTGCTTTGTTTACATGTCCCCTCCATCCTCACCCCTGCACATGGATAACATCTTTTCCTGACTCCATGCCCCATGGCCATATATGTTCTCCCTTCTGCTCTGCTATTCAAATCCCACCTGTCAGGCTCAGCCCAATCCAATGCTCATATTCACCAAGAACTCTTTCCAGTCTAACTCTAGTCCTCAGTGATTTCTTTCCATTTTTCTATTTCGCCATAAATAACCAGCATTGTCACAGAGCTTCTCCATTGAAAACACTTTCATATATAGTTGATGATACTATCTAGTATAATGCCTTTCATCGGTTTCTTAAGTGTTTATTTGTCCTATCTTCATAGCTAATTGTCAAGCTTTTTAATTAATGTGTTGATTTTATCTTAACTGCAGAGACCTTTTTTTCCTACATTTTAGGTTGAGATGAGTGGTTAGTGCAGTACTAAACGCAGATTAGATTTTTATTTAATATTTCAGGGACAATGAATTCTTCAGCTGGAGATAAGAGATTCACTTGGTGAAAGAAATGAGAATAAAACAATTTTTTGTAATGACAGGAATAAATTAAGCTAAATGATTATACTTGGATCAAATTACTGAAACTCACAAAAAATACAAACTGTATTAAATCAACAGTGACAAAATATATCATGTGTCATCTATCTCATGGATTAGAGAATGAATAAATTGAATTATTTTGCTTTGTTTTCAGAATATATGACAGAATGTATTTCAGAATAATTGTCTATTTATGAGATATATTCAGTTACGAACTTTTTAATTTATTTGTCATACATTTGCAAAAATAAATTTATTGGCTTGGTCAAAAAATATTAAAGAAATTTTTATTCATAAAAAGGTTTCTCTTGATAAAAGTTTAGCATATGAACAGAACATATAAAACAAGTTTATAAATTTTTTTAAAAACTGTTTTCAACAACAAAAATGCCAAACTCTGTAAAATAATTTTAAAGAGATTTATTCTGAGCCAAATTATGAGGGAGGCATACATTGGTTTGGCCCGAAAAGGTGGGCCATCTCGAAGGAGGGGGCGGCTTACGGGTTATAGGTGGGTTTAAAGAATCTTTGGCTTGTAGTTGGTTATTATTAGAGATTAGCCACCGGGACATAGATTTGTTGTGTCAATTGAGGACCTGGAGGTGTGTCTTGCATACCCTTAGGCCTGTTAATGGGTTGCAAAGGATGTCCCCAAGAAGGGAGGGGTCCATGATGAGGCATGTCTGACCTCCTTCCTCCTGGCAGGCAATTTTGTTTTAGGATTTTTCTTTGGCCACAAGGGGGTCCATTTAGTCAGCTGGTGGAGGGGTGAGCCTTAAAATTTTATTTTAGTTTACACAGCCTTGTGACAATCAAAAAGTTGTTCAAATGAGATCTATAGTTCAGTTTCTAAAAACGTGTTAGGCTTTTCTATGTTGCAAGGAACAAAACATTTTCTGTTCTCTCACTTAGTGGGGGGTCTCTGGGAAGGACAGATATAGAAGTGAAGGAGGCAAGAAATTATTTCCACAATTGAAGATAGGACCAAAGCGGAACTGGGATATTGTGTATTCTACAACTGTAGTCATCCTTTCCAGTGCTGTGGTGTCTGTGCTACTTCTGTCTGCCATTCATGACTGAACAGTACCTCTCAACTCTCCTCTCTGCCTTCTGGATGCTATTACCCACAGACGACTTCTGCTGCCATTTTGTCTCTATTGCCTCCTGGCTTCTGTCTACTGCAGTCTCCTTGTAGTTCTCCATTTTTATCTATCCTGACATCTGTTGACTCTTTTTTGAATTTGAGTTGAAATTCCTTAAGAAACATCAGACGCTATATTTTGTTACTCACTTCTTGTGCTTAGGTGATTTGCAGCCCTTTAAGGTTTGGGCATCAATCCTTGGTCCAGATAGCTATGGCCAGAGTGGTAGGGGTCAAAGCAGGACATCATCAGGTTGCATTTTATTGTCAAATTTATCCCAGGCTGGCATTTATACCACAGGCTTTGTAAGATCAGAAGCTTTGTCTTACTAAGGGCCTGGGGTTGATTGAGGGGGGGATGTTGCATGCAGCTTCATGCTGAGAAATTCATAAGACTGATCTAAAAGCCAGAATACTAAGTTATTAACTTAAAATGAGCAATTTAGCTATCATGTAAATCAGATATTTTTGACTACCTGGCTAATTCATTTTTCCTCCCTGTAGACAGAACTGGACCATGGGCAGATTACTCAGACAACTAGTCAGGGTACCAAGCTATAAGACTGCCTAAACAGCTTTGAAATAAATTAGAAGTATGGTCTCAGTTAACTCAGCTTTCTGCACGTGACTCTTCACAGAACTGGCCAAATGGAAATTGGCTCCATATCTGATTCAATAGGCTGGTACTTAGTAGAGATTTATTGAATGTGAAAGCTCTCTCTACTGAACCTTTTGGTGGAAATAAAAATCAGTCCTTGACAAGACCAATCTATCTCTTTTGAGTTCTTTTTCAAAATGCACATCCATGTTGCATTGTGGACTCAGAGACAGAGCCCCAAACTCCAAGACCTACCAGTCTCTTAAAGTATGTGGAGGTAACTAACCATTTGCTTCTGACCCTCCACTGTCCTTTATTTTAGGGCAGAGCTGTCCTTCATCTTTCTTCTATTCTTCTATCCTATGTTAATTTAAATTAAATGAGGTTGCCTAAAAGCCTATTCTAGGATGGCAATTATGGACAGTGGCACATTCACAATCAAACTCTTCCTGAAACACTTTAGAAATTAACTTAGCAGCACCATTTTAATATTAATTTAACCCTAGACATTAATTTGAGATTTTTTATTATCTCAGAATACCCTAAATTAATCATGCATTTCTGGCCTAGAAGCCTTTCTGCAATTTTAAGAGGATTCGACATATTGCTGATCTGTTCCATCTATTGTTGATTCAGTAGTCACATGGTGCTACAGGAAATTGTTCAGATATGAAGTCCTGTGTTGATTTCAAAGCCTAAGTCTTGGATAGTCAGACCATTTTCTAGTTCTTCAAGATACCCCTTATCTGTCTCTCTTACTAAAATTTGATAAACTTCAGGCCTGGGTAGAGTCTTTGTGCTAGGACCTAGCATTCTGTCTGACACATGCATGGTACTTAGCTTCAGAGTACAGTGTGACCAGGTAGGTGGACGTTGGTTTGACCCTGGACATGGCTGGTATTTAGTTGATGTTTATTGAATGTGAAAGTTCTCTGTTGCCAGTATATCCTGGCAATTTTCTATAACTGCCTGTAAATACAGATTGTAGATAGATTTAAGGAGTTAGTGAATTAAACAGAGGAGTTAGCTTAAATCCTTAATGTATAGAACTAACATCATCACTGTGAGAAACACACCTTCCCTTTTCTGTTAAGGATATGATTTCAATAATTATTCAATTTCATATTTGAGAGCAAATTTACAGAGTAGCAGTCTACATTACAAGAAAATATTATAAGACATTGCTTAAATATTTGGATTTGAACACTATCAAAAAATGTGAAATTATCAAGAGGCCAGCTAATGCCATGCTGTGTCTGTTTATTGTGATTGAACAACAACAAAAAAAAAACAGAGAAAACTCCTTTTGACATATTTGCTTTATGTATGTGGCAATGATTTATTCCAATTTGAGACCACCCTTAATTTCTAGAGAGATTCTGATGACCTTTATTCTTTGTGAGAGAGCTGAGTCGATACCTTGTGTGTGTGTGTGTGTGTGTGTGTCTGCGCGCGTGCACACGCACACATTTTTTCCTGTGTAGCCCTCACAGAGTAAGGCAATTTCTCTCTCTTTTTAACAGCCATTATCTACTATTAGCTGCGGTGCAAAGTGTGCTCTTATATATTATCTGGTACACTAATTAAATTGAATTGGGTAGTGAGAACCTAGTCACAGTGTTGGAGCTAATGACCCAGTGAATTAGTAGTGATAGGGAAGACACATCCAAAGATAAATGTCTTGTTTTAATTGCACGATTGTAGCATTTGGATAAAGAGAGTGACATTTCCTTCAAATTGTCTGTAAGTAAAGTCTGTCATTATATGAATGGTAAAGTATAATCTCTGTCTCCAGACTAACTAATGTTTAGTAAACATTTTTCCTTTGTTGATTATACCCATTTGGGGATTGTAAAATCAGTGCTGCTAATGTAATTCTGAATTGGTATTGATACCAATTACAGTTATTATACTGTTGAAAAATTAGGCAATATGTGAGCCTTGGAGTAACATTAGAAAAGATAGTATATATGTACTTTTAAAAAAGAAGCAGTGCCAATTAGTGACAACTACAACCTGCACTCAAGATTTTACGACAAAATAGACATATATCATTCAGGAATGTGAACTCCACAAGGGCATGGTTTTGTATATTTGCTCACAGTTTTATCTCTCTAGCACCTAGAAGAATTGCTGGCATGTAACAGTTTCTCAATAAATATTTGTTGAATGAATAAAAGTCATATAAGGTATCCTATGATCCACCCTCTCATGAGTACTGGCTTAGTTCATGAGGATTGTACTTAAAATATAATATTAAAAATCTACTATCCATTCAATGGTCTTAGTGCCTCTTCTCAAATACTAAGTTTTTGAGAAACTAATACCAGTTTCCTATTAGAAATTTGAGAACCTAAGTTCTAAGAAGTTAGGAAATTTGGCTATAGTCATATGCCTATGAAATAATGTAGTTATCCTATGGTCCTTTCATAACTTTCATATTTCACCTCCATGTACACTGTACTCACCACAACTAAGGTAAGTAACGTTGTCTTGGCTCTATGTGTATATGGAACAGAATCAGAATATTATACTAATAACATAGGACACTCATAAATTTAATAAAACCGTAAGCTAGGTTTCTTTTTTTATTTTATTTTATTTTATTTTTTTAAACAGCAATGCAGATGAGACGTAAGCTAGGTTTATATTACTAAAATTTTACATAGTAAAGAAACTGAGGTAATTGGCAGTAAGCAGTAGAATACTAGAGCATTATGAAAAAAAATACTTTAAATGGCAATGTCTATAGTAGCCTTCATAGATAGAATTGTTTTAATGACTATAATGCCAATCTGGTATCAAAAACACTAGTCCTGATGGAGAGGAATTAATTTGTCTGAATTGATTTGAGACTCCAGGTAGCTTTTGCTAGGCTTTGTTGCAATAATAAATGACCCTGAATCTCTACAGGTTTCAGTAATGCTAATGTGGCATATGAGTTGGTTGCGTCTCTGCTACACGTAGGCTAAAGGAACAGTCCCTATCTGGGACTTGCTATTCTGACAGAATGAAAAGCAGCCAACAAAAACATCTGAAGGCTCTTAAAGCTTCTGTTCCCATGCTTACTCTATTAGCCAAAGCAAATCACGTAGTCAAAGTCACATGGCAATAGGTGGTGACACAGGATTCCTCTTATTGGAAAGGAGGAGTAATTAGAAACATAATACATTCTACCACTCCCTCTGTATTAGTTTCTTAGGCCTACCTTAACAAAATACCACAAACTAGGTGGCTTAAAACAAATTTATTCTCTCTCAGTCTGGAGGCTAGAAGTCAGAAACCAAGCTGTGACATGGTCGTGTTCCCTCTGAGACTAGGTAGAATTCTTCCTTACCTCTTCCTGGCTTCTAGTGGCAGCCATCACTCCTTGGCATTCTTTGCCTTGCAGCTGCATCACTCCAATCTCTGCCTGCTGTCACATGGCATTCTACCTGTGTGTTACTCTCTTTATATGGTGTTTTCGTCTTCTTAGAAGGACACCAGCCTTATCACATGAGGGGCCCATCCTATTCCAGTATGACCTCATCTTAACTTGATTCCATCTTCCCAGAACATATTTCCAAATAAGGTCACTTTCACAGGTACCAGGCTTAGGACTTTAACATACCTTTTTGAAGAGGGGAAACAATTCAACCCATAATACTACTGCAGCTCATCTTCCACCTCTAGTGACATGCCCAGGATCTGCTACTCATTCTCATTCCAAACCACGTACTTTGTTCTGCTATTTCTAATTTCTCGTCTGTCATTGGCATCTTGTTTGTGTCTCTGCCAGTACCTCCAATTCCATAATCTAATTGTACAGTGTTGATCCAAGGAAGGCCATTTAGTTAAATGTATTCCTATCTTTACATAATCTAATAGGACTGGATGCAAGATAGATCAATGGTTTTTAATGTAATAGAATATGAAAAGTATATTGATATGATTTCAGATTCCTCATTGCAACTAATCTTTCAGAAACTACCACTTGTCCAGTTTTGGTGATGTCAAATAATATCCACAGTTGTCTGGCAAGACTAATAAAATGCTTCTTTTTTTGCAAGTATACATCTGTATGAGCCGGGTTTTCTTTATATATGTCAACCAAAACAGCATATTGCAACAGACTGAATGCATAAGCAGATTTGAGAATCTGGCAGTCTTATATTAAGCCTAGTATTAAAGAGATTTGCAAAAACATATAGAACAGTGTCTCTCTTGTCACTAAGTTATTTATTTATTTATTTTTTGGTTTGGAAGGTATTTTTTTTATAAAATATGTTTTTATGTTAACGTATAGCAGCTTTGCTATTTTTATTTTAAATAAAATAATGAATATTCTTAAAGGTCTCTGTTTTAATCTCCCATATGGTAAATATAGGTAGATATAAGTCACATAAATAAAAGCTGTTTGGGATCATCAATAACAAAAGAATCCGAGAACCGCTGATGTGGAAAATCAAGAGGGCATTGGCATGAGATGGGACTGATAGCCTTTCATCTTTATGGAAGAAACAGAAACCATAAGGGAAAATGTTAGCCATCAAATATGGAAATCTCCTTATAACTGTCCCATGCAATCCTCCTTCCCTTTTCTGATAAGGGGTGAGGTGTCCTACTTGTAGCCTAGAATCTTCCTCCACCTGTGCTCTGAAACCAGCCCCTCCAGCAAACACGGCCACAGGCCTGGCCTGCGTTTGTCTCCTCTCCCTTTTATCTTCCCCCATCCTCTTCTACCAGCCTTTGCCCGGGCTTAGTTCTCTCACATAGGAAACAGGAAACAGTGGACACTTTAAAACTCTCACTCTTCTTCCAGTAGCATATATTACTGCTGATCATGTTTCTCTTGCTTTTCTTGACATCCCACTCTCCGGCTTCTCTTTCTACCTCTCACAAAGCTCCTTCAACCCACTTTGTCAACTCTTCCTCTTCTACCCACCCTTAAAATATTAATATTCTTCAGGGCTCAGTCTTGGAGCTTTACTTCTATACTCTCCTTGGGCAAACAATCTGATTACCTCGTGGTTTCAATTACTGTCTACTTGCTAATGACTGAAATCTCTGCCTTCCAACTAGTCCTCACCCTTGAGTTTGAGTCTGGTATATTTCAATGACTTCAGTAACATCTCTCCTAGGATGTCTCCAAAGTGCTTGAAACTCAGCCTGTCCAGAACTCAACATCTTCTCAGTGAAATGCTCTTCTCAGTGAATGTTACAGAAGTTAGGAGCATGGGCTGTGGAGGAATGTGGCCATGAATATTGGTTCCAGTACTTACTGGCTAGGTGATTTGGAGCAGCTTATTTATCTTCTATGCCCTAGTTTCCTAATTTGTATAATACGAATTATAGTAGTCCTACCTACCTCAAAATTCTACTGTATTAATGGGACTATATATAGAAGGCTGAGAACAGTGCTAGACAAACAGAAAATATCAAGGACGTCAGCTGTTATTTTCTACCCTGTTGCTTCAACAAGAAACCTGAGTGTAATTCTTAAAATCTCCAACTCCCAAACCCCTCCCATTTACATCCAATCAATCACCACATTCTAATTCTAGTGATTTCTTTCTTTTTGTTTAGACACAGTGCCTTGCTCTGTTGCCTGGGCTGGAGTACAGTGGCTCAATCATAGCTCACTGCAGCCTCAAACTCTTGGGCTCAAGCAATCCTCCAGCCACAGCCTCCTGAGTACCTGGGACTACAGGTGCATGCCACCATGCCCAGCTAAATTTTTCATTTTTTGTAGAGATGGGGGGGGTGGTCTTGCTATGTTGCCCAGGCTAGTCTCGAAGTCCTAGCCTCAAACAATCCTCCTGCTTCAGCTTTCCAAAGTACTGGGGTTACAGGCATGAGCCACTGCACCTGGCTTTCTAGTGATTTTTCTGACTAAAGATTTATAAATCTAGTCGTGTACCACCACCACCATTACTACAACCTTCATCTCTTGTCTGGACTGCAAATTACCATAGTAACTGATTTTCCTGGTCAATTACTATCCCTTCCTAGACCATTTCCACAGTGCAGCAGGAATCTGATGCTATCACCGTCATTCATAAAAGCCATTCGTGGCTCCCTCATTAGCGCTAGTAGTGGGGCTGAGCTCTTCCGGGTTTCAGACAGTGAGATGAGAGACACTGGAAGCCACCCTTGCAGAGCAGCTGGGATATTCCCCCAGGGAGAAAAGTAGAGAAAGCATCTGATGCTATCCACAATCCCAGCATGAGGTTCCTTAGATCTGAGGAAGATCTGTCCTGTATTATTCTTTCCCATGATTTCTTCAAGGAAGTTCGGACACTCTGGATGAGAGCTTGGAATAATTATGGGGAGTCTAAATGGAAACAGAGCACTCAGATAACCAGGTGGGAGGATGTGGCTTGAGGAACAAGGAAGTTAAAGGTTAATTGTATTCTCTCTTTTCAATTCTTGATCAGTGCTAGGGCTGGCTGGTGTCATTGTAGCAAAACGGAAATTGAAACACTGATTCCTAATTTTTACTCCGTTATATGTTAGTCTTACAAAATAAAAACAAAGCAGAAAAGAAAAGATTTTTTTTGGCTAAGAATTTCACCTAGAGCCTTGTGTCCACTCAAGAGAAATACTTCAGAATGAAATAGACCAATGCTTCTGGCCTCTAGGCATGCTTTCCTAACAATTAAATTGGGTTGCCTTAGCAAGTTTCAAAGGCATTTCCTGTTTGAAGTAGTCTGCCCCACTCAGTGGGAGAGGATGTAGCTGATTATCTTTCTATAAACAAGGAAAAGATCTACAGGTGGTCTGACTTGGAAGGAAAACCTGGCTCTGGGAGACAGGGAAAGCTTTGGGGCTAAGAGCAAAAGGCAGTGGACAGAGCCAGAAGAAGGAAATGCAGAGCATAAAATGAACTGGAGAAAATCCAGACAAGGTGTGGTGGGAAAGTACTGCTGGCATTACTCATTCTGGGAACACTTGCCCTTTCTCTGGGTGAAAGACTGAAACCACTCACCTCATGGAAAGAAGCTGGGATTGGGTGCTTCTCAGGGAAATGTCAGACGAAAGGTATACTAGAAAAACACTTTTTATTATGAAAGGTTTGAATATTTTCTGTAGTGCTTGGTTTTCTAAAGTGGAATGTGGAAAAGAGGAGATCCTGAGATGTTGTCACTGGATTGAGTCAAACAGGCAAGGAAGACTTTATTCTAGGCTATTGCAATATGGCAGAGAGATTGAACTCTGTTCCCCTGGAAGAAAAAAGGCACAGAGGTTTTATAAGCATGAGGGTGGTCTGGTGGACAGCACGGGAGGACATTAGTGGCTGGTCAATGAGATTAGGCCACCTGTGTTTGCTAATTGCTCATTGTTGAAGTTGGGCTCCTTCCCTTTGCAGCCACCAGGAGATACAGGCACTATGGGCTTCAGTGGTTACATTGCAAAGGATGGTCCCCAGGCCCTTGTGAAAGACATTCCAGGGTTGTAAAACTGGCTTTTAAAAAGATTTACTTCTCAAAGGGGAAGACAAAAAATTTACAATAGAAAGTTTTCTAAAGTAAATGCTCTAAGAAAAGGGAGGTCAGGGTCCTCCAGTTCAGGAAGAAACCTGTCTTGTAAATTTTAATGAAACTGAGTGGACCACTGAGGGGGGCTTAGGTGGGTGGATATAGGTTAGGTCTGGGCTGATGTGTGCAAGAGGCCAGTGAGATCCGATAAAGATCTATGGTTGCTTTTCTGTTAGTAACATAACAGTCTTCAATAATATTAATAAATAATATAGTACGAAATATAAAATGTATGATAAATAATAAATAAGTGACAAATAATAAAAGGAATGTATTGATTCATGTAACTGAAACTTCTGGGTAAAGTTTTAGGAATGGTTTGATCCAGGGCAGAAGAAGTTTCTTTTCCTCAATATTTCCACTCTTTCCTTGACCTGGACACCAACGTATGGAAAGTTCTCCCCTTGGAGTTGCAAGATGGCTGCCACCAGTTTCCAGGGCTAAAACACTCTGTTTTCATATCCCACTAAAAAGACAGTTTTGAAAACAACTCAGGAAAAGAAAGGAGTCTTTTCCTTCCTAGAAGTCAAATACCTCCTCAAGTCCTGTAGGCTTTTGTTGAGTCTCGTGTTTATCCGTGAAGCCATCACATGACCAGGGAGGTGGATTGTGCTGACCAAAGCCTACTCCTTGAGCTACCAGTGAGTTTTATCTTACCCAAAGGAATTGGGTGACGAGGAGGAAGGGGTGTGTATTAGGGTGCTGGGGATACTGTAACAAAATACCACATACTGGGTGGTTTAGAACAATAGGAATGGATTCTTTCACAGTTCTGGGGGCTATAAGTACAAAGTTGAGGTGTCAGTAGGGTCTCTTGAAGGCTCTGGGGAGAATCTGTTGCATGGCTGTGTCTTAGCTCCTGGTATTGCCACAAACCCTTGACATGTTTTGGTTTGCAGCTGCATAACTCCCATCTCTGCCTTCATCAGCATATGCCATTCTCCCTCGTGTGTCTGTGTCCAAATCTCCCTCTTCTTATGATGTCACTAGTCGTATTGGATGAGGCCCTACTCTAGTGATAAGGTAATATTTGCATGTATTGGGGGTTAGGACTTCAACATTTTTTTTTTTTTTTTTTGTGGACACACAATTCAACACATGACAGAATTTCCTTAAGATTTCTTTTGTTATAATAGGAGGGAATGGATGCTATAGAGGCAGTTGAAAAATATCCATATATTGTTAGAAATAATCACAATTTTAGGCATCCTCCTTTCTGATTCCCATCAGAATCAGATTTTTTGGGAGCTCGCTTTCTCTAAAATTCCCACTCTACTAGTTCTGCCCTCCTCATAGCACCTCCCATCCATCAACTCCACCACCTCACTTCCTTCACTATTTGGCCTGGATTACAAGGTTCTCATTGTAGTCACTCTCTCATAGAGATCCTTAGCATACCTGTCCTCCTGCCCTTGGCGAAACTCATTGTGCAAGACCACAACCCCAGCTCTTGGTTACCTATGCCCCTGAACCTTTGCCTCTGAAGATGGTTGGAGAAAAACACTTTTAAATCCTGACTAGTCTCACTTAAAATTTGTGACCACAAACCTCAAGTGGCGTCTCAACACTGCTCAGCCATCCTTCTATATTTCTTTCATTGATTAATTCTCCTACTCTCTCACATACCTATCTCCCATCTTTTCCTCTCTTAAAACCTCCAACACTTCCCTCACACTGTTGTTGCCCACCTGATACCTTTGTTTCTTGTTCCACTGATAAAATAGAAGGAAACAGTTCAGCCCTCAGCCCACCCTTTTTCTCTCCAGCCATGCTCACCGCTCAGATGACCCCGCTCATGCCGTGGCTTTCTTCATTATCCAAGTGCTGATGACGCCCACATTCATGGCTCTGCCCTTATGTCTACCCTGCACTCTGAACTCATATGTTTAACTGCCTGCTTACATCTCCATTTAGATATCTCCTAAGCATCACGGGACTAGTATGCCCTACTGAAAACTCTTGATTTCTACCCCAAATTCTCCCCATTTCTCTGCTAGCCCTATCTCATTATTGGGCAGCAGCACTCGTTTGTTTGAAGTCATCCTTGATTCCTCCCAATCTGTTACACTTCACATTCAGTGCCCCTTCCCCCAATTTTTCAGCTCTACCAATCAAAAGATACCCTGAATCCAATCACTCTTACGTATCCACTACCAGCTCACCCTGGTCCACTACCAGTGGTGGTCCAGCTGGTGGTCCACGACCAGCTATCCACTATCAGTGGTGAGATGGTAGTGGATACGGTGAGAGTGATTGGATTCAGGATATCTGGGATACCCTGATTGGATAGTCCTACCCACCGTTATCTCTCATCTGAGGAATTTCAACCCTAACCAGTCTGGCTTTCCTGTTTCCATTCTTTCCCGTTTACAATCCATTCCCTACTGTTTTGGGAAAATCTGGGGGCAGAATAGAAAAACTGTCCCCCAAACTGAGAGGGAGCCAAGACGCCAAAGAATGACTACAACATGTCCAGCTTGGTGAGTTAGAAGAGTTTATAAAAGGTAAGTTACAAGGGCTCTTGTGTCTGGGCCACACAGGAATTCTTTTCCACAGGAGCTTTCTTGCATGCAAAATCTTTATTTCCCAGCCCTGTGGTGTTGCCTTAAATCCTTTCCCAGTGAGTGACACAGAGCTTTTACATTGTATCATTGCTTGTTCACAGTGAAACAAACCAGGCAGGCATTATCACATACCTTCATACAACCCATGCTACGTTAATGATATTCAAATCTCCACTAGGTGGGATTTGGGTATGACAATTAGCTAAAGGGCACTACAGGACAGCTAAAGTAGTTCTGAAGCAATCAGGGCCAGTCTAAGCTTCAAGGTAAAAAAGTGCTAAGGCATCTGAGAAAGTGCTGGGCACTTTTCCTGTGCCCAGTAGTTATCATAGCACTTGCTTAATTTATTTTGTAACAATTTTGTTGAGCACTCCAAGCTAGCACAGCACAGCGGTCCTCTTTGTGTGGTGGGGAGCTTGCATTTTCCCCTCACACCTGCACAGCAGCAGGCGAAATGATTTTTTAGGTGGTTAACTGGATCATGTTATTCCCTGACTTTCAGTCTTCCAATGGATAGAATATTGTCCAAAGTCCTTATCATGGTTCTAAAGACCTCACGTAATTTGGCACCTGGTCCCCTTTCCAATCTTATTTGCCACTTCTCCTACCACTACCCTGGCTCCCTTGACGTCCCTAACCTACTTTCCCCCCTCATCATAGCACTTAACAATTCCTGAACATTCTTACACATTTATTAATAATTTTTGACTATTGTTGACAACAATAGTTGTTGTATCCTTACCACCTAGAAAAGAGCCTAGCAAGTTAAGGATGTTCAATGAACATAGGTTAAATAACAATATTACCGACAGCTCATATTTACACATTTTATATATGCCAGGTACCATCCCTAGTGCTCCAAATGGATTATATCATTTTGTATTAATAGCAGCTCTCTATGTTACGTGTAAGGTTCTATCATTGTTCCCATTTAGGAGATTAGGAAACTGCTCACACAATGCCATATAGCTACTACATGGTGAAAACTGAATTTAAACCCTGGCTGTTGGTTTTCAGAACCTTGCTCATGACTGTTTTGCCTTTTCCTATGTCATATTGTCTGTCCTAACTTCAACCCCTGCTACAGACTCAGAGAAATTTCCTGGTTCATTTTGGAAGAGAAAGTAGAGTTTATTCATGCAAGTGTATACCTGTTGATTCTCAGCACCATCTCCACCTCCCCAAACTAATTTCCAGGTCCTTCTTGTTGACATTACTTCTAGAAGACATTTCTCCTTTGCATTTTACATTTGTTCTCAGCTATTCCTGACAGGCACCTATCAATTCTTTAAAGAATTTCTGTGCTTTTTATTTTATTATTGTCAGGTAAAACAGTGATTCTCACTTTTTCACTTTTATAATATTTTCATTGCCACAAAAATGCAAACGTATACATTTATGTATATGTGAATGGATTTAGATTAAGGAAACTGAGTTGCCATAAATAATAAAATATTGGATATGACTAATAGGATATTAGGTCTGAATTGGTATATTATAAATGTTTTTCATTTTTCTATTATTAGAACAACATATTATGATGTTTTGACATCTTAAAAAGTCTTCCTGGCTGGGAGACACTGCCCCTCCTAGGACTAGCCAAGTAACAACAAAGGGCCCAGCCAGGAGCATGTCTTTGAGATATGAATTAACCAATCCAGAGCCACACCTCCTCTCTCTGGTCCAAATGCCCCAGGAGGCAATATTCCTGTGCTTTAATCATCCCAAGGCAAGGTGCCTTGCTCCTAGTTGCCTAGCACCTGGCCCTGGGATTATCCAAACTAGCTAGTCCCAAACTGTTTACCCTGCCTTGCCTTTCCCATGGAAACCCCAGTAAAGGCAATGGCCTAAACCTTCCCCTTGCTGTTGTCTTCTGAGTCCTGACCACCCTGGTGTCTTCCCCATGTGGTCCTGTCTGGCCTGCTGTGTGTCTTGTTTTTGATGCAACTCTGAGTATTAAAATTCTTCTTTCAATGACGTTAGGTTCTCTGTGTTATGACTCAGTCACCTTTATAAATTAAGACCTGGGTAAAATACATTTGGAGATTCAACCACTGTTTGATTAATTAGTAAGGGACAAAAAACATAACTATGCCTATATTTCACTTTAAAAAAATAATTTAATAAAATTAGCTATTGCTTACTCAAGGATAACTATACCTATGCTTAATAGAACTTAATTTATATATTTTAATTGTCAAAAATGCTCTTTATTTGTGAATTTCACTCAGACGTAGGCACAGGAGTGATTTGGAGGATGTTTCCTCTCTATGTGTGTCTGAAATTTTATTTTTTAGGAAGTGCTAGAAGTGGAAGAATCAGACAGTTTATTATTAAGAGCTGGTCAGCATTGCTTCCTTCACCACTTGTTTTCTTACAGCACAAGTTGGAGATATTGTTCTATATTGGTCTTGAGTTTTCAACTTTATTCCATTTAACATTCTTCATAATGCTCACTATATGTGTGTTTTATTTCATAGATGGAAAATAATCCTTCAGGCTATTTCTTAAAATAACACATTCTGTTTTAATTTGAAGAAGGCTCACTTATTTTGTGCTGAAAACCTTTTCTTTTATGGCACTTTCTCCTGATTCCCCCTTGGATAATTAAATAATTGGTCTCACGCCCTGCTTTTGAACTTGGAGGCTAGCTCTGTTTCTGGAGCTGATTTTGATGCAGATTATGAGATAAAACCACTTTTCCATGCTTCTTTCCAGCTTCCTTAGATAATACACGTGAAGAACCAGTGGATCCCACTGGATGAAATTGTAAATCAACTAAAACCCTACATGAGGGCTTCTCTCTTACTCATATTTGAAGAGGAAGCATTGAAAACATTGGTAATAAGTGAAAACCCAGTAACTCCCTCCCTAAAAAAATGATTCTCTTGATTTATGAATACTATGGCTTTTTTTTTTTCAAGGACTGTTCACTATTTTCTCACTGTTTCCTAAAAGAATAAAACTCTCATGTCTTTCTTGCAACAGAGTCATAATCTACAGCACATCATCTTTGAGTGTGTGTACACACTCAAAAATATGGATGCCCTTCTGATACTTTCTGTGGGCCAAAGTTGAGCACGAATTACTTGGAATCAGTTTGCCAATGACAGGGACTACAAATCTGCTGATTCACTTACTTCTTGAAGAAAAATCAATTGTGTCAAATCAAATCATCTTGCAGTATGATAGGAAACATTGTGAGTGCAAGTCAATTCAATATTAATTTAGTACCTTGTATTTGACACTGCTTGGCACTGAGCTAAATCTGAATTTCTTGACCTATACATCAATCATAATGGGCTGCACCTCTATCATTTTACTACTACCTACTACTATTGCTACCACTACCACCACTATAGGGACTATCACAGCTACTTCTACAACTACTAGATAACATAATGAACTCAGAATGTAACAGGCACTGTTCTGATTATTTTCATTTCACACTCAAAACAGCTCTTATGATATAGGAACTATTAATATGTCTATTTTATAAGTGTACTAATCAAAACACAAAGCAGTTAAGTAACTTGCCCCAAGTCACACAGCTGGTAAGTGGCAGAATGGGGATGTAAATCTGGGTTTCTAGCTTCAGATCTGTGTGTTGCTCTGTGTAACCACTCTACATTAATTAACAACAGCAGATATGGGGTTGATGCATAAAGAAGCATTTACTTTGTATATTTTAATGTGTTAACGTAAGCAATGTGAATGGCTTCACCAGCATGAGCTGCGTATATGATATCTTTTCATTTTTCCAATTAATTACATGAGATCCACCTGCTCTGACTAGCAGTACTATCCCCTTCTTAAGGCCCTTCCTCTCCACTCTCCCTAACTGTCCAAGAACCTAAGGGGTCTTCTCAGTCTCCTAGGGTTGGTTCATCTTCCAAACACCAGATGGACAGCTGGGTTATCTGCTCAGTGCCCTCCTGCTTGCCATTCATCCTCAGGGGCACTTGACAACTGGTTCTCCATCACTCCACAGAGCCCGTCTTCTGTAATAATTACATCTTGCCAGTTCATTCATTCAGCAAACATTTCTAGTGACCACACACTATGTGCCAGGCCTTGTGCTGTTCTACCAGCCAGACTACAAAGAAGATCAAGCCAGAAACAAAGAGCTCCTCTTCATGGAGCTAACATTCTAGTGGGAGAGGCAGACAACAAACAAGAAAGCCAACTTCTCCTCTTCCTCCTCCTTCTCAGCCTACTCAGTGTGAAGACCATGAGCTTGAAGACCTTTATGATGATCTGCTTTCACTTAACAGTAAATATATTTTCTTATAATTTTTAAGGTAACATTTTCTTTTCTCTAGCCTACTTCACTGTAAAAATATAATATATAATAATGCATTTAACATAGAAAATATCTGTTAATTGTTGTCAGTAAGGCTTCTAGTCAACAGTAGGCTATTTATTAGTAACGTTTTTTGGAAGTCAGAAGTTAGAGGCTGATTTTTGACTGCGTCAGGGGAAATGCCCATAACCCTCATATTGTTCAAGAGTCTAGTGCACGTCCTTCTTTTTTCTTCTATAAGCTATCTGAATGGGGGAAAAAAATCCTGAAAATAAACTTCTTGTAAGTTTTGGGGGACTTAATCATTGACATTGTAGGGGAAAGAAAACCTTTCCTCTGAAAGTTTGATATTTGAATTTATGAAATAAACTGATAGTAGACAGATTAACAGGATAAAAGGCATACACATTTATTATATGCATGGAGGCATCACAGGAAATCAAATTGAGTACCCAGTAGCCCAGTGAAATTTAGAAGCTTATATATCCTCTTCATAGGGAGAGGGGGAGGAGGATGTAGGAAATTTAGGGAAAGTAACAGATTTTGGAGGAAGATGAATAGGCAATAATCTGTGACATAGTTTGGGTGTGGTGCTTGTGGTTAACCTCCTGGTTGATCAGATTCCTGAGGTGGGGACTCATGACATTTGAGTTCC
This sequence comes from Microcebus murinus, assembly GCF_040939455.1. Taxonomy (NCBI): domain Eukaryota; kingdom Metazoa; phylum Chordata; class Mammalia; order Primates; family Cheirogaleidae; genus Microcebus; species Microcebus murinus. The sequence goes on along the minus strand of NC_134114.1, from coordinate 89,800,255 downwards.
TTTTTGAAGGATCTATCTTTAGGCAGATAAGGGAAGTTCAGAGAAAGCCCCTTCCTGTGCTTTAGGGGATTTAAGGGAGAGAGAGGTGGGAGAGACTGGACGGCAGGAGCAGGTCAGACAGACCTTGGTTCTCCTTTAGTTCGAAGCACTCAGTATGCCAAAGTCCCATACCCTGGGGTGTTTCTTTTTGAGCCCTAACTACATTGACTATTTCTTTGCAAATGAATTATCTCCTGTGTTTCCAGTCTTGTCTTCAATTTTGAAGCATATCTTATTTTCTTTCGAAGAAGTCATGGGGCAATTACATAATGAACTAAAATAAAAATAAAATATTTCTTTTTTTTTTTATAGAGAGCATGAGTAAAATCAAATTTTGAATGCATTGAAAAGTAGGCTTAATTCATAGGGTCAAAATTGCCTGCTTGTGTGAGAACTTCTTACTATATATGAATTATGTTCATTAACTTAGTAAATCATGTGGTTTATGGAAGAAAAAAGTAGTATGATTTCAAAATAAAAATAACATAAAATAACTACAAACCAGATCTTAATTCTGTTTTAAATATCCTTTCTTTAAGTACCACAGTAGGTACTTAAAAATATTCTGCCCTCTGGAAATAGAAAGGAATAATAATTTAATTGTGTGCTAGTTTTTATTGAGGTTTAGAAAATGTAAAATACTTGAAATCTGTAGATTTTATTTTTAACATTGGTTCTTTTTAAGTGCTCAGGGTTTAAAACATAACTATCTGGAATGATAAAAACATTCCTTGCAATCACCTTGATATTGATTATTTTAGTGGAAATGGGTAGAGTGTTTCCTAGGTTACTGAAAATGAGAAAATACCAAGGAACACCTGCTCTTAAAGGATAAGACCCTTGGAAACCATCCCCCCCCCAACCTGCTAATCTCTTAGAAGTCTGTTCTTCCCTCCAACTTCCCTGAGGCGCTAAGGGGCCCAAACAGCTGTGATGTTTCTGTGTGGATATTATATTCCATCAACTTTGCTCACTCTTCCCCTTCCATTGCCTACTTCATATAGAGGTACAGTGTTAGGTAGATAGTGAGGGATTATGGGACTCCTAAGGACAAAAGTGGGTGCTGTTGCTTTGGTGCAATTGCCCCACCTGGGAAGAAGGACAAGAGTGGGCCCCAGGCCCCCATCTTGGTCCTGCCCCACCCTAATCCTCTTCTGAGCGACTGCCATATCTGGGGGAGGAGGGAATAGCCTATGAATCTGCCAATCAGAACTCAGCTGGCCAGCTGCAAAAGAATGCAGAAGACTCTCTCTAGCCCACGGGCCAAGCAGCGTAGGTCCGTAAACTCCAGAAATTGAACTAGAACGATGCACATGCGTAGTTAAGACTCAGGTCATGCAACTCCCAACTGTCCAATCAAAGTGGGTCCATGGTGATGTCTGAGCCACAGGGAGGTCCCAATCTGGGTGCCATAAAACAAGACTGAAGACCATAAGCTATCTCTTTTCTGCCCCTTCCTTTGGCTTTCCTTTTGCTGCGACAGTGGGTCCAGTCATCATCTGTGGTGTATGTATCAAGCTCTATAATCCTTTCTCTCCTCAATAAAGCTCATTTTCATGGTTGCCAGATTTTTGGTGTGTCTGGTCATTCTTTGGCCATGAGTGCACTGAGAACTGACATTTCAGACTGAAAGTTGACAACAGGACATTGCTAAACTGGGCATGCTCACTAACTGGCTGGGTCAGCATAAATTTCAATGGGCATAGAGAATTTGGGTAAGATTCATTTTTCCTATTGCTTAAGTCACATTTATATGGAAAGGATCTCCCTTTGTTCCCTTTGTCTCTTTTTATTCTTCCTCCTCTTTTCTTTTTCCTCCTCTTTCCTTTCATTCCTTCACAGCCTAAATTCCACTTTTCCTCTTCAATTTCCTTGAAATTACTTGGTAAGCCAGTTTGGCACATGGAATATATATTTTATTAATACAATAAAATAATATAAGGGGTGGTTAGATTCCATGCTAGTTTATAAACTTTAATTATTAGTGCTGCTGAGATATTATATTGATATAAAACATTACTGTAATACTAGTAATTAAACTAAACAGAAAACATTTAATAGAAAGTGGGTATTTTTCAAGGATAATATTTAAATTTTTACCATATTTTATACTTTATTAATTTTGATGGGGCTCAGAAAATACCTAAAAATGAAGGCCCCTAAAGCAGCCTGAGAAGCAAAATTTTTCTCCTACCTTCTCCTGTCTTCTTGTCTCTTAGTCCTAGTCTCCTCTGAGGCTAGCCATAGAAACTAGCATCCCTCCTCCCCAAGGGGGTTCATAGAAACCAGAACCTCTTTTCCCCAAAGCCAACCATAAAACCTAAAAATATTACTCTGGCTTTCCTTTCACCTTTCTCTATGTAAAAACTGGCCACAGAGAAATTATCTAACCTACCTTGTTTGACTGTAGGTCATAAGACTCATTTCAGAGAGGGTCCTGTCCCATGCCCAGAAGGAAGGAATGCCTGCTCAGAGAGGCCAAGGAGAATCTAGACAGACAGGCCTTTCTGGGTTTCCTCACTCAGTCTATAAGCATTAGATCATACCCTTTTTGTCCAATCATATTTCTTTATGGCTGTCCATAGTTTGTTAAACATAAACACCAATATGAACAATTTCCTCTGTATCTTTGGGTCTTCATTCTGAAGCCTCTTGTAAATACACATTAAATTTCTCTGTCTTTTCTCCAATTACTCTGCCTTTGTCAGTTGATTTTTCAGTGAAACTTTGGGGGGCCCCTTGGCCCCTGCAATTTTATTGGCTCTTATTTTAACTTAATTTTGGGATTTACTATAACTTCTAATTTAATTATGAAATTTTAATTTGTTAAATCATTTAATTAACTTTTTTTTCCATTTAACTTGACTTAGAGGAAATGTCCATGAGGAAAATATAACCAATAGTCTTTCGTAGAAGAAATTGAAAAAGCAATTAAGAAGAGTAATTCCTTAAGTAAATTATTCTCATCATTAATTGGGACAAAATTTTTATTTTATTTTTTTTCTATTTTTAAAATTTATATACTTTTTCCCCCATGCAATATTAAGGGGTACTTCCATAATTAATCGGGACAAAATTTTTAAAAATTGTGTTAGGTTAGTAACTTTCTCCTTCTCCATTTGTATTACCTATCACAGTACTAGCATCTTTTCAAGTCTCCTGGGCTAGAGATTTCAGAGACGTTATGTGGCAATCTGATATTGCCCGTAGTTCCCAAAATGAAAGTGGGCAAAAATTCTTAACGTTTACTTTTAATACAATTGAACTTAATTTCTATTCTGAGCAACTATTTCTCTGGAGTGGCAGAAAATTGTTCTCTAATTAAGGTTTCACTACCCTGTCCTCCTGAGTTGAATGTAGGTTCTTGAAGGCTTCTCTAAGTGCCTGGTGGTGGCAGGATATATTTACCTGGCTCACTGTGCTGTCTGGTAATGCTGCATCTGTGGTAATACCCATCCTCTTGTCAGGTCTTTGGTCGCTGGCACAAGCAAGTTACCTGACAAATTCCCAAGCCCTTGTTGGAAGGTCCTGGCCAATCTACTACTTCTCTGTACTCTAAGGCATGGGAATCGTTCAGCTGCTTTTGCCCATGCTGAGTGATGATGAACTCTTATAGGTGACGGAGATCTAGTTCTCATCTGGTGATTCCCTATGTTCTTCTACCTAAGAAAAGGCCCACAGCCTCTTCTACTCTTGGATCTCACGCAATTTCCTGGAAGTTCTGGAGACAGTCACAGCGCAGGGTTCATTTCTCAGGGACCAATTAGTGTCTAGGTTTGCATGGATAATAATCTAATTTTCTTTTCCCCAAGCCCAGGAGAATCTTGGGTGTGTTTAGATAATGGGATATTCCCTGAAAGTTTGAGTTTCTCAAGGCTCTGGTTTTTGAAACTCAGAAGCAAAGAATAATCTAGCTGGCTGAGGAGGGGAGTAGGGATAAGAAAGGGCCAAGAGATAACAGAGAATGGAGTGGAAACCAGCATAAGTTATATAAAATATCCCACTACATATTCCTTCCTTTCATTGACCATATCTAGTCAGTCACATGTCCTGTACATATGGACACTACTGTCCCTCTTAGAGTCATTCTGTCCATGACTGGGCAGGTTTGGGGAAACCTTCAGTAGCTTCATGTTTTCTGTAGAATAAATTCCAAACTTCGCAGAACAGCAACCAAATATTGAGTGAGCCTTTCAAGAACCTTTCAAAAGACAGCACAAAGAGTTCTAGGTAAAGAGATTAGCAGAACAAAGATATAAAGGTATGAATGGCATGTTCTAGAAATGGAAGAGAATGGAGTATAAAGGCTTTTCTTATATCCTACCCACCGGACACTCCATACTCTCCCATTTCTAGAACTGTCATTCATACCTTTATATCTTTGCTCTGCTAATATCTTTACCTAGAACTCTTTGTGCTGCCCTTTGAAAGGCTCTTGGAAAGCTCACTCAGTGTTTGTTATGCAAGGCCAGGTCTACCTCATGTAAGATGCCTTCTTGGGTTTCCTCAGGAAGAAAAAGAACTACTGGGTTTTTAAAGTTTCTAAACATTATTTTCTTTGGTCCTGCCTTGATTAAAATTATTTGTTTAAATGTTCAACATCTCAATAGATTTTAAACACCTGGAAGGAAATAATTATGTATTATTCTAACATTTAACAAAGATTTCTATTTATTTTCTGTTAATTTTATATTGTCTGCCCTTTTACATGCTCTAGCAAAGGCCAAAGTAGCAGGGGCTCCCTCTGTTTTGTAGCTGGCCACCCTCAATACAGTTTCCATCCAATGGTCTTAGGGGGACTACAAGACCCTAGAAGAACAGGAGCAAAAGAGAGTGTCCTGGGCAGAGCAGGCCATATGGTTGCCCTCTCTGAGTCAGTTGCCCTTTTTAAAGGCATGAAAATTAGGAAGGGAGGAAAGGAAGAGGAAGTTATTTTTTTTCCTTTATATGGGCACTGTTTGGAACTTGTCCTCATCACTTTCGTTACATTCTGAAACATAGAACGTAGTCACATGGGCATGTTTAACAGCAAAGGAAGTTGGGAACACACGGCTAGGTGCCACGTTCCTAGGTAAACTCAGGGGTTACTCGTAAGAAGGAGGGAAGCCTAGGTCCTGAGGGACATCTAGTAGTCTCTGCTAGACAGACTGAATGTGAACACTTCCTTTTTAAATCAGATAGCAGATAACTAAAATTTCTACAAACTTATAGAAAGGAGAGCTTTCTTTTGGTATACCAGGGAAGTGTATTGTTTCTCACTCTAATAATCCTTTTAAAGACAAGGTGCATAATAAAAATTTCTGAGGAAAATATATTGAGAAAGTGGCTCATCTTTTTTATGCTAGAATGGTTTTGTTATGCATCTAACTGAAAGGCGATCTTCAATAGGCTGTCCTAGTAAATATAGTTTAGAGGAAATTGGTGAGGAGAACTTACTATAATGTTAAGCTGAGAGTTCCACATCAAAGTATTACCAACTTGCTCTTTCGGCTCTGCTCTGGTAGATTTGATGTAAGAGAGCTCACTTCCCTGCTTTTCATACAGGCATTACACCAAGGAGGACTAAGTCTTCAGCTTTCTTCACTAATTAGCCATGCCATCCATGGGCAAGCCCAGCTTAGCGGAATTTAGCTGTAGGCACCTGGGTGTGTCCACAGCAGGAAGGTGTAGGCCGGTGAGTCTCCAAGTGGTTTCTCTGAAGATTCCACAGGAGGTGAAAAGCTCCCTTACAAATATATCTTTTTAATCAATGGTGACCTCAATATGTCATCCCACATTTTTAAAAGGAATCTGAAGTACAACAGCTATTTCTTAAATTTGAGTGTATACTTTTTCTTCTTTCTGCAACCTCCAATTTTGCTATCAGTCATGGTTGCTAATATCCCTGCTGTCCTCAGCATAGCTGCCAACTCTGTCAGTTACTGAAATATTGTTTATGCAGGAGCAATTTATTTTCTAGGGAGATGAAAAGCAGATTGCAAAAGCAGACTATTGCCAACTCGTTGGAATGTATATATTCCAGTTCAGAACACTTCAATGTAAATTTTGAATTATTATTTATTATTTTTTGTTGATTGGCAAACTGCTTCTGAAATAATTGATTCATGAAAAAAAAATCAATCTATGCTTGAAATAATTGGCAATGTTTCTTTATTTGTGTTTGTAAGATAATTATATGTTCTTTGAAATACTGGACATATGGAGGATGAATTGCGACAATGCTTCAGTGTGGCATTTTTGTCATGTGACACATATGTGCTGTGTGTAATTTATGTCCGGAAGCATATTTTTTACTGTATTTTCTCATCGTATTTTAAATAGTTTATAATTTGTTACAAAACAACTTTTTTACATTTATTGCTATATTTTAAAAAAGACGTGAGAATGCGGGAAAGGCAAAATAGCTTTTGTTTTATTCAGTGGTCTCTCTCATTTCTTAGAAAAAACAAACATTTCTACTTAGAACATGGGTTTTATAGGGAAGAAAATGATATTTAAAAGTGGACTTTCTGCCTTTCATTTTGTCTTTTTTCACCTCATAATATACTATTTTCTTTCTAGTCTCTCCCTCTTTCATTCTCTCCCTTTCCTTAATTTTTAAAAACATTTCTGATTTTTTTAAATCTCTTCCTCTGTGTTCCCTCTCTCCCCGCGCCCCCACCTCTTCTTGTAGAATTTAGGGAGGTTCTAAACTGTTTTCTTTTTAAGCATTGATTCTCCTAGAAAATGATCATCTTGCTCTCTGACTACTATTCTATACTTAGGAAATCTAAAATTTTTGAGTTTTAACTCAGATAGTGTGACTGGAAAGTCAGACTTTCTAAGTCTTTTTCTTTCTTGTTCTCTATTAACTCTCCTCTCTCTATTATACATTTTATAAATAGATTAATATCAAACATCATTATAAATTTCCTTGAGAGAGAAGAAAAACAACAGCCAGAGCCTTCTATTTCATAACAGCAGTTATTATTTCTGCTTCTAGGCAGAGTGACCATTGTTCAGTCTGACCTCCATTAACTTGTTGAATAATTCTATTGAAAAGTTATGTTTTTTATTTCTTGACTCAAAATGCAATTAACCTACATGCTATTTGAGAATAAACCTCCATTTTTCATTGAGCTTATACCAAATGGTAAAATGTATAATCTCTCTTTCTCTCTCTGGACAGAGTAAGAAAGACACACTTTTTAAAAAAAGGTAAAACTGTTTTAAAAATAGTAAAAATAAAATAACTGCCTGAAAAAGAGACATAACTAAAACATTTCAGAAAGTAGTTTACAATCTTAGTTTTTGCTATAGGTTTTCTCAAGATTGTAATCATAGTAATTACAAAGAATGATGTTATAGTTGAGTTTATGTTGTAATTCTTACTCATTGTTTAATATAATTATGGAATTTTATATATACTGAGAAATTTATATACTAAATAAAATCAGTGTCTTGTAATGTTCATTAACTATTTCATTCTTTATTAGTTATATTTGACATGTAAAAGATCTTGTATTAGCAGGCATTCCTTCAGCAATGGCATACAGATCACTTTATTATATATAATTTAGTATCTGGATTTCTTCAGAGATCAAGTGAATCATTAAACAGCTATTAAAGGGAGCAAATTCTTTTCATCACTATCTCTTATATTACATTATTTTACTTATTTTTCTGATCATGAATTATTTTATTTCAAATGGTCATTTTGGGCTTTTATAGAATCAATAACATCTAATTGCTAGAAAGAGCTAAGAATATTACAATTTTATATTTTCATATCAAACAGTGTACAATACTTTCTAATCATGTAATGTGTCTGCTATGAAATAAAGCTTGGGATGGATGATTATGTGACTGTTGTAAAAAAAAAAATTGAGCATGAGAGTAGTAACCATGCTGTTTTTTGAAAGTGAGACTGACTTAGACTTGGAACTGATTCTACGCACACATGCATATCCCAGTTACTGGTAGGCTAATAATTTTAGGTACATGGACATCCCAGATAGTGGCAGTTACATGGGGCAATAAATATCTTGGTCAAATAACTGAATAAATTATTTTCAGCAAGAGAGTGAAGGAAATGAGGGGCTGGGGAACCTGAGGCCTTCTGGATCCTTGAATGTGGCCTTTTGACTAAATCTAGATTTTACAGAAGTTTGGATTTGGTTAAGGGGCCACAATTGGGGATCTGGAGGACCACATATGGCCTTGAGATGGTAGGTTGCCCACCACACCAGTTTCACCCGACTGCCTCACCCTCTCTGGGACACTGTACTGAACACTCACCATTGTCTGGGCACTCCAGGCTTTCCCTGGCCTCTGAGCCTTCAGTGTGTCTCTTCTCCCATCTCAGACACTGTCACTGACTTTCGCCTTATACTTCTTGGCTCAGCTGTGAGTATCAGCACTTCTTGGAAGACTTCCCTAATCCTAAATCTACAAAACATCTGGGCTGGGAGGTCTTACCCCTTTCCAAATACCCTGGTGCATAATGTTATCGTATCATCCATTTACCTGCCTGTCTCACCAATAGAAGAGACTGACTGACTAAATGTATATCACGGTTATGGACAATATTGGCCTTGAGATTCCAATACAATTGGCTTCTTCTGGCAGGTACTTTGGGAGTTTTCTGTTCCTCCTTGTCTCAGAGACATTCTGGTAGGTAGAGGCCAGGCCGTCTTTCACTTTACTACTGTTCTTTGGTATTGAGATGGGTTATCAACAGTTTCTGGATTTCCTCTTTTAGTCAGGATGAAAGGAAAATATACAGATTATTTTCCTATGGATATAAATTCTATATTATACACAGTGCCGATAGCTATAGTCTGATTGAAGAAAACAAATTATTCTCTTTGTAACAAAGGGATGAGTGAAGAAATGGACTAATATCAATAAATGCATCAGGCATCTATGAAATGATACATTGATTTGAATATCTACATCCTATTAGAAACCTCTTCAGTTCTGACTTGAATATATAAAGGTTACATTGTTAGTTCCCATGATATTTTTAATGTTCATGCATTTAATTTTATTCCTTTATCACAATTATTAGCTGCTTACTATGTGCTAAGTACTGGCAGTGTGACTAAAAGATGAGCTCTGCTCTCAGAGAGCTCTTAGCTGTAGAAGAGAGAAGCTTTCTCATCTCCCTTCAGAGAACCGAAATGTAATTAACATAGATCTGACAATAGTGGTCCTGAGAAGTGTTTTGAATTTTTTTCTACAGAAGACCTAATTTGGAGATATTTGTTGAATAAATAAAAAACGAAAACTTAAAATTTTTCAATTTGAAAACAAAATTAAGGTTAACAAACTACCAATAAACAATATAGCATATCCACTTTTATAGCATGATGGCAAAAGCTGTGTCTCACTGTCCAATTGATCAATAAAAATATGCTCTGAAATAGAGGAACTTCTGCAGAAAAGAAAAAATTTAAACTCCTTTTTCATTTGATTATTTGTTAATAGCTTCATATTTCACATGGTACCAGAGGATATTACAGTGGTGACATTCAATAAATCTGAGGCAGCAATAGAAATAATTAATAATTTATTTGTAGAAATCATGATAAAATACTACTGAAACACAATCTGAATATGGTAGGAATAGAAGGTAAAATAGCATGGTATGGAAACAGTGACAAACAAATAAAGAATGATATGTGCCTTGTATTTCCAATTTTTATTTTTAGATGTTTAAATTGCTTTAAAGTGGTTAGTAGCATTTAGTTCAAGAAATATATATTTATAAAATTTTATTTTCTTAGTTAATATGTTTAGATTTTCATTCACCAAATTCCAGAGTAAGAATGCTTTGCTTTATGAGTCATTCTGCTCACTTTCCAAACACTGAATGAATTGAAATTCAGGAAGTAACCTTAAAGTCTGGCCCTCACCCATGTCAGTTTGTGGTATTTCCTTTTCACTCGATCTGTAAAGAGAAGAAACAAGTATGAATTCATTCTGATCATCGCATGTGTGATCCTGATTGATGTTTGGAACTCTTGGACCCAGCTTAATTCTCTTGTCACTGGGCAAGATATTTAGGTTTTAATGTTTTTGATTCTCTGCTTCTTGTAAGCTATTAACCTCTTTTATTAGACTACAGGAAGGATGGAAGGAGGAGGGAGGGTGGTGGGAACAAGAAGGGCCATGGGGTGGGAAGAGGTTTGAACTGGGGTTATGGACATGATTCTGGGCTTCAAGTGTTTTCTCAGTCCCTGTTCAACAAGCACTCAAGAAGGACATTGTGCTTCTTTGGCAAAAAGTACAGATTGATGTCCTCCTGTGAATGCTGTGCTTTGTAACAGGCCCTCACGGTCAGTTAAAGGTATCTGAGTCTCTAAAGAGACTGTTTGATTTGAAGCCAGCAGAGGCATGGGAGTCGATGGCAGCCACCACTCTGTACAGCCTTGGAAGAAACTTGGTTCCCAGGCTTCTGGGGACTGAGTTAGTTCAAGGGAGTTTCTTGCAAAAGATTTCCTGAGCGAATTCAAATGGTCTCTGTCAAAGGAATTGGACCCTGTGGATCTGTTAACAGAAAACTGCACAGTTGCATAGTGATTTGGGTAGATTGACATATAAAGAAAAAAGAAAAGAATTATAGGCACTTCTAAGAACAAGATTATTATACAGTCCCTTTGTTTCTGCGGTAGTCTCAGCTGATATCAGGTTTCCTATTATCTCCAATACTAAGAAGCCTCCTGAGAGGCTATGTGGAATAATCTGTACTGCAAGTATTTTCTCTTCTTTAAAAGGAGATTTCATAAATATGTGGAAGGATATATATCAAATTTTTATCACTAATTACCTTGTTCGTGAGGTGGTAGAGGGAATAGAAAGGAGTCACAGTGGTGATGGTGACAAAATCTTAAGCTTTTTTATTTATTCATTTATTATTTGAATACCAAAAACTCTAATTGAAAATAAGTAAATATAATAACAGGTTTTATTTTCTTTCAAGAAGATTATTAAGTTTATTATTGGGATTATACAACCTCAACCAAAAAAAACAATGGGATATAGAAATGCATGGATATAAAATTACAATTTAAAAGAAACTAATGCTAACAGTCATCCTCTTAGTGAATAGAACAGTACCATCTCCAGAGTGCTTGCCTTCCAGAGAGTTCTCAGTGCTCTCTAGTCTTGTCTCTTGGGTTGTTACTGCATTTCTGGGTATAGGGAAAGGGATAAGTACACTTGTTTCCATTTCAGGGTGAGGGAAATTTCAAAATGGAAAGTTGCCCACTGAAAATAATTGAATAAATTTTGGAACATACATAGGATGCATTAAGAGAGATGAATATGTTTTGGGAAGATGACCACAGTATGTTGTCAAATTAAAAAAAAACTCTAATGAATTAAAAATGTCACATACACCTACAAACACAGAAACACTTGGAATTATATCTACGAGGAATTATATCTATGAGACTGGATTATAAGTGACTTTCACTTGTTTTGATTTTTGTGAAATTTAACATACAAAAAAGTATATACAGGTACATATATACATATGTACACATGTATGCATATGTACACACACACACACACAAATACATGTATATTTAAACTATAGAAAGACTTGTGTACTCACCCAGGTTACCAGTACTTTCAAAGCTCCCCATTATGTCCCTCTACAAATGCATCTGCTCTGATCCTGTCCCTTTTCCAGGTAGCCGGTATTTATCTTTTGCCTGATTCATTCTCTTGCTTTAAAAGATGATTTACTTTCTACATATTTTCTCTAAACGATATGTTACTTGGCCTGGAAAAACTGAGTAATGAGCACAAAAGTATTACCTTTAGATGAGGACTTCCAGGAGAAGTTAAAGTGAACAGTCTCTGATTCATTGGCGTTAGGCATCTTTATAGTTTCTAGGACCTCTTTCGTAGAGAAGTCAGCCCACAAGGTTCTGATTAAAACCTGGGAAAATGAGGCACTCACACCAATTAGGGTATCTAGCAGGACTAGTCTTGAATACCCAATAGAAAAGTAGTCAGAGGGAGTAGACTGCTTTCTGTTTTCTTTTAAGGTCACCATGTCTTGCTTGGCAGATCTCAGGTGTATCCAAAGACAGAACAGTTTTGTGGAGATGAAAAGAGGGAAGTTAGCTGCTTCAGGATACAGGGCATTTAGAGGCGAGTGGGAACTTCATCAGCACAGATTCAAGGGATACAAGGCAAATGTATGACAGTCTGTGCCAGACTTATCCAGGTACCTGTCCTCAAGTAAACAGAACTATTTGATTAGGATTTTTGGACACCTGTCTTTTGAGGGACACTTATCCAGCCTGCACTGGTTGCCATATAGGTCTGTGCATGGCTGATGCTCTGTGATTTTTCTTGTCTATCTTGAGAATTTCTCTGGGCTTTTTGCCTCTCTTGTGGGCTAGGTCTTTTGTTTTCTGATGCTCAAGTCTTTTTGTTTGCTTGTTGACTCTTTCTTATTTTGTTGGTATATATCATCTAGTAGCTTTTTGAGAAAGGGTGGGATGACTATATATTTTTAAGAAGACATTTCAAGTCTGAAAATATATTTTACCTCCATACCTGACTGATAATTTGGCTGGGCATAGTGTTCTATTTTGGAAATCATTATCTTTTTGAATTTTTCATTTTCATCTTGCCTTTAGGGTTGCTATTGAGAAGTCCAAAGCCATTCTGATTCCTCATACTGTCCCCATTATTCCTGAATGCCAGAAACATGTTGAATTTTCTCTTTGTCACCATTGTTCTGAAAAAATAAGTTATGCCTTAGCATGGACATCTTTTGATCCATAGTGCTCGGTACTCCAGTGTGCCATTTCAATCTGGCAATTCAGTTTGAATGATTTTATTGGTCATTTCTTCCTACTTTCTTTGTCTTTTTTTGAAAAATATTTTTGGATTCAGCTGTTCTTCTGAATTCTTTTATCTTTTTATAGCTGTTCTCCATGTCTCCGTGTTTTTTTCTACTTTATGGAAAAGTTTCCTCTCCTTGACCTATTAATATTTATATAGTGTTTTTCATTTCCACTATCATGTCTTTTAATTTTCATGAGTACTTTTTGGTACTGGATCCTTCTTTTTATGGTGTCCCATTTGTGTTACAGTGTCTTCTTTCATTTCTTTGAAAATGTTAATGAAAATAATAATTTAAGATTTTCTTCTCCTGTTAAGATTTTCTTTTGTTTCCTTAAAGTCATTCTTTATGTAAGTTTGTTTTGTTTCTACCTTTCAGGTTAGAGCTTTTCCTCAGTTGTCTGGTCATCCTTGACTATCTGCTAATGATTAAGATAACTCTCTCTCCTTCACTATGTCGAGACTTATTGACTTTATGTTTTATTGTAGGATGACGTCGGTGGGCTGTTTATAGGGGCAATCTCTGGTGACACGATCTCCAGGTTTTTCCTCTTGTGCTGGTCAAATTATCTAGAAAAGAATCTTCCAATCTCTTGTTTAGAGGATCAAAATCTTGTTGCTGGGATTCTGGAGATGAAGTTACAGTTTTGCTTTCACAATTGGGAATAAATACAGACACATAGTTTGAAATTATGGATAGGAGACAGGTACTTATGCTCTCAACTGTGCATAGCACCTCTCTAACCAGAGAGCCTCAGAGATTAAATCCAAAAATTTCTACTGAAATGGGGGGAAGGGAAGATGCCCAGCAGTTGGCCATTTGGGTAGCTTCCAGCTTGGGGCTATTATGAAAGTGCTATTCTGAACCTTCTAGCGCATGTATTTTGGTGAATAAATGTCTTCATTTCTGTTGGGTATATACTTAGGAGTAGAAATGATTGGTAATAAGGTAGGCATGTTTTCAGTGTTAGTAGATATTGCCAAAGAGGTTTCGGAAGTGGTTGCGCCGATTTACATTTTCACGTAGATGATCTATAGATGGTTAGAAAATGTTGCAGATTTCCTTGGCAAATGAGGAAATTTCTTTCTGGATTATCCTTTCTATATATAAATCAACTGATTTTGAAAGTATTGGAGCTTCTAGGGTGCTGAGCATGTGCAGGTACTGGGAGGGTGGCATGCTCCTCACCCCATCCATCTCTTCATCCAGCTATTAATTAGTGTCCTTTATAATATCCTTTATAGTAAATTGGAAAATGTGAAAAAGAAAAATATTAATATTTAACTATAGGTTTTACCTGATGAAAAACACCAGCTTGGTTGGTTCTTGTTTAAATGATTTCTATGACTAATTTACTTTGCTTAACTTATTAAATATTATTATTGATTTCTCCGTCCAAATTATTTTTCCATTGTATTCATTTTAGAAAACATGATTACTAGAAAAAGGCACAATATTGTCTCGTGACTGTCCCTTGCTGTGAATTTCTAATATCAAAACTGCTCAAATCCTAGTCTGTAGATTTTGTAATGTGGTTATTATAGGTTTATGATGTTTTAAAGAGCAACATCCCTCCTCTATTTGCTATTTTGTAAATTTCTGTGAGACAGAGAATAAAAAGCTTCCAAAGAGGCATGAAATTTTATTTTTCAAAGAGAAGCATGATTAAGACAACATTTTTAAGGTATATCTAATTCATCTTAGAAGCCCAAGGAAATTCAAATAAGCACAAGAAAGTTTACAAAATTAGACTTGTAATACATGTCAATTAAATTTAAAATAAGAGAAGATGAATCATTTGATTTATTTTTTTTAAATAAAGACATTCCCAAATTGAGAACCAGTCTTGCTGTTGGGATATATGAGAAGGGCAAGCAGGGTAAGGCAACTCAGAGCAAAGAGCTTGAAATATCCATTAAAAAACCCTTCCTTTCCCCTGATAAATGGATATTCCTTTGAAATGTCCTGAAAATGTCCAGCTATAAAATACCAATTAATGTAGTTGATTACATTTAATCCGTAACAACCCCGAGTGCAGGGTAGGCAGGTAAAGTATTGAAGAGACTGGGTTTGCTGTGTACACTTTTACCTTTCTTACACTTTCACAAACACAGCGTTTTATTCCTAACACACTGTGATTTGCAAATCAGGGGCTTGGTATGGCAGGCTACTAATTCATAGACTTCTGTTTGTTTGTTTTAAAATCTCTTAATTCCTTTTTATGAAAGTTTTCAAACATTACAGAAGTACAAAGAATAGTATAAGAAGTCTGATACACCCATCACTTAGCCTCAGCAATGATCATAATCGGCCAATCTTATTTATATGGATGCTCACTCCGCTCCTCCTCCACTTGGATTGTGATAAATCCAAGCCCAGGCACCATAATCATTTCATTTTGAAATGTTTCAGTATGTGTCTAAAAAATAAGATATTTTCTTCAAAAAATATAATTGTAGTGTCATTATCACATCTAACACAAATTTTCTTTGTGTTTAATACTTTTCTGTTTCATTGATCAGAAAAATTTGAACACAGACCTGAATCAAATAATTATGTGTTTTTTTTTTCTTAAAGTGCCTATTATATTTCATCATAAATGAACATGAAACATTTTATGTTCAAACCTATTCAAGTTCATGTCAGGTTTTTTGATTAATAACTACTTCCTTTATTTTATTTAATACATCAGTATTTTTCTCATGTCAACATTTTTCCATCAGGCTTTGCCTGATACCTGAGTGGGTCCTTTTATCACATAAATGTCTTAATTGGAGCATGGCATTCTCTAGCTACAAATAATTAGAAAGGAATGCAAATACAGCATGTTGTTCGGCATTCAAATTCCTCCTGGCATAACACCAGTAGTTCTTCCACAAGGGGAGCTGGAGTGGTTTCTCTGTGTTCTGAGCCCGGAGATGTTCCAGTACACCATCAGAGGCATGCCAGTGTCATGAATCATGGTACAAGGCCCTTCAGTGCTTTGAAAAATGAGGGTAAGGTACAGGTCCACGACTGTGTCTGCTAAAAGTCAATGACTAGTAGTTAAGAAGTAATCAATTAAAATAAATATAACTGTACTTGTAGTATATAGGCATATTCGTGTTCTACAGGGAAAGAATCATCTCCAGTGACATCCTTGCTTTATATAAAGCTTGTAGAAGCTTTTAAGCACATCAGAAATAGATGGGTAAAGCTTGCAATGAATGCAAAATAATATATTTAGGTATTTTTAGGAAAAAGAGAAGGTACAGAATTATATTAGAGCCTTTTATTCTCCTCTAAGCCAAGAAAGGACTATTGTTCTATTCCTATGGGCTGTAACTCAAGACATTATACTGCATTATGGAGCTGTGCCATGCCAAGTTTGAAGATACCAGGAATTTTCAAAGTATACTGTATATGATGGTGGCATGGATGCTTTTGAGGGGATGCTGGACTGTGCCTATAAATTCCTTAGCCCTCCATTGTCCAATGGGCAAAGATTGCTTTTTCCCACCTCTTTTCATTTATACATTGCCAGTTGTCTCAGTCAGGAGAAGTGAGGTTATGCTGCAGTAACAAAACCCTAATGTCTCAGAGGTTTATTGCTCACACAAAACATTTCTCTTGGAACCACTTTCCTCCCTGTGTCGGCAGGTTATTTTCCAATTTATTTCTTTGAGTATCACTAATGCTCTGCACTTGATGTTCACTATTTTGGTGAGGAGACCAAAACAAATTATACCATTTTTCCCTTTCTGTTTTTATCCTTTTGTCTTACGGTACCTCCCTATCAATAAAGACTTCCGTGCACACCTTGGCAGAAGAGAGCAATTCCTAAATGCTTCTACATGGAAGTAGCAGGTATCCCCTGCAAGCTCATTTCATTAGCCAAAGCAGACTACCCAGCCAGTCCCAAGATCAAGGAGGCAAGGGAATGCAAAATTTTCGTATACCCACAAGGAGAGCAGAATTGGAAGTCCTGATGGACCTCATTGATATCTATCACAATAGTTTTATTCTGACTTATTTCTTTGAATATTGCTAAAACTCTACATTTTGGAGAAGAGTTTTGGTGAGAAAACAAAACAAAGTCATATCTTTTTGTCTTTCTTTTTCTTTCCTTTTTTTCTTTACTTCTTAACTATAAACAGTTTTTCCCCCCTAAATATTATATGTTACCAAAGATATTTTGATGACTTTAGATCAATGTTTTTCAAGGTTTAATGTGCATGCAAATCACTGAGGACCTTGTTAAAGTGCCCAGTCTGGTTCAGTAGGTATGAGACAAGACCCAGAGTCTGCATTTTTAAAGAGCTCCCAGGTGATGCTGACCCTGCAGGCCTGCACAGCACACTTTGACTAGCAAGCCTTTGGACTATCGTTCTGTTTAGAGAGTGAGAGCTATCATGATTTTAGTTTGATTCACATGAAAATTTAGGCCAGTCTTTTTTTCCTTCCCTCCATCTGAATTAAGGCCGTGTCTCAGGGTGGTAGTTGTCGAATATGTAGGAAGACTGTCAATGCATCCCAAAGCATGCTCTGAAAGATAATTGGCTTTGTGTTCATTCATATTAAAGCAGGACTGCTAGGAAGAAAGGAAACCTAATTGAATACTCAAAGCATCCCGCTAAAAGCCAGCTTCTAATTATGGTGGGGTTCACACAGCAGGGACACTGAAGGAAAGAGGAGATACTGAAAACATCTTTATACTTTCTGCTCTTAAGAGCCCTTCCCGAGATCAAATGCAATTTGTGCTAAGGAGGCAGCGACTGACAAGGTTTACCCCCAGCGAACATCTCAGAGACAGGCAGTCAGAGCATTTGTCATCATGTTTTAATTTTGTCTAATTATTAATAGAACACTTATTTTTTTCTCTGATCCTTTACTAATTAAGATTCTTGCATGTTTTAAGCATTTCACTTAGCACTCAGGATTCTAGATGAGTTGCCATTTGGTTGCAAGATGCAGATTGGCTTCAGGGGGTCATATTAGAATCTGTGCAGATGTGCACTTGGGTAAAAAATAAGGCTGGACTGGGTAAGAACACTCACAGACACTTCTCATTTTACCCAGAGGCTGGGTTTTTTCCTTTGCTCATTTGTAATGCTAGCCCATGGTGGTGGAATGGGTGTATTGCTATAAATTAATAGCCATATCTCATACTTCTTATTCTGCAGGTATAATTCAAAGAACTGTCACAAGGAATAGCAAAGCTATATATCCTTTATAGCAACTGTCATAAAAAAATCTCAATTACTTTAAATTACCACAAAATGACTTTAAAATCAACCCCAGACCTGCTGCCCTTGATTTTCTTGCAATTAGTTCAAAGGGCTGGAGATAGAGCAGTAAGTTTAGGGGTATATTATATATTAGTTACATTTTTCATGATCAGGGAACTTTTAGTTTACAGCTTCTTTCCTTTGAACTAATTTATTGAATGAGACAATAATTTTAAGTTCATTTCCTTATTATGCTGACACTCAATTTCTGGTACTTGAGCATATTTCACTTCCCTTTTATCATTAAGATATTTAAAACTTCAATTTAAAATCATAGCAAATGCTTGGTTTTTATGTAATAAATTGAAACTCATTGGTATTAGCCCCAGGGTTCCAGCAACGCCTGAATCCTGCCTTGGGAAAGCTACTCTTTTTCAAGAGGTCCTGATTCAGACAGATGCACAATGGGCAATGATGGAGGCAAGGAGAAAGTCCCTCTTGAGTCCTCATGTTCAATTTCCCAGTGCAAGATTCTTAAACCAAGCTGTAACAGGGAGCTTAGGTAGAGATCTGAGGACATTTCTTCTAATTCCATCAAGGCTAAATCCTAATTTTGCCATTTATAAATTGGCATTGGAGGAGCAATGAAAGAGATCACAGCATTCAACAACGTGTAAGTAAGCCGAGTGAGTGATGTGTCAAGAACTGCCCGCTGGGAAAGGATCTGGCACACTTAGTCCCTACATGGAGGTGAGTGGGTGGTTCCCATGGGTTTAGGCACCTTGGTAAGATGAGTTACTTCTTGTGTAATGCTCCTTATTGATAGAATGGTGCATTGAAGGGACTTGCTCACAGATCCTGGGGAAAATGGGGAAATAGTCTTAAATCTCAGAGTTCTCTAAGTTTAGGAATCTAGGGGGTAGAGAAAAGGGTTTAGGATCTGGAAAATTTAATGGATGAAATGATTTTGAACCTGAGTCATAGACCCAGGGGTAGTTGTAGGTCTGGGATATGCTATACGGATGCCTTCTTGCAGTTTGTGGAGTGAATGCTGAGGTGCTAAGTGTGCCCTAGGTGTTTGGTAGGAGTCTGAGGGCATTTGGTTGGAATAGCTGAAGGGGAAGAACAAAGATGTAGGCAGCTGAAGTAACCCATGGAATGTGGGATGGGTGAAGCCAGGAATATTGGCAGCTGCATAGCTATCAATTCAAGGCTCTCATTCAAAATCTCTCTTGATCTCTTTTTATCATTTGCTAATTGCAAATAAAGACATATCAAGTTCTGGTCAGTGCAAATGCAGCAACTCTATCCATGGATCCATCAGTTCTTCTTTTGATCAATCCATTCATTCATCCATTTAATTTATCAAGAGAAAAAAGGCGAGAAGTAATTTTATCTGTTTCTCTTCTGTGGGGCGCGGTGTCAACGCCATTACAAGTTGGCGCCTGTTTCCGGCTTTGCCTAGAGCAGCAAACAAGTTCAGCGCACGCATAATTGTCGGTTGCCCTGTGGCGCGAGAATGCAAACAAAGGGTCCTGATATGGGCTAATGCTTTGGTGGCTCGACAGTTGAGCGGCCTATCGCAGCTTAGGGGTTGTACTTCTGGGGTATATAGCAGCTTGCACGCTGCCGGGCTGGGTCTTCCGCATCATGTAAGTCTAAAGGGAACCCCATTAAAGCACGGTCAGAAGAACTCCAGTTGCCGCGTCTTCCTTGCTGGCGAGGCGGGCGCGACAAGTGGTGCCGAAACCCGGGACCTCGTGCAACTTTGAAGCACCAGCGGAGACGACCTCGACAGAGGTGAGTTCAGAACTGACGTGTGGGACGGCCAAAACTCCCCTGCTTCCAAAAAATGGGTAATATTCTGCTGCGGCACTTTTTGTGGCCTATTATCATGAAATGCCTGTATGATGAGACTTCAGGCCCGCGCGTAGCAGCTAGCCAAAGTGCACTGAGTGACTTGCAAGAAGCAAGCTCAGAGAGAAGCAGTAAGGGAAAAACCGCGGTAAAAGGTGGAAAAAAGGAATATAGAGCTCAAAAAAGGAAATGTAAAGCGCTAGAAAGGAAAATGCAGGGAGGGATAGCGCAGCCCGACCTGCAAAGGGAGAGAAAGAAGAAAAGGGAGAAAGAAAGAAGAAAGGGGAGAGAAAGAAAGGAGAAAAAGGGAGAGAAAGAAGGAGAAAAAGGGAGAGAAAGAAGAAAGGAGAAAAGGGAGAGAAAGAAGAAAGGAGAAAAGGGAGAGAAAGAAGAAAGGAGAAAAGGGAGAGAAAGAAGAAAGGAGAAAAGGGAGAGAAAGAAGCAAAGGGAGAGAAAGAAGCAAAGGGAGAGAAAGAAGAAAAGGGAGAGAAAGAAATGTAAAAGTACCAGGAATAAAAATAACAAAGGAAAGGACAGGACAGAAGACAGAGGAGATAGCCTTTTTCTATCAGAATTTAAGAAATTAAATATTTCTGAGGATGATTCCTCTTCTTCCTCTTCTTCAGGGGAGGAGGCGGGGGAGGAACTAGAAAAGAAAGAGGAACCGGTTTTTCAGGAAGCGGCAGGTTGTGAGCGGTACCGCCCACCTCCGCATGCCCCGCCTTGGGAAGGGCTGGGTTTTTCTTGGGGGCTGCTCGCCGCCGCTGGGGATCCTCTGCCCATACCCTGGAATACAG
This sequence comes from Microcebus murinus, assembly GCF_040939455.1. NCBI lineage: Eukaryota > Metazoa > Chordata > Mammalia > Primates > Cheirogaleidae > Microcebus > Microcebus murinus. The sequence goes on along the minus strand of NC_134114.1, from coordinate 89,779,508 downwards.
AGGAGCCAGTGTGGGTACCTCAGTGGCCCTTACCCTCTGAAAAGTTACTCGCGGCCCATAATCTAGTGCAAGAGCAGCTTACTCTTGGGCATCTTGAACCCTCTCATTCTCCTTGGAATACTCCTATTTTTGTAATTAAAAAGAGGTCTGGTAAATGGAGACTGTTGCATGACCTTAGAGCGATTAATGCCCAGATGCAGCTTATGGGGCCTGTTCAAAGAGGACTGCCCCTTCTCTCAGCTTTGCCTAAACATTGGAGTCTAATTATCTTGGACATTAAAGACTGTTTTTTCTCTATTCCCTTGCACCCTCAAGATAAAAGCAGATTTGCATTCACGCTTCCTTCCATAAACCATGAACAGCCTGATGCAAGATATCAATGGCAGGTTTTGCCTCAGGGTATGGCTAACAGTCCCACTATGTGCCAACTTTATGTGGCCTCAGCTATCCAGCCGGTTAGGCAGAAGTTTTCAAAGGTAAGAATTATACATTATATGGATGATATTCTCTTGTGTCATTATGATGATGGCGTACTTCGCCAAGCTTATGCGTCCCTTCAGGCTCACTTAAAGGAAAAAGGCTTGCTGGTCGCTCCAGAAAAGGTGCAAGAGGGAGAAGTAGGCGCGTTTCTTGGTAGTAGCATTCTCCCTGACAAAATTGTGCCTCAAAGACTGTCCATCCGAAGAGATACTTTAAGGACCTTAAATGATTTTCAAAAACTGCTAGGGGATATCAATTGGCTTCGACCTTTTTTATGTCTTACCACAGCAGAACTGAAGCCATCATTTCAGATTCTAGAGGGAGACTCACACATCACGTCTCCTAAAACTTTGACTCCTGAGGCCCTAAAGGCTCTTCATAAGATAGAAAAAGCCATTCAAAAGGCGCAACTAGTGCGCATTCAACACCATGATCCTTTCTCCCTCTGTGTACTCCCTTCTCCTACGCTCCCTATGGCAGTGCTTTGGCAGGATGGTCCCCTTTTATGGGTGCATCCTCAAGCCTCTCCAGGAAAGGTGATTGGCCATTATCCTACCTGTGTAGCCGAGGCCAATCTTGATGCATGGGCCATATTGAGATGCACCTTCCCAGGGAGCATTGACAACCATTATCCCAAACATGCCTTATTGCAGTTTGCAATGAGAAACGAGCTTATTTTCCCAAGAGTAACTTCATTGTTACCTTTGGTTAATGCCTTGGATGTGTATACCGATGGCTCTAAGACAGGTATTGGGAGCTATGTCATTCAGGACAAGGTGTATACAAAACAGTTTAACTATTCTTCTCCTCAGCTAGTAGAGTGTGCCGTAGTCGGTCTGGTTCTCAGTACCATCACTGAACCTATCAACATCATCTCAGACTCCTTTTATGTGGTCAACGCAGTTAAACAGTTAGAGAACTCCTTTCACATTCTTGCCAAGAGTACAGTCTTTTCTGTATTTACAGAAATTAGAAATACTATTCAAAATAGAAAAAACCCATTTTCCATTCAGCATATCAGAGCTCATTCCTTGTTACCTGGACCTATGGCTGCGGGAAATGCTATGGCAGATCACGCCACTCGCGCCCTCTGGGTGTCTGATGGCCACGCCGCCGCCATAGACTTTCATAAACTTTATCATGTGCCAGCTGAAACCTTACGACTTAAGTTCAACATCACACGTGCAGATGCTCGTGAGATTGTACTGCAATGTCCAAGTTGTGCTCCTTATCGCACTGTTGTTCATACGGGCGTAAATCCTAGGGGTTTGCGTCCTCTACATATGTGGCAAATGGATGTAACTCATGTCCCATCCTTTGGGAAGCTTCAGTATGTTCACGTGTCTGTTGACACGTGCTCAGGCGTCCTTCATGCCACGCCTCTGGCTGGAGAAAAGGCAAGTTACGTTATCATTCACTGCCTAGAAGCTTGGGCAGCCTGGGGCAAGCCCCGGGTTATTAAGACAGATAATGGCCCGGCTTATACCTCAAAATCTTTTCAGCAGTTTTGCACTCGCTTGGGTGTGGAGCACCGTACCGGTCTTCCCTACAACCCTCAAGCGCAAGGCATCGTGGAACGTGCTCACGGCACGCTCAAAATGTACTTACAAAAACAAAAAGGGGGAGATGCCCTACAGCTAGGGCTATCACCCAAAGGACGCCTCTCCTTTGCTCTCTTTACTTTAAATTTTTTAAATTTAGATGTCAAGGGACGTTCGGCAGCAGACAGGCATGTCACGCCTGCTCCGCCACAGAAAGAATTAGTGAAGTGGAAAGATGTGTTGTCTAATCTATGGAAAGGCCCGGATCCAGTGTTAATGAGATCCAGGGGAGCTATTTGTATTTTTCCACAGGACCAGGACAATCCCATCTGGGTGCCCACGCGGCTGACCAGAAAGGTGCAGCAGCCTCTGGAGCAGCATGAAGACGTGCTGGCTACTCCTCCTGACGACAGCATGGATGATCGCGAGGATGGCAGCGGAGCCACGCTGGAGGATCCTGTCAGTGCTTCCCCTGCTGATGCCTGTGACACATAACTCACCAATTTTCCCTCGCTTCTCTTCTACTAATGTTTCCTTGGGCACTGCGTACATGCCGTTGGACACACAGAGTAGTAATCTGGAGGGAAATAGATCCTTCTCCTTAAAGGGGACTTTATGTTTTGTGTGGGGTTAACGGAAGCTGCACGGACTTGGCCCCCCCTGTCCATTGGTGGCTGGGGGTATGGCAGGGAATGCTAGTTTCGCATGGAATCTTAGCGACTCTTTTGAAGGTTCTGTGAGGGTGATTGCGGGAGGGCGAAACGCGACCTTTGCCCCTATACTTGTCTGGGTTTGGCCCCCGTTTATCTGGGTGGTATCCACGGAAAAACCCTCTGGTACACATGTGAACTGTTCCTCTAATACGTGCAATTATACATTGTGTTGGAATGCCATGTCTCACCCCTCTGCCATTGTTACCTACTTGCCTAGATACATTCCTGTTTCTGTTGAAGCTCTTAGCTCTATGACTTTGTTTCGGTCTTGCAGCCACGGACCATGTGGTATTGGCACAGACATTTGCTGCGCTTGAACTGAGACAGTCTGCACAGGTGTGGTTGACCATGCTAAAAGGTTAGCCTAGTTTTGGGTTGCACCCGCTCCTACCCCCAGGTATTTAAGTAGACATGGCCTTTGCACTCTGAGGGGTCTCTCCCATTGCACCAAATAAGGCATGTCTCCTATCCCACAGCCAGCCTTTGCACACCTCCGAGTTGTGCTCATTGCACGAGGATAGGTGGTTGCTGGTGAAAGTGAGGCTCTGCAACCTTGATCGCACGGTCGAAGGACGGTGCTGAACGGTTGCTCAGCTCTCATTAAATTAATAAAACAGGGGGAGATGTGGGGCGCGGTGTCAACGCCATTACAAGTTGGCGCCTGTTTCCGGCTTTGCCTAGAGCAGCAAACAAGTTCAGCGCACGCATAATTGTCGGTTGCCCTGTGGCGCGAGAATGCAAACAAAGGGTCCTGATATGGGCTAATGCTTTGGTGGCTCGACAGTTGAGCGGCCTATCGCAGCTTAGGGGTTGTACTTCTGGGGTATATAGCAGCTTGCACGCTGCCGGGCTGGGTCTTCCGCATCATGTAAGTCTAAAGGGAACCCCATTAAAGCACGGTCAGAAGAACTCCAGTTGCCGCGTCTTCCTTGCTGGCGAGGCGGGCGCGACACTCTTCCTCTGACTAGAATCTCTGTTCTAGTGCCTTTTTCCACTGTTGCCACAAAGAGCAGTTTCATATTAGCAGTTACTTTAACCATTACAAATATATGTTTAAAATATGGGAGGCAGGATGGATGGTGTAATGAAAAGAGAACTCAACTCTAAATCACTTGATTTTTTTCTCCTATATTTGGGGTACTGGGGATATTGTCCATGAATGCAATTTTTAAGCATTATTCTCACTTGTTGTAGATTGAATGTTTGTGTCCCCCCCAAAAATTCATATATTGAAGTCCTAACCCCCAATGTGATAATATTTGGAAATATGGCCTTTATAGAAGTAATTTAGGTTAAATGAGGACATAGGGTGGGACCTTGATCTGATAGGATTAGTGTACTTAAAGAAGAGACATCAGAGAGCTCATTTTTTCTCCAAATGTGCACAAAAATGAGGTCATGTGAGCACACAGGGAGATAGTGGCCACCTACAAGCCAAGAGAGGAGGCCCTAGAATAACATGTACCTTGCTAGCACATCGATCTTGGATTTACCAGCCTCCAGAACTGTGAGAAATAAATTTGTGTTGTTTAAACCATTCAATCTATGATAATTTGTTATGGCAGACTGAGATGACTAATACCTCACTCTTATTCTCCACTCATATGAAATGCATGTGAGAATGGTCTGTAAGTTTAAAGATGTTTTTTCTTAATGGAACAACGTTCAAAAGATACTTCTCCTTAGATTAGAAATACTTAATCTGACACAAGTTTTTCCCAGAACAACTTGCTTTTCATTATTTTCTAGATGCATTTGTGGTCATTCTGTCCATCACCATATTTTTATGTCTCAAATCTGCTAAACACTCCTGATGAGAATATTACTAACACTGGAATTACTCAGAGTTAGTTTCTCAGAAAAAGGTTTCATGTGATTATCTCTTCACTTGAGTGTACAGTCGACCTCTTCTTGGCTGCTTAATGCTTCTCTTTGGCCTATATTCTGTTCATCTGATGCCTTCCTCATTCCTTCAGCTACCATACTATTTTTCTTTCCCACTTGCCTATGTACAATGTCTCCATTTCCTCACTTAACACTCATTCAATTACCAATTTAGTCTGGCTTCTAGTCCCATCCTCCACTGAAACAGCTCTTTCTAAACTCATGAGTGATTTTTCATATTGCTAAACCAAAGAGTAGTTTTTTGGTCTTTCATATGTGACTTTTGAATTGTATTGAGCACTGTTAGTCACTGTCATCTTCTTGAGCCAGTCCTAGCTTGCTTTCCATGATATAAACCTTTCCTATTTGCACCCACACTTCTCTGTGTGTGCTGCTTCTCTGCAGACTCCTCCTTTACTGCTTTCTTTCGGAATGGTAAAGCTTTTCTAAGCTTGTTCCAGGATCTGCTCATCTTTTCACACTGTAGTCTCTACCTAAGCAATATTATTTATGCTTCAGGCTTTTATTTTATTTCTAATTATGGGCACATAATAGTTGTATATCTTTATGGGGTACATGTGATTTAATATAAGCATATAATATGAATTAATTAAATCAGGGTAATTGGAGTATGCATCACCTCAGCATTTATCATTTCTTTAGGTTAGGAGCATTCTAATTCCACTTGTTTAGTTATTTTAAAGATACCCTAACTTATTGTTGACTATAGTCACTTTGTTGTGCTATCTGGATGTGAGGGTGATCTGGCTGCAACATCTGTCACCTCATTGATTGCCAGGGTTGATTTGGCTGATCTGGATGGCTAGGTGGGTATTCCCTTCCTCCCTCACTGCTCCATGTGCATCCCTCCCAAAGTTGTGCTCTTGGTCAAGGAGGTCGACCTTCCCCTATAGAGAATGACCATTCTTCTGTCAAGGGTATACGAGTAGCTGTGATCCCCTGTTAGAAGCTCCAAACAAGGTCTCAAATACTATTCATTCTAACTATCTACCCATATTGTTGTACTCATTAATCATCTCACTTTATGCCTCCCTCCTATCCTTCCCAGTCTCTGGTAACTATCATTCTACTATCTGTCTCCATGAGATCAATTGTTTTTAATAGTTAGCTCTCACATATGAGCAAGAACAAGTAGGTTTGTTTTTCTGTGCTTGGCTTATTTTACTTATATAATGTTCTCCAATTCCATCCATCCATGTTGTTGCAAATGGCAGGATTTTATTTTTTGTCCATGTTGTATTTCATTGTGTATAGGTACCACAATTTCTTTATCCATTCATCTGCTGATGGACACTTAGGTTGATTCCATATCTTGGCTTTTGTGAATAATGCTGTGCTGCAATAAACGTAGGAGTGTAGGTATCATTCTGCATTCCTATGAGTGCATACTGACTTCCTGTCCTTTGGATATATACCCAGCAGTGGGATTGCTGAGTCACATGGTAGTTCTATTTTCAGTTTTTTGAGGAACCTCTATGAGGTTTTCCATAGTGGTTGCACTAATTTACATTCCCACCATCAGTGTACAAGGGTTCCCTTTTCTCCACATCTTTGTCAGCATTTATTATTGCCTGTCTTTTTGATAAGATATTTTAACTAGGGTGTGATGATATCCCATTGTAGCTTTTATTTTCATTTCTCAGATGACTAATGATGAGTATTTTGTCATATAACTGTTGGCCAATCATATGTCTTCCTTTGGGAATGTCTATTCATATCCTTTGCCCATTTTTTAATCAGATTATTTGAATTTTTCCTATGAATCGTTAGAGTTCCTTATCTAGTTATTAATTCCTTGTCATATGGGTAGTTTGCAAATATTTTCTTCCATTCTGTGGGTTGTCTCTTCAGTTTGTTTATTATCTCCTTTGCTGTGTGCAGAAGACTTCTAGCTTGATATCCCATTTGTCCAATTTTGCTTTGGTTCCCTGTGCTTTGGGAGTTATTACTCAAGAAGTCCTTACTGAGACCAATGTCCTAAAACATTTACTCAGTGTTTTCTTTTAGTAGTTTTATAGATTCACATCTTATGTTTAACTCTGTATTTGGATTTTTTTGTATATGGCAGGTGATAAGGGTGGAATTTCATTCTTCTGCATATGGATATCCAGTTTCTCAGCACCATTGAAAAGACTTTCCTTTCCCCACTGTATGTATTTGGCACCTTTGTTGAAGATAAGTTCACTATAGATATGTGGGTTTATTTTTGGATTCTCTTTTCTATTACATCGGTCTATGAGTCTTTTTGGTTTTTTTATGCCAGTACCATGCTGTTTTGGCTATTACAGCTCTGTAGCATAACTTGAAGTCAGGTAATGTGATTCCTCCAGTTTTATCCTTTTTCCTCATGGTGGCTTTGGGTATTCTGAATCTTTTGTGGTTCCATGTAAATTTTAGGACTTTTTTTTTTGTATTTCTGTGAAGAATGTCATTAGTATTTTGATGGGGATTGCATTGAATCTGTAGATTGCCTTGGGTAGTATGAACACTTTAACAATATTGATTCTTCCAATCCATGATTAAGGAATATCTTTCCATTTTTTTGTGTGTCCTCTTCAATTTCTTTCATCAATATTTTATAGTTTTCATTATTTTCACTTCTTTGGTTAAGTTTATTCCTATGTATTTTATTTATAGTTATTGTAAGTGGGATTACTTTCTTGGTTTCTTTTTCAGATTGTTTTCTGTTGTCATACAGAAATGATACTGATTTTTGTATGTTGATTTGTATCCTACAATTTTACTGAATTTCTTTAGCAGTTCTAATAGTGTTTTTGTATGGAGTCTTTAGGTTTCTCTATATATGATCATATTTTATGCAAACAAGGATAATCTGACTTCTTCCTTTCCAAGTTGTATGCTCTTTATTTCTTTCTCTCGTCTGATTGCTCTAGCTAGGAATTCCAGTACTGTGTTGAATGAGAGTAGGCATCCTTGTCCTGTTCTAGATTTTAGAAGGAATGCTTTCAGTTTTCACTCACTCATTTTGATACTAGCTGTGGGTCTGTCACTCATGGCTTTTATCATGTTGAGGGTAAGTTCCTTCTGTACTGTACTCAGTTCTTCAAGAGTTTTTATCATGAAGTGATGTTGAATTTTATCAAATGCTTTTTCTGCATCAATTGAAATGATTATATGTTTTTTCTTCTTCTGTTGATATGATGTATCACATTGATTTGAGTATGTTGACCCATCCTTACATCTAAGGGATAAATCCCACTTGATTATGATGAACAATCTTTTTAATGTATTGTTGGATTCAGCTTGCTAGTATTGAGGAATCTTACATCTATGTTCACCAGAAATATTGGCCTATAGTTTTTTGTTTGTTTGTTTGTTTGTTTTTTGTCTTTGTTTGGTTTTGGTATCAGGGTAATACAGTCCTCATTGAATGAGTTTGGGAATATTCCCTCCTCTTTGGTGTTTTGGCATAGTTCAAGTAGGATTGGTATTAATTCTTCTTTGAGAGGTTGGTAGAATTTAGCAGTGTAGCCATTAAGTCCTAGGCTTTTCTTTGATGGGAGACTTTTTATTACTGCTTCTATTTCATTACTCATTGGTTTATTCAGGTTTTGGATTTCTTCAGTTTTTGTTTCAGTTTCGTAGGTTGTATATGTCTAGGAATTTATCCATTTATTTTAGGTTTTTCAATTTATTGGCATAGCCCATAGGAGCATATTGTTTAATTTCCATGTGTTTGTATAATTCCCAATGTTTCTCTTGTTATTGATTTCTAGTTTTATTTCATCGTGTTCAGAGAAAATACTTGGTATCATTTCAATTTTTTTGAATTAAGACTTGTTTTGTGGTCTAAGAGAAGGTCCACCTTGAGAATTACCATGAGCTGAAGAGAATAATGTGTATTCTGCATCTCTTGGATGAAACGTTTTATAAATATCTACTTGCCCCATTTAGTCTACATTGCATGTTAAGTCCAATGTTTCTTTTATGATTTTCTTTCTGGATGATCTGTCAAATGCTGAAAGTGGAGTGCTGAGGTCTCCAATGATTGTATTGGATCTCCCTCTCTCATTAGGTGTGATGTATTTGCTTATATATCTGGTTGCTCTAGTGTTGGATACAAATATATTTAAAATTGTTATATCATCTTGCTGAATTGACCCTTTTATCATTATGTAATGACCTTTTAAAATCTCTTTTTACAGGTTTTGACTTGAAATCTATTTTATCTGCTAGAAGTATAGCTAATTCTGTTCTTTTTTGGTTTCCATTTGCATGGAATATCTTTATCTATACCTTAATTTCAGTCTGTCTATGTGTGTCTTTATAGGTGAAGTACATTTCTTGCAGACAACATATACATAGCTCTTCTGTTTTTATCCATTCAGCTTTTCCACCTTTTGATCAATGAGATTAGTCTGTTCACATTCAATGTTATTATTGGTAGGTAAGGGCTTACTACTGCCATGTTAATTTGATTTCTGCTTTTTTTTTTCAGCATATTATGGGGGTACAGATTTTAAGGTTTCAATAAATGCCCATTTCCCCCCCTCCCCCCAAAAGTCTGAGTCTCCAGCATGACCATCCCCCAGATGGTGCACATCTCACTCATTATGTATGTATATACCCGCCCCCCTCCCACCTGCCCAATACCCTATTACTGTAGTACCTATGTGTCCACTTAGGTGCTACTCAGTTAATACCAGTTTGCTGGAGAATATATCTGGTGCTTGTTTTTCCATTCTTGGGATACTTCACTTAGTAGTATGGGTTCCAGCTCTAACCAGGAAAATATAAGATGTGCTATATCACCGTTGTTTCTTAGAGCTGAATAGTACTCCATGGTATACATATACCACATTTTATTAATCCATTCTTGGATTGATGGGCACTTGGGCTGTTTCCACAGCCTTGCAATTATGAATTGTGCTGCTATAAACATTTGAATGCAGGTGTCTTTTTTGTAGTGTCATTGGATCATTTGGGTAGATGCCCAGCAATGGGATTGCTGGATCAAATGGTAGATTCACTTGTATCGCTTTAAGGTATCTCCATATTGCTTTCCACAGAGGTTGAACTAGTTTGCAGTCCCGCCAGCAGTGTAGGAGTGTTCCTCTCTCTCCACATCCACGCCAGCATTTATTGTTTGGAGATTTTTTGATAAAGGCCATTCTCACTGGGGTTAAGAAATATCTCATTGTGGTTTTGATTTGCATTTCCCTGATGATTAGAGATGTTGAGCATTTCTTCATATGTTTGTTGGCCATTCTTCTGTCTTCTTTAGAAAAGTTTCTGTTCAAGGCCTTTTCCCACTTTTTAATGGGGTTATTTGATTTTTTCTTCCTGATTTTTGTGAGTTCTAAGTATATTCTAGTTGTCAGTCCCTTATCGGATGCATAGGATGCAAAAATTTTCTCCCATTCTGTAGGTTGTCTGTTTACTTTTATGACTATTTCTTTGGCTGTGCAGAAGCTTTGTAGTTTGATCATGTCCCATTTATTTATTTTTGTTGCTGCTGTGATTGCCTTTGGGGATTCTTCATAAACTCTTTGCCCAGGCCGATGTCTAGGAGAGTGTTTCCAACTTTTTCCTCTAAAGTTCTAATAGTTTCATACCTTAGGTTTAAGTCTGTCATCCAGTGTGAGTTGGTTTTTGTGAGAGGTGAAAGGTGTGGGTCCTGATTTAGCCTTCTACAGGTGGCTATCCAGTTTTCCCAGCACCATTTATTGAAGAGGGATTCTTTTCCCCAGCGTATGTTTTTGTCTGCTTTGTCAAAGATGAGATGGCTATATGAGGATGGTTTTATATCAGGATTCTCGCATCTGTTCCACTGGTCCATATTCCTATTTTTGTGCCAATACTATATTGATTTAATTACTACAGCTTTGTAGTATAGTTTGATATCTGGCATATTAATGCCTCCCATTTTGTTTTTGTTGCCTAGAATTGCTCTTGATATTCGGGGTCTTCTTTGGTTCCATACGAAGCTTAAAATTATTTTTTCTATATCTGTGAAGAATGCTGATGGGATTTTAATAGGTATTGCATTGAATCTGTAGATCAGTTTGGGTAGTATAGACATTTTGATGATATTGAGTCTGCCGATCCACGAGCATGGTATGGATTTCCATCTGTTTACATTCTCTGCTATTTCCTTCCTCAGTGTTTCATAGTTCTCCCTGTAGAGGTCTTTTACGTCCTTGTTTAAGTATATTCCTAGGTACTTTAATTTCTTTGTTGCTATTGTGAAGGGAATTGAGTCTTTGATTTGGTTCTCAATTAGATTGTTGTTGGCGTATATGAATGCCTCTGATTTCTGTGTATTGATTTTGTATCCTGAGACTTTACTAAATTCATTGATCAGTTCCAGGAGTTTCTTGGTTGAATCTTTGGGGTTTTCTAGATACAATATCATATCATCAGCAAACAATGAAAGTTTGATCTCTTCTGCCCCTATTTGGATACCTTTGATTCCATTTTCCTGTCTGATTGCTGTAGCCAAGACTTCCAGCACTATGTTGAACAGAAGTGGAGATAGTGGGCAGCCTTGTCGGGTTCCAGTTCTAAGTGGGAATGATTTCAATTTTTCCCCATTCAGTATGATGTTGGCTATGGGTCTGTCATATATGGCTTGTATCATTTTTAGGTATGTCCCTTCTATGCCTATTTTCTTAAGTGTTCGTATCATGAAAGGGTGTTGAATTTTGTCAAAAGCTTTTTCTGCATCTATTGAAAGAATCATGTGGTCTTTGTTTTTGCTTCTGTTTATGTGGTGAATTGCATTTATAGATTTACGTATGTTGAACCATCCCTGCATCCCTGGGATGAAGCCCACTTGGTCGTGGTGGATTATTTTTTTGATAAGTGTCTGTATTCGGTTAGCTAAGATTTTGTTGAAAATTTTTGCATCTATATTCATTAGGGATATTGGTCTGTAGTTTTCTTTTTTTGTTGCATCCTTTCCTGGTTTTGGTATCAGAGTAATATTCGCTTCATAAAAGGTGTCGGGAGGTTTCCGTTCTTCTCGATGTTGTGGAATAGTTTCTGCAAGATAGGTACTAGTTCTTCTTTGTAAGTGTGGTAAAATTCAGGTGTGAAGGCACTCTGGGTCCCAGAGTTCAAACTGTATCCCCACCTGGGAGAGGATTTCCGGTCCCAATTCACCCACAGGGAGCCCAAGCTTGGTCTATGTCTCTCAGCCTCTGAGTCGGCACCGTTCTCCTGGGAACACGGTGCCAGCAGCACCTGGGAGGGCGGGCGGGTAGGGAGCTCACAGTCTGAGTTCCCCTGAGTCAGGTGTAGGGTCCCACAGGGGAAGGTCCCGTTCCCTGGAGGTGCCTCCGGCTGGTGGCTGTATTGTCTCTCTGGGCAGCCGCGGGTAGGGTCGGCGGAGGGGAGGATGAGGCAATATGGCGCCTGCCGCGTGGCTCGGGTCTGTGCCCATGGAGGTGCCCCGAGGAAGTTGGGAACCTGGTGCCACGTCTGCTAGAGGCTCACCGCTGGCTGGCGGCGGCGGTCTCTGGGCTGGTGTCCGCAGGTCTCTCCACCCGCTGGGGAGCCCACTAGCAGTCCCGAATGCAGGGGAGGGGAAACAGCAAATCCACCTACCCTTGCTGCTGGTCTCCGGGCTGCTCCGGTGGTCTCAGCCTCCAGTTCTCCTCCGCAGACTCCTCCCGTGGAGTCTCCTGGGGTCTCAGGTACCCCTCCTTCCGGCCCTCGTCCGCTGTATGCTCGTCTTCTTTTTTTTTTTTTTTTTTTTTGGATCCTGGTTTTTTTAATTTATTTTTCTAAAAGACAGCCATTTATGAGATAATTGGGGAGAAAAGATCTTATGAGTTGTCTTGAACTTACATTTCTCTCTTTTTTTTTTTTTATTTTGGCATATTATGGGGGTACAGATTTTAAGGTTTCAATAAATGCCCATTCCCCCCCTCCCCCCAAAAGTCTGAGTCTCCATCATGACCATCCCCCAGATGGTGCACATCTCACTCACTATGTATGTATATACCCGCCCCCCTCCCCCCTCCCACCTGCCCAATACCCTATTACTGTAGCACCTATGTGTCTACTTAGGTGCTACTCAGTTAATACCAGTTTGCTGGAGAATATATCTGGTGCTTGTTTTTCCATTCTTGGGATACTTCACTTAGTAGTATGGGTTCCAGCTCTAACCAGGAAAATATAAGGTGTGCTATATCACCATTGTTTCTTAGAGCTGAATAGTACTCCATGGTGTACATATACCACATTTTATTAATCCATTCTTTGATTGATGGGCACTTGGGCTGTTTCCACAGCCTTGCAATTATGAATTGTGCTGCTATAAACATTCGAGTGCAGGTGTCTTTTTTGTAGAGTGTCACTGGATCATTTGGGTAGATGCCCAGCAATGGGATTGCTGGATCAAATGGTAGATTCACTTGGATCGCTTTAAGGTATCTCCATATTGCTTTCCACAGAGGTTGAACTAGTTTGCAGTCCCGCCAGCAGTGTAGGAGTGTTCCTCTCTCTCCGCAACCACGCCAGCATTTATTGTTTGGAGATTTTTTGATAAAGGCCATTCTCACTGGGGTTAAGTCATATCTCATTGTGGTTTTGATTTGCATTTCCCTGATGATTAGAGATGTTGAGCATTTCTTCATATGTTTGTTGGCCATTCTTCTGTCTTCTTTAGAAAAATTTCTGTTCAAGTCCTTTGCCCACTTTTTAATGGGGTTATTTGATTTTTTCTTCCTAATTTTCGTGAGTTCTAAGTATATTCTAGTTATCAGTCCCTTATCGGATGCATAGGATGCAAAAATTTTCTCCCATTCTGTAGGCAGTCTGTTTACTTTCATGACTATTTCTTTGGCTGTGCAGAAGCTTTGTAGTTTGATCATGTCCCATTTATTTATTTTTGTTGCTGCTGTGATTGCCTTTGGGGACTTCTTCATAAACTCTTTGCCCAGGCCGATGTCTAGGAGAGTGTTTCCAACTTTTTCCTCTAGAGTTCTAATAGTTTCATATCTTAGGTTTAAGTCTGTTATCCAGCGTGAGTTGGTTTTTGTGAGAGGTGAAAGGTGTGGGTCCTGTTTTAGCCTTCTACAGGTGGCTATCCAGTTTTCCCAGCACCATTTATTGAAGAGGGATTCTTTTCCCCAGCGTATGTTTTTGTCTGCTTTGTCAAAGATGAGATGGCTATATGAGGATGGTTTTATATCAGTATTCTCGCATCTGTTCCACTGGTCAATATTCCTGTTTTTGTGCGAATACCATATTGTTTTAATTACTACAGCTTTGTAGTATAGTTTGATATCTGGCATATTAATGCCTCCCATTTTGTTTTTGTTGCCTAGAATTGCTCTTGATATTCGGGGTCTTCTTTGGTTCCATACGAAGCTTAAAATTATTTTTTCTATATCTGTGAAGAATGCTGATGGGATTTTAATAGGTATTGCATTGAATCTGTAGATCAGTTTGGGTAGTATAGACATTTTGATGATATTGAGTCTGCCGATCCACGAGCATGGTATGAATTTCCATCTGTTTACATCCTCTGCTATTTCCTTCCTCAGTGTTTCATAGTTCTCCCTGTAGAGGTCTTTTACCTCTTTGGTTAAATATATTCCTAGGTACTTTAATTTCTTTGTTGCTATTGTGAAGGGAATTGAGTCTTTGATTTGGTTCTCAATTAGATTGTTGTTGGCGTATATGAATGCCTCTGATTTCTGTGTATTGATTTTGTATCCTGAGACTTTACTAAATTCATTGATCAGTTTCAGGAGTTTCTTGGTTGAATCCTTGGGGTTTTCTAGATACAATATCATATCATCAGCAAACAGTGAAAGTTTGATCTCTTCTGCCCCTATTTGGATACCTTTGATTCCATTTTCCTGTCTGATTGCTGTAGCCAAGACTTCCAGCACTATGTTGAACAGCCTTGTCGGGTTCCAGTTCTAAGTGGGAATGATTTCAATTTTTCCCCATTCAGTATGATGTTGGCTATGGGTCTGTCATATATGGCTTGTATCATTTTTAGGTATGTCCCTTCTATGCCTATTTTCTTAATTGTTCATATCATGAAAGGGTGTTGAATTTTGTCAAAAGCTTTTTCTGCATCTATTGAAAGGATCATGTGGTCTTTGTTTTTGCTTCTGTTTATGTGGTGAATTGCATTTATAGATTTACGTATGTTGAACCATCCCTGCATCCCTGGGATGAAGCCCACTTGGTCGTGGTGGATTATTTTTTTGATAAGCGTCTGTATTCGGTTAGCTAAGATTTTGTTGAAAATTTTTGCATCTATATTCATTAGGGATATTGGTCTGTAGTTTTCTTTTTTTGTTGCATCCTTTCCTGGTTTTGGTATCAGAGTAATATTCGCTTCATAAAAGGTGTCGGGGAGGTTTCCGTTCTTCTCGATGTTGTGGAATAGTTTCTGCAAGATAGGTACTAGTTCTTCTTTGTGAGTATGGTAAAATTCAGGTGTGAAGCCATCTGGACCGGGACTTTTCTTTTTAGGGAGATTTTTAATTGCTGTTTCTATTTCAGCTGTTCAGATTGGTCTGTTCAGGGAATCTATTTCTTCCTGGTTGAGCCTAGGGAGGCTGTGTGTTTCTAGAAATTTGTCCATTTCCTCCACATTTTCCAGTTTGTGTGCATAAAGATTTTTGTAGTATTCATAAATTGTATCTTGTATCTCTTTGGGATCAGTTGTGATATCTCCTTTTTTATTCCTGATGGAGCTTATTAGAGATTTCTCTTTTCTGCTTTTCGTTAGCTTAGCCAAAGCGTGTCAATCTTGTTTATTTTTTCAAAGAACCAACTTTTTGTTTTATTAATCTCCTGAATAGCTTTCCTGTTTTCAATTTCGTTTAGTTCTGATTTGATCTTGTTGATTTCACTTCTTCTGCTGGGTTTGGGGTTGGTCTGTTCTTCTTTTTCCAGCTCTTTGAGTCGTTTCATTAGATTGTCTATTTGTGATCTTCTTGCCTTTTGGTTATAGGCATTTATGGAGATAAACTTTCCTCTCAGAACTGCTTTAGCTGTGTCCCAGAGGAGTTGATAACTTGTCTCTCCATTGTCGTTTTCTTCATAGAAGTTTTTTATTTCCGTCTTGATTTCTTCATTTACGAAGTAATCATTTAGTAGGAGGTTGTTTAATTTCCACGTTTTTGTGTAGAAATGTGAGTTTCTGTTAGGGTTGATTTCTAGTTTTATTCCACTGTGATCTGAGAAGGTACATGGTATGATTTCTATTTTTTTAAATTTCTTGAGATTTTCTTTGTGTCCTAGGATATGGTCAATCTTAGAGAATGTCCCGTGAGCTGATGAGAAGAACGTATATTCAGTGGATTTTGGGTAGAATGTTCTGTAGATGTCTGTCAGACCCAATTGTTCTAGAGTTTTGTTTAAGTCCATTATTTCTTTATTAATTTTCTGTTTGGAGGATCTGTCTTGTGCCGTCAGTGGGGTGTTGAAATCCCCGGCAATTATGGAGTTGCTATTAATCCATTTGCTTAGCTCCAGTAAGGTTTGCTTTATGAATCTGGGTGCACCTAAGTTGGGTGCATATATATTTAATATTGTTATCTCTTCTTGTTGGACTGTGCCCTTCACCATTATATAATGACCCTCTTTGTCTTTTACTACTTTTGTTGGTTTAAAAACTAAATCATCTGAAATTAGAACTGCCACACCAGCCTTCTTTTGGCTTCTATTTGCTTGGAATATTGATCTCCACCCTTTTATTTTTAGTCTATGTGCATCCTTGCAGGTTAAATGTGTTTCCTGAAGACAGCATATACTTGGCCTGTATTTTCTTATCCATTCAGCCAGCCTATGTCTCTTGAGTGGAGAGTTTAAGCCATTCACATTTATTGAGAGAACTGATAGGTAAGGTAGATTACTGATCATTCTGTTGGGTTGGATGTTGTTGCTATGATTTCTGTCTTGAGCCATTGTAATATCTGGCCTTTAATATCTTTGGGTTTTGGTTGTTTTTATATCCGTGGATTATTATTATGATGTTCCGTGCATAACGCTGTTTTAAGTACTTCTTGTAGGGCTGGTCTTGTCTTGGTGAATTCTCTGAGCCTTTGCTTGTCTGAGAATGTTTTTATTTCTCCTTCATATATGAAGCTTAGTTTTGCAGGGAATAATATTCTAGGCTGGGCATTGTTTTGTTTCAAAAGAGTGAGAATGGGGCCCCAGTCTCTCCTTGCTTGTAAAGTCTCATTAGAGAAGTCTGATGTTATTCGAATTGGCTTTCCCTTGTATGTCACTTGCTTCTTTTGTCTTACAGCTCTTAGAAGGGCCTCTTTAGTTGATACTTTGGTCAGTCTGATGACTGCATGATGTGACGTCTTCCTGTTTGCATTGAATCTCCCAGGGGTCCTCTGGGCTTCTTGAACTTGTATATCGAGATTTTGAGCAAGGCCTGGGAAATTTTCCTCTATTATATCTTCAAAAAGCTTGTCCAGCCCTTGAGTGTTGTCTTCCTCCCCTTCGGCTAAACCTATGACCCTCACGTTAGGTTTTTTCACATAATCCCACAGCTCTTGTAGACTTTGCTCTTTTCTCTTGTTTCTCTGCTCTATTTCTGTGACTGATTTATTTAATTGGAAGGTGTTATCTTCAAGCTCTGAGATTCTTTCTTTCGCGTGATCTACCCTGTTCTTGAGACTTTCCACAGTATTTTGTAGTTCTCTGAGTTGATTCTTCATCTCCAGGACTTCGGTTAAAGTTTTCTTCACTGTGTCAATCTCTTTGTTGAAACTTTGTTCCATTTCTTGGAGGTTTTTTGTGTTTTCTTGGTGTTGGTTATTGAGTTGTTGTTGCAGCTGGGTGAGTGTTCTTATGATCCACATACGAAATTCCTTTTCTGTCATATTGGTTGCCTGATTTTGGTCGGTGTCCGTTTCTAGGGGGCTGGTGCTCCTCCTTGGGGGTGTGTTTTCCGTTTGGTTCTTCATATTTCCTGAGTTCTTTCGCTGATTTCTTCCCATGTCGATCAGTTGTTGTTTCTTTCCTTAGGTTATTGTTTGGGTATTCACACACCTTGTTTAGTTTCTGAGGCGTTAGGTGGTGCCTGTGGGTGAAATTGGACCACTCCCTGTATATTGAGTCAGTGGGTGCCGTGGAAAGGCTGTGCAAGATGCCGTCCCTGTCAGTAGGTGGCGTTTGCTTGGAGGAACAGGCTATGGTGTTGATTTTGAGTCCTGTTATCAGCTCTCGTTCTGGGCGGAGCTGGGTTGGGTAAGCCTGCCCTCAGGCCCTTAGCAGGGGTCAAAGTTCTGTTCTCTGCTGTCAGGGCGGGGTGGAATGGTCCCGCTCAGCCAGAAAGTCTGGGTGTGGGGGTGGGGCTGTCTGAGACCCACAGTCTGCAGCAGGCCTCGCTTCTTTCCACCCTCCCCAACTCTGCAGCTACTCCTGGGCCTCTGCCAGCAGGCCAGACCACAAGCCACCAGGCCTCCCCGGACTGTGATGCCGGCGGGGAGGTTCCCTGCACAGGAACGCCACCTGGGTTGGGCGCACGGCCTCCTCCTGGGAGGAGGGTTGCCCTCTAGGACGCCGATCCGCCCCTGGAGGCACACAGACCTCAGTAGGCTGTTCACGTATAATCCTTCTGTGCCCCGGGCAATGCTAGCCCTCGGTGCAGGGGATCTGGTCTGCAGGTCCGACCTCTGGGTCCCAGAGTTCAAACTGTATTCCCACCAGGGAGAGGGTTTCCGGTCCTAATTCACCCACAGGGAGCCCAAGCTGGGTCTATGTCTCTCAGCCTCTGAGTCGGCACCGTTTTCCTGGGAACACGGTGCCAGCAGCACCTGGGAGGGCGGGCGGGGTCCCAAACGGGAAGGTCCCGTTCCCTGGAGGTGCCTCTGGCTGGTGGCTGTATTGTCTCTCTGGGCAGCCGCGGGTAGGGTCGGCGGAGGGGAGGAGGAGGCAATATGGCGCCTGCCGCGCGGCTCTCCGTGCACACAGAGGTGCCCGGAGGAAGTTGGGAACCTGGTGCCACGTCTGCTACAGGCTCACCGTTGGCAGGCGGCAGCAGTATCTGGGCTGATGTCCGCAGGTCTCTCCACCCGCTGGGGAGCCCACCAGCAGTCCCGAATGCAGGGGAGGGGAAACAGCAGATCCACCTACCCTTGCCGGTCGTCTCCGGGCTGCTCCGGTGGTCTCAGCCTCCAGTTCTCCTCCGCAGCCTCCTCCCGTGGAGTCTCCCGGGGTCTCAGGTACCCCTCCTTCCGGCCCTTGTCCGCTGTATGCTCGTCTTCTTGCTTCTTTCCTCTAGTTTCTGCTAGAATCGGTCTTTTCTGCAGAGACCCTCTGTCTGGCCGTGTTATTCGTCCGCCATCTTGCTCCGCCCTCTCTATGCTCGTCTTCTTGCTTCTTTCCTCTAATTTCTGCTAGAATCTGTCTTTTCTGCAGAGACACTCTGTCTGGCAGTGTTATTTGTCCGCCATCTTGCTCCACCCCCTGATTTCTGGTTGTTTTATATTCTTCTCTTCTTTCCTTCTTCTCTTCCATTGTTAAAAGAGATTTTTTCTGGTAGTATATTTTAATATCTTTTTATTTTTTTTGTATCTATTGTAGCTTTTTTGATTTGAGCTTTGAAAAACACATAACCAATTATTTTATATATATGACAACTCTGCTAAAATAAACAAGCAAATAGAAATCTAACAGAAATTCTACCTTTTAACTCTATTGCCCCTGCTTTTTAAATTTTTGTTGTTTTCATCTATATTTTTTATACTATCTGTCTTTCAAAAGTTGTTGTAGTTATTTTTAATAGGCTTGCCTTTTAAGCTTCCTACTCAAAATATAAGTGGTTTATGCACCACAATTACAGCAATAGAATATTTGTGTTATCAGTAAGCTGTACGCCTTCAGATGATTTCTTATTGTTCATTAATGTTCTTTTCTTTCAGATTGAAGGACTCCTTTTAGCATTTCTTGTAGAACAGGTCTGGTGTTGATAAAATCTCTCAGCTTTTGTTGGTCTTGGAAAGTCTATTTCACCTTCATATTTGAATGATATTTTTGCACGATATAATATTCTAGGGTTAATATTCTTCAGCACTTTGAATATACCATACTACTCTCTCCTGGCTTGTAAGCTTTCCACTGAGGAGTCTGCTGCCAGACGTATCAGAGCTCCTTTATATATTATTATTTTTTCTCTTTTCTTGCTTCCTTTAGGACCTTTTCTTTATCAGTGACTTTTATTTAAGAAGCCTGATTATTAAATGCCTTAAGGTATTCATGTTTAGGTTAAATCTGTTTGGTGTTCTGTGACCTTCTTGTACCTGAATCGATATCTTTATCTAGGTTTAGAAAATTCTCTTCATTATTTCTTTGAATAAACTTTATACCTCAATCCCATTCTCTACCTCCTCCTTAAAGCTAACAACTCTTACATTTGCCCTTTCAAAGCTATTTTCTAAATCTTGTGTGTTTCATTCTTTTTATTCTTTTTTCTCTTCTGCCTGTGTATTTTCTAATAGCCTGTCTTCAAACTTGCTAATTCTTTCTTCTGCTTGATCAGTTAAGAGACTCTGATGCATTTCTCAGTTTGTCAGTTGAATTCTTCAGCTCTAGATTTTCTGTTTCATTTTTTTTAAATTTTAATTTCTTTATAAAAATTCTCTGATAGGCTTCTGAATTCCTTCCCTGTGTTGTCTTGAAGTTCACTGAGCTTCTTCAGGACAGCTATTTGAACTCCTTGTCTGAGAGGTCACATTATCTCCATCACTCCAGGATTGGTCATTGGTACTTTATTTAGTTCATTGGTGAGGTCATGTTTTCCCAGATATTCTTGATTCTTGTGGAGGTTCATTGATGTCTGAGCACTGAAGAATTAGGTATGTATTTTATTCTTCATAGTCTGGTTTTATTTGAATCCATACTTCTTAAGAAAGCTTTCAAGATACTCAAAGGGAATCGTGAGTCTTTGGGTAAAATACAAAAGAATTCCCTGGATTACCAGGCAAAGTCTCTAACTCTCTTCCCTCACTCTCTTTGCTGAGCTTCTCAGAGTGTCAATACCAGGTCACCCCTGAAGGCAGCCCAGTTTCATCCAAAGCCCATGGTGACTGTTGCCTGGCTACCTTTGATGTTTATACAAAGCCCAAGGGCTCCTTAGTCAGCAAGTGCTAATTCCTACCAGGACTGTGTCCTTCCCTTCAGGGCAGCATGTTTCCTTCTGGCCCAGGGTGGGTCCAGAGATGCTGTCCAGAAACTAAGGCCTGCACTCAGGAGCTTTAAGAGTCTGCTTGGTACTGTATTTTACTATGGCTGAACTGGTACCAAGTTGTAAAACAAAGTCCTCTGAACTTTTCCTTTTCCTTTGCCCAAGTGGAAGAAGACTCTCTGAGCTGTGCTGCCTGTAGTTGGGAGAGGGTGACTCAGGCACTGGCTTAGCTACCACTGGTGTCTCACTGGTTCAGGTGTACCTCAAGTCCACTGGCTCTGAGACAGCACAGCCACAGGAATTTGCAAAGGACTGCAGCCTTTGTGGCCCAACTGCCTTATGAATTTAGTTCAGGTCCTAAGCTGCTTTTTCTCAGCTGGTGATGGGGTTAGCCAGAACTCCGGTTTTTAAGTGGAGGATTTCTCTCTGGCCAGGCTGGTCTGAATGCTCCCTCTGTTGCCACTGGCAGAATTTTGCCCTATGCTGTGTTCTCTTGTGCCAGGGCAGCCCTGGGTTTTAAGGCAAAATTTCACAACAGTTTATCCTCTCTGCCCTAGGCACATAGATTCTCTCTCCATTAATCTGCTGATGCGGCACTGCTAGGGGATGGGGTGGGGTGGTATAGGCAATGCAAGACTATCTTTTCTGCCCTTTTTAGTACCTCTTTCCTTGACATAATGTTAAAACCAGATAGTATAATTGCTCACTTCATTTTTCTTTTTTCTGAAGGTGTTTGCTTGCATGGATAGTTATTGAATTTGGTGTTCATGCAGAGGGTTGAATGCTGCAGGTTTCTATTTGGCCATCTTGCTCTACCCCTTCCTATGCTAAGGTTTAATCATTTCCTATAAAGAAGTTATTCACAAATACTTAATTTTGAGTAAGACCTCTCTTCCTGGTGACAGGTTATCCACTCTCTCTACTTTCTTGACTATTTTCTTAGATGACTTTAAAGACATTTCAAGATTAATAAGATTAAATTTAAACTTATGAACTTTTCCCCAATCCTGGCCTCCTCCTTGGGTGTTCTGTTTCTGCATGGCATCACCATTCATCTAAGTTATGCCATCTAGAATCTCAGCAATCATTCTTGACACCTCATTTCCCTCGTTCTTGTATTTACTCATTCAACATTTATTCCACAAATATTTATTAAGTGCTATTATGTACCAGACACTGTTCTTACTGCCAGAAATGCATCATGAAATAAGTCCATATTCAATTCATCACCTACTCCTGACAATTTTACAACCAACTCCCTTCATTTCATCCATTCTACTCCAAGCTATCATCATTTCTCACTTACTCTGCTGCAATAGCCTTCTATCTAGTCAATCCACAGAGTTGCTGGAACAAACTTTCCAAAGGCTGATAATGCCACCTCAGCCCACCTCTTCTCCATGCTCTTGCTTAAAACCCTTCAGTACTCTTAGAATAAAAAAAAGTCATTAGTGTGACTTAATGGGCCATGACCATTCTTCTCCCTGCTATGTCTCCAGCCTCATGAGTCATGCTTCCACATGCTCCTTCTACGCTAGCTACTTTCCATCCCTTTTGCCAGAAGTTCTTTGAATATGGTTCCTTCCATTTTTTCATAGTTAGTATCACTTAATAGCTCAGCACAACTCTCACTTGTACAGAGACACTCTCTCTGCTTCTCCAGACTAGCTCTAATTCTATTACTATTATTCCATGAAGCCAGGCCAGGTCTTTTTTTGTCCCCACAGAATCTAATCTGCACTGCTTAGTGGACTGCCTGGCACATATTAGGGGCTAATTCATATTTATAAATGAGCAAATAATAGTATTTTCACTTATTTTTTATGAAAATGAATTGCCCCGGCCTTTTGCTCATTTGCTCATCATACTGGAGTCCTTTGATTTGCATGGGCCTTTGCTGACACTATTCTTAAGCTTTATCAAGGATATTTGTCTCTGTCCTGATATGACCTTTTAACCAGGTTCGTGTAGTCACTGTCATCTCTGATTATTTAAGATGCAGCAGAGAACCTCAGACTATTTACCTTAAACCAATGACAATCATTGGGGAATATGTAAATTAACATCAATTACTTGCATTTATCAAAATTTTCATTTAAACTCATACTTGAGCTGTACACAGTTGCATAAATGATTTTAAAAACTGAGATTCATAGGCAAAAACCTTGTAATTATGCGGGGGTGAAAAGATGACTGACAGGAGGATGGAACTATTTTTATTGCTCAAAGTAATTTAGAAAAGTGCCCGAACAGTTCAGTTATGGTCTTGTGACTCTGCCAAAGTCAGATGCTAAAACTTGGCATGCTTAAATTCACATTTTGTCTTTTCCCTTATCCTGCCTGTTTCTTGCGGTGCCAGTGAGGAATAAAGAGGAGAAAAAAGTGGGTCAAGCAAGAATGGAATCTAGATAACCCACAAATTAAAAGGGCATCCAAAGATTAAGAAAAGTTAAAAAACAAAACAAAACACCCAATTATTGCTGACTGTTATTCACAGTGACACACCTTGGGTATAGGATCTTGGGAAGACTTCTTGACTTCTTGACAACTTGGGATCAATAATGTGTGTCCACAGGGAGGTCGGAAGGATCAAACGAGGTCATTCATGTGGATACTTTATGAAGTGCTCTACCATACACTTAGCTTACGTGATGATTATTTACTTTTATTGCTAATAACTGGGTCCTGCAGACTTTGTGGGATTCCTTATGTTAAGAATTCTTGAAATAGCCAACTCCTTTTAGTGTGTTCTATGTGCTGGATACTACTCTAATCACCTTAAAAATATTAATTCGGTTAATCTGTATAAATACTTTATTATAAAATGAAAACTATGGCCGGGTGCAGTGGCTCACGCCTGTAATCCTAGCACTCTGGGAAGCTGAGGCGGGTGGATCACTCAAGGTCAGGAGTTGGAAACCAGCCTGAGCAAGAGTGAGACCCCATCTCTACTAAAAAATAGAAAGAAATTAATTGGCCAATTAAAAATACATAGAAAAATTAGTAGGGCATGGTGACACATGCCTGTAGTCCCAGCTACTTGGGAGGCTGAGGCAGGAGGATTGCTTGAACCTAGGAGTTTGAGGTTACTGTGAGCTAGGCTGATGCCACAACACTCTAGCCAGGGCAACAGAGTGACACTCTGACTTAAAATAAAATAAAATAAAATAAAATAAAATGAAAACTACTATATCCTCACTTACAGATTAAGAAACTGAGGCAAAGAAAGGTTAAATATCTTGCCAGAGTTTAAAGTCACATGACTAGGAAGTCATGTTTATATTTGGAAAATAATGGCCTCATTCTATTAATAGAAAAGTTCCACCTCTTGGTGTAAACTCCACCTCTTTAACTTCCCTGTCACCCATAGGTGGTTGCTCCATGTCTGGGACTTGGCTGCTTTGAGGGAAAATTCTTTTCTCCATTTCTGTTTGGGCATCTCACTGGCTCTGCTGAGTATCTCACGTCAGTGTTGTGATACAGGCTCTTACTTCGAGACAGGATTTACTGTTTTACTTTAATTTCCTTTCAGGATACCATGCCAGAGTGCTTTTGAAATTTTGTTATTCTCTGCATCGATGATTTGTCCTTTGAAATAGAGAAATAACATTTGTCATCCTGACATTTGTAGAGCTAGACTGTGCCATTTGTACCTTCTTAGCCTTGTTTTAGGTAGTAAATCAGGCAAGGTGTTGGGGGTGTCTTGCTTGGAGAAGAGATGGTATCCATGGTAAGAGTTTCTCAATGTCTGCGTGTTGTCAATACAAGATTTGGGATCTTTTGTTTCAGAACCTTTTTAACTCATGCAGAAATATTGTTCTTTTTATAGTTTTTTTTTTTTAAACCTCCTTCCTACTTATAAATAGCAAAGAGTCTAGGTTGGCATTTTTCTTTTTTTTGGTATTAGAGGTGTATGTTGGAGCCTTAGCTCTTCTGACATAATGTTAAGAGTATCTACATTTATCAATCTCCATTATTTCCCCAAGGTGACTGTGGGAGTACAAGTCTTAGAACTGATGATTTGATCTGACTTTGGGGATGATGAGATTGAGTTACCTTCTGATTAATCTTTGCTGTGTAGACCATAGAGTTATTTGTTTTATATACATGTGTGACTCTGTCCATTTCAAATTCAGTAAACCATTTAAAAAATATCACCACTTAAATTTGAGAAAATTTTGAATCTCAAAGTAAAATTCTACAGGTGTGAATAAGAATAGTAAGCTATTATCTTGGAAAGTTGTTTTGGGTGTTGTAAGAGGTGCTTTTTTAGTTATATAAGAAAAAATTGTTTAGAAATGAAAAGTGTTTAACTTTGTCTAATTTTGTTCTCTTATGTGCTTTGAATATTCTTGGATTATGCTATTTTGACATAATTGGTAAATATAATGGAAGACAATTCTTTCTTTTTTTATCTATCAAATCAGTGGCAAACAATGAGAGGTAAACAATGTGTTGCTGTTTTAGACTTTCTGAAACCCTAAAGTAGAGTTGCCAGATAAGTAGAGGACACCCAGTTACATTTGAATTTCAGATGAACAGTGACTAATTTTTAAATATAAGTATGTACCAAATATTAAGTGGGAAATATTTATGCTAAAAAATTGTTTACCATGTAGCAGGGCACCCTGTATTTTCATTTGTTAAATTTGGCATCCCTCTCCTAGGGTCTGGTTGGTACCCACTCACCCGCATTGGACACTGATTTTCCTCTCAGGCCTTGTAATCATAGCTAAGAAGTTTATCATTTCTCAAAGGCAAATCAGCCCAGAAATGGAATTCAAAGCCATTATGAAAGTAATCAGATAGATAGATAAATACATAAAAGAGGGCCATTTTCTGTTCACTTATGGCTCATAAGGGAAAACAATAAAATCACCCCCCATGCCAGTCTGTACTGGAGACAGGTTAGCAGGCCGGTAGGAAGCCTGTTAAATTTTATCACAGCAGCCTGGCCACCCCTCATCCAGTCTCTCCTGCAGCTCTCAGGCTGGGTAAGTCTTTAAGTTTCACAGAAATACTGCGTGGGATGCAAAGGCAGCATAGAAGCACTGTATTGCTACTGGCAAATTCTACATTCGGCTCATGTTCTGCGCTTCCCTTGCCTTGTTCCCCTGCTTGCTTCCTATCCTGCTTTTGTCCCTCCTTGTTCTATAAAAGGACATTCTGCCTCAGCCACCAGATCCTGTTGAGGGGCCCCCACTTATTTGTAATCCATTTCCCAAACTCCCCTCTAATACTGCACACAGTATTTTGGACCCTGTAGATATTAAAAACTTATTACACAGACCAAAATATAATCCAGTCACAGTGATGGCAACAAACAAACAAAAAAATCCCCAATCTCCCAACTGCTAAGATTTCATTCTGCAGGTTAGATTAAAAAATTATTTGAGAAAATCCTATTTGATGAATGTTGTTGACTGGGCTTATAATGGTATTTGCTCTGATGGGATTGACCTCTATCATGGGAATGGGTCTTTTCTGTGAGACTTAAATTACCAAGCCAACTCCATGCTAATTTGTGTGAACAATGGTACTATTAAAATGGTACTATTAAACTTCCCCTCTTAATCACAAATTACATGTTATGAGGGTAAAAGTGTCTTCATCTGGAAAAATAAATAGGGTGAGGCCTGTTTAATTTGATTTACTCTCGCTATTTCTTTTTGTGTTTGTAGCATACTTTTCTTACAAGTTTTCCAGGCTTTGTCTTTCAATTGTGCTGGTTGTTGACATAACACTTCCTTGTTGAAAAAGTAAGCTGAAATTAGTCTTCATATAAAAAATGTAATTTTATTGGGTAGTTCCCATTTCCCTCACATCTTTTTGTATTTCATAAAGTACCCATCTTTCTGTGGCTAAAACAACAGGGTGTATATTGGAGTTTGATTCAGAGATGCGCTCATTCAAACACCAGTATTCTTAATGACATCTGGAGAGATGGTTACCAGGCCGATTTTTGTCTCCTGCTATATACACTTATCATCTTCAGGAATATCATTGCTCTAAGAGATCAGGGGTCCTCAAACTTTTTAAACAGAGGGTCAGTTCACTGTCCCGTTGGAGAGTGTGGCGCACATTCCACACATGTGCACTGTGGCAGTGGTGGTGGCAAAAACACCCGGCAGGCCAGAAAACTGTCCTCAGCGGGTTGCATGTGGCCTGAGGGCCATAGTTGAGGACGCCTGCTCTAGATATTCAAATCACCTATAACTCTTTGCTGAAAATGTTGAAAGGGAAAAAGGTTAGTGATGGAAGAAGAAACTTCTTAGAAAACTAGGTCTCTTTTTTAGCCCCAGAAAAGACTAACCACCTATTGAAAAAACTTGAACTAAGGAAAACATATTCAGAACACTGACAGTTCAGTCAGGATTGTTATTCTAACAGAAAAATATTTGAACTCTAGGCAAGGGTTTTGACCTCTTTGCTCTTTCCCCCAAACAGGCTGTCTGGCTGTCAGGCACTCAGATAACTTTTTCCATCCTATGACAGCTTATACAGTGAAAGTGACAGTCTGTCTACAGTGGAACAACATGTGGCTGCTTGATGTCATGTAACAGAGGTGGACACCCCTGTTTTCCTAAGGCTTTCATATGTGACTGGTTAAGTTAATAGTGAGAGTAAAGCACACCCACCCTGTTACTACCAAGGGAATAGACAGTTCAAGACAGAACACTTTTTTTCAAAATCAGCTGAGGTAATGACAAGCAGAGCATTGTTTGATTTTAGTTACTCTCAGATTTCTCCTCTCAAGGTTACCCTGTGCTGGACACCTGAGTGAGTGGCATTTCTGTGTCACTTCCTCATATATCAAAGTTCTAGGATGTCTGCCTTAGTCAAAGAAGGGCAGCTGATAGAAAGATCAGTTATCATGGCCAGTATTCTACTGATTTCACTTTTGGATGGAAGTCCACCACTGTTCCAATGGTTTTAGATCTTTTTCTTCCTAAACATAATATATGAACTTCATTGCCTGGAATTATCATCCTTATCAACATATTTGAGAGATTATTTTGTGCAAATCAGAGTGTTGGCTCTATAGCGAATTTCACCGTTTCCACTTGCATTGTCCTCAGCAGGCCCAGATGAAAGACAGCCGGGGGCCTTGACCTTGGATTCCGGGCAGAGACAGTGGAGTAAAGGGCAGAGCATTCGAAACTGGACACTGGGCTCTGGTTCTGTCACACATCTCATATTTAGAGCTTGAGAAATTACTTAATTGTGGCTCTATATGTCCTCGTCATTAACAAACAAGAGGGGTCAACTGAATGCTCCTTGAAGGCTAATTCAACTCTCTAGTGATGTTAGGTGACCTTTTAGTCAAAGTGCATCTCATGATCATGAGAGTTAGCTGAGCTGCACTTCAGGCCCTTGTGTTGTGTTATTCTTTATATTTGATTTTTTTTTTTTTTCTGCCTTGTTCTTTAGGCAATGTGCTATGTCGGTGCTACATTCTCTTTCAAAAGACATGCTTATAGAGGCTATTTATCAGTTTCAGTCTGGAGACACTATCTTCCAAGCATGATATTTGTTGCTCTCTCAATCTCCAAAGTATAACATTTCTTAGAATGGTTCACTCATAAATAGGCAGGGTTCAAAATATATCAATTTTTTTTTTTTTTACTGGACTTCTATGTGGTTTCAGGCTGCTCTCAAATGTTTGCACATTGAATTTCTTTTTGTTTCCCCAAAATGGCCTTACTCATCTTGGTGCTATTTTGAATAGACAATAACAAATAGTTTAGAATGCATCATTTTTGGAAGAAAGAAGCAGGCAGAAAGAAGGATTAGGATGTGTGTAAGTGTGTTTGCGTGCACTTGGGGAGGTTCAGGGAGTAATATCATTTGCGAAATGTTTTCCTAGAGGAGCAGTTTAGAATTTGTTTTGGTGTAAATTGAGCCAGAAATTTGAAAATAAAAAGAGACTTCATAAATGCTGGCTCTCTGTATAACCACCTTGTTAAATAAATGCAGCATTTGGACCAATTCTGTTTTTCTAATTCCATTGTACACTTGGGAAACCAGAAGGCGTTTTGCATTATGCAGAATCTGGCGTTTTTCTTATTTGGAGAAGAGGGTTGCTTTACCCACTAGGTCACTGTAAATGACTACAGATGCTAAGAATATGTTGACGTTGTCAGCAGTAAAATCTTTGCCACACAGATTGTGAAAAATTACGGGAGGGCAGGACATAATTTATTTTGCTAACAGTCTATTTCCCATCTGCAGTTTGTACCTGTTGAAGCTGAAAGTGCACTCCTTGTCTCGAGCCTGTCCTCACTTTCCCTCCTTGCTGTCTGTCTCCTTTATTTGACAGACGTGCAACACTTGAAGCCTTAAGTTCAGATGAGTGTTATTAACAGCAACCTTTATAGTCCACTGGGGATTAATTTAATTTTTTTTGGTGTGTGTTTTTACAATAGTTTCAAGATGCTGGAATGTAGATAGAGTTGTTAAAAAAAAAAGTTTGAACAGGTTGATTCATTTAGCTACCCAGCAGGATCTGTGTACTTTTTCTAAAGTTAAATTCCAAAGAAGAAAATCTAATACATATCCACATACACAAGCACTACCACCCAACACACAAATACATCTAAACAGTGTGATAGTGATTTGCAGACTGGGCAAGAAGTGCTTTCTTATTTATAAATAGATTGAGTTTTAATAGAATATTTTAAAGCACTTTTACTTTGGTTCATTTTCCCCTTGAATGAGACATTAAATAGATATTTGCATGTTCTTATGGAATCCTTATGTTTTAATAATTGAACCCTCCAGATTCTAGTAGAAATTAAAAGGTTATTTACTTTATATATTGGGGGGTTAGGTGGTTGTATTTGCAAAATTTTACTTGTTTGGCTGTAGCTTGACACAGTTAGAAAACACTTCTGTCCTGTTTTTTTTCAAGCTGCATGGAAACTCTATTTCAATGCTGAATAGGTAGGTAGAGCTGTAAATTATATGTGTTGTAGATGTGCTAATAACAAGTTATTCTTTTCTTATGGCCTTTCCAAGAAATCATTCTGAAGGAGAGGCAGCAGGAAGTATGTCTTGCTGTTTTTGGAGCATACAGAGAGTGACTGATACCCAGAATAAGATGAAAATGTTTAATTTTTATACTTTCACCTCAGTTCCAAATGCAGATGAAAGTTGCATTTCTATTTATGGCTTGAAGGATAGCAGGGCCTGATGACAAATCATAAAGAAAGATGGAAGCCCCAATGGCAAATTTCATGCTGAAAATTTCATTATTTATCACATATCACTTGTAAAGGAGAAAAATCTTGAATTTGCATAATACTCCAACTCTAGCTGAAATCTTGATGCGTTATTAGGGTATTCAAAAGGCATATGCAAAGACCTGGGCTCTTCTTTTTTAAAGCTCGAGGTAGAAAAGTTGAGTGTCTTGAGTACTATCTTTTATCAAAGATTCATTGACCTGTTACATAGATTTTTCTGTAACACCCAGTGCCTCATTTGGCCCTATGAGAACTCAAGCTTTGCACAGAAAGACAGGGGTCAAAAAAGAGCACTGAGGATATTGAATTCGTGCATATTTGGTGGTGTGGAGGTTAGAGGGCAAGTAGCCTCAAGATTTCTCACGGTCACCTAATAGCATTAATGCTCTGTAAAATGAACTCAATTTAGAGCAGCTAGACTCCAGGCAAATAATGAAGTTAGGAGCCTTTATAGTGAACATTCCATTTCAATACCTCAAGGCTATCCTTTTTGCCTTTCTCCAACCTCCAGATAATACTCTGCACCTTTGCCTGCCATCCACAAACACACAAAAACAAAAGGAGACAGATCCCAACCCCTGTTTCTGTTTGAGATCTCACCAGGTTTGCTACTGATTTTTACCTCCCTTCCCTAAAACTTTAGCTTGTATTAGATGTGTGGCCCATTACTTAGGATGGCTGTATTGCACAAGATTTTATGTCATATAAAAAATAATAGGCAGTAGACAAGATATTCTAGGCTGAGTTTTCAAATGCTATTATACACATAATTACCTTCTCTATTTAAACAAAATGACAATAGTTACACAACCAAGGATTGATGGAGATGAAAAAGATGCCAGATAAATAAAACATTGCTTCTCGCTTCATAAAATGTAGAATTATGTTTCTCAAAGTCCTTTTTGGGGTAATGTTTCATTCAGAACTTTTAAAAAACATCTGGACAATGTGGGGAGACCTGAATGATTAGAAGTGAATTGAAAGTATTTTAATCATTAATTCTTATGGCTGTGACATAAATTGAGAGGCAGTGCAGTGTAATAACAGGAATATGAATGCTGGAATCAGATGACCTCTGCTTTTATTTCAGTTCTGTCTTTTCTTCACTGGGTGATCTTGAGCAAGGCACCCAGCCTCTCTGAACATTATTATTTTTTTGATTATAAAGTAGAAATAGTTATCAAAGGATCCGAATGAGATGGTGCAAGTACAAGTCTATATAAACAGGGAAGGTGTGTTCAAATGTTAGATATCATTAATAACAAGTATTAATGAAACATTGCTTGCAAATTAATTAAAACCCTTTTAGCTATGATATATGTAGTGGAAAAAAGTGAACAGGGAGTGGCAAAGAAGACTTCTAAAAGATTGGGACAATTGTGTCCATGGCTTGAATTTATTGATTTAATGTTAAATATTTTTAGCTTGAGTGAGTTTGTCAGATATATAATGCTATATTAATATATCTTAGCTAGTTGGATTGGTTTAATTTGCCATATAATTTTCAAGGCAGTATTAAATAGCCAATTGCTATCACATGGATGTTAGAGAATGTCACTGTTACTTTATGCTAAAGCATTATTTGGCAATGGTTTTAGAGAACAGTATAGTAATAAATGCATTTTTAATTTTATATTATTCCATTGGAAGCAATCTAAAGAAAAATCAAAGAAATATCAACAACCCTAATGAAGGCAGTGTTATTTCAATGATTTACATATATAACTTACATTTTTAATACTGTAATGAAGAGAGGAGAACAGTAGATTCTCACTCCACTGAAGAAGAGTTTTAAAATGGGATAAAACCCCCTTAGTTAGAAATAGAAGAAGCACTCATCATTTGTAAGGCTGGTGCCCAGAATATCTTTGACCAGTATGCATAGAACCTAGTGACTGAAATTCATTACTGAAATAGGTGAATTTTTCATAAAACTTCTGGGCAGCATATTAGTCCCCAAATAAGAAGAAATACAAGTGAACTATTCCTGTGGGTGTCTATAAAAGGAGTTTTTAGGAAAGCCTGTGAAAGGCTATAATTTATCTTGTGACACCAAGTAAGGAATTGCTCCAGTGACCTCCAAGGTGCACGTTGTGTTTACCTTTCTGCTGAGAAACTCCAAATTATGTGAAATGGCATGTGACCGGATTACTGTAGAAGGAGGTGAAGGAAACATTCCTTAAGCTCACAAACAATCGCAGATTAAGAAATTAAAGTGGTTTAACTTTCTTTTTTTTGGCAGATAAGGTAAACAGACCAAAGTTGATTATCTGAATTCCACAAATATTTATTGCCCCAAGGACACAGGGTGAGGGCAAATAAACTTTGTTGAGTATTTGTTCTTTTCCAGGAGATTATAGATTTTCTACCACAAGTCTACATTTGGGTATTACATCTATTTCAAAGATGAGGAAATTGAGATTCAGTAAAGAAACTTTCATATAATCTATAAAATTCACTTGCTAGTAATTTTCAGTATTTGAGCCCAGAATGATCTCACCTTTCTCCTATGTCACTCTCTGTTCTCAGAACTATAACTAATAATAACAAAGGACTTCACCTTGGTTTTAGAACAGTGGTTTCTCTTTCTATTTTCTGTTATGATTTGCCACTTTGAATATATTTAGACAAGGTGGAATAAATAATCCAATAAGGAAGACAGGAATTAAAAGATTCTATGAAGATGAAGGAAACTAAGTGCCAAGGATGAGGAAAGTGATAAGTGGATAAATGTGGCAGAGCAGAGTGAGAGAAGGAAAGTAAATTCACTACTTCTGGAGCTACGTAAAGGTCTGAGAGCCTAGAAAATGAAATTATATCTTTATCAGAAGATGCAAAAAAATAGACTACATGAAATCCTAATGAAGCAAGAAGTGGATAGGATACATATGACGATAACTCTTAGAAATAGCGGTGGTTAAAATCTTCCAACTGAGGATTCCATAAAAAAGTAAATTGACATGTTTATTCAGGCACTGAGCAGTTTTCTGGGAGCATAAATCTAAATCATAAATGGGACCTGGTTAAACTCATTAAACACACTAATCAATTAACTCCAGGTGGGACTAAAGAAACAAACAAAAACTTTCTTTCCAAACCATATCCCAAAGGAAACTTCCATAAGAAGTGAAGAAAAGACTATGCTGAAATAAGCTCAGGCGCTACCACGTGCTAAATCTTTGCTTTTGGAGAGTCTCAGGAAAGAGACCTGATAGACTTTGTTTAGCTCAAATTTTTCAAAGAGTTTTGATCATGAAACATTTTTCAGTGACAGGTATCTTACTATGTGGAACAAAGCTTTGCAAGGTGTGATTCTTGACTACCTGGTGGTACCAATTGGCCTATCAAGTGATTTATTATTTACAAAGAAAAAAGGAAAGAAATACTTTAATTTATATTTTACAGCTTTAGACAATCATTAGATTATCAGAAATTCCATTACTTTCGTACAATCTTATATGTACAGCAAGTACTAAATTGGACAATTTACTTTGGCTCACAGTCAGTTTTCAAGGAAACAGCTTATTTGGCTAAAGTATGTGCATATCATTTGCTTATCGCTTAAGCTTTCCAAGTTCACATTTTATAGTTGTTTTGTGTGCTAGTCCCAATTCCTGACAAATGGATCAATGGATAAAAAGTTTTATAAAAGTGATAACAATTGCTAGGTAAATGCATCATCTCAAAATAATCATGTAAATGTAGAATGTATATCTGCATAATCTCAGACAAATAATTATTCAAATGTAATAATAAGTTAACACAAGTAGCCAAAAAAGAAAACTTTGGTAACAAATACAATGGAATATTCAGATGACTATGTGAAAATTTAATTTTATAGGATATGCAATCTATTTATTTCTAGAAATTCATCAAATATAGACCAAAAGCCATATTTATTATGTTGCTATTTCCAGATCATTGGTAGATCAATCAAATCAATCCAAATTTTTCTTGAATAAGAATAAAGTTATGTTTTCCATAGGAAATTATTGAATCTTATTATTAAAAAAAATTTTTTTAATTACCATGAAATTTTCTGAGACTTTATAAAAAATGTATGAGTCCTAATATTGTCAAAAGATTATAAGCTATTATAATTAATGCTGAAAAGAAATAAAAGATTATTTATACAGTATGATTTTAAGATCAAATAACACTGTTGAATGATGCCAAATATCAAAGATATATAATTTGGAGAAGCAATTATTATCATTTGCTTACTAAATATTAAGCAGGTTCAGTTGGACAAAACCGGTGCTGAACATGAATGCATGCTTGCTAAACATGCAGTGAGTATATGAGAGACAAGTGCTCAATGACTTTGTGTTTTGGTCATCTAAATCTAATGCCACTGAAGAGATTTTTAAAAAGTATTGTTAATGATTATATTTGAGCTGTGTCACAGAGTAGAAACGGTGTTCTGAGATTGGTATGCCAGAGTACAAGCCACCTGTGCACAAGGAAATGGCATTACAGGACGGGTAAAAGAGATTGTATTGAATACCAACAAACAAACTGCTTTATTCACAGTTAACACTAGATGGGAAACAGTTTATCTTCATGAAATTAAATGAAAATTATGAATTCAGTGAAATTACTATCAGTGTTTGTACTTCTTTTCAGGGTGTTTTGAGGAGAAATAGATACAACTTACAACAGTTTTTTCACTGAGGTAGTCTAGCTGTCAATTCTAGCTTCTCTTCAGTTTTTGAAATGAAGATGATATGAATTATTTCTTCTTGATGCTTATAGTATGCCTATAATTTCAATGGCTTATTCAAATGATGAATCTTAGCAATATGTTTTAATCTTGAAACAGAAATATCATGACTTAATTTTTTTGATTAAGGTATACCAGAATTTAAAATAACACTAAATTATGGAGCAAATTGTTCAAACCATGAGTTTGATTCTTACTGAGTACTTGATTTTATTCACTAATCAGAAAGAAATATTGATAATATATCATGGTTATATTCTACACTGATATCTAAGTGTTGCCACAAAAATACTTTCCAGGGCCATGTACATGTGGCAAATGGAAAATAAATCCATTTGCTACTATCTTCCAAATTAAAATAGTTTACAGTAATGTGGTTGCCAATATATGTTCTCAGGAGCATTAAAATTAGCCTTTGTGAAATTTCTTTATAATTTTTAGATCAGTGTTTGTCTTTTTAGCCAGAACAATGAATTTGCTGCCATTCTGGTTGATGTTTAAGACTAAGAAATCAAATCAACACAGATGTGTACCTAACCTATCGTTGAATTTACTTATTTACCACTAGCATATAGAGATCTTGGTGAAACACTAGAAAAAATATTATCCTCATCATTGAGAGAAAATTAATGAAAATACTCATTTTAATGTATGTTTTATTTTTGTAACTTAAAATTATGGCAGTTTTTACCTGAAATGATTAATAGTGGTATGGATTTATGTCAAATAACTAGGAAGTGTTTTGTAGATAAAATATTTTAGAAACATTGATATAAGGAATATTTTGGAAAATGCTAAATAAGAAACTCAAAGGTTTGGAAGTATGAAACAGAAAGACCATTAGCAAGGTAAATCCCATTGTTTCTAATACCAAAACTGAAATAAATAGGGAGGAAATAAGATGCTCAGGTTAGTTTATAAAAGAGGTCTGTTCAGGAGGACAGATATGATAAGAAAAATACTGGAGAAAACAGCAGTGGGATTTGGGAAATAAGAAAAAATGGAGGAACAACACTCAGATGATGATTCTTGATTCATTTAATAATAATATTTTCTGACGACAGGTTAAGTAGTTTACAGAAAATTGAGTTAAGTGACTGAGGTAAGATTAGAGCCTTTGTCTGTTTGAATTTTAACCAGTGTTCCGGATCCTTGGTGAGTGCCACTGCCAGAAATAATCCAATGGAGACAAAGACCATTTTTTTGAAGACGTATTATGAGTTGGATTTTGCTTATATAAAATGCAGGGCATGTGAAAAATCCTGTGGAGATGTCACTTATGCAGTTGGATGTGAAGGTCTGATGCTAGGAGGAGAAAGCATGTCATAGCAGAATGCACAGTGACCATTTTATTACTTTGGGATTTTTAAAAATTTTTATTAAGGGAAGAAATCAGCAGGGAATTTTTGAATAGCTACACATGCCAAGACAAATTCACTTGTTACCCAACTGGCTTGCAGTCTAAATAGAGTAATCTCAATTTTTTTTCCTATGGTTCAAAATAATTTCACCACATCAGTTTTTGTTTCATTCAATTGTCATTTCATTGGTTTTAGACATATCTCAGGTGCGTTGAGTCACATCAAGTCTGTAGACTTTTTTGATATATAAAATTAAACTTTCGTAATTTCACCTTTTTCTTGGCCTGGTCTACATTTTGAGGTTTTTTTTTCCCCTCTAATTTTAGCTCTTTCTGAGTATATGAGCTGTTAAACAAAGAAACAAAACAACAGTGTAATGTTTTAAGTGATTTTTTAAAAAGAGTTGAGATACTGTACTTGATTACTTATAAATTGCATTATTTATTTTTACATTTCCCTCTGCCTCTCATATTAATAGGAATGTTAGGTAGTTGGTGAATAAAATTCTGAATAGGCTGTGTTCATGGCCACTCTGAACCTATTCTGGTTTGGGGAGCTGCCTGATTTATGAATCATTCTTTGCTCAATTAAACTCCATTAAATTTAATTTGTCTACAGTTTTTCTTAGCAATTGTGTGAGGATTACCACAATCACTTTAATCAACACATGTATCATGACACATAGTTACACTTTGTGTGGGGGGAGTTGTGAGAACACTTAAGATCTACTCTCTTAGCAAATTTCAAATAAACAATATAGTATCAGTAACAATAGCCACCATGCTTTACGTTAGAGCCCCAGAACTTCTTCATCTTATAACTGAAGATTTGTATCCTTTGACCAACATTTTCCCATTTCCCCTACCCCTCAACCCTTGGCAACCATGCTTCTATTCTCTGCTTCTATGAGTTAGATTTTTAAAAATTCTATGTATAAGTGAGATCATATAGTATTTGTCTCTTTGTGTCTGGTTTATTTCACTTAGCATGATGTCCTCCAGGTTCGTCCATATTATCTGATATGGGAGAATTTCCTTTATTATGGCTGAATAATATTTCATTGTGTATATATACCACATTTTTTAATCCATTCATCTGTTGACAGACACTTAGGTTGTTTCCATGTCTTGACAGTTGTCAATAATGCTAAAATGAATAAGAGGGTGAAGATATCTCTTTGACTACTAATTTTATTTTCTTTGGATATATATCCAGCAGGGGATTTCTGGATCACATGGTAGTTTCATTTTTAAATTTTTGAGGAAACTCTATACTGCTTTCCATAATGGCTGTACCAATTTACATTTCCACCAACTACGTACAGGGGTTCCCTTTTCTTCACACCCTCACTGGCACATGTTATTTCTTGTTTTTTGATAATAACCATCATAAAAGGTGTGAGGTGATATCTCATTGTGGTTTTGATTTGCATTTCCCTGATGACTATGAATGTTGAACATCTTTTTATGTATCTGGTAGCCATTTGTACATCTTCTTTGGAAAAATGTTTATTCAGGTTATTTGCCCATTTTTTTTATTATTTGTTTTCTTGCTATTGAGTTGTATGAATTCATTATTTATTTCGGATATTAACCCCTTATAGGATGTATGATTTGGAAATATTTTCTCCCATTTCATAGTTGCCTTTTCATTTTATCAATTGTTTCCTTTGCTGTACAGAAACTAAGTTTAATATTGCTTATTTTTGCTTTTGTTGCTTGTGCTTTTGATGTCATATCCAAAAGTTATTGCCAAGGCCAATGCCAAGGAGCTTTTTACCTATCTTTTCTTCTAGGAGACATGGTTTCAGGTTACATTTAAGCCTTTAATCAATTTTGAATTAATTTTTGTATGATGTGTAAGATAAAGGTCCACTAAGATTTTGCAAAGTATCTAATGGGAGTTAAATTTTGTCATATACATTTTATGTATCCATTGAAATGATCATATGATTTTTCCCTTTTAATCTATTATTGAAATGAATTAATTTGTAGATTTCCTAATGCTAAATTATCCTTGAATACTTGGAATGTAATGTTAGATTTGATTTGCTATTACTTTTAGATTTTTACCATGAGTGAAGTGAGCCTGTAATATTTTTGTCTGGTTTTGGTACCAGGGTTATATTGGCTTCATAGAATGAGTTTGTAACATTATACTTTGTTTCTATTGCATAAAATTGGGATGCTTTGTATTCTTTAAATGTTTGGTAGACATTTTCCATAAAATCATTTGGGCCTGGTCTTTATATTGTAGGATTAGTCTTTAAAGAAATTTTAAAGTAGTTATCAGACTATTTTAGCTTTTTATTATTGAGTTATTACTGGTAAGTTATATATTTTTAAAATTTGTCAATTTTGTCTAAGTGTTTTAAACTCTTGACATATAGTTCTTGACAGTACCTTTTATTATTTAATATATACTTAATGTTTTCATTGTTATAAATAATATCATCTTATTATGTCTTGTTTCTTATTCTCTTGATCTATTTTTCCAGAAGTTTTCCTACTTTGTTATATTTTTTCAAAAACCAACTTTTATCTTTTTAATGTTTTCTAATGTGTCTTTGTTTTCTAATTTTTTCACTCTTTTAATTGCTTACTTTTATTCCCTGTTCAATTTTATTCTGCTTTTTTCTTAAATTTTTTTTCCCTTTATTTTCTTCTTCTTTTTTTTTCTGGTCAAGTGAAGCAGTGGTAGTGGGGAAGGAATAAAGGTGTTTTTCTTATTTTTTAAGATGTACATTGTACTGGGATTTCACAGTTATCTGAATGATCTCTAGTTTCTTTGGCATTGATCTTGGCCAAGGAATCTAATAATTTTACTAGATTCACATTGAATTACATTAATAATTAAATTATTTGAGGCTTTCTTAAAATTTCCATTATAATTTCTTTTTTCATACATGAATAATACCAATAATTGATAGAGATTTGTGTGAAAGCCTTTCACTGTGATAGTGGATTTATCAACTTACTCCTGAAATTCTTTTAATTGTTGTATTTTGAGAATAATACATTAGATACTTATGTATGTGTTTTAAATTGTTATATTCTTTTGGAAAATTGAAGCCTTTATCAGTATGTAATGACCCTCTTCATTCTTAAAAATACTATTTCTCTTAAAGTCTACTTTATGTGTTAGTAATATAGCTATACCAGTCTTACTTTGGATAATATTTCCCTGATATGACATTTTCTACCATTTCTTCCCAATATTTGCACATCGTTATGTTTTTGGTGTGTTCTTACAAGCAGCATGTATCTGTCAATCCTTTTAATTTTCTAGTTTAGTAAATTTATTTTAATTATCGATATACTTGGGCCTATTTTTACCTATTGATCAATATATAATTTGTTCCTTTTTCTTTGTTTCTTTTAAATTCTTTATTATTTTATGATTTGAATTGATATTTGTA
The DNA here is from genome assembly GCF_040939455.1 of Microcebus murinus. Classification (NCBI taxonomy): domain Eukaryota; kingdom Metazoa; phylum Chordata; class Mammalia; order Primates; family Cheirogaleidae; genus Microcebus; species Microcebus murinus. The sequence continues at coordinate 89,739,990 of NC_134114.1, read as the reverse complement.
CCTCTTTCCTAATAAAACAGGATATTGGCACTTTCTCTACCCACCCCACTAAGCCTTCTACACACATACACAAACACTAGTTCAAAATAGCTTCTCAGCATTCTAGGGATTTCACAGTTTTCTGTAGTTTCATTCTGTAGGTCCCTAAGGATTGATCTTGGCCAAAGGATCCAACAGTTTTAACAGATTTACATCTTAGGACTGAAGCCTTTTTTAAATAGTTGGTATTTATTCTATAGCTATTGTCAACTTCAGTTGGTATACTTTTGTATAGCTGGCTGTCTGAAATTACTTATGCCAAAATTCAGTAGATTTGGAACTATAACCAGTATGTTTTGCTTTACATGAGACACTTTGGATGAAGGGTACAAGTGGTCTATTCTATTTTTCCTTTTTTGGAGGGGGAGAGATTAAATTTAATGTAAACCTTTTTTAGGTTTAACATTTAATTCCTTCAACATTTAATTCCTTTGAAGTTCATATATATATATGTATATATATATTTTAAATAAGTAATTATCATTTTAAATGTTAAAGATATAGGAATTAACTATTTCTAAATTGGTCAATCTATTCTTACCCCATTTGGAGAAATACTTCTAGCTAATCAAAACTGTTGGAGTAGTTTAGATGCACAAATGCTCCTTAGGTCAGAGTTATCAAGCTTTGTAACACGGTAGATACTGACATGGGCTTTTTCAACCTCGTGACCATATTTAGGTGTTGGCACCCATTTACTGGGTAAATGTTTTTACTTTTCATGATCTTATACTTGATCCTATAGATCCTGAAATCTGATTTTGTCCACCCTCTAAGACATTTTTCTCAGGAGGAAACTCATTTTAAAACTTTATTTCAGGACTAATATTTTTCAATCAGATTGTCTATTATATCTATTTTAAAGAACTATTACTGTCATGAAGATTGAATTACACAAAAGGTGTTTATATTGCACATTATTAAAATTCTTTCAGTCAGAAAATATTTATTGAGGGTATGATATGTATTAATATTAGATTATCCCCAGGTAATAGAGGATGTGATGATAAATGAGTCCAATTATTCTTGCCTCTTTAAATGACATAAACATAGGGAACAGAGTTTATATCCTAAAAGGCTAAGACAATTTATTAATACACTATGTAAATTTACTACATAGGAATAAGAATTTTGAAGTCCGCAAGATCCTCACATCCTCCCTCTCTGTGGGCTCACCAACATAATTAACAGGTAGTTGATGTGCACGGATTCAGACAAAGGACTTTGCCTATACAATATTAATAGCTTTAGGCTAATGTATATGGTTTACAATAGGGATTGCCCTATAATTTGCTGTTTTTCTTTTTCTTTTTTTAACGAGGATGTAAGAATGGTCATTGTCAACATATACCATAATCAACCTTCTCAAATGGGAAAACATTTTCTTTAGCTATCAAATTAGGTAATAACTCAGTCTCATTGGCTTTGGAGCCATTTTGCTTCATTAGAGGAATTTGTGTCTGAATTTTTTTTTATTTTTTTGCTATCAGTTAATATTAAATGGTAAGATTAGCTCTCAAGAATGTAATCTCTTTCCTGTTTTTTAATTTTTTGCAGGGGGATATTTTAGCCTTAAAGTATAGATTATAAATATTGTTTTCTTTATTATTTCAGAAGTGCTAATAATTTTAACTTAATTCACAATAAATCTCTTCCAAATAGTACGATAATTTTAACTTATTTTAAGTTACTTTGATGTTTGTAATTGTTATCATTAAATTTTAGATAAGCTTATAGAGTATTCTGTGCAGTGATTTCTAGGTGTGCCAGTCTTCTGACAAAGCATTTGCAAATGGGACACTTTTACATATGGACCACAATTTACAGTTCATTCCTTTCCATACTTGCATTTCAGAAGCTAAATATATAGGCTATTTGGTATTCCTGGGCTCTTGTTTATAGACCATTTGTAGCTGAACTTGCTATATGAATGTCTTGACTGGTATTAGAATATGAAAACATATATTAAGAAAACTCACAATAACTAAGGCTCTGATAATTGTAGTATAAATCTTAAGAACATTCTGTCATTATTTCAATAATTATTTTGTCCAATCTTTACTTCAATGTTCTTCACTTTAACAGTATCATATTTGTGTTCCCTAAGTTTATCATTGAAAAAAAAAATCTGTGTGCCAGAACACAAGAACGATAACATATTTCTGTCATGCTATCTATTTTTAGTTAGTCTAAGAATATGCATGAACACCTTTGGTACAGAGCGAATGGAATTTATTTTATTCAGCCAAAATCAAGGGCTGAACTGTTAAAGGAGAAACTTCGACAGAGTGTCAGATTTGGTGGATACTGTCAGAGGCTGTCCCTTGGACTGGGTGAAAAGCCTGATTTATTAACTGGAATGAGGTCCTAAAGAATACAAGATAACACCTAAGTTGAACCAAACTTGTCAAGATTTGATGGCTAAGCTCACAAAGTTCCAAAGTAGCCTGTGGATAAAAAGTTTAATTTTTCTTCAAAAATGGACTTATTATTTATGTCTAACTTTAGTAGAGATCAAAAGGAAAATTGTTTTTTTTTTTTTCTGTCCTGCATGAATGAAATAGAAAATACAAGTTATGGAATTTCATATAGTGGAAAATTTTATGAGAGGAATGAAATTGAGGTTGGTGTCCCTCATTTGCACAGTTTCTAGAGAGGTTGCAGAGAAGAGAAAGAAGCCTAAACAAACGAGGAGAGCTCCACTGAGAAGAGGCAGAATGCTGGAGAAGCGAAGCAGTCTCTGTGGTGCTATAAAGCTGCGGAGCACTTCTGCATTTTCCACTGGGAGTTAACTTTGCCTGGACTTTCTGAGCCTCCATCTTTTTCTGCTTTCTCTGCAGATGCTTTATTTGTAAGCCATGTTGTTAAAATTTGGTTTAAATGTAATCCTTGGTCAGAATGTCTAAGCAGAGCAGCAACTGATGTGATGAGAGGCAGAGCTGGGCTGGCAGTAAACCCATGAGGAATTGCAGAGTTGTTCTTCGATCCAGACAGTCTAAGGGAGGAGGGAATTCTAAAGTTGCCACCTGCAAGATGGAGAAGTGGGTCTTTAAGTAGTGAACGTCCTCCTTATTTGCCGTTGTTTGCTTTATGTGCAAACACCCCCGTCGACACTGAAATGACTATCTGCAGAAACATGCCCTGTATGTGTGTGCGTGTGTGTGTGTGCGTATGTGTGTAATGGTAGATTGATGAAACCATAATCAAGAAAGAGAGAAAGAGCTTAAATGTTTATCTTTTGAAAAATACCTGCCTGTTTTCAGGGAGAATGTAATATATGCCCTGTTCACACGCTGCAGAGATTGAAGTTGTGTGATTTGGGTTTACGAAGGGAGATTTGTGTGTGGAAGCTTCGCACTGTGGAAAAAATCTATAGCATTCTTCGATCAAAATAGCCCTTTTGTCACTCTGAACCTCTCAGTTTTCTTGTCTGAAGGCATTTAACTTCCTGGATTAGGTCTTCAGGAATAGCGGCTGCATTCTAATGCATGGCATCTGTAAATCCGAGGGGAAGTCCTACCGCCCCACGCTCCAGAGCAGTTCGCTCAACTTCTTCCAGGTCAGGGATTTCAGGCTCCGTTGTCAGATGGGGAAGTTAACCAAACCATCCAAACCATCCTAACTCTGTTTGCTTGGCAAGTTAGAGGGCAGAATACCCAAGGATGACATCTGACAGCAAAGATGAAACCCACCTGTTCTAGATGCTTCCAATTCCAGGAGGTCCTGAGATTAGAAGAGGCAGATGATAACTGTAGGGAAAAGGCTCAGAAACTAGTGAGTATCTTGGAAGAAAATTCTGATGTCCAAGAATCCTTGTTCTTGAGATGGAAAGAGCTGCGATGAATGAAATAAAGAAGCAGGATCTGTGAGATGAGGGAGCCAGTAGGCATGAAAGAAGGAAGAAACTTGGAAACATTGGGAGGAAGAAACCTGGCTCTCCTAAGGCTCAGCAGAGCAGAAGTTGGGGCTTGGGCTTGTGGGAGACATGGACAGCTGGAGAGAGTGAGGCAAGTTCTTTCCCGTGTCAGAAGCCTCCAAATGCTACCTCCCTACAGAGCCATCAGTGAAAATGTGCCCTGTGCCTGCTTTAGAATGTGCCTGCTGAGTGACTGTTGCTTCCCTGGTTGGGTGCAGCTATCACAGGCTGACAGCTGCTGTGCAACAGGGACTAGGGCGTTGCTGCCAGACCTCAAGGGGACATAATTCTAGGATGTGGAACTCTCTAATAGCTTTTTTTTGTGATGAGCTTTTTGGAGCAGAGTTGGTAGGTTTCATTCAGACATAGCATTTTAACTTTGATCATAAGCTACTCCTGTTGTTCTTAAAGACTTAATTATAGTTGTATGTTTTTATTACTGAATTTAAGGTCAGTTCTTTCATAAAACCTGGCTGGCCTGTTTGAATCCATTTTTTTTTCTCATTTAGATGAATTCTCAATGAATGTTTTATAATCACATGTAATCCCAATGTTTGTTGAATTTTTAGCTTAGCTTCTGTTAGACGGAGTGAACCAAGGTGAAATGGTAAATTATTATAAGAAATAATCAATTGGAGCTCCTGATGTGAAACAAATCAATTTTTCTCAAAACAATCTATTTCTGCAAGGAAAAGGAAGCACACGCTGTGGGGCGATGGGAGTTTTTTACTCTCTGGCCGAGGGGGTCCCTATAACTATGGATCATCACCAGCATCCCAGAACACTCCTGGGCCTTTCCACCGCAAGCCCCACAGTCACTCTCGCAGCCTGGTGTCTGTGCTGGCCATCAGTGCAGGGTGGGGTGGCTGGTGAGGGAGCCACGTGCACATAACCCGTCACCCTGATGGATGCCATGACCGGCTCCTGCTCCCCGTGTGTCTTACTGCAAACCTTTGCAACCCCTCAGAGACACTCCATCTTTTTATCAGAATGACTCACATACCTTTTGAGTTGTGGTTTTCTATTTCGTCTATCATCTGTCTTTCTAGTTTTCAGGGACTCATCAACATTTTGACACCACTTGATTTTGGGGCCAGTTGTAGATTTATTTGATGCATAACTTAATGTTTTTTCTAGGGACTTGGATGTGCTCAGTCCATTATTTTACTTCTCTCTTGCAAATAACGTACATTTGGTTTCTCTGGATGGAAGTCATCCTTTGATGAAATAGGTTTATATTTCTAATAATGTCCATTTACTCCCCATAACCACATTAGATGTAGTTGTCTTATTTTGTAGATATTTTGGCATCCTTCTTGAGTATGACTGAAAGAAGAATTACCCTCATTAGCAGTACTCCTCCAAAAAAGAGAAGGTTCGGTGAAGAAACAGGACTGACAGAGGGACCAGATGGCCATTTGTCTTCTGAGTCACTTGCATTCTGTTCATTTCTCCATTTCCTCAATTTCTTTGAGTACAGATGAAGCCGAATTGGCATGCTATTAGGTAAATAGTCACAGAAATACAGAAACTATTTTTCATTTTGAGTCAGCAGAAATGCACATTCTAGATTAGCAACCAGCCTGGAATAAAATAGTATGGTGTTTTGTTTTGTTAGGATTGATATTAGTCTTTAAATCAAAAGAACCCTTTGTATATTGAACTCAGACTATCACATGAGGGCACAATTCATTCTATTTTAATATCCTTTTTTGGGGGAGGGATTCTTACCAACAGACCCAGTTTGCTCAGGACTGAATATTATCTCCAGTGATAACTGGCATTTTAGATTTATCTGGGACTTATCTACTCTGTTTTCGCCATTTTACTAAATCTATAAAAACGTACTCTCTGTAATCCAATTTCAGGTAGCAATAAAGAAATAAAATTATAGAGACACTAGGCTAAAAATATCTGTTGGTTTGCATATTCAAATTCTTTTTTGCTATATATCAGATTGAAGGAGGTGAAATAAATGAACAATGCACTTTTTATTCTTGTATTTCTGAAAAAAACAGTACCGTTAGATGCCAGGAACATTACTTCAATCTATCACTTTAGAATTTGTAGTTTCGTAGATCATAATTTAAAAGTTTTATTTTGATTTGTTTTCTTTGTGTTTTAGTGTTAGAAAATATTTCACTAGGATGAGTACATACTTTAGAGATGTGTGTTTTTCCATATGATCATCTTATGTTTATTATTCTTTAATGAGTATTTGAAAACTTATAAAAACAACTTGGCAAAAGAGTAAAAGGAGTTTATACTCAATAGCATTTATGAAAAAATAAATGTAATACTGGAATAATAGAACATAAAATCGGTAATATTCACCTATAAGCAAATATTTATTGGATGTGTCCTTTCAGTAGGGCCCTATTATAGAAGTTAAAAACAGAAGCATATGAAATTGTCCCTGTGCTAACATTCTATACAGAAGAAATGAAAGATAAACACATGCAAAATTGGATAATAATGAGGCCCCTAATGACATAAAATAAAGAAACGAGTTTATAAAAAAGTACATAGTCTCACTTTTAAGTTGAGAACAATTTATATTTTACTTTAGTTTCTAGGAAATCTCTTATCCTTTTATCAGAATTTTATAGCTGTCTAGAAGTGTTTGCAAATGTTGACATTTTTTTTTGGACGAAAAATATTTCCTGGCTAAGCATATCGAGAAAAGCTTCATAAATTTTTAAACTATATTTAGTTCATATTATGTGTTTTGATTTATCAGTCCTGCAAAATTTTGTTTTATCTTGATATCTAACTTTTTAACCCTCTTATAATGATCCAACGTTTTTAAAGTGTCTCTCCTTTTTGTAGTAATAACTAATATTTGTTTGGTGCTTGCTGTAAGCCACACATTGTATTACAAACTTCATATACTTAATCTCACTTAATCTTTGTGCATAATCACACAAAAAGGATGGGTGCAGGTAGGAATTTAATCACTGAAGTTTACTATACTATTGATTCAATAGTATAATGTGTCACCCTAATGATGAATCCAATCACATTTTAGTTGACTACATTACTGTGTAACATATGGATGCTCAATACACACTTGATTGACAAACTGGTGACTGCTTATGTCTCAGAAAGTGCAATGCAACTTTCAAATCTGTTTCATTTTCAACACTTCATCCATGTTCCTTTCACAAAAAAATGTAATAAATCTTGCTGACTAGCCTTGGCAGGCCCTGAACATTAAATTGGAGAGCAAGCCTGGGAGATATCTAGTCTCAGGGTCTTGGGACTATGTAAAAATGATTGAAAGTGATGCCTTTCTCCATTTCCAGTATCCTAGTTCCCTCTTGAAATGTCTTTAAGTCTCATCTCAGGAGATGTAGCCTCCTAACTTATAATTGACTGATTCTTCTATATTAACTACTCCATCTTGACAGCTAGTTAACAGTTAGTTTAGTTAATCATCTAGTAACCAGTTTTTGATTGATAATCTGTGAGTTCAGTTAGAATAGTCAAACTGATTGTACAACTGACTCAATAAATATTATATCATTTTAAGTATATATTCACACGATCATTCATGTAAGTTGTGGGTTTTTCATTAAACTTTAGCTCTGATCCTAGCATACCTTGTTCATCCTGTACTTTAAAAAAATCACTGGGTTCCTAAAGTAGATTGGATTTACCATGTACATGTCCCTTTGTTCTTCAGATGTTCAGAGACACAGCAGGAGAGATGGCATATTCATAATAGCATGCAAGTGCAGATCCTTGCTAAATATTATCAAAATAGAGTATTTCTTCCAGGTCACGTTTTCCCATTCATCTTGAACTGCTAAACATACAAGACAGCATGTGCAGTGTATTTATGCAGCTGTAATTGTGATTATTGTCATTTTTCCCCCAAATCCTGCTGAGCAATCAATCTTTCTAGAGAAACTACAATCACCTCTTGCTTTTTGATCAACGTACTGCATAATCTGATTTCAAGTTATTGAAGTAGATATACCAACTCAGTTTAATTACATGTGGGAATAGGGTCTTCAGGATTTAATGAAGGTGTTTTCAGAAATAAAAAATCTGAAAATAAAGATAGAGGCCATAATGTGTTTTAGAACCAAAGAGATGTCTTCTTGAAAGCTGGTCAGTGATAGTTCAATATCTGTCAATTTCTACACACTATTATGATATGAAATCAAAACAATAAACACACTTCAATGGCACAGATAATGTAGACAAAATAACAAGGTTCAGATATATTTTTTTATATTTTGCTTATGTGTTGTTTTATTTGGATGATTACTAAACTTTTCCAAACAGACATCATGATAGTCAAAGAGTCTGATTGTTTTTTAAAAATTTGTTTACTTATTATTTTTTTAATTTCAGCATATTATGGAGTACAAATGTTTAGGTTACATATACTACCTTTGCCACACCTGATTCAGAGCTTCAAGCATTTCATCCCTCAGTAGTTTGATTTTAAGAATCATTTTTTGAAACATTTATTCTTTAATTGTTCTTTTAATATTTTATTCTTAATTATTATGGGTGCACGATAATTGTATAACTTTATAGGGTAGATGTGATATTTTGATACAGGCATACAATATGAATTAATCAAATCAGGGTAATTGGGATATCCATCACCTCAGACATTTAACATTTCTTTATGTTAGGAACATTCCAGTTCCACTGTTTAGTTATTTGAAAGTGTACCCTAACTTATTGTTGATCATAGTCACTTTGTTGTGCTATCAAATATCGTTCATTCTATATTTAGTAGATCTAAGGCAACTGGAAGACAAATGGAATATTTGAATTTTCAGCAAGAAATTTCTACCATAGCCTTCACATTTGCAACACAGGTTGAATGATGTGAGTGAGTAGTAGCTCAATAAGCCACAGAAATAAAATCGCAGACACTCAGAGTTCCTGTCTCCCTAATCCCCATCATCAGAAATGGAGTTGTTTGAATTGAGGTGATGTTATTTTTGAACATCTTTTGATGTTGATGTTGAGAAGCTTCTTCCTATGGAAACTGAGGATAATTTATTTCTTTTAAGTTTAGGGAAATTAATTTTATTAGGCTTTATATTTCAACAAACTTGGGGTCCACTTATAATTAAGTAGCCACTATTATACTTCAACTGCTGTTATGTAGTTGTATATACAGTAGTAATATTATGCCAGGATAACTACTATCTAGAGAAGATCATCCTTTTGATATATATTTTTGTTTATTTTCTGGAAAATGGGGCTAATAATTGTCTTTAGCTTACAGGGTTGTTGAGAGGATTTAAGAGGTTAAATTTAATAAAGTATAAGCTAAGTGTAAATTTTAAATAAGCACTTGGTCTTGTTTCTATGGTCTCAGACTATCAATTTAGGGAAGATCTTTCTGTCATTTTCAAGTACTTGGGCCTATTTTATTGAACTCATACCAAAGCACACATTAAAAGAGATTTCAGCACTGTTTAGATACATTATCTTTTTAAATCTCTGGTCCCGTTACTGAGGTGGAGGCAATATTAACACTGGGTCATGAACTTATTTGGTTGGGGTAAAGGACCAAAGAAGTCAAGGTTAAAGATTTAATTTCTTTTTGGACTGGTCACCCATAAGGACATAATTGAAATTTATGTATTGATCATCCATTATGTGTCAGCAATTGCCTAGAGGTTATTATTTTTGTACATTATCTCAGGTGAGCTTCATGACTATCTTGGGAGGTAAGAATTTAAAGTTCAGAAAGCTGAAGTAACCTCTACTAAGTCAAACAGGTGATAAGCAGTGAAGCCTAAATTCAAACCTGGATCTTACTAATTTTCAAAAACCCGTATTCTTTGTAGTACAGTCACAACTCTATGACCTCAGACTAAAATTACAAACTGTGTATATTTGTCTTGCACATGCAAGCATTCAGCCAAAGATGACTAGGTAAAAGGATATAAATGGATATTTAAATGTTTACATTTAAAATAGATTTAAAGAGCCAATTGTGAATCCTGGACAAGGAAGTGCAATCAATTCTTTCTCTAATTTGTTCATCTTCTCTGTTAGAAGAATTCAATGTGTGTTTGCTGGTAACAGCCTATATTAAAAGTTCCAGAAGAAATCTGGAATAATTCTAAATTTGATTATTTAAACTATTTAAATTATAAAATTCTTAGTTCTGTTTTGAAAGAGACTTTTTTCCAAGTTGAAGTAATTTCTTCCTATATTACAAATGTTCTGGGTTCTTCAGTGAAAATGGTACTCCTTTAAATTAAATATAAGAGAAGATTGGCTTTTAGTGCAAATGAGTGTGAAACCTAAAGAGTCATATATGTTATATATTACAAAATTGTTTTTTTCTTACATTTTTTCTTCATTTAAAGTTATGATCAAATTTACTTTTTAATGAGCTCCCAAATGTTATGAATCAAAATTCTCCTCTGTCTTTGGCCTCTACCTCTTTCATCAAGGATCATAAACCATATAGAAAGGTTTCAATCCATTGTAGGAATTGTCATGTGGTTTGAAGAGAGATTCGGCCCAGATCCAGAGTTTTGTTTCAGTAACGGGCACCCATCCTGTTCCTTCACCATAGTTTTGTTCTGACATGCTGTCCAATATTGCATTTGACAAATGCATATGCAACCTTTCTTTGTTTAGTAGATTTCAAGTGAGGTGGGTAAAATAAATATACTGTCTTGAGCTGGTATCGCCCATCTGGTCCACCATTTTATTTTCTTATTCTGCGTTATTTCTTATGGATAGACCCCTCTGAATTTTAGAAGAGCCCTGCATGGTTGAGGGCATATGTAGATAGGGATAATATGTGAGCAATTTTCAAAAAGCCAAGTGATGTATCAGTAGGGTACCTTTTGTAAGGAAAAGTTTGAATTCTTAAAAGAAATATGAAATGAAAATTATATTTAAATGAGGCTTTCCAGTTTTGTCTTTGATATTAAACTGATGAGGTAAATTGCTTTCAGAAGTTAAAATAGAGATCTAAAGGTTATACTATCAATGCAAAAATAGCCCAGAGAGAAGAAGATGGAGAGTTCATTTAAATATGTGAATGATTTGTGGAGGTGTAATAACTCTATTAATATTAATTATGCCATTATTATTCACTGCTCTCTGAATGGAAAGTTACCAGTCTATATCTTACTGGCAGAGACACTAAAATGTAAATAGAAGTTGACAATCTTGCTTCTATGCATATAGGTTGTTTGTAATTCCTCATTTTAAAAATTCTAGCCAATCTAATGTTGCAGGGAAAAAAAGTTTAGGTTTGGCAGAAAACTCTGAAAGTGAAGAATTTACTTTTCCTTTTTTTTTTTGAGACAAAGTCTTGCTTTGTCACCCAGGCTGTAGTGCAGTGGTAAGATCATCGTTTACTGTAGCCTCCAAATCCTGGGCTCAAGCAATCTCCCTTCTGACTCAACTTCCCAAATAGGTAGGACTATGGGTGCCCACAACCATAACCAAAATGCTGGGATTACAGGCATGAGCCACCATGCCTGGCCTTCTAAGTGTTGCTTTCCATTGGTATCTTGTGCTTGTGCCTCAGCTAGTCTTTTTATCAGGTTCCTAATTTTTAAATTTTTTTATTGATACATGTTAATTGTTCCTATTTATGGGGTACAATGGTAGAAGCTGCCTCATCTCAGGTTCTGATTTATCTCTCACATATTTGCACAAACTCTTGGGAAAGGGACGGGGGAAGAAAGAGAGCTCTGTCAAGCCTTCTGGAGGTGCTCGCAACAGCAAGGAGACTGTTTCCCACAACGGGGGTTAGAGGGTGTGCCTTATTTTAATAGCCACTTTTTGACCAAAAGTTTTTGTTTTGGAGATGGGTAAGAGCAGAAAGAATTTTATGTCTGACAAACTACCTCATCAGGGATAGGGTTGTCTTTTAACTCTACACATTGGTGTTTTCTTCTTGAAGCAATTGACATTTAATGAGGAAGGAAACAACATTTTGAAGGTTGTATTTATTTTTTTAATAGTGTGACTGTCCTAGTGTTTGGAAGATAATGTTTTTATGTGCAGTTTAAAATGTTTGATATCAATTTGAGTCCTAAACAGATACATTTCATTAAATTCTCGAGACTGGTTTTCACCCCATTAAGTTCCATTATCAAAATTACCAGGCAATATCTTAAAGGCTTAAAAGTTATATCTCTAATAATTGCACAGGTCTCTTCCTTCTTTTTAAATGTAAAACGCTACTTTAAATGAATCATAGCATGTGTTTTGCTGCCAATTTGAATCCCTACATCTGGGAATCGTCCCAAGATTACCCACTTCCTGTCTGTAGGAGGTAGCATTTTCATTATGAGCATCAACTGCAATGATTTGATGCAGCAATAAAAAGAGGCGCCCTAAGTGAGTCCGTGTGACAAAATATGGGAAAAGTGGGTATTCATGTCTTAGGTCCTCAACATGAGAAGATAATTAAATCTCCAAACTTTAATTTCTTCTCTTCTTTTTATAACTATGCCTGGCCTAAAGTCTAAAGAAAGAAAAAGATTTGAAATATGGGCAGAGGGGTGTGGTGCCATATGGCAACACAAACAAAATTACCCAAACACTTCAAAAACAAGCAGGGCACGTTCCTCCCTCTGTTCAGTAACCATATGTGAGCTCCACACGTGAGAAGCTGCCTTCAAGTTGATTCAAACAGACTCTTTGTCTTTGGGCCTCCAGTGTATTTCCTTGAAATAAAAGCCAAGGGACCTTGGAGTAGAGCTACAATGAGAGCCCTGCAGGGTCTGATCCCAATACTGCAAATGCTGTAGAACAATTTTTGAAGTGAAAGGATTTTCTGAAAAAGGAAGAAGATGTAACAATAAGAGGATCATTGTTATTAACAAGAGGCAAGCTTATCTTTGGCATTGGACTGACTGTTCTGGGAGTTGTTCAGAGAAAATTAGAAAGATATATGCCTTTCCTAATGGGATTTATAATTAGAGAAGGACAGTTTTGGCTATGACACACAATGGACACACAGACATTTTTATGAAATCATGAGAATAAATTGGTTAAATGAAGAAGGAATGAGCTATATAGCAAATATTAGTAAAATGTGGTTATAGGTTATTGGTGGATCCTTGAATCCTAACCTTTTGAACCTAACCTTTCATTTTCTTTTTGCATGGTCCATAATTGCACATATTTTCTCACTGACTTCCGTCACAACACCTCCTTTGACCTTTTACTTTGAAGTTACCCATTTGGCTTATTTAAAACATACATATTGCCTTAGGGCCAGGAAACCTTATGCCATCTGTGAGATTATATACACAATATATAAACTACATACATAAAATTTAATTGAGAATTTAATATAAATCATAGGAAAGAAAATCTCCCCCCAAATTCATTAGAAGTTAGAATAAAAAGGAGATTTGTAGAAGTCTAGAAATTAACCTGATAAATTTGAAAGGGAGACAAAAAATTTAGAAGTTCAAAAGGACACTGTTTTAGTTCTAGATTCCATTTGAGTGCTCAATATAAGATGACTTATTTGTCGTTAAAGTAACTATGTCAAATTGAGTATTTAGTGAAAGCTTTAAAAGGCCAAGTTAATGAAAATACCTAATATCCATTAGGAAATCAGTTTGGTAAACATTTTTAGTGGTCTCACTACAGGGCAATTTTAACAGAATAAAAACACTATTTTTTTCTTAGCTACACAGTTACTAAGGTATTTAAGCATATTTAGAGTTTTTATTATAGCTCTTATGAATCTCTGGTTCTTTAGACATTTAGTGCATTTAGCATCATGCTAGTTACCAAAATAATAATTGAATTATTGTAACACATTATTAGAAGGTTAGACTCTCAGCAATCTCCAGTGTATTTCGGTTTATAATAGGTTAAATTTTTAAAATACACCCATGCCCTCATACCCAACACAATACACATTGGGTTCAAGTATCCATTCACATGTTCAAGTATTAACTGCTTTAAGATGACTTTATTTAAAAATTACGAGCAAAAATGGCTTTGAAATATCTGCTAATCCAGAATATTAACCACTAAATTATTATTTTTCTTTTCCAAATCTCTTGCCTGTCAGTCTTCCAACAGTAACTTCTTTCAACTCTGAATTTTTGAGCCATTTTGGCTTCTGTAGCAGGATTTAACCCTAAACTTGATGGGAACCCAGAGTGAAGCAGTCTGTGACCCAAAAGAAGCAAGCGTGGCTCTGAGTCATTGTCATGCAGTCGTAGGGGCCAGAAGGGGCAAAAAGGGTCTTTCTTCTTTGGCCCGTTTATTTTTAAATTCCTTTTTGAAAATCAAAATTTGCAACTACCAAAGTAGTTCAGCAGCTAACTAATCCATAGTTCATTTCAATTGATCTTAAAAGTTCATGAAGATTCACTTTTCTAGGTGACTGGTCCCCATTTACATGTCAGCACAAATCAGTGTAGATCAGACAAGTGAACCAGAGTTGCAAAGGAAAAGCTCTGTATTGGCCATCTACAAAGTTATTGGAACAGACCTGCCCTTTGGTAGAAGCGCATTGGAATGGAATAATGTCTCTTTTTCTAGAAGACAAGCACTCAAGTGATGTCAGCCATGCTTGAAGAGGACATTAAAGCATCTTCTATTTAAAAAAAAAATGGGGCAACAGATTCTAATGGCAAAGCAAACTTATTTTCTGTGATTCCAGTGTGCTTTATTGATGGATGGTCCATAGTTTGCTTCTCTTGGATTATTTACTGTTATAACTTTTAGTATGACTTTAAAATGTTCCATACTTATTTGTTATTTTTTTTAATTATGCTTTTGTACATTAATTTGATTTTGGAAAAAAACAACATAAAATGTAAAGACCAATTATATAGTCCAACGATGAAAGGACTGTAGCAATAAAATAATATGCTAAATGCTATTTCTCAGTCACAGACTTAAGGGACAACAGCTTGAGGAATAGTAATCATGATGAGTTGTAGATGAGAAGGTGGAAGGGTTACTAAATTGAATAAGTAGTGCGATACAGGTGCTACAGATGTTATCGGCAAGTTCAGTGTGTGGCAATATTATCTGTATAATTTGATATTATAATTGCTTATTTTAAAATAAATTTTATTGCCAAGGGAGTCAAAAGAAGTATTGTGCATTTCTTAAGCATTAGCCATGTATTGAGAACTTTGGTTGTATGATATGAATTCACTATTGGAGGACTCTCCTTTCTAAAGTTATGCTTATTTTTGCTAACCTTGTGTAGGCTATTACCCTCTTGGTTAGAATTTTAAAAAGTATATTTAAAAATTTTTTAGTTACCTCATAAATACATAAAATTTATGCAGGCAAAAGGGGCACAAAAGTAAATGTTTTAGAAATGATACATGACAACAGATTTAAAATCTCAGAGACTCCCTGTATTTATTATCTACCTGCCAGTTGTTCCTTTATAGGTTATTGCTCTAGTGCTGGGTTTTAAACTTATAGGTCTTTGTGATGCTTTCTCAAAAGCAGTTTAACATGTGCCAAATTAGTCTGACCCTCAGAGTTGTACTTGTATATTTATACAGGTGGTGGACTGCAACCCCTATGTCTCTATACATCAAGAATCTTAACTTACTGTGAATTTACTTTGAATTCTTAAGATCATTTTCTGCTCTGCTTTTCTTTATAAAGTCAACCATTCTCAGTGGAAGGGGAAAGAAAGTACAACCAAGGAGAAGATGCTAGTTTTTTCTTTTAGCACAGTCATAAAAGGTGGCTAGTGACTCACCTCCATCAAGATTGCTGAGTGAAGGGTTTGAATGGGAAAAAATGTAAGTTATGTTTAATAAGCAGTTAATGAAGCAGTGACTGTCTTAGATGAAATTGCCATCTTTCATTCTGATCCTTTTGCTATTTGTGGAGGGATGCGTCACGAAAGTATTCAGTGTATATTAAGTTCCTGGTCTTTCCTGTGGATCTGATCCTTCTCCAGGATTCCTCACTAGACTAAATATCACTTTATTGACCCAACTGCCCAAGCCAGAAGCATAGAGGTGATCCTGGAATCCCTAAGCTGCAAATATATTTTGAATCCATCAATTTCTCTTCATCCTCACTGCATCCCCTGGTCCAAGCTGCAGGTATTTTTACCAGGATTATTTCAGTAGCCTTTAACTGGTCTTTCTATATTGCTCCTAATTCGTTTTAATCAATTTGTTATGAAGTAGCTAGGATTTTTTTTTAAATCCTAGAAAAGCTTAAAATGCCCAGTAATTTTCTGTCATATTTGGGATATACAAAGTAGAATATACCTAACATAGCTTTTTAAGGCTCTGAGCAATATAGTCCCTGTCTACGTCTCTGTGCTTATCTTGAACCGTTCTCTCCTTTGATTAATTACCATCTTTCAGATACACTGGCCTTAATTTAGTTCCCTAAAGGGGCAAAATTCTTCCCCACCAAAGAAACTCTACATTTGCTTCCTCTGGTTGAAACACTCTTTCTCCTATTTTTGCTAACTTATTCAAGTCTCAGATTAAATGTTATTTCCTCATTGAAGGGATCCCTGAAGGACCAATTTAAACTAGATATACCCTGTTACTCTCTTTCATAATGTGTGGTAAAGCAGTGATCCCCAACCATTTTGGCACCAGGGACCAATTTCTTGGATGACAATTTTTTCACAGACGGAGGTCGGAGGCATGGTTTCAGGATGATTCAAGCACATTACATTTATTGTGCAGTCAAACCTCTCTGCTAATGATAATCTGTATTTGCAGCTGCTCCCCAGTGCTAGCATCACCACCTCAGCTCCTGATCCCAGATCATCAGACATTAGATTCCCATAAGGAGCCTGCAACCTAGGTCCTTCAAATGTGCAGTTTACAGTAGGGTTCGTGCTCCTATGAAAATCTAATGCCGCAGCTGATCTGACAGGAGGTAGAGCTCAGCTAGCTGGTGATGTGAGCAATGGGCAGTGGCTATAAATATAGATGAAGCCACACTCACCAGTTGCTCACTTCCTGCTGTGCAGCCCAGTTCCTAACAGGCCATGGACCCATACTGGTCCTTGGCCTGGGGGTTAGGGACCACAGTAGTAAAGGATTAATTCAGCAGGCCGGGGATGCTCATATCCTGCACATTCCAAAGAAAGGTCTGTTTTTAGGACTGTGTCTTGGAAGATAACTTCTGAGTCCTTGGAATATTCTATGAGATTTTTTTATTCCTGACACCTTGGGGCACATGGTGCCATTTTGATTAGAAAGCGTATACCAACATTGTGACTTATGGTGAGTATCTATTTTTGCTGAGGGAACTAGAGTCTGAGTAGTTGAAGTTAGTCACATGGGAGCTGCATGCCTTTGTATCTGGCCCACAATTAAAATCTCAGGTGAGCTTCCCTGGTTGTTAACACTTCACATGTGTTGTTGCGTATCATTGCTGGGAGAATGATATGCCTACACTGGTGGAGACACCTGCTAGCTTGTGCCTGGGTCTTCCTGGACTTTGTCCCACATGTCTCTTCTCTTTATTGATTTTACTTTATATTCTTTCTCTGTAATAAACCATGCCTGTGAGTATAACTGCTTTTCTGAGTCCTGTAAATCTTTGTAGGAGATCATCAAGCCTGAGAGTGATTGTGATCTTAGGAACCCCTGACACACAGTGTCCTTCAAAACAATTATTTCCTTTTGTTATTATATATAATTGTTTATTTACTCAGATTCTTTTTCCTTGACATCCATACATTCTAGGGGAAATTAGGCAGTGAGTTGTTTCCCATTGTATACCCAGTCCCTGTCCATAGCATAGCACAATAGGCACTCAATAAATGTTTGGGGATTAAAAATTAAATGTACCATGGAAATACATAGGGGACACTTAAATTACTAAGAGAAGCCTATCTGAAAAGGCTATATCGTGTATGATTTCAACTGTATGACATTCTGGAAAAGGCAAATCTATGGAGACAGTAAAAAGATCAGTAGTTGCCAAGGGATGGGAGGGGAAGAGGGAATGAATGGGTGGAGCACAGAGGATTTTTAGGGCAGTAAAACTTCTCTGTGTGATAATATAACGGTGCATACATGCCATTAGACATTTGTCCAAATCCATAGAATGCACAGCACCCTCAAGTACACTATGGATTTGATTATGTGTCAATGTAGGTTCATGAGTTGTAACCAATGCACCACTCAGGTGGGGGAAGTTGATAATGGGGGAGGCTATGCATACGTGGGGGTGGGGGCATAGTATATGGGAATATACTCTATACCTTTTGCTCAATTTTGCTGTCAACCTAAACTTCTCTAAAAAGCAAAGTCTATTAAATAATTAAATGCACAGTATTTGAAAAACAAATAGCTCTGAAGAACTTTTTAAAAAAGACTTGATAATGTTGTCTTCCAACTTGATTTCACCTTTAAATATTATGATTTAGCTTTACTACCTGAGTCATTACATATATTATTGAAAATACAATGTCATAATATTTCAGTTGGTATTACAGATTTGTGATAATTTTAATAACTGTGTTCTCAGTGCTCAGAGTTAATATTTTCTTGTCACATTTGTATGAAATTCCTACAATAATCTTGAAGTTTGATAAAAAGGATTTTGGAGTGACTGATGGGATATAGAGGAGAGAGAAATGCAAGCAGAATTGTTCGGGTTGGCTTAAGAAAATGAAGTGAAGCAGTAGGCGATGAGCTGTCACTGGAAGGAGAATTCTGAAAGCTGTGAAGAGCATAATTAATTAAAGGATTTTGTAACTTGCTCTTGACCCACATTTTAAATTGCAGAGAGTTAGTAAACCAGGACTAGAAATCTCCAAAGATATGAAGTGGAATAGACAATAGCTTGACTTGTAAATAGGAAGAACAGGGGTGATAAAAAATTAATTTAAGAGTTTAAAAAATGTCTGCTGTAGTGACTGATAAGAAGTGGCCTGCTGTTTTCTACACGTACTTGTATTTATCTCTGTGTTCTAAGAAACTTGAAGTTATTCTTCGCTGGCCCTGCGACACTCTCTGTGGTGGACAGAAACTGAGGTGGGAGGGAATAGAGGAAACAAATCGGGGGGGGGGCTATCAGGAGCCTGTTGTAATATGAGACTGGTCACAGAAAGTGAGCACTCATTTGCAAAGATTTTTAGATTTGACTTCTCAGGATTCATCCTGAAATATTAATACCACTCATCTTCCCAATTCTAAATCAGACACACGCTGGTGCATGGTTTGAAATTCTCATTCTCTGTAAAGGTGGAGGGTACTGAATGCATCCTTTTAGGTTTTTTTTTTACCTACCTGGCATATGCTCCTCTTCTTGTTAAGCTTCTAGGTTTTCCACTGAGGGTCTGTCCTTCCCTGGACACAGCCTGTGACACTTGCTTGGTCCATCAGATTTGCACTTGGGAATTTAAATCTCGAGTAGAAATATCAGCCAGGAACCGGTTGTCCCAGTTGCCAAGCCCTGAAGTGACAGGCACTAAATTCTCTCTGTATTCTCAGAAATGCCATAATTCTTTATCTTTTCTGAGACAAAATCATTTCTTTGGGTCTATGAGATACCAAATACAGACAGAGCTGGAGCCTCAAGGTTAAGCAGTGCTAATCGCTCATTGCCAGGGAGAGCCACCCAGTGAATTGGGCCTGGCTTGGGAAATGTTTGTGGGCTGGCGGAGACATGTCTAAGTAGATACATTTTTAGGGGCTCCTTGTAATATCTCTTCCAGCAATGGTGGTTTTATTCTAATTAATAATCTATCACTAAAGCAAATGCCCATCAGTACACTTTTTACTGAAAAATTGGATCTGGTTAATGTTGCTACACAGTAGAGTGAATTCAGTGAAATGAGCTTGTGGATTTTGGCTATACTTTTCCTTCTTCTATTCACTCATTGTCATTCAATAAACATTTACAGAGCGTATATTGTATATAACACACTGTGCTAGGGGCTGATGTGGCTTCATCTGAGAACATTTTTATATGACTAAGATGATCAGCTTTGCTAGACAGAAAATTAAAAGGAGGAAAAAGCCTTTCCAGACAGACGGGGCTCCGTGAAGTTTTAAAGACTTTTAAAAGATCTTGGTTATGGAAAACAGCCGCCCTTGTTAACAGTTCCTAAATACAGTCCAGTATTTAACCACATAAGACTTCAGAAGATTTTCCTACTAACTAACCTTAATTCTTCTTTTTAAATCCATTTATGCATTCTCCCCCATTATTGTATCTGAGGAATAGCTGATTCCTTACAATAATCCTTCATATAGTTAATAGCGTTAATGAGAAAATCCTTTTATAGTTAAGGCGGTTACTAAGTCACTTTTCAGCCTTTTTTTTTCCTCTAGGCTAAGTAATCCAATTATGTTAACTTTATGCCATAATTAAACTAAAAGATTGCTTTAGGAAAGTTTAATCACATTACTGGAATATCCCCTAATCAAACCAGGTGGCTGTCAATAACTGTGGTTAGTGGCCTTGTAAAAGCTAAAGAGGTTTCATACCATGTGCTGTTCTGTGCTGTGAACCTCCATCTGGCAGAGAGCTTGAGGAAACAAACTAAAACAACTTTGTCACAACCATTGGCTCCCTGTGGGATCTGACACTTGAGTGGACTACCTGAAGCAGATATGAAATATGCCCTGTTGATTTAAAAAAAAATCCTGAGCATAGAAAACTTGGTGTTTTTTGCAATAGTATACTAGAAAGTCAACTTCCAAATCAAATAGGCTTGAATCTGATGCCAGCCCAGTAAGAGTATAGAGCAACCTTATAATTACCAGGCTAAGGGATCTCATGTGTACTTCACTTTCCCATGTCCTATTCCCTCTGCTGGGTTGGGGTCTTACCCTCTTGCCATGATCAACGTCTATGTTTGCTATCAGCATCTCTTTGGCCATCATTTTTTCTTCTATGCTTTCTTAATCTACCAATTCTTATTTTAAAAATAACAGGTGGAATTTACATCTTCTATAGATAACTTAGACAAAATATATGTTCCAGATAACTTTATGTTCATCAGCCTTCTTTCACCATCTTTTTTTACTTCCTCCTCTGACTGCTATCTAAACCTTAAAATAGGGGAGAAGGAAATTATGCCAGTGTTCCTATGCTTCTTTCCTTTCTGATATGAACATGATGCTGACCTTGATTTCAAATTGGAAGCTAAGTGACCTCTCAGTTTCAGCTCTTTTTGGGGTTACTATCTTAATAATTTAATGTGCTGAGGGTCAAGACTAGGTTAGGCCAAGAGAGATGCCCAGAGTGTGACATTTAAGGAGGCCCTCGCTTGTCCTACAAGTGCTGTTTCTGAAAGCTTCTAGCCTGGGCCCTCCTGATATTTTACCAGTTACGTATGCAGTGGGTGTGCAGACACGTTGGAATATGGTTGGAGGAATGGAATCACACTTTGGCTGTAATCCTGAGGCAGTTTGGCCCATGCAGCAGTGGGATAAGAAGTTCTTGGATCCTGTGTATCTGCTGTCTGTGGCTAACTTAAGGTCTTTATTCTAATCCCTCTGCTTTTGTTCTTTCTCTTTTGACTCGTGCCGATGTTATGAACTGAATAACATAATAACACTTGTCTCCCCAAAATTCATCTGTTGAAATCCTAATCCACGGTACCTCAGGATGTGACTATGGTTTGGAGTTAAGGTCTTTAAAGAGGTAACGTTAAATAAGGTCATATGGGTGGACACTAATCCACTATGACTGGTCTCTTAGGAAGAAAAGGGAAGGACACCAGGGAGGCACGTGCACAGGAAAAAGGCCATCTGCACACCAGGGAGGAGAAACTAAATCTACCAACATCTTGATTTGCAACTCTCATCCTCCAGAATAGTAAGAAAATACATTTTCATTGTTTAAGACAACCAGTCTGTGATATTTCGTTATGGCAGCCCTGACAAATGGCACTCCAAGAAAGCCCTAGTATATATCTGAGAATTTCCCCTCCCTAGCCTTGACCATGGCCTTCCTGAGTACTCACACATGAACACCTAGTTTGTGTTATCATTTCATTCTATACTTTTTAACTTCAAAGAAGCTATTCTAGGATTAAGAAATCCCTTTATGGGATATAATTAGAATTTGAGGCCAAGCCAAGAAAGACCTCTGGAGGCTTTTCTTTGCTCCAGGAATAGGATTGTAAATTTTAATGGATTGGCTCATTGTTCTTTAAGTTTGAGGTCATGCTCAGTCCCTGCTGTTATTACCTATGGTAGAAAAAAAATCGACTTAATGTCATTCTTGAATGATGCACTATGCCTTTCTTAAAAACAGAAAGCTGGCTAATTTCCATAATGTACATTTAATGATTAGAACCATTTATTTGTCTTTCTAATTCTTTCACTTAATTTAAGGTTAAACCACATACCTTTTCTTCCCTCTTAAACACACATAGTATATATAAATTACAGTAACAATAAAATATAATAATGGACCAAAGGACACGTCTTTTAGGGAACAAAGACAACCCTTAAAAATCAGTCAGGAGTTTGACAGTGTCAAGAGCCAGGAATGGATGAAGAAACCCTAAGACCTAGTGACTGGTGGCCTAGGATTTTTCCATGGCCAACTGGCTCGAGTATCCATATCTATAGAAGGAGGATGTTGGACTAGATCAGTTCTGTTGTGAAAGGATTCTATAACAAGTGGTAAAGAAAAATAATTGGAAAACTAAGGTAGTGTGTTCAAATACTAGCCAGTCGGCCACATTATCTGAACCTCTACTTTTTCCTGAGTTGAAGAATTCAAAGTGAACCTCTTTCTGATCTAGTAATCATCCCAGTCATACCTCCAGAATATATATACCTCTGTATTCAGCATTTGGAATTTATACACTAAACCAAAGCTTTTTAGACCCACATCCCATAGGCCTGGAAGGGGGCTGGATGGGGCTGGTGGTGAGCTGAAGAGCAGAGCCCGTAGATTGTCTAGAGGGGGCACCAGGCCTCTGCCTTATATGACATGGCTGTCCTATAAGAAGATGGCACCCAGGGTTGCTGGGTGTTCTAATTTTCCAAGAGAAGACAGATATACCAATTTTAACATCAAACCTAATTTTAAAATGTTGGAAACCAGTAGAATTTTTTTTTTTTTTTGAGACTGTGCAGGGCAAATAAACAGGTCTGCCATCATTCCTTAATATTCCCATAGTTCCTAAAGTAGGAGCTATGCAAATACTCACTGACACTGGTTTTCTGGTCCCCACTTCTGTGGGAAGCCTGCACAGTGAGTTTCAAACTACATTCCCTCCAAACCTAGCAGGTCTTTCATGGCTTCTTAGGGCTACCTATGTGTTTGTTGCATTTTTTTTTAAACTGGGTCTAAGATTTCATTTGAACAAAGTCTTGTTTTGGTAAATATATGTAAAGAGTTTAAAATAGTACTGGGCACATAGAAAGCACTATTCATGTATTAATAAAGGATTCATAAGACATTTTCTGTAGGAATAATGAGTTAATGTCCTAATTATTCTATCACGTTGTTCCAAAGAAAGAACATCTTTCAATTTCATGAAATTCAAAAGCATTTTAATGCATCCTTAAAGTTTTTATGATATTCAGAATTAGCTATACTTTATATAAGACTTTAATGTGCAAAAATCCAATGAGAGCCTTTGCTAGCTTGCAACCTTACTTTTGCTATTTTTGCTTTTAGATTAAAAAAAAGTTTTATAGTTTCATTTCTTATCTAGGTTACCCACAGCTGAGCTGACTTGAGGGATTTTACCTTTGGATCTGAGAGTACAAATACACCCATCAATATTCTATTTCCCAAAGGTATGCTAATTCTCATGAATAATCACAACAATCACGGCAAGTTTTTAGAGATTATAACTGAATCATTCCTCCGCGATTGCTGTACAGAAAGTCTGTGTTAGAAGCTGGTTAACTTAATCTTTCACATTCTGGTCCCTGACCTATCTTTGCAGTCTTGTACTCTGTCAATGAGGAATATGTCACTTTCTTACTCTGCTTGCATTATTACCTCAGCCCAGAATGCCTCTCACCTCTCTTTGATTGTCAAAATTTTTTTCCATCTTTTAATGCTGGTTTCAAATCCTGTCTCCTTTGGGAAACCTTTCTTGCTCCTTTAATATTACAATCACCCAGTGCCAGTCCTACTATTTTCTTCTTTTGAGACCTCTTAACAGTTTATATCTTTGAAGGCACTCACCAAGTTCTTATTATGCATGTTTGTATAACTTCCATAGTTCCCTGCTCAGCTGTATGAGGGAATATAGATAAACCATATTCTGTGAAGCAATATTGCACATATAATTAAATCACATGTCCCTGTATCTTGGCTTAGAGTATTAACTCCTGGTACCTGCTTACTCTCAGTTATAAAACCCTTCTATGAGATGTGCACCATCTGGGGGATGTTCATGATGGAGACTCAGACTTTTGGGGGGAGGGGGGAAATGGGCATTTATTGAAACCTTAAAATCTGTACCCCCATAATATGCCAAAATAAAAAAAAAAATCTAAAAAAAAAAAAAAAAACCCTTCTATGGCCAGTGGTTGCTGAATCTTATCTGCTAGATTTTTCCTTCAATCACATTTGAGCTAAACACACAAATAGTATAAGCTATACTTATATCAAATTTGTCTCATCAGTTTAACATATGCTTCTCTTTTGTTCTTATAGATTGTCTTGTTTTGGCTCTATAACATACCATATCCTCAGTAATATCTTGAGTATCTGGTTAACTTAGAATGTTTTATAAATTCCTTTTGGGATCGGGGTAAATTTAGATTGCAAAATCTACCATCTTTAACATTGACATAGTTTCTCATAGAAGGCTGTGAAAACCTTGATATTCACTTCACCCACAGACTTGGACATTTGGGAAGACCCTTATGGAGTGACCTTGATCACAAAGTGACTTTAAAATGCTATCTGCTGTCCACTAAGGGCTCACAGATGATAGGTGAGGAAAAACATCTCTAAAGCCAATGTGCATGTCATGGCGAGCAGGCTCTTTTCTGACACTCAGGTGTCTATACATTCCTTTTGTCTGTGATTGGACCTATTTATATCTGTTGTCACTGTGTAATTATTAACAGTGACCCCTTTACCCTAAAAAGCATCACAGTTTAGACAATAAATTACATGGTCCTCTATTAATAATAACCCTTTATTTATTATGGAATATTAATTAGTACTGTATTGGAAGGCTGTGAATTGAGCAGGGATTAGGAACTAAATTGGATTGAAGAGATTCACTTCCTATAACAGGGACCACTTTCATCCTGAGTTCACTAGCATTTAATAAGAGATCCTTCAAACAGGGTGTATTTTTATCTTTGCCAGGTATCCTTGATGACTCCATAAGAGCTATGGCAGCGTGTGTGTGTGTGTGCATGGTGGATGTAGAGGTGGGTGCCATTACTGGTAATATACAGAGTCCTTGATTCTCTTTCATGATGGGGTTGGCACAGTAACAAATGTGCTAGCTAGGGAACTCGAGGGGTTTGGTAGCCAGCTTTGGTGACAGTGGGAAATTGCTGAACTGATCATTGTGGCAGAAGAGGTATCTTCAGAAATTTTTGGTTTCTAGTAGATTCTGAGTTCAACTATAGAATCTGGGTGTTCCTTTTTAGGTAAATTCTCCAGTTGGCCGTATCAACTAAGGTATAGATTACTTGTAAATAAACAACAGGATTCACAAGTCTATACCATTGTCTTTAAAACTCACTCATCCTCCCAGGGCCCTTGTAAGCTAGAACCTAATCTTTAAAATTTGGAGATTATGCCATTTTTATTATCCATTTAGCTGCAGGGCTGTGCAGCTAGATTTAAACATGATATTCAAAATAAATTTTAAAAGAGACATAATTTATAATAAAAGAAAAAAATAGATGTGAAGACTAACTTTAGAGTTTGATTGCAAAAGCTCCGAAGTCAAGACACTTTTCTCAGATTTCTTAGGGCTTTCTTCTTAACTACTCACCTCTTACTTAAGTCGCATAGCAGCTTCTCAACTATGTTACATGAACGCAAGCTGACCTCTTGATTGGCTGGGGAACATGATAACCTGGATATCATTTTAGACCATAGAATTATTGTAGAAAAATTAGAGTCATCAATTTTATTTTCTGAATTTTCTCAATAAACTCTACAGTAGTGGTTAAAGTGTAGGCATCATAGCCAGGCTGGCGTGGGTCAAATCCCCCTTTATTTGATAGCTGTGTGATTCATGCCATATTCTTATTATCTCTAAATCTTAGGTTTCCAGCTATAAAATAGAAATGATGGTGATAATATTTACTATATAAGGTTGTTAGGAAGTGTTTGTAAGACAAGGCAAGCTGAATACTTAACACTATGTCTGACACTTGGGAATGGCCAAGTATTTGTATTAACAATGCGTTTCTGATGCTTTGCCATCTGGGGCCTTGCTGACCTCTCTCAGGGCTAGCCAATCCCTAGAGACTGTAAATGTGCACTGATCATATGCGAACTGACCAATCCAGAGCCCACACCCCCACCTCCTCCTCTGCTGGGCTGTCATACTCAGGGACCCAATTCCTCTACTTTAATCAACCTTTGGAGGGAGACCAGAGAACTGAGGGCAACCACTATGCCCCTGAGGCTGCTGACATCTTTCAAATTTCCTGCCTCCCCTACATGTTCTTTTCCATGTAAACCACAATGGCTCTTGCCCACGTTTCCCACCCCCTCCCCTCTGCCTCCTGACTGACCCAGGAGCTTCCCCGTGGGCCCCTCCTTGAACACTGTGAGTAACAAATTATCTTTTCAATGACAATCAGCTCCTAATTTGCTGGCCTCATCAAACCTGAACTATAACAAAAACCAACATTTAAAGATAGTATTATTATTATTATTATATTATGTTAATAGAGGGGACCTAAAACTAATTCATTAATCCTATAACTAAAAGCTAAACTAACATTTTCATATAGATAATTTCTTAAGACAGAACCCCACCCCCAAATTTTAGATCTCTGCTTTAAAAATTAGAGGACTTAGAAGCCAAGGGATTTGAATTCCAGGTTTAAATCTGTCATTACATTTTATTTGAACAAACTGCTCAGCCTTTTGTGATAGATTCTTTGCTTTTAAAACAAATAGGTAAAATAACACATAATGTTGATGAAGACAATTATTAGGAGAATAAAATGACAATGTATAGGAAAGGATTTTGAAAATAAAACATAGGAAATATTATTATTACATAGGAAAATTGGTGACCCAGTTTGACAAAGAAAAAAGAGTGATTCTATTTCCATTGATAAAGAAATGCATATCTCAATCATTTTATGCAAGTAAAATAGTGAAGCAAGCTAATATAGAGACCACATCTAGGGAAATACATGCTAAACTATAAATGAACAATGCATGCAATGAATTATGCATGATTTTAAATTAATTAATGAAATAGATTCATATTAAATGATAATGAGGGATTTCTGGTCCTAGTTTTGAATTCGATACTGAAGTAAATCATTCTGTTAGAATTCCCACTGACAGCCATTGCAGCGTAAATCTCTCCATGTGGCTTGTTCAATGCATCCTCCCTAATGAGGAGGGAGGACGTTGGCAGTGTTGCAACAAAGGAATATGAAAGTGATGCTATGGGTGGGTAAGGGATTAAAATATGGAGAAAGAACCTAGCATGTATGGATTTTGCTTACAAATGAACGTTTTTGGCAAAAGTCATTTATGGTTCAATATCTACATGGTCTTAGAGAGTGGAGGCTCTGTTTTCTCCTTGCTTGCTCTGTCCCCTTCCAGTTAGTTTTCCCATTTGTTCTACTTTTTGATGTTTCTTTAGTCATCTAGCATTTTGGCTTGTGTGTTTGCTATTTTCCTTGGTTTGTGGCCAGTTAGACCAGCTGGTGGTAATGAGGTCGTTGGCCAGTCCTGGAAGCAGTAAGCAGGATGCATCATTTGGCAGTGGTTTTCATGGCTAGAGCAAAATAGCAGCCAGGTTTTTTTTTTGTTTTTTTTTTAAAGTACCTACTAAATTTCAGGTGCTTCACATGTACTATCTAATTCGATCCTCCTAATTCTCCTTTGAGTTCTCACATTTCACGAATCACAAGATTTGGGTTTGTAGAGACTAAATGGTTTCGCCCAGGTGTTATGCCTTGTAAGTGACCAAGCTTTGAAGGTCAGATCAGAGGTATCTCATCCCAAAGCTTGTGTATTTGCCAGTGATTGCTTCGCAAATGCTTAGCTGGGCACAAGGAGCCATGGGCAAGAATAGAAGTAAATGCATCAGAAACACTGTCACCACTGGAGAAAAAGCCAGGTATCTGGTCTACTAATGGCATCATCTTTATATGTGAAAGACAGTACATTCTCATTTGGCTCCATGTGTTTGTGTTCTTTCTTGAGCTTTCCAGAGGTTAAAAAGAAACAAATGAACAAACAACTTCTAATCTTAGCATACTATAAAATGCTTCTGTGAGGGGAACAAATGTCTCAAACTCTTCCACTTGCTACTGTTGCAATATTATTTACCTCTTCAGGGAAGCGTGCTTTCCTTACCCTCAAATTTGGACACAGCTCATAGATTGGAGAATTCCTTCGGTTGTATCATTGTATCATCTGGCATCTGCTTCAAGACTAAGTTGATTTTCCCCCTATGTTCCTATAATTTATTTTAAAATTTAGTTCAGAGTACTATGGGATACAAATGCTTTGGCTATATAAATTGCCTTTGCACTACCCGACAAGTGTGCGTATACCCCAGACAGCATGCACCAACTGCATCCATTAGGTGTGGATTTACCTATCCCTTCCTCCACCCTCCTACCTGCCTGACACCTGATGAATGTTACTTCCCATATGTGCTTATTAGTATTGATCAATTAGCACCAGTTTAATGGTGAGTACATGTAGTGTTTGCTTTTTCCATTCTTCTGATACTTCACTTAGAAGAATGGACTTCAGCTCCATCCAAGATAATATAATAGATAGTCCATCTTATTCAGTCCATGGCTGAATAGTACTCCGTGGTATAAATATACCCCATTTTGTTAATCCACTCATGTATGGATGCACACTTGAGTTGTTTCCACATCTTTGCCGTTGTGAATTGTGCTGCTATAAACATTCAAATGCGGGTGTCTTTTTTAAAAAAATGTCTTTTTTTCCTTTGGGGAGATAACCAGTAGTGGGATGACTGGATCAAATGATAGTTCTACTTATAGTTCTTTGAGGTATCTCCATACTATTTCCATAAAGGTAATACTAGTTTGCAGTCCCATCAGCAATGTGATGCAGAAAATGTCGGGCACCGGTCGTGGCCGATTGTCGCCTCCTGGTATTTCCGCATCTCTGGGGGCCAGTGCTGCGCATGGCCAGTTAGAGGCACGCTGCTAGGGCCGGCCCCACGGCGCCCGGCTGCCCCGACACCCGCATGCTGCTGGGACCCCACAGGGGTGGCCTGTTTCTGGCCACGCTGCTTGCGTGATCCTGATTGGGTAATTTTTGAATCCCACTGTTTTCGATTGGATGTTAAAGCTTGTTGTTGATTGGATGTTAAAACCTGTTGCTGATTGGATGTTAAAGCTTGTAGTTGATTGGATGCTTCTTGAGCCCTACCAAGGGTATAAAAGCAGGGGCAGTTGGGCAGGAAGGGGAGAACATTGGGAGAACATCGGAAGACATGAAGAGGGCTGTAACACTAGGTGTGCTGAGCCCGCTGTAGAAGAATAAAGGCTGTTCTCTGACTCTTCGTGTGCCGTTTGGTTCTTTCCCCAGTCAAATGAATAAGAGCTGTAACCAGGGCGGTAACACTAGCTGTATACACTGCCGCAACAATGTATGAGTGTTCCTATCTCTCCTGATCCACACCAACATTTGTTGTTTTGGGATTTTTGATAAAATCCATTCTTACAAGGGTTAAGCAATATCTCATTGTGGTTTTGATTTGCATTTCCCTGATGATTAGAAATGTTGAGCATTTTTTCATATGTTTGTTGGCCATTAGTCTATCTTCTTTTGAAAGTTTCCATTCATGTCCTTTGCCCACTTTTTAATGGGGTTGATTTTTTTCTTGCTGATCTTCCTGAATTCTATATAGATTCTAGTTATATCAGCCCTTTGTCAGATGTATAGCATACAAATATTTTCTCCCATTCTGTAGGTGTCTACTTGCTCTAGTGATAGTTTCCTTGGCTGTGTGGAAGCTCTTTAATTTGATCAGGTCCCATTTATTTATTTTTGTTGTGATTGCTTATGGGATCTTCTTCATAAATTCTTTGCTTAGGCTGATGACTATAAGAGTTTTTCCAACATTTTCTTCTAGAATTCTTATAGTTTCATGCCTTAGGTTTAAGTCTGTTATCCAACATGAGTTGATTTTTGTGAGGGGTGAAAGGTGTAGATCCTGTTTCAGTCTTCTACATGTGGCTATCCAATTGTCCCAGCACCATTTATGGAATAGGGATTCTTTCCCCCAGTGTATATTTTTGTTTGCTTTGTGAAAGATCAGATGGTCATATGGGGATGGTTTTATATGTGGATTCTCAATCCTGTTCCATTGGTCTGGGTCTCTGTTCTTGTGCCTGTACCATGCTGTTTTGGTTACTATAGCCTTGTTGTATAGATTGAATGCTAGTAAATTGATGCTTCCCAATTTGTTCTTTTTGCCTAAGGTTGCTTTAGCTATATGGGGTCTTCTCTGGTTCCATATGAAGTATAGAGTTACTTTTTTCTAGACCTGTGAAAAATGATGTTGGTAGTTTAATAGGGATTGATTTCATTGAATCTGTAGATCATTTTGGGTAGTATGGACATTTTAACAATGTTGATTCTGCCAACCCATGAGCATGGTATGGTTTTCCATCTGTTTAGATGCTCTGATATTTCCTTCCTTAGTGTTTCATAGTTCTCCCTGAAAGGTCTTTCACCTCCTTAGTTAGATATATTCCTAAGTATATTATTTTCTTTGTTGTTATGGTGAAAATTCTTGAGTCTTTGATTTGGTTCTCAGTTTGACTGTTGTTGGCATATAGCAATGCTACTGATTTCTGTACATTGATTTTTCTAACCTGAGACTTTGCTGAATTTGTTTGTCAATTCCAGTAGTCTCATGACAAAATATTTGGGGTTTTCTAGACATAAGATCATATTGTCAGCAAAGAGATATAGTTTGATCTCTTCTTCCCCCATTTGGATGCCCTTGATTTGCTTCTCTTGTCTGATTGCTCTCTCTAGGACTTCCAGCACTATGTTGAATAGAAGTGATGATAGAGGGCAACCTTGTCTGATTCTAGTTCTAAGCAGAATGCTTTCAGTTTTTCCTCATTCAGTATGATGTTGGCTGTGAATTTGTCATATATGGCTTTAATTATTTTGAGATAAGTCCCATCTATGCCTATTTTGTTAAGCGTTCTTATAAAAGGGTGCTGAGTTTTGTCAAATGCTTTTTCTACATGTATTGAGAAGATCATATGGTCTTTGTTTTTACTTCCATTTATGTGGTGAATTACATTTATAGATTTGCATATGTTGAAGCATACCTGCTTTAACATCTCTGAATTCCCATGATGATGCCCACTTGGTTATGATGGATTAGTTTTTTGATGAGCAGCTGAATTTGATTTGCTAGGGTTTTATTGAGAATTTTTGCATCTATATTCATAAAAGATAGTGGTCTACAATTTTATTTTATTTTTGTTGAGTCCTTTTCTGGCTTTGGTATCAGGGTGATATTGGCTTCATAAAACATTTTTTGGAGGTTCCTTCTTTTTCAATGTTGTGGAATAATTTCTGCAGGATAAGCCTATCCTGCAGAAATTATCATCTTTGTAGGTCTGGGATAATTTGGGTATGAAACCATCTGGTCCAGGACTTATTTTTTTAAGGAAGGTTTTTTTATTGCTGTTTCAATATCAGTAGTGATATTGGTCTGTTCAGGAATTCTATTTCATCTTGATTGAGCTTGGTGACTGTGTGTTTCCAGGAATTTGTCAATTTCCTCCACATTTCCAAGTTCATGTGCATAGAGATTTTTATAGTATTCAGAAATAATATTTTGTATATATGTATTATCAGTTATAATTTCTCCTTTTTCATTCCTGATTGAGCTTATTAGAGTCCTTTCTTTTCTGCTTCTGATTAATCTGGTGAGGAGCATGTCAATTTTGTTTATCTATTCAAAGAACCAACTTCTTGTTCCATCAGTCATCCATATAGTTCCTATTGATTTCATTTAATTCTGCTCTGATCTTGGTTATTTCTTTTCTTCTGCTTGTTTTCTCTTCCCTTTCCAGTTTTTTGAGTTGATTTATTAAGTTGTTGATTTATGATCTGTCTTTTGGATGTGGGCATTCATAACTATGAACATTTTTAATCTAATTCCCAGAAAGAAATGGTGACCCACAAGTGGCATGAATTTTCTGAAACATACATTTGGCAGTAACTTTTTAGGAAAGATATTACTAGCTCATTATTCCTGTTTATATACTGTGTCTTGTGAACACTTTGAGGAAAAGGGTCATGTCATGTTCTTTTTGTATCTCCAACACAGTATGTATTGGTTGGTATGTAGGAGGTGCTCAATATATTCTGATTATTTCAGTCCACCTGAAACCCTTTGGGAAGATCTGAAAAGTTCTGTAATTGATGTATGCCTAAGTACGAATTTGACATAGATAACAAATTTCATGTTATGATAAATTTAAAACTGTGTCATAGTATTATTGCATTAGTAACTAAAATAGCAGAAGATGTTCCTATTTGTAGCTTAGTGAACTCTAAAATACTTTAGTCAAGGAGGCTAATGACAATTGAGTGAAAGCATAAGAAAGTCTTGGACTTGATGATTAGAAAATCTCAAACTGCATAGTTCCTTTATCTTCTTGGTCCCAATATGCATCCCTTTCCCATATGAGTCCTACATGTTAAGCCTCTTAGGATTTAAGCAAAGTGCATTTATTTGCATGTACTTGGGAGTGTTATTGTCTCACAATCCATGTTTAATGTGTATCTAATCCTCTCAGTTCTTTTTTTTTTTTGTATGTAAGCAGGCTGAATTAGAAACATAGGTTATCTAAGGAGTAAATGATTTGGTTTTTCCATCTTCTCCCTATTGATATGAAGAAATTAGGCACAGCCTTTTTGAAGATTATACTAGAAGCCAGATCAAAGTCAAATGACTGTCATTAAAATTATAATAATCCAAATTATAATGAATGATTTTTCCATTAGATCCATGAAAACAGGGAAGGGTCTTTCTTGAATTGTTACCCTGTTGTTAAACCATTCCCTCAAATTCAGCCTATAAAAGTAGATTATGTTTCACAGGGCTTTCTGAATGAGACTTAGTGGGATAGAAACTAACTTTTCTTCTTCAGTTTTATGTTGTTTGTGTATGTTTCCCCTCTCAATTCTTCATAAACATCTATTAACTGATTCTCTCTTGTACCCTGGTAAAAGTATGTAATTGAAGTAATTTAAAAAATTAATGGAACAGAAATACTGACTATACTCTAGTTTTTTGTTACTTTCTCTTAGCTTCAGTTAGAAACCTATTTCCTATGCATTATTACTAGAATCATATATTGTGAAACTTTATGACTTCTTCTTAGGGTGATTTCTTTAAGATATTCTATTAGAAACTTCTAAAAACATGCCTCTGAGCATAATGTTTTCACACAGCATGTATATTATTAATTTTTGAAAATGTGACCTCAAAAACCTATTACATTTGTCACACTGTGATGGAAACATTTACTCCTGGAAATGGTGTTAAGGCCATCAAGGTAAGCTGCCTCAGAAGCTGAGCTATTATCATTACCTTATCTGTACGTACATTCCCTCCCGCCAGCCACCAGCTTTCATCAGGTTAGTGAATAGATGACAAGTCAATGACAACATTAGGTTTTGCAAAGGTTCATTTAGAAGTTGGCATTTTGTTTGAGCCCTTCTCTACACTGATTATTGAAGCCAACATTTAGGGCTAATATGTCAAAGAAGCATTGATGTGAATTCAGCTGAGACAGGGTCACAGTTAATCTTTTCAATTAATCAGGTCTCCATCCTATAACCTCACTTGTCTCTACCTGTGCTCAGGCTATTCCCTCTGCTGACCTTTCCCTCTACCCCACCATGCAGTATGTGTTCAAATTCTGCCCGGCATTCAACATACATCTCAAATGCCATGCCTTCTGAGAAACATTTTCTGATTCTCACAACCAGAAGTCACTATTCATACTCTGTGTCTCTGGCCTCTTTAATCTGTACCCTTAAGGCACACACCCTATAGAGCATATACTAGTGCAACCTACACGGCAGCCTTGCCTTCTATTTTGATGGTACCCAGGATTTGTTTTAATAAGCTATGGTAAGATACACAGACACAGAAATGATTGTCATGAAGGAAGAAGTTTTTATTTTATTCACAGTTCCCTAAACACAGGAGACACAGCCAGGTACACAGGGCTGGTGTGGCGGGGGCAGGGGCGGGGGGAGTGCCAAGGAGAGATGAACCCACAGAGAGAGAGAGAGAGAGAGAGAAAGAGAGAGAGGACTAGTGGGTTGGAGCTTTTGTTGTGTTTTTTTCTAAGAAGGAAGAGGTGAAACAATGTAAGCAGGCTTAGGATTGGATGGTTTGAGTAGTTTCAATGGACTCTGGGCTGCAGGGGTTATTTTAGTTTTCTGTTACCTCGCCCTGGTGTGTCTAGGGCAGGGAATAGTGGCTCAGATTCCGGCTCTGGATTGGTTGGTCTGCATATCAAAAGTGTGCTCACTTGCAAGTCCTTTGCTATCTCTAGAAATGAGCCTGCCCTTGGAGGGCCAGTCTTTCCTGGGGTGAGCAAGGCCCAGATGTCAGAGCATTAAAAATATAAAAACAAGGCCGGGCGCGGTGGCTCACGCCTGTAATCCTAGCTCTTGGGAGGCCGAGGCGGGCGGATTGCTCAAGGTCAAGAGTTCAAAACCAGCCTGAGCAAGAGCAAGACCCCGTCTCTACTATAAATAGAAAGAAATTAATTGGCCAACTGATATATATATAAAAAAAAAATTAGCCGGGCGTGGTGGCGCATGCCTGTAGTCCCAGCTACTAGGGAGGCTGAGGCAGAAGGATCGCTCGAGCCCAGGAGTTTGAGGTTGCTGTGAGCTAGGCTGACGCCATGTCACTCACTCTAGCCTGGACAACAAAGCGAGACTCTGTCTCAAAAAAAAAAAAAAAAAAATATAAAAACAAGAAAACATAGTTCATATACCTTCTTTTCTTAGAAATCGTTCATGAATAACTCATTAATGGGGATGTTTATTGAGAAGATCAGAAATGAGAATTCTCAGCATATGAAACCTTAATTAAAATCAAAATGTCAGGCCTTGGTAAGGGCATGGTTGAAGAGCTGGGATTGTAGGTTGTTGGAGACCTTCTCCAATCCTCTCTGTGTCCTTTCTTTCTTACTATTCTGCCTCTTCTCTTTCTACTTTTAATGGACTGCCTTGCCTTCTACTCTAGATTTTTACCTTCCTTATAGCTTTTTTACTTGTGTTTTTTTCCCTCATGATTTCATATGAATTCCTGCTCAACCCTCATGGACCCTATTCCGTGTCCTCTTGACATCATCTTTCAACTGCTGCTGACTGGCTGATTTTCTCCATGTCACAAAATGTTCATTCCTAGAAGGGAAACTGTGCTCGCCTTCACCATCTGTTAGAGCAAGCCTTGTGGTCCTCAGGCAGGGACGAGGGGGACTGGGCAGCTTCCCTCAGAAGAGGTTGTGGATATGGACAATCGTGTGTGATAAGTAGTGAGTTTCAGAAGTGGAAAAGACATGAACCTTCATCCTATAGGAGCTCCCAATCTAAAAGAGGGGAAATGGTTCATATAAATAACATAAGTCATGTGAAAAAGCTCTGTGCAAACAGAAAGGTGATATATGGATAAAATTGAGAATGATAATTTGTAATGATAATAACAATAGTAATACTACCTACCATGTGCATATTATTAAATGCCAAGAAATTGTTCCAAGTGCTTTATGCATATATTCTAATTTGATCCTCAAAACAATTCTGTTAGGAAGGGTTTATAATTATAACCATTTTATAGATGATAAACTGAGGCACAGAGAAGTTAAATAACTTGCCCAAGGACACACAGACAGTGACAGAGCTGAGACTGAAACCCAGGAACTCTGGTGATTGTCTATGCTGATAACCACTATGCTAAACTTCCACTGTAAATAGACATTCCATTCCATATTCTTATGATGTGACATATCAGACTTTATATAAGAATAGCTAAAGGCCTGCACATGAATCAGTTTAGTAGTACATGCAAATCATTTTATTTGCTATGTACCATGGAGTCAATGTTTGTGACCACCTCCCAATGCCCAAATTAATATAGAATATATTGACACTTTAATCCTTAATATGTTGAATTTGGAGATGGAGCCTTTGAAAGATAATTTGGTCAGGAAGATGGGGCTCTCATGATAAGATTATGTTTTTATAAGAAGAAACAGAGCTTGCTTCTCTCTCTCTCCCCCCTGCTCGCCCTCTCCCTGCCATGTAAGGACATAACCAGGAAGTAGGCACTGGTGTCTTACCAGACACCAGATCAGTTGGTACCTTGATCTTGGACTTCCCAATCTTTAGAACTGGGAGAAATAACTGTTTGAGCGACCGGTCTGTTGTATTTGTGAAAGCAGGCTGAGTTGACTAAGACACTATGTGACCTAATTGAATATTATTAATGTTATGACTCCTGACAAATGACTTTAGTTCAAGGAAAGATTAAACATGTATAGATTATCTTTAACCCTAAAACCCTGAATCTGAAATGCCCCCAAATCTGAAACTTTTTGAGGGCTGACATGATGCTTAAAGGATTTTTGGATTAGGGATTCTCAACCAGTTAAGTATAATGCGAATATTCCAAAATTTGAAAACATCTAAAATCTGAAACATTTATGGTTCCAAACATTTCAGATAAGGTATTTTTAACCTACATAAGAATGCAAAGATAATGTGGTTCATATGCTTGGATAACATGTTTAGACACATTCATAGCCTTCAGGAAATGGGCATTTGAGAAAATGCACACAGTTTTTCTAGCAACTTAGGCTTACTCTTCCCCAGGAAAGCTGATAGTGCCATGTAAGCAGGATTCACTTGCTTTTTGTTGAGAAGTCACACCAACATGCAATAGAAAATTTCATTTAGTGAGGTTTTGCCAAACATCACTAATATCAGCTCTGCCTAGTTCAAACAAAAGAACTTTCTCCAGCATTTAACCCAAACAACCAGCTGGTGAACAAGTACATTCTATATATGTGGCTACTCAAGTATGTTTTCCAACATCTTTCCTGCCAGGGATGCCATTAGTAGCATAAATATGTCAGTGATAATTTGTTAGTATGCCCTACTAATGACAGAAACTGTTACTATCAAAATGATTAAAAAGGTTGTCTAAGCTATAGCTGTCAACCCAGAAATTTTGAAGAGTTATCTTTGAAATAGGACAATCATGGAAATAGCAAGTGGAACATGAACGTTTTTGGATTTTGGTAGGTATCTGTTTAGCTACATGGAGACCAGAGAAGTCCCATAGATGGCTCACAAGAAGAACCCTATGAGTCAAGTACTGTTTTTTTCACATGGGTATCTTTTAAAAAAAGACAAGGCTTCCATCAATATTTTACACTATTCTAGAAGTACCCATTTTTATTGCTGTGTTTTCTTTTTTTCTTATTTGTATGCATGTCCCACATCTAATATATACAGAGAAATTATTCTTTAAAAACAGAATTTTAATTTTATTGAACTAATACGTAATGTAATCTTTTCGAAGAAAACAGACCCCATTGCATATTTTGTTTGTATTTGTATGTTTCTTATGCATGTAGTTATGTGCCTTGAACAAAGAAAGACATATACAATCATCTCAAGATATACACTGTGTTGCAAGATTCACAAGCAGAAAACAACTCGAGGAAAGATACATTCAGTTCGGAAGCTGGGTCAAGAAACAGTTGAGTAAAAGAAAAAGATATATATTTATAGTATAAAACAAACAAAAGAACCCCATAGTGAAAATTACTTTCATAATATAGGGAAATTGATGACAGTCTACTTGCCGTGGCCCTCAATTCTTTGGCAGTATTTTGATATATTCCAGAGAATATCATTGAAATCTGCTGTGCGTGCAATTCTACTTCAGCTCCTTTCCAACTGGACAAACCTCTCCCTTTTATTTATGAGTTTGATTATAATGTTAACAACAACCACAACTAAACCCAAATAATGTACTGGCTTGGGAATAAGGCATATAAACTGCAAATAAATGTATTTAGGAAGATATTAGTATCTTGAATCAGAAGTTCATGTTAAAATATTGGACTGCCTCTTTGGAAAGGAAGTTGGTTTTGTTACTTTATTTACTTATTAGGTTTTATTGCAGGCTGTATTATATTTTGACATTTCTATAGTGAAAGTGTATTCTGATGCCACTTAGGACTTTGGAGTGGTGCTAAATTTTCGGATTATGGAATAAAACTGCTTTGAAAACATATATTTAAGTCAAATATGGTTTGTCCAGTTTGGTTTAGAAGTGACTTTGCCTGAAGAGGAAATGGTGCAATTCCAGGAAAGAGTAAAGATTTTAAAAAATGGAGAGGAGGAGTTGAACACATTGCTTTTATCTTTTAGAAAGTGCGGCAGGCCGTGCGAGAAATCAAAGGCTGGACAATGCTCCTTCTGCAGAAAATGCAGGCAGGTGAGCAGACAGTGCTGCAGGAAGGTGCCTTGTTTTCTTCAGGCCTCTCTCTGGGCTTAGGAAAGGACTCTAGTACTGCCAAAATACTTCATTTCTTTCTCCCAGGTTCCAGACCCTGCTGTGGTAGCATCCAATACAAACCTGGAAAGCTTGTGTGGAGGGAATTCTTGTCTAACTCTTCAGTGGGCTTTAATATTCCAGTAGGTTGCTGAAAGAAAAGGAAGCAGAGTCTTGGGTACTTGTATCATCTCCTTTCTTATCTACTGTATCCTCCTCTTCTCCTTCTCATTGTGGACTCACAAAATTTGCATTTGGACCTTTAGTCCTGGTCTTTGGGTCTTTTGAATCATGTAAGAATGAAGTCATTAGCCATGGTACTTAAATCTATTCTTACTCCTAAATCTGATCTGTGAAGTATAATTAGGAAGTCCTGTTCTTAGCCCTATTATGAAATAAAAGGTCATTCTAGCATGTCAAATTATTATCCCTTACTCTAAATAATTATTCTCTTCCACTATTAAACTCTTGCTCTGAAATTTAACAACTGCGCAATTTTCATGAATTTGTGAAAGCCATATATGTTATCTCTTACTGACAAGCAGTAATGGCTATAATAGAATAAGTTGAAGTTAGTTGAAAAAAAGTTTATTCAGCAATGAATACATAAACACGATGCAAATGACTGAGATTGTTAATAATTCTTGATCGTACAGATACGGGAATTCTTTTCAAAGGCGATTGAGAAAGAAGTAATAAAAGGATAAGGAGAAGAACCCCTCGAGTTGTTTACTTTGGGGAATTTCTGTTTCTAAAACCTTATCCAGATTATCAGTGCTTTGAAAAGTACCATATGAGTTAAAATGTTGGCCTGATAAAACAGAAAAAGGTCATCAATAATTAAAGTTGTTGATAATATTTGAAAATATGACCAATACTTTCTGTTCCAGACATATTTGGCTTACTTTGGTTCACTGTCTCGGCCACTGGATACTGACACAGAAAGGGCTGATGTAAGTATTTTCAGCTTAGAAATATTTATGGTATAGTCGTGTTATAATGAGTTTGAAAAAAAGCCTGTTTTTAGATATATATAGTCCACAAGCCTTATTAATCTTTTCTGTGGGTAGATGATCTTGAGAGACATTTGGCAGTTGAATCTGGCATGGAGAAAAGCATCTAAGGTTAGGTTAAAATATCTAAATACAGCTGATTCCATAGAAATTAGTGACACGGAAAGTAAAGTTATTGATACACAATTATAGAGAAATCATAAATTCCATTTCTTTTCTTGGATTGTGTGCACAGTATAAAACTTAATAGCAAGCTGAGATTTCTCGTGGAAGGTTCATAACAGGGCAACAGGTTAGTGGGGGAGACATAGCTTATGTTCCTCAAGCACAGTTTGTTGAGGAGATTCCTTGCACTCTCAGCTGCTCAAGAGGAAAACAAAGTGGTCCAGCAAAACAAATCTAGAAGATAATAGAAAAAGTATAAAATTGCTATGCTACACTGCTTCAGCTAAGCTTCCCAAAGTGACTCATATCAGGTAGCACAGATGAAGGACATCACGGTGTTCCGCAAAACGAAGCTACACAAGTGTGTAATGTCACATGTTGGGAAAACTTGAGCACTTTAAATTATAAAATAGAAAATGGGCTATTCCTTTCTTTACCAAAATTTGGTCGCCTACTGTTAGGAAGCCCAGAGATGGAGAATGGAGATAGCTTTTGCCTGTAAGTTCATCTGCAAACCAATAAAGTCCAGTTATAATGGAAAAATGGTTCTGGAATTTTCAGAGTATACGGACTCCTCTGAGTCTGTAGAAGTAGACTTTAGAGTTGTTGGAACAAACACATATACAGTTTGGATTCTCCTTCTGAAGACCTGGCTGTGAAGTGCTCTGCTTCCTGGATCCCCAGGAGTTTGTTCTTGTACATGGTCTTCTCCTCCTCTGTGAAGCATGAGCTGTGCAAATATGCTGTAGACAGAGACCACCTCTGCAAAGAAAATGAAGGAGATGTTGGTAGCTCCTAAGAAAAGTAGAAGCTGTTATACCTGGAGATGTTGGGGCCCTGGAAATGGGGCCAACAATGCAGGACTGAGGAGATGAATAGGCCAGAGGCAAGGTGGAAGGGACGGGTTCATACTTGACTAAGGAAAGACTCAGAAGCATATTGTTGGGCTCAGAATTACTTCAGAGAAGAAAGTACGTAACAGCTGAAAGTAAGGAAAGATAGCTAAGTCGAAGCATGTTTTGTAAAGTTAAGAAGTATAAGAAATTAATTTTTTGATACAATGGATTCCTTTAAGAGTGTCAGGTGGTCTAACAAAGAGATATTTCTGGCAATAATATCACTAAGGGAAGGCATTTAAGACTGACAAGACAACTGACATATGTTTGACCCATTTATGAAAAAAATACTGAAATAAAACGAAAGGTCTCATAGTGAAGGGAATGCTTTTTAATCAAGAACTTTATTATTTAAGATTCCCCCCCACACACACACACTGGAAAATACAGAAAATTATTTAAAAGTCAAATCACTCATATTCATGGATAATTACTATTAACATTGTGATATATTTCCTTCTTCTATTTTTTAATGCATACTTTAGCTCTTTCCTTGATATTCTATGGAAA
The DNA here is from genome assembly GCF_040939455.1 of Microcebus murinus. NCBI lineage: Eukaryota > Metazoa > Chordata > Mammalia > Primates > Cheirogaleidae > Microcebus > Microcebus murinus. The sequence goes on along the minus strand of NC_134114.1, from coordinate 89,698,740 downwards.
TAATTTTATATCCCATATTATATGCTTTTTCCACATAAATTATTTGTAAAAATGATTTTAAATGATGTGTTGTTATATTACATCATATGAATACACAAAATTTACTTAGCAGGTTGAGGTGGGAGGATTGTTTTAGACCAGGAGTTTGAGACCAGCCTGGGCAACACAGCAAGACCCTGTTTCTAAAAAAACAAAAAAACTTTTAAAAAATATTAGACAGGCATTGTGGTGCATGCCTGTATTCCCAGCTACTCCGGAGACTGATGTGAGAGGATCACTTGAGCCCAGGAGTTTGAGATTACAATGAGATCCTGTCCCCTCAAAAAAAGCTATTATCCTGTTTTCTCACATTATTTCTATTTTATGCTTTTATCATCAATGTCATGATAATTATACCTTTGCTCAAATAAAAGCTACATTTTGGAATTATTTTCGTAGGTGTGATTTCTAGTTACAGACTATTAAGTCTTAAAATGTATTGAAAAGATTCTTGTTTTATCTTAAATTTTCATAGTTCTTTTTTCAAAGTTACACAGCTGTTTACAGGAGATCCTATCTCTTTCCCTGTTTAACCATATGGAGTATTTAAATTTCAAAGTCTTTGTTATTTAAAAGAAAAAATGGCATCTCCTTTGAAGTGTTTTCTTTGACTATCACTAAGGTTAAACATTTTTCATATATTTTATTCAGGTATCCATTATACGTTTATGAGGATCTATCATGTCTCAGGATCTAGGAACACAGCAGAAAAAAAAATTCTACATCTTATGAAACTTACATGCTAGAACAGCGGTCCCCAACCTTTTTGCCACCAGGGACCAGTTTCATGGAAGACAATTTTTCTGTGGACTGGGGGTGGGGGATGGTTTGGGGATGATTCAAGTATATTATATTTATTGTGCATTTCATTTCTATTATTATTACATTGTAATATATAATCAAATAATTATACAACTCACCATAATGCAAAATTTAATGCTGCAGCTGATCTGACAGGGGGCGGAGCTCAGGCAGTGATGTGAGCAATGGGGAACGGCTGTAAATACAGATGAGGCTCCCATGGCTCCCCTCTGCTCACCTCCTATTGTGCTGTCCAGTTCCTAACAGGCCAGACCGGTACTGGCCTGCAGCCCAGAGGTTGGGGACCACAGTTCTAAACAATATAGACCACGAAGTAAACAAGACAAGGTAATGAGATTAAAAAAAGTAATGGTGATGCCTACTTTTGAAAGGCTGGTTGAGAAAGACCACTCTGAAAAGGTGATGTTTTGACAGAAATATTCATGTAGTAAACAGACAAGCCATGAGAATATTTGGGGCAAAGCATGCTGTGCAGGAGGTCCAGTAGGGCGATATCTTTGAGACAGCAGAGGTCTAGTATTTTAAAAAAAAAAATTTATTTTTAATTATTGTGGTTGTATATATTAATATCCATGGTGTACACTTGATGTTCTGATACAGGCATACAATGTATAATCAAGTCAAGGTAATTGGGGTATCCATCATCTGAAGCATTTGTTGTATTATATATTTGACAATTGTGAGGAGGATGGCAGGTGGAGAGGCAGGGCGGTAGATCATGGAGGGAAATGACTTTAGATAAGTAGCTGGGGACAGGATGGTATGGACAATGTTAAAGACTCAGAGTTTTATTGGAAAGTCTGTTCTTTCCCACTTTTTCAGTACTTCCTCTGTCATGTATTAAGAGTTCGTGTGTGTACGAGTCTGTTTCTGGATTCAATCTGTTCTACTCCGTTTGTCTATTCCTGTCTTAATACACATTGTCTTACTTATTTTGGTTTTAAAATAAATCGTGATATTTGGCATTATACTCACAATCTTGTTCTTTTCCTTCAAGCATGTCTTGCATACATTACACTTTCATATAAATTTTAGAAACTAATTCATCAAGATCAGCATCTGTGACAATAACAATAAAAATTGGCTGGGATTTGGTTGAGAATATATTGAAACTATAAATTGATCTGGGAAGAATAAAATCTTTAAAATAGTCTTCCAATCCATAAATATGGTACTTCTCACAATTTATTAAGATCTTTTTAAATGAAGATCAGTTTCTCAGTAAAGTTTTATAAGTTTTCCTGCAGAGGTCTTATGTGTGTTTTGCTGTTTATTACTGTAACATAATATATTTTATGCCATTATAAGTAGTATCTCTTTATATTTCTTTTTCAGTTTATTCTATATTAAAATAAAATTTATTTTTATAAAGAGATTTGGAATCTAGCAATCTCAATAAAATTTATTATTAAATCAAATAATCTACTTGTAGATTTTAGAAATTCTGCATTCTGTCATGATCCAAGAATAATGAGACTATTGTTTCTTCTTACCTAATCCTTATACCATTATTTCCTTTTCTTCCATTACTGAACTGAGTAGAACCTCTAGTACCATATTCTCATCTTGTACATACTCACAAAAGAAATATTTTTAATGTTTAATCATTAATTATGATATATAGATTTTTGAAAATAAAATGTATCTACCTTTTATCAGATTAAGAACTGGCTTTTTTTTCCTACTTTGCTAAAAAGTTTTTTTCTATTAATAGCATATTCATTATGATTTTTAGTTTTACTGCTTTAAAAAATTATATGTATTGATATAATTTTTCCTTTAATAATTATTGATTTTCTAATGTTTAAATCAAAGTTGCATTCTTGATATATAATTAATTTGGTTATGATGTGTTATGCTTTTTTATATTATTTTTTCATTTGCAATTTTTTTAAAGATTTTTTGCATATATGTTCATAAGTGAAAATGGCCAGTAATTTTGCTTTGTTATCATTTTCCTCATTGGCTTTTGGTTTTAAGATTATGATGTTCTTCTAAAATGAGTTGGATGTATTACCTCATATTTAAATTTTCTAATAAGACTGTGTAAGAGGAAATTTTTATAACCCATGAATTTTTGGAAGAACTTTCCAGTGAAGCCATGTAAGACTAAAGGTCTGTTTGTGAAAAAAAAGTTTACTGAAAAACAAAATGAAATAAACTGCCTATCCCATTTAATGGTTAGAGGAAAACTCAGGATCTCACTTAATCTTTCTCCCTATCTTCTCACTCTTTTGATTTTCAGTAAGTTACCATTTTAATGAAAATTGTCCATTTAAAATTCCAAATTTATTGTCATAAGTTTTAAAAAATATTCCATATCATTAGTATCTATAGTATCAAGGGTAATAATGATTTTTATTCATAATATTGTTTATTTGTGTCTTCTTCCTTTTTTATGATCACTTTCTGTGAAGTTCATTTATAATTATTTTTAATTAACCACTTTTAGTTATTCTCCTCTATTTTCTATTCTGTTAGAATTTTTTGTATGATCTTTGAGGTTATTTTGCTTCCCTTTTATTTACCTTCTTGAGATAAATACTTATTCATTTTCAAACCTCATTTCTTTCTAATATATCCATTAAAATCTTTACACTTTTCTCTAAAAAACTTCTCTGACAAAGGACTACTTCAGCTTCATCCCAAAATTCTGTTTCCTGTTATAATTTATTTTTGACTCATAGGTTACTTATGAATACTTTTTGTAATTTCTAAATATGTAGAGATTTTTTAGCTATCCTTCTTCAAAAATTGATTTCTTGATTAATTATATTATGGTCTGAAGCAATCCTCTGTGTGATTTCAGTCCTTTGAAATTTGTTGGATTTTACTTTATGATTGAATATTGTCATTTTAAAAAATTGTTTTACATGTCCTCTTGTAACACATATTTATTCTGCAGTTGTAGACTATAGGGTTCTATATATATTTAGTAGGTCAATTATGTTTCTTGTTTTTGTTCCTCTTATATTTCTACTTTTTTTCTTTTCTTTGAGTTGCTGAGAATTATGTGTTAAAATCTTTGTGTACATATTTATCAATTTAACTTTATTTTGAGGTTCTTCCATTAGGAATAAGAATATTTATAATTGTTATATCTTCCTGGTGAATTGAACTTTCTGTAGTTATTAATATAGGCACACCTATTTTTATCTTTCAGTTTATTAATCTTTGTTATTTAACTGGATCATTTAGACAATTTACATTTACTATCATTACTGATATATGTAGAGTTAAATATGATATCTTTTTTTTTTCCACCTCTCTACAAGGAATTTATTTATGTTTTCAAAAAATGCTTTCTTGTACCACTCATGCTAACTAAAGAATGAATTTAAACACAGAAGTGTCTAGTACATTTTCCTTTCTTGACTGGGTATAGTTTATTTATTTATTTATTTTTAATTTTTTTATTTTAGCATATTATGGGGGTACAAGTGTTAAGGTTACTTATATTGCCCATGCCCCCCTCCCCCCTCAAGTAAGAGCTTCAAACATGTCCATCCCCCCAAAATAAGATATCTTATTTTGTGTTCTTCAGTTGTGCTTATTCTGTATTTTTTCTTTTCTTCCTTTCTTGCTTATAGATTATTTATTATATTTTTTTCTCTGTAATAGTTCTATATATGTAGTTTATATTATTTTCATAGTTATCCTAAATTTATAGCATACATTCTTAGCTTATCACAGGCTATGGTTAATCTGTATTTTTATCCTCCTCTTGGATAATACAAGAATCATTTTACCCTGAATATCCAGCCCTTTGAGGTCCCAGCTTAATCCAGGGTGTATTTTCTCTGACACTCATGAGCTTGAACAGACTTTAGGTCATTATTTCTTATAACTTTATGATGCTTAACTGTAGCCCAAGTTTGCAGATTTGTGAAAATGACCTAAGGGCAAAAGCAATGACAGTCCTCTTAGAATTTTGTCCTCCCAGACTTTGGCCTGATAGTTCTCTGCTATCTGGGCAGCTCTTCAAAGCTTTTAAGGTTTTTTTATTATACCACAAATACTGACGTACATGCCGAGCTTGGTGCAAGGCACTGGGGATACAGTGATGGATGGAGTAGACACAGCCCCTGTCCTCAGGGAACTTCAGGTTAGGCAAACTCACTGAAGGGGAACTCAGTTTAGAGAAGTTAGTGAAACTTCAAACAAAGGTAAATAAAACATGAACTATATTCTCATGAGCATTTACCTCCATAATGAATAACATCAATAATAAACTTCTTGAGTGGACACTTCCCTCTTTTAAAAACATTAGTGGTTATGATGAGTTTGAGTCCAATTGGATCAAGCTTGTAAATATAACAAGATGCTCCAATATGTGGTTCAAACATTTTGAACTTCCCAGAATGTAATTAGGTACAGAATATACTTATCTCAAAATCCTACTTTATAAACTTTTGGAATTATTGTTATAATTTCTTAAATATTTTCTCCACTTTTGAGACCAAGGTCACAAAACAGAAAAACAACTGTGCATCAGAGAGTGGTAAGGGTGCATGTGTTTGTCAGATCAAATGCACACTCTTCATAGGCCTTCATCCAAGGTAGATGCAGCTGGTGTAAGGCACTCTGAATGTGCTGTGTTCTGATTCAGCTGGCTTCTCCAGTAAATACGTGTTCTTTAGTGTCTTTCATGTGAATGGCAGATTTGCAAACATTGTCACAGCATCTTTCTCCCAGGTCCTTAGCACAGAGCTCCTAAAACCCTTGGACTTTACATTTTTTGTTTGAGATCCCTAATGATATGACTCATGGTGGGAGAGAGACAGCTTGTAGCTTCATGATGGAGGTTGGTGGCCAGAAAAACTGTTAGAGGGTTAGAACTTTCAGTTTTAGCCCCAGGATGGAGAGAGGGCTGGAGATTGAGTTCATTCACCAATGGGCAATAAAGCAATGATTTAATCAATCATGCCCACATAATGAAGCCTGGATCCAAATCTTTACACAAGGTTTGAGGAACTTCCAGGCTAGTGAACCTATCAATGTTCTGGGAGGGTAGTGTGCTCAGAGAGGGCATGGAAGCCCTGTGCCCTTCTTCTTCCCATATTTTTCTCTATGCATCTTTTCCATTTGGCTGTTCCTAAGCTGCATCCTTCATAATGAACCAGTCATTGCAAATAAAGGACATGTGTGGGTTCTGTGAGTGGGTCTAGTGAATTATGAAACCTGAGGAGTTTGGGGGATTCCCAATTTGGAGTTGGACAGGGAGAATCACCCAATTTGCAGCCAGTACCTAAAAAAGGGACACTCTTGTCCCCACACTTAACCTGTGGGGTCTGTGCTAACTCTAGGTAGAATCAGAATTTAATGGAATTATTGGACACCCAGTTGATGTCAGAGAATTGGAGAACTGGTTGTCAGGAAAAAACACAGTGTTCAATGCCTGTTGGTTGAATGAACTATTGAGTCAATAGCTGATTGAATAAGTAAAATCAAATCTATGCCCTTTTAGAATTAAAGTTGCTATTTCAGTTTCAGAAAAAAAGGTATTTTAAAAAATGTATGGTTTAGAAATATTAAGTGAATATAGGAGAAAAGTTGGTACAAAAAATGTATCCCATTAGAATGGAGAAGGAAGACAATTTGTTTTCTCTTGATATATTAAAAGTAGTAAACTTTTTCTCCTATATTTGTGAAAAATTTTGGAATTTTTATTTAACTTTTTCTTTGAAGATCCGACTTTCCCCATATGCTTAGAAAGGTTATGACCACCTTGTGATTGGATAAATATTTATTTACATTATCTTCTAATTTGTTAGTTTTTTTCACATTAAATATTTTTTGGTATAAGGTGTGTTTCATGTGAAACAAAATGGATTATTTTTCCCAAATAGCCTAAAAGTTTACCAGACTAATCTGTTGAAATTATCTTCTAATGTTCTCTATTCATTTGTAAACCTCCTTTAATTTTATGTGTTATTACTTGTATTAGCATACTAACTTGTTATACTGTTATAGCATATTTTAATCTACTTGAGACCAGTCTCTATTTATTACTCTTAAAAATCAATATGAGTACTTTAAAATTTGCAACTTTTTAATATTGATTTAATAAGAAATGATAGGAGCATATTTATTCATAATTATAATGCAAAATACTGCCCTTGATTCATTTATGTTCATGGAAAAATGAAAACACTAACAACACTTTTCCATGCCTATAATTTAAGACATATTATTCATTTAAAGATATAAATATTGTTGGCCTAAAGCAGACTAGAGGCACACATTGAAACACACACTTTTTAAAAAATATATGCACTTTATTCATTTGTTCTGAGTATCCTAAAACAAAAGCATGAAGAAATAAGATCTATAATTTCTCTTTGAATGTGTAAAAGACAGAAAATATGGGTTACACAAATTTAATTCTAGACAAATTATTGATGCTATTACAAATACTAGTAAAGAAGGCTTCTGTCATATAATTTTAAGTTCAGCAATAGAATGTATTTTCTGGATTTTTGTTCATTTTCAGAACGTGTGATGTACCACTCAGATAACATATTTATTTTGTAATGGTCAATAAAAGAGTATTAAAGGAAGAAAGTCTAATATAGATAATTTTAAAAATCCATTGACTGATTTTGACAGGAGCTTAATTAAGAAATCTTGTGCTATTGTCAGAAGCCTGTATACTAAAATTGGAAAGAAATCTATTAATGTTTATGTGATCAAATAAGATACATTCTTTTTATTCAGGCTGACAATTCTGACACAATAATAAATAATCTTTTAAAGATATATTAAAACATAGCACATAACCTGTTCTTCATAATACTGTTTAATTCAAGAGCGAATGTGTTTCAGGTTGCTTTAGATGTTCTCTGATCAAAAAGGATCCTAGTAAAAATTATGATGGATATGTAGTTAAGCTTACATCATCATTTAAAAAATCCTCCATCAGGTTATTTGTCTGCCGTTAGTCTGAGATTTTCAATCAATTTAAGAGCTCTATTAGGAAAGTCAGAAATCCTCTTCCTGATGTTAAATTTATATTCAGAGTTTGTAAGAGAGTCATTTAAAGAAAGGCTTTCTGGACTGACCCTGCAGTTAATGCCCTGTAGTTACTGTGGAGAAATGAGACAGTGATCTGAGGAAAAATTTTTCTTTTAGGATCAGCACATTCATTATTTGTGACAGTCAGAACTTCTAAGACACTGTGTTCCAAAAAGAACATCTGGGCAAAGATTATGTGTAAGAAAATAAGATACTCAAACTGTTACCTTATAGATCTGAAGACACATTTATTGTTTGTTATGATCATGTAGCTTAATATTTGTGCCATTTGTGCCATTTAAAAAGATCCAGATTCATATAGCTTATGCAGCATGAAAACTAAGTAATATTTTTTCAAAAGTGCTGGTTAAAAATTATTCTATGGAAATTTGAAAAAATGGTTTTTGAGGAACCAATGTTTTAATTTTTATATTTAGGATAAGAACTCATTTTGAAGAAATATGTGCTATGCCACCAATTTGTGTGTTTGAAGTAATTAAGGCTGAGGCACATACAGATAGGACAATAAGAAATTCTAACATGAATTGAAAAGTTCAGAAAATATATAGACATAATTTTAATTATTCAATTTTAATCATACAGAATATTCCTGAGATCAAATAGTTCTTTTTGAACACGATTATCCTTGCTTTCTTGAAGTACGTTTGTCAGAAAAACCTGATGTTCTTAATTAATTTTTAAGAGATCTCAGTTACCTAAGAAGCTGAGAAAGAACCAATATACAAATCAATTCAGGAGGCATGCTCAAGTTCTCAGGGCTTCAGGGAAGTAAGTTTATAAGGTTGAAAAGATCCTTTTTATCATCCACCCCACTTGATGCCGTATTCCTTTTGTACTTTCCCTTTGACTGGACGTTATAGACATCCGATTATCTCTCTCTGCAGAGTGTCAAGCTCCCAGATAGCCGCCATGAGTGTGAATCATTTCCTGTAGATAATAAAAAGGCAATTTTCAAGTAGTGAAACCAAGGTGATGTTGAAGGAAAATGCTCTAAGGAATCCTAAAATATTGAACAAAGGGAGACAATTGAGGTTTAGGGCATAGAACCTGTTTGAACTTATCAAGCATGGTCTGTGGGGATTTATTGAAAAACCAGAGATGCTATGGAGAGTCATGGTCTTGGCTGCAAAACTACAGAAAGGATATATTTATATTGCAATATTTTAAATAGGAAAAAAGCTGTGTATGACAGTAGTTCGTCAAAAATGTGTATTTGAAGATTCAACACCTTGCCATTAACAGACACATATTTAGGACATGGAAATCATTAGTTAGAAACTTGCCCTGTTTCATACCTGATTTCAAAATATCAGAATTAACAGTAAAAAGTACACACATGCATTGTAAGACCTGAAATTCCATGCATTGTCTCGACATCTTTGTGTCTCACAGGGTTCCAAAGGCTTAGCTATGAGTTCCCTGCGGTCGCCAGGTATGCCCTGTCAGGCAGCAAAATTATCCAAACAAGACGATCATATTCTCCCATGGGAATCAAGGGTCATCTCACCCTCTTGTCACTGCAAAGCCAGCTTCCCACAGCCCCTGCTAGTTCATGCGCTCAAATGTAAGCCTCATATATATCCCTGCATGGTGTACAATGTCCTCCTACCCCAGGCTGTGAGTTTACGTGACCAATAAACTGTTGATCTCATCTGTCTAGCACTGGGTGTTGTGCACTTGGGCAGCTAGAACCTTTTAGGGCCTGAGATCCCTCCTTCAACAATGGAAGGGGATCAGAATAGCCTGTAGACATAACCTTTGGTGTTTCTCTTACCCTTTCCCAAATACATGCTGGTAGCTCTTTAAGCTTTAGCCAGGCCAAATAAAGAGTCTCTTAGGAAGTTGTTGTTGTTTTTTTTTCCAGTCTGTGCAATGATTTGTGCTAAGTTCTCTCAGCGCATTGCACCACACTATTCTTCCTCTGCCTATAAAAGATAGTTCGTTAAGTTTTAATCCAATAATGTAACAGAGAAGAAACAACAGAGACAAAACAGTTGAAGAAATCATTATGCTTTGTATATTTTTTCCTTGAATACAGTCCAAATTGGACTGTTTAGAAATCAGTTTCTAAGAAGAAAGACTACTTTTAAAAAATAATTTTTATGAACCCTTGTTAGTATGCAGTGGAGCAGAACTCTGTGACACTATATGAAGAAAATAAATCATTCTGTTTATCAAAGCTTGTAGTTACCAGTGACAGTGAGAATGGGAGTTAAGTCCATAGATTAGGGGTTGCAAACTCCAATAGTGACAGGAACCAGGCAGGTAATTAAATGGGTGAAGCAGAGTGGATGGTGATCTAATTTTAAATGTTGGCAACTAATTAAAATGTCTAAAAAATACTATATAAGCCAAATAAAACACATCTGCGGACCACATGTACAAGGCTGACCCTAAAGCAATTTTAAGAAATCCTACTCATTGTTCAAGGCCTGCGCTGTATGCCTGCCTTTCCAAGAATCTTATTATAGCTAAGACAGTCTGGGCTGATCCTGACCTTCTTAGAGCTTTTTATTGAGTTAGTAATAAAAATTACAAACTATAGTGCCTTTGCCCTCTCAGTGTCTCCTCAGTGGTGCTTTTATTCCCATTCGACTGTTGAAGGTCGTTGGGGACAGAGACTGTGTATTATGTTGCTCTCATTCTTCTTACACTGTCAGCACTTTATGAGTATTCAGCAAATAATGATGATAATAATAGTAGTAGCTGGCATTAATAAGGCTGTTTTCATGAGTCAAACACATTTCTAATAGCGTATACATATATCAATTAATCCTCACAGTGATCCTGTGAGAGCAGTGCTGGTATCGTCCCACTTTAATGACAAAAAACTAAAGCACAGAGAAGTTGAGTGACTGGCCAAGGTCACACAGCTGTTGAAGGGTGGAGCCAGTAAATGTGGTCAGCCTAATGCCACAGCCATGTTCTCTGAGTCACTGTGCTGAGGAAATGAATTAACTCCATATAATGAACTCAGGAATTTCAAAGTTTTTTTGGTACAAAAGTGATTACGACAGCATTTATAAGTCTTAAGATGGGAGGCTGAGACACCATTCTGTTTTATTCCCATTCGTTATTCCCTTTCTGTCTTTTGTCCATTTTTAAATCCTAATAAGAAATGAAATAACAGAATTAACGCAGTCATGCCCATAAGATGTCAATATAGCCAGGAAATTTGTTCAAAAATCTGTTCAAAATTAGGTGGAATATTAATTCAATTCATCTGTCTGGTAATTTCGTGTGTGCAACTCGCAGTTTAACAACCAAGTAGGAAATATTGAAAAGTTTTGTGAAAATCCTCAGTGGTGAGAAAATTTCTCTTTCCATAAGTGACTGCTGTGAATAAATTGCTAGTGGAACACACAGAGAGATGGTCTCAGGGTTGGGTCTGACTCTTGCCTTGTTAGTGTCTTGTCTCTACGTGGCATAGTATCTATTCATGCATTGAGCCTTCTCACTGTATATTCAGTATTATACAAACACTGGAGGATTTGTGAGAGCAAGTTGGTCTAGATATTATTTTGCTAATTTTTACTATTCTTTGATTGCATAATAGAGTTCATGTATAATACACAAACAATGACTGTGTTTTCCCTCTCTCAATTTTTTGAGTATGTTCTGACACCATTTGAGAATCGGTTGGCTCTCTGGCTACTGAGAAAAGTCTTAACAGTTTGATTTTTAGTGCCAGGACATATACACTATAGGAAGCTAGAGAAAAGCACAAACATAGGATCCTTAGTCCCATCCCTCCCAATTCCTTTCCTGGCCAGAATAACTTCAAATATGTCCGTTCAGTTGCAGACAGCTGAGGCACATGGCCTTTGGACACAGCCCTTTGCATGGCTGTGGACATGAGGCCCCTTTGATGTCTGTCTTCAAGGCTTCCCACTGGTGCTCAGGCTTAAATCCCACCTTCACTCAACCATGTACGTCTAGACCCAACATTTCACCTCGCCACGCCACCATAGATTCCGGCCCTTGTGCTGGCAATCAAACCTTGTCTGTCTTCAGTCCCATTCCCTCAGGACTGTGTGTTCTTTGAAATGATAATAGGTGCTAATGGAATAATTTGGTAGACTAATCTCTGACAATGTTACTCTTCTCAGGTAAAAGTCAATTTTAGCCTAGTTGAAATGCACAGCACCTTTAGAAGGTCTTTAAGGAGTGACAGGAAAATTAGAAATTTCTGACAGACCAATCAAGAGGAGATATTTTGGTGAGTGAGGCCTTTTATAACTCTTCAACTTATGCCAGCTAAGTAGAGAGCAGCTCCTCCTAACTCTTGATGTGCTCTGATTCGTGTAACAGTAAACCGGTCATTAATCTCTATCTTGCACACACACACACACATACACACACACCCAGGGACGCACTCTCTCTGACCCTTTCTTATCCCCCACAAGGTGTGTAAACATTAACTCACTTATGGACTGATTGAAAACATAGCAGTGAAAAGATGTGAATTCAAATAGCATGACAAAAAATGAATTAAAATTTTTATCCAGTTTAATTTGACATTTAAAAATCTTTTAAAATTCCATCACTGAAAACTAGTATTAGTTAATACGTATTATCAAGATATATTTATGGAATTCAAAATCTGGCATGCAGAGAGGGAGGTGCAAGAAGGGAAACTGACATGTATTTTGCTCCCACTGTGTGCGATGCCCCCTGCATAATGTTTTATGTAATCTCATACACTAATTCTGTGAGGTATTATTATATGCTTTTTAGATAATATGAAGCTGAGACTCACGGAAGCAGAGCAACACAGTAAGATCATACAAAGAAGGATTCTCTTCAAGATTTGAACACAGCTGACCCTTTCAGTAGTGTCATGCTGACAGATAGAAGCATTTTCAGAATGTGAGCAACACAGAATTTCACTAGGTAAAGAGCTGTCTTATTTATAACACATATGACTATCCTGGTGTTGAAAATATAAACAAAAGCAAAACAGTAAAATCCAGAGAAAAATAGGCAAAGGAAGAGAATTGATAAATCATAAGATAAACTAGCCAGTATCTAAACCAAAAGTTCTACTTCAATAATATGTAAAGAAATTCAAGTTACATAATAATCATAGTTTTCACCAATCAATTTGATAGACTCTAAAAATTATATTAAATTCCGGAAGGAAGTAAATTGTCCATAAATGCTAATGGATAATTTGGTACCTCTATCAACAGAAATTTGTCAGTATATATCAAAAGCATGGGATCAAATTATCTTTCTCAAAGAAACATACTTTATGAGAATAATCAGGGAATCACACACACTAAAGTTTATGTTTACAGATGCATAATCTGATAAAGCTCCAAAACTTTCAACAACCAAAATATTTCACCGTTGAGGAATGGTTAAATATATTTTTTATGCCCATCGATGAATGTTATGCAGTCATTTAAATGGTCACAAAACAAGGTTAAGTAAAGAAAAAAAATTAATAATATATGTGTGCATGCCCACATAAATATATTAATTTGTAAAATGCTACATATTCCTATATAAGACAGCCTATAAAATGTTATTAATATTTGAACAATGTTTATGTACCTGAAGATGCTTTTAATATTCAACTTTACACTTTGAATTTTGGACAATTGGCATGCATTATTTTAAAAGTATTTCATAGGTAAATGTGATGGTAGTAAAAGAGAGAGGTTGCATGTGCCATGACAACATTGGCCATTGGTTTGCTACAGGCTAAAGGCAGAAAGCCCACCAGTCCTGATTTTCCTCAATTTTTAGGTATATCACAACAATATGGCCCTGGCAAACAAGAGCCAGTGTTTCTATGCACTGACAGGGGAAAAGGAGAAGAGTGACAAGTGCTTCTCGAAGCTGGAAAACCAGGATTGGTGCTGGGACTTCATGACAGGCATGCAAAGCCACTCACAGGAGAAGCAAAGGTGCAGTAAGAAATCTCGATGCTGCCCTAGCCTGGAAAACAGCATGCTCTGCTGCATCTGTGGCCACGGTGCTGCCTGTGCTAGGTCTCAGGAACTCCCCATAGCTTTATTTCCTTGAGGAAGGTAAAAGAGAATCAACCACCTCTCTGTACTAGCCTAAAGGCCTCTAGGCCTGCTGGGCAAGGGCACTTATATGAGAATCACTCTCAAGTGGCTGACTTAGGTTGAGGTCTTTTGTGTTGGGGCAGCTGCATGTTCTGGCCTCTGTGGCCATCCCAAGAGCCTCTGAACCCAAGAAGCTTTTCTAGTGTTTTCCAACCTCTCTGCCAAGCTATGGAATGAGAAATAAATAGCAAAGTTTTTTTCATATTAAAGTGTGAGAATTCTGCTTCTGTCCCTAATGGTAACAGAGACTGGATTTGCTCATTCACCTTAAACACTAAAAATCCAGACAAAATACATCAAGCAGTGGATTGCAGGAATAGGACAGAGCAGGGAATTGATCCCTGAGAGAGGGGAAACAAACAAGATAAGTACCAATGATTCTCCCACTTTACTGCTTGGAGGAAGTTTCCATGCCACAGTGCTGGAAGAGGGAAGACGGGGAGTCCAGGAGTGTCCCTGAGTTGGAGAGGCAGACTGCAAAATTCCATGAGGCCTAGATGGAGGCAGTTTGCAGGGCAGAGTATCAGAGAGGAAAGAACTACACACACACACACACACACACACACCCACAGAGCTGCACAGTTTTGGAGGCCTACACGGGGTTTCCCTTGAGTCTTCAGCTGATTCTGATCAGTGCATGTTCTGAGGAAACAACTTGAGGCCAGGGAGAGAACTATGAGAAAGGCAGACAGAACAATTCACAAAACTTGCACAGGACCATGACTAGATCATGTTCTACACAGCAAGGAGAAGACTTGCAATGCATGAGAAATCAGGTAGAGTACTCAAAAGGGCCTTTGGTAGTGGGCCAAGTCAGTCTAGAATAAAAATCTGTTCTGGTTCCACCTAAGCAAGTTAAAAAGCCTTGAAAGGATTAAACTGTTTCTCAGTACCTTATCTGTACTCCAGAACAAAGTTTGAGTGTGAAAACTCCAACATTCAATAAGGTAAAATTCACAATGTCTGGCATTGCATCCAAAATCATGCAAAGGAGCAGGGAAATGCAGCCAATAATGGGAAAAAATGAGACAGAAATGACACAGATGGTAATAGAATTAATAGACAAGGGAATTAAGAGTCATTATAAATAGATACCACATATTCAAGAAGGTAGATGAGAGAATGAGCATATTAAGAAGATATATGGGAGACATGAAAAAACATTTGAACTTGAGATTAAAAAATGCATGTCTGAGATAATATATTAGATGTAATTAATTAACCACAGGCCAGGCATTGCAGAATAAATGATTAGTGGTTATATGGACATGATAATAGAAATGATACAAACTGAAAACCATAGGGAAAAGAGACAAAAAGAATCTACATCAGTGAGCTCTGGACAACTTCAAATTTTCTGATATATGTGTAATAAGTTCCCAAAAGAGAAGAGGAAAATACAGAGAAACTATTTGAAAAATAATAGCTGAAGAGAATAAGACAAGCCAGAGACTTGGAGAAAATATTTGCAAAATGACATCTGATAAAAGACTTTTATAAAAAAAATACAAGAAATTCTTAAAACTTGACAATAAGAAAACAACTGAATTAAAAATGGGCCAAAGAGCTAAACTGACACATCACCATAGAAGATACACAAATAGCAAGTAAGTATATGAAAAGATGCTCAACAACATATGTCATCAGGGAAATTCAAATTAAAACAACAATGAGGTTATTTTAACTGAACACCTATTGGCCAAATTTCGGCATACTGAAAATACCAAATGCTGGTGAAGATGTGGAACAATGGGAACACTCATTCATTGCTGGTAGTAATGAAAAATAGCATAGCCATCTTAGACCAGCAGTTTGTCAATTTCTTTAAAATCTAAATTTACCATGCTATCTAGCAATGCTATCTAGCAATTACACTCACTGGTATTTACCTAATTCAACTGAAAACTGATTCCACACTGAACCTGTGTGTGGAGTTTTATTCATAACTACCAAAGTTGGAAGCAACCAAGATGCCCTTCAGTAGGTGAATGGATAAATAAGCTCTGGTAAATCCAGACAACATAATACTATTCGGCACTAAAAAGAAATGAACTATCAAGCCATAAAAAGACATAAGAAAACTTAAATTCATATTAATAAGTTAAAGAAGCCAATATGAAAAGGCCATATACTATATGATTCCAACTACATGACATTCTGCAAAAGGCAAAAGTTGGAAAACAGTAAGAAGATTAGTGCTTGCCAGGAGTTAGGAAGCAGGGAGACATGCATGGGTAGAGCACAGAGGATTTTTAGGGTAGTGAAAATACTATGTATGATACTACAATGTGGACATGTATCAAACTTTTGTCAAAAAACATAGAATATACTACATTGAGTAAACCCTAATATAAACTATGGGCTTCGAGTGATAATGATGTGTCAAAGTAGGCTCGCTAGTTGTAATAAATACACCACCCTCATGAGGGATGTCCATAAAGGGGGAGGTTGTATGTGTGTGGGAAAAATGTGTACATAGGAATTCTCTGTATGTGGCACTCAATTTTCTGTGGACCTAAAAGTGTTCCCAAAAATAGTTTATTAATTTTAAAAAGCTGGCAAAATTTTTCCAAATTTGATAAAAATGATAGACTCAGAGGTTCAAGAAATTCAGGGTCTAAACACACACGAAAGAACTACAGCACAAATATCCTAATCAAATTGTTCATAACTAGTGATATGGAGAAAATCTTAAAAGCACACAGAAAAAATAAAGATACACTATGTATGTAAGCAAAAAGATAAGAATGAGAGCAGACTTTTTCTCAGCAATAGTGTAATCCAGAAAAAAGGTAACATCTTTAAAGTATTTAAAGAAAGAAATCTGTCAATATAGAATTCAATGTTCCATGAAAATATCTTTGAAAAAGAAAGGTAAAATAAAGTCTCCTTCAGAAATACAAAAGCTGAAAGAATTCACTAGTAGACTTGGACTCCAAGAAATGATAAAGGAAGTTTTTTTAGGCAGAAGGAAAATGTTACTGGATACAAATCTGGGTATACACAAAGGAAAAAAAATCACTGGAAATGACAAAATGTGGGTAGATAAAGGATTATTGTGCTTTTCTCTTATTTAAAAAATCTCTTTAAAATATAATTGTTTCAAATTAACAAGACTTTATTGTGAAGTTTATAATATATGCAGAAATAAAATGAATGATTACAACAGGACAAAGGCTGAAAGAGGGGAAATGGAAGTACAGTGTGGGAGGGCTCTTTGTAGATGAAGTAGGTTAGCTTTAATTGAATGGGATCAGCATAGATATGTTAAATTGGACACCAAATACAGGAAGTATGGGGAAAAAGTGATTAAATTGCACTTTATTGAAATTAAAATGTTTATTTTTCTAAGGACTGTTACAGAAATGAAAAGGCAAGTCATTGACTGGAAAAACTAGTTTCAAAACATATATCTGGCAGAGGACTCGAATCTAGACTACATTAAGAACTCTTATAACGCGCATTAATAAGACAAAAACCCACTTTAAAAATGGTCAAAAGATTTGAACACTTTACCAAAGAAGATATATGTATATTATATTAGCACGTATATAGCATGGAAATGTAAATTAAACCACGAGAGACTCATACACGCTCTCTATAATCACTAATATTTTTTTCCATCCCAAAATTTTAGTAAACTTTTTATTTTGTAATATTTTTTTTTTTTTTTTTTTTTTTTTTTTTTTTTTTTTGAGACAGAGTCTCACTTTGTTGCCCAGGCTAGAGTGAGTGCCGTGGCGTCAGCCTAGCTCACAGCAACCTCAAACTCCTGGGCTCAAGCAATCCTCCTGCCTCAGCCTCCCAAGTAGCTGGGACTACAGGTATGTGCCACCATGCCCAGCTAATTTTTTCTATATACGTATTAGTTGGCCAATTTATTTCTTTCTATTTATAGTAGAGACAGGGTCTCGCTCTTGCTCAGGCTGGTTTCGAACTCCTGACCTCGAGCAATCCGCCCGCCTTGGCCTCCCAGAGTGCTAGGATTACAGGCGTGAGCCACCGTGCCAGGCAGGACAACACTTTTATCATAAAGATCATTGGTTGCATCTTTCATAAGAAATAGCTGAGACTCATTCTCTGAAGAATGGTTGAAAATATATGGATCTAAGCTATGTGACATTATTACATAGATTTGCACAGAAAATATAACTCATTACTAAGTCAGGTCTGGATTTTTGGCCTATGCCACGAATTTGAACAGAGAATTTTCAAGGAAGGACTCACAATTAATGAGTCTTACTTATTCAACACCAATCTGTTTTCCTCTATTAAAAGCAAATATTTCATCACATATAAAAATTAATAAAATCAACATAAATGAATTGCATTTTGTACAGAAGGTCTTGTTTTCAGTTACCATAAACCCACAGCCCATGGCATAACACATACGGTAGGAGGGTGAAATATGTACAAAATATTTAAGCTTTGTACATGGTAGTGTTTGTGTTTTTTCCTCATTAGTAAAAGTTTTCAATTTTTATAATGTCACAGAACAGAATGATAACATAGTCCATATTTACTAGTGTGTTTAAGGCAGTTGTAAACATTCCCCACAGTCTTGGGGAATACAATACACTTATTTACTTCTGATGTTTTAATAGCAACAATACCCACAACAACTTCCATGGTCATATGTGATTTGTTACTTTTATTTTTCTACATGTTCCTAGAGGTTCTTAATTCAATCCCACTTGTGAAGATTTAAGATTATAATGTAGAACTCTGAAGACTCTGGAAATATAGGATATAGATAATAATGCAACAGGATAATAACACTAACGTCTTACTTCAAGGTTACCCTCCTTAAGTTTGTTCTACCAATAAAGTCAAATAGCTACAAAGGCTTACCTTTCCCCTCAGCATCTTCTTCTGGGTAACAGGGACACTGTACTATTTTTTTAGTACAATGTAATAGAGATATTATGATATTTTAAAAATCAAGTTTTGCTAAAACCATTAGATAAAATCAATCTATTCCAAACAGAATAATATTTTCCTTTACTTCACCCTAATGTCAGCTAGTATATTGTGGGTCCGTATGGGCATACTCAGCTATTTAAAAATGAGGATAATTTTATATGTAGCTCTAGAAAACCATTCTTCATAATTTTTGGACCTAAATTATTTCTCACATATTTTTATTATCTGTGTTCTAGGATCTAAGTCATGACTATTCAAGTTAGTGCCTAGTACGTGTATTGTTCTACCTTGCTGTTTAATCCACAAATAATTCTCCCTTCTTCCTTCTGTTAATCTATACTGCAATGCAGTGGAATGTAGAACATGTTAGAATAAAAAGTATGACTTTTCCACATTCAGTAGGTTGAAAACATTCCCCCTAAGAACTGAAAGAAGATAATGGTGCCCACTATCACCACTTCTATTCAACATAGTGCTGGAAGTCATAGCCAAAGAAATCAGGCAAGAGAAAGAAACTAAGGCTATTCAAATCAGAAAATAGGACTTCAACCTATAGCTTTTTTATAAAATGAATGTACACAAGGCAGTAGCATTCCTATACACCAGCAAGAGCAAAGCTGAGAGTCAAATCAAAGACTCAGTACCATGAACAATAGCTACAAAAATAAAAAATACCTAGCAATATACTTTAAAAAGAAGGTGAAAGATCCTCCTTTCAGGTGAAAGATCTCTACAAAGAGAACTACAAAAACACTGAGAAATGAAATTGCAAAGGACACAAATAAATGGCAAAACACAGCATGTTCATGGATCGGTAGAATCAACATTGTTAACATGACCATGCTACCCAAAGTGATTTACAGGATTCAATGCAAGCCCCCTCAAAATGCCAATATGACATTTCACACATAAATACAAAATAATTCTATGCTTTGTTTGAAACCAGAAAAGAGTCCAAATAGCCGAGGCAATCTTAAGCAAGAAGAACAAATTGAGAAGCAACACATTACCAGACTTCAAACCATAATGCAAAGCTGTAGTAACTAACACAGCATGTTACCGGCATAAAAATAGAGGTATAAACCAATGGAACAGAACAGAGAACCCAGATATAAAACCATCTCACACAGCCAACTGATCTTTGACGAAGCAGACAACAATATACACTGGGGAAAAGAATCCCTATTCAATAAAGGGTGATGGGAAAATTGGATAGCCACATGCAGAAGAATGAAACAGGACCCTCTATCTCTCACTACTCATAAAAATTAATTCAACATGGGTAAAAGTCCTTAATGTAAGGCATAAAATTTTAAGAATTCTAGGAGAAAATGTAGGAAAAATTCTTCTAGATATCAGCTTAGGCAAAGAATTTATGACTAAGACCTTCCAATGGTAATCATAGCAACAATAAAAATAAATAAATGGAACTCGATTAAATTTAAAAATTTCTGCATGGCTAAGGAAATAATCAATAGAGTAAATAGGCAACCTGCAGAATGGGAGAAAATATTCACAAACTACACATCTGATAAAAGGCTAATATCCAGAATCTACAAAGAACTCATAGAAATCAACAAGAAGAAACCAAATAAGCCCATTAAAAAGTGGGCGAAAGACATGAAGAGAAGCTTTTCAAAAGAAGACAGACAGATGGCCAATAAACATATTAAAAAATCCTCAATGTCACTAATCATCAGGGAAATGCAAATCAAAACCACAATAAGATATTACCTTATCCCAATTAGAATGGCTTTTTTTTTCTGTTATTATTGTTTCTTCCAAACATGCTTTATTTTTAGTGTTTTTTTATACCAGGAAAGGCACTGTTTATTTTTCAACCAAAATCTTTGTAGAGATCTTTGACTCTCCTTTACCATTTATCATCTCCTTCCACTTCTTTCTTTGGTTAAGTCCAGGTCTTTTTTTTTTTTTTTTCTAGAAAATATGAAAGTACAAACATTTTGGTTACCTTTTATATCTTTGCCTCTCCCTACCTAGCAAGGGTTAGAGGTATGCCCTTCCCCTCCACAATGCTCACCACAGCCCTCAGATGTGGGACTACCCCCCCAACCCCCGAATCCCTGGTGAACACCACCACCATTTGAGCATCATAGTGTTAATAAGTCAGTACCAATTTGATGTTATTAAAAAGTCCCAAAACAATAGATACTGGCATGGATGCAGAGAGAACTGAATGCTTATATACTATTGGTGAGACTGTAAATTAGTGCCACCTCTATGGAAAATGCTATGCAGATTCCTCAAAGAAGTAAAAGTAGACCTACCGTCTGATTCAGCAGTCCCACTACTGGTTATCTATCCACATGAAAAAAAAGAAATTATTTTATCAAAAAGACACCTGCACTCTAATATCTCTTGCAGCATGATTCACAGTTGCAAAGATGTAGAATCAACCCAAGTGCCCATCAATTCATAAGTGGATTAACAAAATGCAGTATATGTATATCATGGAGTACTACTCAGCATAAAAAGGATGAATTAATGTATTTTAAAGCAATTTGGGTGGAGCGGGAGACGATTATCCTAAATGAAGTATCTCATGAATAGATAAAACACCACCACATGTACTCTCTAATAGATTGAAACTCACCAAGGGGCACACGTGTGCACAGAGGGAAGTAAAAGTCATTGGAAATCAAGCAGGGGGAAGGGGATAGGAAGGGAGGGGTGATAACCTACCTAACAGGTACAATGAACACTATTTGGTTGATGGGCACACTTACAGCCCTGACTCAGGCATTACAAAAACTACTAATGTAACAAAAATATATGTACCCCCTTAATATTTTGAAATAATAAAATAATTAAATAGTATGAAATATTGCTCCAAAAAGTCAAATCTTGAGCAACTCTCAGCTCTGCCTCAGATCATTAGGCATTTGATTCTCATAAATAGTGCACAACCTAGATCCCTCGTATGTACAGTTTACAGTAGGGTTATCACTCCTATGAGAATGTAATGTCACCACTGATCTGACAGAAGGCAGAGCTTATGCAGTGATCTGAGTGATGGGAAGCCACTGTAAATACAGATGGAGCTTGCTCACTTGCCAGCTGCTCACCCCCTGCCGTACAGCCTGGTTCCTAACAGGCCATAGACCAGGACTGGTCCACCACCCAGGGTTTGGGGACTACAGTCATAAGGGAAACTAGATGAGGTACATGCATAAACTCTGTATTCTCTTTGCAGTTTTTCTGAAAATTAAAAAATATTACAGGCCGGGCGCTGTGGCTCACGCCTGTAATCCTAGCTCTTGGGAGGCCGAGGCGGGCGGATTGCTCAAGGTCAGGAGTTCAAAACCAGCCTGAGCAAGAGTGAGACCCCGTCTCTACTATAAATAGAAAGAAATTAATTGGCCAACTGATATATATATAAAAAATTAGCCGGGCATGGTGGCGCATGCCTGTAGTCCCAGCTACCCGGGAGGCTGAGGCAGAAGGATCACTCGAGCCCAGGAGTTTGAGGTTGCTGTGAGCTAGGCTGACGCCACGGCACTCACTCTAGCCTGGGCAACAAAGTGAGACTCTGTCTCAAAAAAGAAAAAAAAAAAAAGTGTTGTCCTATTAAAGGAAACTATATTTAATTGGCTGAAATTTTATCAGGGGATTTTATAAGATCTAATACTGTTATAGGACATCCTTAACATGCATTTGTAATTATGAAAACTTATTCAAAAGAATAATAATGAATTCATGGAAAAGTTAAAGCTATAACAAAATTACATCTTAAGATAAAAAATGTAATGTTTGTTCCATGGGATAAAACTCTCCTGCCCACCAGGATATTGAAACTAGATTGTCTAAATATACAGGTGGGTACAATGTAAATTGGCTTGCTTTAGCATCACAAATTATATTTGGTGTTCTAATCATTTATCACCTCCTTTTATATCTTCAGAAATAATGGCTAATTAAACAATATATTCACAAAGAATATTGCAAAAGATTTTAATGAGGCAGAAAAATGTCAACATTTCAATGGGTGATAGGTTTTATTCAGAGCAGCTGGAAGTTATGAATTGCCAATTAGGAAAACTTTGGTAATCTGGGTTATCTATGTTGCTTGTCCAGGATTTATCTGAGTTTGGCAGCCATAAATTTGGAAATAGACTAATAACCTGGAGGGTTCCCTTATGTTGTGTAATATATTTGTATAAAATTTCCAATTTCATGTCTCATAGATCGCATGAACTAGCATAAAACTCAGCATTAAAAAGGTGACTCTTGATTATTTTCATTAGTAAAACTCACTTTCTGTTTTTTGGCTCTCTGTACAATATAAGGTGAAGAAGAAAATTAGACACTTAACTAGTTGATTTGATCAATGTATACAGCTTAAGTAGTTAATCTAGGCCTCAACAAGCTGTTTTCCCCAAAAGAATTGTTATGATTTGTATGACAAGTATATTATCTAAATGTAAAATAATTTGTTGAATTTGTGGTATTTGAACCCAATTTCACCAATTGTCCATTTAAGGACTGATTTTGCTGACTCTGCATAGAAAAAAGTATTTATTGAAGAACTTACATGCAAAAAAATGTGTAAAGAATTTCTTTGCAGAGATAAATAATTTTGGTAAAAAATTTTCCTAAATATAAAATAAGGCCATCTGGAATCTCTCATGTACACTTTTGCTTCTATGATGGCTCTCTATGGGAACAACTCTTAACATTGCAGTTAGAACCATAACATTTTTGATCATTTTAGACCTAGAACACTTCTTATTTGATTTCTATATAAAATGATGGTCTTAGTTTACCCAAAGATAAAGATGAAAGGCATAGAAGACTATTTGGGATACAAGTACATTATTCATAATAATATTTAAAAGACAATTTATTCTGATCAGCTAAATTACCCTAATTAAAATGCATAAACTCTGACATTAAATTCTGTTCTCCACAAAGTATTTCTGTCCTTGGACCTTGATCCAGTCATTACAAAAGAATGTTATAAAAAGACAATAATTACCTACCATGGGCTGTCACAGTGTCCATTTTTCCCATTGAGGGAATGGCTCCAGTGTCACACCATAATGAAAAACTCTCTTATTTACTAATGATGCCTGTTTTTTTTCCTTTTAGTGATTTTCCCCCCTTGTGTGTATGGCACCTCATTTTTTTATATTTCCATGCTATCCTGCTGTGAGAAAGAATAGTAATTACATCTAATTAGAAAAGATTAAAATGCTATGACTCACAGAAATAATGAAACTTGATTATGTTTTATACAAGGCATAAATCCCAAACCTACATTTTACACTTGAAATTAGCTTAAAACCTGATCAGCAGTGTAATAACCATGTTATGAATGTTCATCACAGTGCTTGTTTTGCTAAATGCATTTTCTCCCATCTCTCAGCCTTTTCATGAAACACCCATCTTCTCCTAGGCAAATAGAGGTCAGTTTTTCTTTTTTAAAAAACAAGAATTTTCTTTATATTAATTTTACTTATTTTGGGTCCATTAAGTTGCAATGACATGCGATAACTAGATAGTATTTATGGTTAAATAAAGAACTAATAACCACACAAAGTTCTTTGTTTTCCCTTTTCACAGTCTCCAGGACTAAAACATTATTTTCAATTTTTTAAGATTTTCTAGGTGAAGAAAGATAAAATGCAATGTAGAGATTACTGTTTCCTTTTAAACATGAGGATTTTTTTTTTTTTTTCTGCATCAATGATTCAGTGTGAATGTTCATTTCAGTTACAGGCCAGTTCACAAAGATCCCTCCTGCACGCAGGCATTGTGCAATAACACACACAGTTTTATAATGGAACAGAGGGAGACCTTGCATGCAAATAAATCTTTGCCGTAAACACATGGGCTGGGCATAAGGGATTGTCTAGATAGAGAAAAAGAAGCCAACATAAAAACTTCCAAAGGATTGAATTGTAACTCCAGAATGCAAGAAGTTCTCATTTATCCACCTACCTATCTAATGTGAACATCATTACTTTCTGAAATATAATGTATTCAAATGTTTTTTTAAGCCTGATGATAAGATATTTCTGATAATACTTTGGCATAGCATGAACACTGTCTCATTAATCTGAACCAGATACCCCCTTGGGAAGATAAGCTGTGTTTACTCCACAGGTAGGTGTATGTGATCTGCAGCTATAATATATAAAACCAAACCATGGTCATGGTGTCTATGAGAATGGACACAATTAGACACTGTGAAGTGTATTTATGTGATTGGACGATGTTCTTGTGATCTCTTCTCAGTGTATAATGGAAAACAAAGTTACTGAAAATTCTAACAACCACTTTGCAGTAAAAAATAAGATAGGAAGCATGGAAAGGAAATGTATATTAAAGGTTTGACTTTCCTTTAGGGGCAAAGATCAATAATATTACTTACTCTGAATGAAGAGAAGGAAAATATTGTGCCTGCCAGCAATTGGGAATGACCATTTTTAAAAGGAACAATTCTTCTATTGTAATATTTGAGTGCCTACTTATTTTTCTATTGCTTCTTTTCCATGAAGTTTCATTGGAAACAAATGCATATCGTAAACCATGAGTGGCATTTAAAAATAGATTCTGTGAATGTCATAATATAGGAATAAAATATTATTCTATTTTGGATATAAAATGAATAAATATTTGCTCTCAAATATTCCCATGTAAAAATAGTCAAAGTCACTCCTATAACATGTATTTACCTATTTAGACCTATCTCAACGTCCTCCATTTCATGTAAATTTCCTATACATTTCATGGTCAATTATTATAATCATTCCTTTGCAAACATCCTTGATGCCCTGTACCTCTCTTGCTTTATCAGGTTCTTTTGGCAAAACCACAACACTGTTAAAATCCAGCTCTTGCCTTGTTGTGCACTGCACCTGTGCAGATGAATGTTGCTAGAGAAAAAACAAAACAAAAAAACCACAATATGCTACCTTTCTCAGTGACCACAAATGTCAAATGCTCATGCTTGGGTCAAGTCCTTTTCCTACTCTCATCTGTCATTTCACACCTCCTCCCTCCTCAAACCTCCAAATTCTATCCCATTTCCAGATAATGACCTTGCTTCCTATTTTCCTGAGAAAATTGAAATCACAGAAGATCTAGCCCACAACCTCTTTGTACCATATACTGCCTTCTTGGTTTTCATAGGATGACCTGAGTTTCTTTGTAAATTCTATACTTTAAATTTGTGCACAAATTCTATCCTATCTCACCTACTCAATGACATTGCCCCAACAAATCCCTCTCTCCTGTATCATAAAATTTCCACTCTCTACTGGATCATTTTGACAAGAATACACTAATCTTGTAATTTTACCAATCTTATAAGTCTCTTTATTTTCTCCACCACTTAACATTCCATTTCTTTGTTCTCCTTTATAGCAACATTCCTTGAACAGGCTGTCTACACATGTGGTCTACAATTCTGCTGCTCCCATTCACCTTTCAGCCCATTTCAGTCAGACTCTCACCTCTATCACTTTATAAAAATTGCTGTTGTAAAGATCATCAGAGACCACACACAGAAAGGTTCAGTAATTAATTCTCATTTCTCTCTTGTTTGACCTATCAGCAGCATTGAACATGATTGATCAATTTTCTTTAGTACACTTTCTTTACTTGGCTTCCAGGACAGCACATTTTTTTTGGTTTTGCTCCTATAGCACTCTTCCTATTAGTCTCTTTTGCTGGTTTTACCAAAGGAGATGTATTAAATAGCAAATATTTAATACATTTGCTATCGAAGAATATTTGATACTAGCATGGAAAACTAGAGAAACAATAAATGAGAATAACTTGCTCTGCAAGTTACAGTCTCTAGGTAAGAGTAAAAGCCCTTAAATCTTTTCAACAGGACAAATGTGTGTTTGTTCCAGGCATCTTCCATCTGCTAAGTGACTCTCTTACTCACTTCATGCTGCTGTAACAAAATACCATAAACTGGGTGGCTTATAAACAACAGAATTTATTTCTAAAAGTTCTGGAGCCTGAGAAATCAAAGATCGAGTCACCAGAAAATCCAGTGTCTAGTGAGGGCCCACTTTTGTTTCATAGTTGGTGCTTTTTTGCTATGTCCTCACATGGTGGAAGAAGTGTGAGGGGTCTTAGTGCCTCTTTTATAAGGGTACTAATCTCATCCATGAGGGCTCTGCTTACCTCCCAAAGGCTTTGCCTTACTTCCCAAAGGCTTTGCCTCCTAATATTATAATCTTGGGATTTCAATATATGAATTTTTGGGGGACAGAAACATTCAGACCATAACAGCTCCCTTGCCCACATTTAGTTTTGGTCCTTATATTCAGACTGTGCAGGAAGGCTGATGTGGCAGGAAGAAAGGAAGTGTAAACATTACATAATATAAAATTTGGCTAGTGTGATGTTTCCAGCACACTTGCACCCTATCTTAAGTGTTAACTGGCCTCATCAATTTCCCTTTGCTTTTAATTATATGTTTTAATTGATTCAATAAAGTGTGTGCTTTGAACACTGTCATTTGGTCTGTGGCCCTTTCTGTTTCATAAGATTTGCAATAGATCCCTGTGGTGTACTTAGATGGTACTACTATATCTAAAATCAAAAAGAAAATAATAAAAAAATAACAAAACAGAAAATTTCTTGCTCCTAATCTTTTGTTGCCAGAATGCCTTACATATCACTCTATTATCCTTTTCTCTATCTGCACTCATTCCCTTGGTGATCTCATTCATTCTCATGCATCTAAAAACCATTTATATATCCATGGCTCCTGAATATATAGTTTCAGTACAGATCTGTCTATTGCACATCACATTTCCCTCTTATACATTTCCTCTACATTGTCTAGTAAGCATCTCAAACATTACATGTCTAAAACTGAACTCCTAATACTTCTCCAAATATCTGTTTGACTTACAGCATTTTCAATCATAATTGATGGAAGCTGTCCTTTCAATTACTCATGCTAAAAACCTAGTCACTGTCCTCTAGTCTTTTACTTATAATTCATACCCAATCACCATCATATTGCTACTACCCATATCTAAGCCACAAGCAATTCTCCCCTGGGTTACTTCAATAGCCCTTGGCCTGGATTTCTTGCTTTTACTCTTTCCTACCACCACTATAGACTATTTTCAACATGGCAACCAGAGGAGTTTTCAAAAATTTAAGACAGGTTATGCCACAACTCTGCTGCTGCTCTGAAGTGGTACCCATTTTGTTAAGAGTAAAGCCCAAATCCTTTCTACATGGTGTGGTCCTTGGACCATGATCTTTCTGATCTCATCTACAATACTCTTCCCCTTTCTTACTCTTTATGTTCTTTTTATGATTCTCTTTATGATTCCTCCAACATGCAAGGGCCTTTGCACTTAGTGTTCCCCTGTCTGGAGTGCTCTTCTCTTCAGACCCCTATGTGGCTAAGTCCCTCATTTTTATCAAGCCATTGGCTCAAAACTAACTTTCTCAATGGCATCTATCCTAAGTACCCTATTTTAAACTATAACTTAACCCTCACCTTAACACTCCCAATCTTCTTATCCTGCTGTATTTTTCCATTAATGTGGTCAAAATATATAATTAACTCATTTCATTTCTTGTTTCTTGGCTATCTTACCTCCCTTTCCTAGAACAAAATTCTTCAAGAAAAGAGATCTTTGATTTGTCCACCAAAATCAGAGGTTTGCACACTTTAGTAAGCAGTTGGAGTGCTTATTAAATCACACAGTGCTGGACCTCACTACCAGTTTCTGTTGTGGGGTCCAAGAATTTGCATTTCTATTAATTTCCAATATAGTACTAATACTGTTGGTCCAAGAACCACACTTTGAAACCCCTGAACTAAAAAATTTCTAGCACATGGTAATGCCTAATAAAGAGCTATTGAATGAATGAGTGGAGTTATATTTTATTTTAATTTGTATTTTAAATACTTTTGAGGTCAAATTTCTAATATGCCAATTTGCTATTTATTCTTCTTTTGTAAATTCTTTATTAATGCTTGTTATCACTTTCTTATTAGAATAGTTATTCATATTATTTATTGAGGATATTAACTTTTATCTGCCATATATTTAAAGGATGTCTATGCTTGTTTTGGCTTCTGCCATTTATGTTTATGTTTGTATACTAGCACTTTTAAATTTATGCCATTAAAATTATTAATAATCATGTGTAAATTTTTGACTTTACATGTCAATTTAGAAAGTCCCATTCAAGATTACATAAATACTTATCAACATTTTCTTTTAGTTATGTTATGCCTTCTCATTTTCTATTTAACTCTTTAATTCATATGATATTTCATGTGGCATTTGAAAAATCCATTAACCTAGCTTTCCATATGTAAGTCAGTAACTGAAGGTTACATTCTTGTATCTTTAATGGTAGCTTTTATTATCTTATAGGGCAATTTCTTTCCTTATTTATTTCAAAAGAGCCTGATAATACATTTTTTTTTTCTTTAGGAGATGCTTTGCCAAATTAAAAAAGTCTTAAAAGTTTTACAGAAAGTGCATTAAAGTTGTAGATTAACACTGACAAACTTTACACTTATATAATATTAATATATAAAATTAGTTTTACTATACAAGATCATAGAGTAATACTGAATTAAGTCCTCTTTTTTGTCTTCAGTATAATTTTTGTAGTTTTCTTCATATTTACTAGACTCTATAATTGTTATTTTGTTTACTCCTAAAACTTCTATAGCTTTGTGAATATGATCCAGTTTTTATTGTGTCTTCTAATTGGCTATTATTTGAGCATATGTTAAGTGATTGATTTTTATGTATGTAATTTTAATAACAGGCTATCTTATTGAACTATTGCTTTTGTCTTTCTATTGTCTACTTTGTGTCTAGAGAGAGCATTATTAACGTCTATAAGTGATGATAATACTTTATCCTTATTTTTTGATATTTGTTTTTCATGGTTTGAATGCATATTTTATTTTTTCATTTTATTGTACTAGCCAGAAACACCAAAATTATTTAACATAATACTGATGTTAGTGGCTATCTTTTTTGAAAGATATTTTTCATTTATATTTTATGCAACTCCATGTCCATTATTAGTTTATGGAGATATTTTAAAATCTGAGGTAAAATTGAAATGTCATTAATTGTACTATAAAATGATAAGGCTATGTACTTGATAGATGTGAAGGAATGTATAGATTAAAGAATATAGCATCAGTGATAGTATAGAAAATTATTTTCTGTAGTTTTCCATGGTTAAAATGAAAATTAGTGATAGATTTATCACTTTGTATTCAAGATTAAGTTTATTTAATACGTATAGATATGACACATATTTGTTAAACAAGTACATATATAAACACACACACACACATACACGGTTCAAACTCTACAACAAATTGTATGCTACCTATCACTATTATTGAACTCTTACCACATATCTGCGAGGTAGATACTAAGATATGTGAGATACAAAGGGGGGGATTGGATTAGCTCTATCATAAAGGAACTTCTACTTATACTGAAAATAAAGGCAAACCAAGAAACAAACAGAAATAAAAAAAGAACATGAATAAGTATTCAATTATATAGCATAGGCTGTAAGTGTAGACAAAGTGTAGAGACAAAATTAACACAATCAAATATACAAGCATGGGATAGTTCATTTTGTAAAGACAGTCATATGTTATCTTGGAACTAAAAACGCTTAGGGTTGTGTAAGCTTAGTTTTGGGGCAGCGAAACTGACATTAAAATTATAGATGTGTACAAAAATAATAAAGCTGACCCCAGGGGAAGTCAGTACCTTGGACAGCTCAGAGGGCCCTCTGGGTCTTTGCTGGGAGGCTGGTAGTTATTTATTCTTCTTATAACCAGTAGATAAACAGGGTTGACGCAGTTGCATTTGTTTGAAATTCTAGTCTAATTCAAACACATCACCAGCCAGCAAAAATAAGTGGAGTTTTCTGTGGGGCATTGGAATACAGAGTTGTTGGGATGGTTAAATTTTGCCTTTTTCCTCTTCAAGTTTGTCATTTGCTAACCCGGAATACAATCAGCATCTTAGTGCATGGGTAGGCTTTATATATTTTGAGAATACTCTGAAAGTAACTACAAATTTTTGCATGTGTGTGTTTCTGTGTACATGTGTTCATATATTAAGAAAAGCTACCCTAGAGTAAAAGATTCTTGATGGAAAATTTGTCTCATTCTTTTCTGCGTTCTCAGTTTCTAGGACTATCTATGCCTGGCCCATAGTAATCCCTTACCTCATGAATTCATGAAAAAGTGGACAAATAAATGAATGAATAGCTTATAAGAGATATTGTTAATTTCTCCCAGTATTATTAGTGGGAGATTCAAATCACAATGATCTTTCACTATATTTTGAAGAATTTTCTAATTTATCTCCTTTAGGATACTTTTAAATCTTCAAGAGGTATATTTTTAAATATATTTCTGAGATTAATTTGCCTCCAATTAGTTCTTTTTCTCCTTACATTCTATGGCAAATAATAATGTAATTATTTATAGTTTATGCCTAATTAGTTCTACTAATGTACTTTGTTGGACCTTTTATTATAAAAAAATTAAGATACAAGAACAAAATCTGCAATATTCACATGACATTTTGAAGTTCTTTTAATATTAAACTTTTCTTCAGTCTTGATGAAGACTACTCTGTGTTCTGTTAGGAATCCTGCAATAATTTGTTCTCAATTGTAGACAATTACTTTATTACTTAAAATATATATATTTTTTATTTTCAGGCAAAAATGAATCTTTTAAGCAGGTAAACCAATAATTAAAACTCTCATATTAATATTGAACTAATTTTTTCTATTATTCTGTTTGCTGTGTTATTCAGCTTCTTTAATAGACATCTAATTTGCTTTCATTTAAAGGATAGCTCACTTTTGTACAACTTTTGGTTTGAATTTATGCATCAGGTTTTTTTATCATCATCTTTAGTGTCAACATGAACATTGCAGGTTTTATTTGTGACACTTACTCTGTCTAGCCAGATCTTTACTTTTTTGTTGTCCTTTTCTGGAATTCTGTGAATGAAAAAAAAAAGTACTAATTGTGTCCTCTCTCTAGCTGTTAATATAGCAAGTAGGCAAAAGAGAACACTTAAGCTTCACATAATATCACTTCTAGCCCTGATATTATTAAACTTCATTATTTACCATGGAATGTTAATAAATTGATATGTTTACTCTAGGTGAAGGCACTAATAATAATTAGAAGTTTGCAATCCCATTTAGCTAAAAATCTTGACAAGTTGCTGACAGTTCAGAAATAAGTCATTATTGTTAGGAAAGAGGAAATTTTTCACAAGGAAATTTTAATTAGAAACATTTCTTACTTAAAACTATTATTATTAAATAGGCATGGCTATAAAACCTAAGCTATCCCATTTGCTCCTATTCCATTTCTCAGAGTCCCTCAAGAGCTAAGCACAAAGAACATGCTGTAATGACTCTTCCCTTTCTGAAACACTTGCTTTATGGGAACAGTGAAGCAGGTATACTGAGGCCAATGAGATGAAAATACATAGGGAGGAGCCCCAAGTTCAGGGACTGGGCTGATTTCCACGTGGAGAATTGTTGCCAATTATGAGTGCAAGCTGGTTGAGTTAATAAATCCAATTTTTGTTTCTCTCTGGAAAAATTCAGACAAATTGGTAGAGGATGAGGGCATTTTGAGAGCTCTTATTACGGAGTGTCCTTACATTCAAGTAATGGCGCAAACAACTGGGAACCATAGCAACTCTACTGTTGCAAAGCCAAGCTCTGTTTTTTTTTTTTTTTAAATTGATACAAGAAAAAATGTAGCTTGTTTAGGATTAAGGGTCTCATCTCTCTCATAAATTGCTGCGGTAGCCTCTATTATGCTTCCACTCTCATGTCCGTGCTATCCATCCTGACATACTCATAACCCTAATACTCTTTTTTTGAAAAAAGGCAGATCATTGCCACTTTAAACGCTGTAGGTTTAAAATTTTTACCAGAGCCTACAAGGCCCTGAGGGGTCTGCCTCCTTCTGACTTTGCTGAGTTTGTCTTTACCACTGCAAGACTTGTTCATTATCCTCTAGGTATCCTGGCCTCCTATCTTTTACTCCAAGAAATTTGAGTTTGTTTCTACCTCAGACTTGTTTTTCCCCTGCTTGAAATACCTCCTCCCATGCTCCACCCCACAAAAACAAAACAAAACAAAACAGAATGTACATCTTTGGTAATTCTTCATAGTTCAGACGTCACTTTTTCAGATATGCCTCCTTGACTAACCTTTTAAATTAGCCTCTCCTATTCACTCTCTATCATAATATCTTGTTTTATTTTCTCCATAACTTTTACAATTAATAGGAATTATGTACTTTTTTCCTTGTTTATATTAGGTTTCTCCCACAAAAATGTACCTTCCATGTGAGCGGAACACAGGTCTGTTGTTCAGGATGGTGCCCTAAACGGTGTCTGGCATATAGAAGACACTCAACAAGTGTTTGCTGTATTTATGACTGAGAAACAAAATCATAAATAAATAAATATACTGATATTAGCAGCCATGTTCTGTGAGCAGTGTAGAATTTTCCATATGCCAGTCACTTATGCCTCCGGTATCAGTTATTTAACAAAGCCCTAAATCATTTGTTGATTTCTATTGAGAAAATATTACAGAAAACCAAAAGGAATTTTTCATGTATTTATTAATTCAAAACAAATTTATGATTTAGCAACAAAAGAAATAGAGGAATCCTGTTCTTCTCTCCCACAGTCAGTTGGTTGAGGCTCTTAGAGATGTCTTGAAGAATAGGAGTTAAGACTGCAGATTCGAAGTCTACTCAGGGAGGAGTTTCAGGCGTATAATGAAGCAAGAGGGGGCACGGTAGTTTTAGAATTTAAGTTGCATTTTGGAGATTTCAGGAATCTGGGGATGATTGATGTGAAAATGGCTGTGGAGTGGTGGTAAGTTTAGAAAGATGGGGAGGAGGTGGTTTGGAGGTACTATTAAAACCAGTCACCAACTCAGCATCTGATTCCATATCGGAGACCAAGGCTATAGAACTGTGGTATCTGGGGCAAGATCTGTGCAGAGCAGAGCTGTGAGGATCAGAAGTAGTATAGAGTATGGGGAAAGGTTATTAGAATATTGCAGGACACTTCTCTGAACAGTTGAGGAAACTGGCGCCGAACTGGGCAAAGTATAGTGTATGGGTTCAGGAGTCCCAGCTTTGCATGACCCTTGTTAAATTGTTAAACCTGTTTGATCTCTGGTTTCCAGGCCAAGGCTGCCTAAGATTGGTTCTGAATGCACCATTTGTATAGCTCCTAGGAGTTGTGTTAGAGAAATGCCTCAGATATGAGTAATAGTCTGAATTGCCATTTTAAATCACTCATGATAGCTGTGTAAAGACAATATTGACATTGCTTGCTAGAGCTGTGTTGTGAAGTGAGCTGTGGAAGAAATTGGATAAGATGTTAGAGTAGGCACTGTGCAAAAGCTGAGATGAAGGTATAAAGGAGATTGCACAGTAAGACAGTTGGGCTCATCCTCAGTAGCAGATAACAATTTGTTCCCCTCTGCATTGCTAAGGGAATTAAAAACCCTATTCTTGCCTGACAGTTCATGTATCTCTTGAGACAAGGTGGATGCCTATGGGAGGTGACCTTGCTTTGAAAGAGAAGCAGAGCTTGCAGTGGCTACCTGGCTCTGCATCACAAAGCCCTCCAGATATGCCTTCTTAAATAAAGTATTGGATTAACAATTGCTATCATTTATAAGGCACTTAAGATGTGCCAGATATTCTTCTCAGAACATCATTTTGTAGGTAGTGTAGGTAGTATTAATTACCCCCATTTTGCAGGTGAGAAAACTAATTGATAAAGAGATTAAGTAATTTGCCCAAGATTACACATTCCGCACATGTGGATGCTGGAATTCAACTCAGGCATTCTGATGTCAGTGGGCTGCTTGACCATTTTATTCTATATTGAGACCACCCTATTTTAGTAGATCTCATATTTTAGGAGGCATCAGAAATACCTGGAATTTTATTAAAATGCCCATAGATATACATGGGCCCCATCTCAGGGAGCCATCTTTTTGGCCCAGGTATCTGCATGTTTTCGTGGATCCTCGGAAGATTCTGCTGCATATCCAAGTTTAAGGACCATTGCTTTTGTCTGTGAGTCAAATTGCCTCAGACTGGAACATATTCTCTTCTCTAACATAATAATGGCAATGAAGCTTACTCAGGATATACTGAAAAACTAGTGGGAGAACTGTTGTGAAGACACTTGGTAAATCACTGACTCCCAGATTGGCCAGAAACACCTGGGCAGGTAATTACAATGGAGTCCCTGGTCCTCATTATACTCACCTGATAAATGGTATTGATTATTTGCAGAAATCGGTGTGATTTGGTAGCATGCAGTGATTGAGCAATAATCTTAGTTTAAAGTTCACGTGCACAGCTTATGCTTCATAGTACATTGAATATCACCTAACTTCTCTGTG
This sequence comes from Microcebus murinus, assembly GCF_040939455.1. NCBI lineage: Eukaryota > Metazoa > Chordata > Mammalia > Primates > Cheirogaleidae > Microcebus > Microcebus murinus. The sequence goes on along the minus strand of NC_134114.1, from coordinate 89,663,356 downwards.
TTACAATTTCCACCTGAGAAAAATGCAGGTGCTAACGCCTCTGTAGCCCTCCACGCGGATCAAATGAAGTGGTACCTCTGAGGCTCCTGTAGGTGTGCATCACCCATTAGTTGCCTGCCTTTAAAAGTAAGCAGAAATCCCACATGACTTCAAAGTCCAGAGCATTTGTTTTCAATGATAAAATATGCATTAGTTTTTATTCTCCTGCTGTTATAATATTCAGTCATTATAATCTTACAAAAAGAAATGTTCTTATATTGACTTTAATGGTTATCTCTCAAACTGCCAGATGGTTCCATCAACAACTTAAGAAATTTATGAAATTAATCCCTTCTAAAATTCACATGTAATTCTGTTTCAGTGGCTTCAAAGCACAGCTTTCATTTGAATTCTGAAAAAAAAATTAGAGAATGATTTTCCTCATAAACTCCAAAATGCTATTTTGCTTGCCTCTTTTGAGCGGTGTCTGGTATTGCTACAAAGCGATAAACAAGTAAGTCTGGAGCACAATTTTATATTAGGTGCCAAGGGATTTCATTGTTCCTCATAATCCTAATGAAATTGAAATATCAGAATAGAGGAGGGTTGGGTGAGAACGGTGGAATTTCTTTTCTATTGGCTGTTGTTTTATTTATTGTTCTTTTCTGGACTTGTTTTTATTAGTATTCATCAACCAAGAACTAATAAGAAGTTAGAAATTTCACAATATTTTCCCAGTGCCATCCCACCATGCTTTTATTATAGAAGTCATTTCATTTTAATTTTGGTCGGGGGTTACAGGTCTGCACTACAGAGGCCCAAGAGTAGTTTGAGGCAGACATTGGCTTCATGCCATTCTGAGTCACATAGATCCTCAGAGTGGAAAGATTTTTTATCCTAAATCATTATATAAAATTACCAGAAGAGGCTCATTCCTTCTTTTATACTTTAAATACATTGGTCACAGTCACCATCAATTTTTGTGCTTATTTAGGAAAAATACTATGTATTCTGGACTTGGAGAATAAAGACTGAGTTCCATTTTCAGTTGGATAACTTAGTACCTATGAAACCTTAAGTCAGGGATCTTCCCTTTACTCAACTATAAAATATCATAAAATTCATAATATTTTCTTGAGAATTGTCATATGTGATACAGATATAAATTGTGAACTCAGACATCTGGAGTCCCAGAATCCTTATTGGAGAGTGACAAGTTAGCTAAGAAATGACTTAGAGTTATGAATGACTTCTGGATGATACATCAGTTTATATTTAAACCAGATCAGTCACTGGGGCTGAATGAGTAGGATGTTGAGTAAATGATCATTTACTACAATGGATAATATCATGAGGTTAAGTTATAATTATAGAAATAGCACTCAAGGGGTGACTATGCATTCATATCTTCCTCCCCTCACTGGGGGTCTCCCCATTGCATTTCCTGAAATGGCTCTTCCAAACCTTCTCATTCAAGCCCATTCCCACCTACCTTTTTTTTTTTTTTTACATTTTTTTAAATTTTATTTCGGCATATTATGGGGGTACAGATTTTAAGGTTTCAATAAGTGCCCATTTCCCCCCTTCCCCCAAAAGTCTGAGTCTCCATCATGACCATCCCCCAGATGGTGCACATCTCACTCATTATGTATGTATATACCCGCCCCCCTCCCCCCTCCCACCTGCCCAATACCCTATTACTGTAGTACCTATGTGTCCACTTAGGTGCTACTCAGTTAATACCAGTTTGCTGGAGAATATATCTGGTGCTTGTTTTTCCATTCTTGGGATACTTCACTTAGTAGTATGGGTTCCAGCTCTAACCAGGAAAATATAAGATGTGCTATATCACCGTTGTTTCTTAGAGCTGAATAGTACTCTATGGTATACATATACCACATTTTATTAATCCATTCTTGGATTGATGGGCACTTGGGCTGTTTCCACAGCCTTGCAATTATGAATTGTGCTGCTATAAACATTTGAGTGCAGGTGTCTTTTTTGTAGAGTGTCATTGGATCATTTGGGTAGATGCCCAGCAATGGGATTGCTGGATCAAATGGTAGATTCACTTGTATCGCTTTAAGGTATCTCCAAATTGCTTTCCACAGAGGTTGAACTAGTTTGCAGTCCCACCAGCAGTGTAGGAGTGTTCCTCTCTCTCCGCAACCACGCCAGCATTTATTGTTTGGAGATTTTTTGATAAAGGCCATTCTCACTGGGGTTAAGTGATATCTCATTGTGGTTTTGATTTGCATTTCCCTGATGATTAGAGATGTTGAGCATTTTTTCATATGCTTGTTGGCCATTCTTCTGTCTTCTTTAGAAAAGTTTCTGTTCAAGTCCTTTGCCCACTTTTTAATGGGGTTCTTTGATTTTTTCTTCCTGATTTTCGTGAGTTCTAAGTATATTCTAGTTATCAGTCCCTTATCGGATGCATAGGATGCAAAAATTTTCTCCCATTCTGTAGGTTGTCTGTTTACTTTCATGACTATTTCTTTGGCTGTGCAGAAGCTTTGTAGTTTGATCATGTCCCATTTATTTAATTTTGTTGCTGCTGTGACTGCCTTTGGGGACTTCTTCATAAACTCTTTGCCCATGCCGATGTCTAGGAGAGTGTTTCCAACTTTTTCCTCTAGAGTTCTAATAGTTTCATACCTTAGGTTTAAGTCTGTTATCCAGCGCTAGTTGGTTTTTGTGAGAGGTGAAAGGTGTGGGTCCTGTTTTAGCCTTCTACAGGTGGCTATCCAGTTTTCCCAGCACCATTTATTGAAAAGGGATTCTTTTCCCCAGCGTATGTTTTTGTCTGCTTTGTCAAAGATGAGATGGCTATATGAGGATGGTTTTATATCAGGATTCTCACATCTGTTCCACTGGTCCATATTCCTATTTTTATGCCAATACCATATTGATTTAATTACTACAGCTTTGTAGTATAGTTTGATATCTGGCATATTAATGCCTCCCATTTTGTTTTTGTTGCCTAGAATTGCTCTTGATATTCGGGGTCTTCTTTGGTTCCATACGAAGCGTAAAATTATTTTTTCTATATCTGTGAAGAATGCTGATGGGATTTTAATAGGTATTGCATTGAATCTGTAGATCAGTTTGGGTAGTATAGACATTTTGATGATATTGAGTCTGCCGATCCACGAGCATGGTATGGATTTCCATCTGTTTACATCCTCTGCTATTTCCTTCCTCAGTGTTTCATAGTTCTCCCTGTAGAGGTCTTTTACGTCCTTTTTTTTTTTTTTTTTTTTTGAGCAATCTGACCTCTTACTTTAGTGAGAACATAAGGTCATCCAAGTTGTCCTTCCTCAAAGTCTTTCCTCTCCACCATGCTTCTGTTTCTGCACCTGCCTCCAGAGGTGAATGCTGGAGCTTGTTCATTAACCTTATTTCCTTTCAACTCTCTGGGACACTTTTCTGTTTCTTCTTCCTCTGCACCTTTAATCTTTTCTTCTCTATTGACAGTTTATCTCCTACTTCAAAACATACTTATGTTTTTTTTCTATGTTATAAACAAAATAAGTAAAAAATATTTCCCTTCCAAACAATTTAATATTTTTATTACATCCCTTTATCACAAACTCTTTTACTGAGTGGTCTCCATATTCTGGTCCTTGTCACTCTTGATCTCCCCTGTATTGACTTACTGTGTCCTGACACTGTGGCTCTCACACTACAGAATTTCTTCTCCATTCATCATGGATGACCTCTTAGATACCACTTTCTTGTTTATTTTAGTCTTCATCCTCTTCTACCTTTTCTTCCTCATACTTCTCCATTAGCAGCTCTGGCATGTTTGAAACGTCCTTCTTTTAAAACCCTTCCTTCATGCTTTTCATGATATTAGATTTTCCATATCTCTATAAATCATTATCTCTTTTTGTTACTGGCTTTTCTTCTTATGCATTCCAAATGTTTACCTTTCTGTGCATTTTTTTTTTTGAATGGGCCTATAACAGCAGAAGTTGTTGTCCATCAGAGATTAACTGGAGCTTCTGTTTCTTGTGGTCACTCGTGGATTCAAGCTGACAGAGAGGATGCACCTCAACTCATGCTTCTCAAATGTCCAAAGCAAGGACAAGGGAATGTGGAATAACACTAAATAGGGCTTAAGGTTCCACCTAGAAGAGATTCATACCATTTTTATGCTCATTTCATTGATCAAAGTAAGTCACACAGCTAAGCCCAAGTGCTGAGGAACAGGGAAGTGCAATCCTATCATGTATCTTAAGAAAGATCATTGGAAATGTTCAATCGATGGCCCTAATGACTGTCACGCAAATTGAGCCAAATGTGTGCTCCTGCTTTAGTTGGGTCTTTCTTTAGGCCTCTTATTTACTTTCGTCTTACCAACACAACCCTTCCCCTTTTTAAACATCATCTCTATGAAGAAGTCTTTGGAATCTATATTTGCTGTCCTCTCCAACTGAATGGTCCATTCTCCAAATTATTATAAACCTTTTTATTGGAATTAGTTTATGAGATTATTCCTATTTGAATAATATAGGAATCATTTTTTGTTCTTGAGGTATGCCTATTATTACAGATTATTATCTTTGAACAAATCTGGGTCTAAATAATCTTTTTGTAGTACCTTGCCTGCATTAAATGCTAAGTTTGTTGAAAGTCTACACTCTAAAAGGGTACATAGTCTATGGTAAATACTCAATAAACTTGCTGAATTGTATTCAGAGCACTGTGAATTAGTTTTAAAAATTGAAGATATAGATCCTGAGATAAAGCAAAGTTTTTTGCTATAAAATATTTGTTTCCTTGTGTTTTACTTTCATATACTATAATGCATTAATGTGACCAAGAAGATACAAGAAGAAATAAGCATAATAGGTCTAGTGAACTTTCTTTTTTACCCAAATGGCTCCCAAATATTGTGATGTATACCAGTGCTGATATAGATTGGCTGGACCTTTGCTGCTTTTGCCTTCTTCAGTCCTATCGTCAAGAATGTTATGGTTCCCCAACTGATCTTACAATCCTCTCCCTAAAATTCTTTGAAGGAATGGAGAAAGCCAGGCAAGAAAAGTGAAATTCAGTAGTGTACTTGATCCACTGTTCTCACCAGCATGGGCATGGATATTTTTTGTATACCTTATCCTATACTCATCTCCAATCTACTTTTTCTGGTCTCAGGGAACCCTTAGAAAAGCATTAGAACTATATTGTATTCTGTGCTATAAATTCATAAGTCATGTATATTCATAATACATTGTAATAAGCAAATTTTGGACTCAGTTGAAATTGAGAAAATATCGAGTTATTGTAAACTTTTTAAAACCACTTAGAGTACTTTGTGGAATGAAGTGGGACTATAAGTAAGTCAAATAAAGAGCTCTTAGGTATGTAAGTGCACACACTAGTGGAACATACTCTGAGCTGTGCCATAGTGGAAGCTGGTATGTGGATCAGGTGTTTTTAATTTTTTAAAAAAAACAAAAAGATTTGGACAAAAGAATCAGAATCAAAGTGGCATGAATAGAGATGCCTGAGTAAGAATAGGGAGTATGATTGAGCATCATCAGAGACAGAATTCGCTACACAGAATAGAAACTGGTTTAGAAGACATTTGAACTGATTTGAAAAGAAGGTAGAGGGAGTTATTTGACCCCTGAAAAGAAAAAAACATAGTTTTTTTTTTGTTTTTTTTTGAGACAGAGTCTCGCTTTGTTGCCCAGGCTAGAGTGAGTGCCGTGGCGTCAGCCTAGCTCACAGCAACCTCAAACTCCTGGGCTCGAGTGATCCTTCTGCCTCAGCCTCCTGGGTAGCTGGGACTACAGGCATACGCCACCATGCCCGGCTAATTTTTTTAATATATATATCAGTTGGCCAATTAATTTCTTTCTATTTATAGTAGAGACGGGGTCTCGCTCTTGCTCAGGCTGGTTTTGAACTCCTGACCTTGAGCAATCTGCCCGCCTCGGCCTCCCAAGAGCTAGGATTACAGGCGTGAGCCACAGCGCCCGGCCCATAGTTTTTTTTTTTTGTTTTTTTTTTCTCTCACCATTTAGAGCCATGCACTAAATGATTAGCCTTATAAACAATAGAAGTTCATTTCTCATAGTTCTGGAGGCTGGGAAGTCCTAGAATGATCCAAGCACGAGCAGATTCAGTGATGAGATCCTGCTTTCTGGTTCATAGATGGCTGTCTTCTCACTGTGCCCTCACGTGGCTGAAGGGGTGAGGGAGGGAGTTTTCTAGAGTCTCTTTTATAAGGACACTATCACATTTATGAGGGCTCCACCTTCCTGACCTGAGCACCTCCCAAAGGCCACACTTTCAACCATCACATTGGTGAACAAGTTTCAACGTATGAATTTTGAGGTGACACAAACATTGTCAGTAGCATTCTCTCTCTGTCTCTGTCTCTCTCTCTCTCTCTCCCTCCCTTGTTCCCTTCCTCTCTCTCTCTCTCTCTCTCTCAGCATCCTATTGGCTCCACCTTTGGCTAATCTATTGTGAAAATATTGTACTACTATTCACAAAGTTAACCAAATTCCTCTAGTTTGTGAAGCAGATCCTTAGGTACGACAGACACAAACTTTGCTAAGCTACTCAACAACTTCATTTAGTTTTGGTTCTTTTTAAAAACCACTTGCAGGGGAGAATTTAACTTATTCCGTCAAGTAATTGGTTATTTAGTTGGTTAATTGACATCTTATTAGTATTTAATGATTATAATAACAATAAATTAGTTCTTTTTCAATTATGTATTAAGTAGTATTTATTGCCTGTGTCTTTTCGCCTCTATTTCTATATTACCTCAAACTTGGTTTCTCTATTCTTTATCTTAAAGTTAGTAGTATTTTAGTCAGTACATTTCTAGTTTTGACATGCAAACCAGTATGATTTTTTTTAAAACATGATCAGAGTGATTTAGACTGAACAGAAAGGAGAAATTTGATTATGTTTTCCCTGAAATAACTTCTGCTACCATCATTTCTCACCAAATGGATGGCTCCCTATTCAGCAGAATCTTTTATAGATACACATGAATTTCACTGTAAGATTACCATAGTTCCCATTACAAAATTGAGTTCATAAATTTGCATGTTTTTCTTGCAAACACAGTTTTGTTAGCTTGACTTCTGAACAGTTGGCCATGCCGAAAAAATTCAGTGCTCTGATGTCTGAACAACTGTATAATTTAATTCCTCCTCCTCCTTCTACTTAAAAAGAAAAAAGATTTAAAGCAAAATATAATTTATTTAACCCTGAATGGCTGACCCTAGTTTATTAGTCAACAATGGAAGGCTCTGGAAAGGTACCTCCTCTACCTTTTGCTTATTTCTCAAAAGATGCACCTGCTGTCTACCTGTGCTACTGTGGGTTGACAAAGGTGAATTGTGTGTAAGCCAAACAAAAAGCAGTCAAAACTGGTTGTCATAGAATGTGCTTGTTCTAAATAGTTGAAATTGACAGAGTCATAAAATCCCCTACTGGTCACTCGGTTATTAAATCAAAAGAAGGAATTTAAATATTGCCTCTGGTCATCCTGCAATAATTTTTTTTTAAAAGAACAGATTAGAAAGTCCCTCTTTCTTCCATTTAATTTATTTATTTTTGTATTTCAGCCAGCATTTGACTTGTAGTGAGGGAGTGAGGAAGAGTTATTGGTTGTTAGCACATTGTGCATGGAAAGTCAATTTTTCTTTTGCATGCAAATGGGAAGTAAATCAGTTTGAGTCACTTCACTTAGAGTGAGAACACTATTCAAACAACATTGTCAATATCACACAATACTTTTCAATGCCATCAATTAATTCTTGATGTCATTTTGGATAATATGTTATTGTAGAATGGTCTCGAAATAGTGATATATAATATGTACCTCATTTCTTTATGTTGTCCTATGGAAGACTTTGAAATGGTGGCCTGGTGAATTAGGTTGACCCCAAATTCAAAGGCACTGCATTGTTAAATAAGTTATGTGGTAATAAAATTTTGTCTTGTTCTAAACTATTAATGCTGTATTGACAAAAAATAGTTTGTTTTCTGAATCAAAATTATAATGTATTTTTGCATCTGAGGTTGTAATTTGATTAGCTATTAATATTTTCTGATGAAGAAGCCAACATGAGGATTCTTTAACCAAAAAAATCCTAACAACCTATCTTTAGGTGGATTATCTTTAATGAGGCTTTCCCCCCACTCTATCCTTGATGGGGCATGGTTTGAGTTCTAAGTGCCTCACATACGTTTATTATTCCAAGCAGGTCCCAAACTCTACCACTACCCAGTCTATGTGTTTTAAGAAATAATTGTCTTTTTCAACCACATTCAAATAAACATTTTTGGTAGTCAGTGCAACCTGATTCTGATTATGTAGCATGCAAAATTCAAGGGAATCACATCACCAGCAATTTGCTTCCCAAGTTGCTTTCTTAAATCAGCTTTTAAATAGATTTATGTTGCCTGTGGATATAAAGCAATAGAGTAAAACTAAACCTTCCTGATTTCCAAATCAGCATTTAAAGAGCTATAATTCATATTTAATGAAGAAAAACAGCTAAATAAGCATCCATAGCATTTAAATAGAGACTTTTTACTCATAAAGTTTTTATCCCCTGCTAAAAGCCCCTTTACCATATCTTTTTATTATACTTTGATGCAAAAACGCTAAAAGGAAGTTGGATATTGTTAAATTGCTATTAAATTATAAGAGAACAAATATTAGAAATAAATTTCAGCTCAGTTAACAAGGACAGGATTGGCAATTTTCCTAACTTGTGCTCAATATTTTAGTTTTCAAAGGGAGAAAATGTTTTATTGCCAACAGAACATGAAACAATATTGAGGCCAGATGTCTCTGACCTTCTGTTTAAGAAAAAAAGCACTTTCCATTTCATGGCTAGGCATCCTGTTTGTAAATGGCTACCTTGTGGTGAAGATTGCCTTTGTTTTACCTGTGAAATTGAGTTTGATCATTTCCCCTGAAATAAAGATGGGCTGTTGAGATCTGCTTGCCTGAAGGCAAAGTAATATAACATTGATAGCAGAATGCATGTATATCTAGGGGTTCATCACTGCTCAAGTATACAGGCCTTGAATCTCCATCATCAGAAAACATCCCATCTCTGTGTCAAAGCCAAGAGCAAACCCAGCTGAAATGAAAGAGTACACTGCATGCATTCCCTTAACTGATTCCCTAGGACATTTTTTCATTGGTTATAGGTCTCAAGTTTGCTTTATATTTGGTCTTAGTTTATACATCTGACCACTATCAAGGAAGAATGATAAAACATGTTCAGAGAGTGTGAATTATTAGGAATGTTACTTTAAATAGACACTGAGATTTCAGCATGTGTATTTGGCTACCATATCCAACTATTCTTATGAAGGCACCATCCCTCTTTCAGACACAATGAATGTCTTTTGCATTCCATTATTCTAGCCAAAGAAAAGGATACCATTGGCTGGAAATAAATTCACTCAGTTGTTTAATCAGCTTCAAGTTCAAGAACAGTCCTATTGTAATATTAAAGGCATTTATTAAACTTTTGCTTATGTTTCCAACTGTTTAAGTTCTTGCATGTAGAAATTTGTAAGTCTTATCACTTTGAAGAATAAGAGGAAAAGAGCTTAAGTATTTGTTTGTATGTCAATCTTCTGATATATACTTGCTTTTCCAGAGGGTGTCAGTATCCATAGAAATACTTGCCTTTCCTTTCTTTCTGAGCATAGTTTAGGTCAGTGCCCAAAGACTAGCTTGTCCTAAAGATATGAATCTCCATATACTTGGGAGTAAAATTTAAACTGACTGCTGACTCAGAGCCTCAGGTAAAAGAAGGATGATTGTGAATTTTTTCCTGGATTGAATGTAGTGTTCTATTGATCTCTGGAATGAAATAATAACTGGTAACCAATGGACTGCCTATTTTAATGCAGCAGAACAAATTCAATGAATTGCCCAATTCTCTAGGGCCCTATAGAAAACTACCCAGAGCATGGTTTTAATGGATAAGTGGCACAAAGAAGTTAAATATAAGACTTCCTAGTAATCATCCATTAAGGCCATGACATCTGAATCATTGCCTTGGAATTACAGAGGGCCCTGATAGTAGAATTTAAGGCTGGCCCTGGGTGGTTATTGCTAGATAGCTCAGCCTGCATCTGAAGAACATCTGCCATCTCTTGACCTGTTTGTTGGCTTATGAAAATGAAAGGATCCTGGAAGTGTCAGATTCCTCAATGGATATTACTCTCATATTCTGCTACTGCTGAAAACATCCACAGCACACTTGAGATGACAGTTAGCTCTGAGCACTTGGCTTCCATGGGTCAGGATAACATTTGTGGGCTGAGCTGCCATCTAACAGTGCCCATCATTAGCATGAGGTAGACCCATTATACAAATAGAGAACAATTATAACAACCTCACATATAAGTGCGGTAATTTGCCTACCCTTCTCATAAAAAACATTTTAGAAATTGCAAAGGTGGTGTATAAATTTGATGACATTATAGATGTGTATCTGGGGCTTTGATACTCTTTGAGTGATGGTATACCATATGTATCTTGAATCTGATTATGAAAATTATACATGTTCATTGTAGAAATTTGGAATTGTCTTACATCTTAAGTTACTTCTTATATATGTCAGAAATATATGGGAGACATGTATGTGATAGATATTTATATTACAATATGTATATATACAAAATTTGATTTTTCTGTAATGTTTATGTATTTTACATGTTAATAAATATACTTCTATACTACCATTTTAAATGCTTCATAGCATTCTATATTGATATAACATGATTTATTTAATCAATTCCTTATAGAAATTTAGATTGTTTCCAAATATACAGCACAATAAATAATTCCTATAATTTGAATAACTCTTCATAGAAAACATTGTACAATGTCTGCTACTTTCTCAGGATACTTTTTAAGAGTGGAGGGATTAGAACAACTGAGTTGCTCATTATAATGATTCTTATATGTATCATCAAGTTACTTTCTAGAAGGGTCATACCAATTTTCATTCCTGAAAACAAATTATGAGAATTTCTATTTCTTTATTCTTTAACCAGCACTAAAAATTCTTATTTTAAAAAATTCTTCTCCAATTCATAAACAAAAAATGTAATTTCATTTTTAAACGTGCATTTTTGATTACTTAAAATATTGACTGCTTTTCAAATGTTTATCCGTACACCTTTATTTACACATCTTGTTTGGGGGCACTATCTAGTTCTGCCATCGGCCTGAATCTTTTCTACAGGGTGTTTGCTTTATTCTTATTAATTTTAAGACCTCTTTATATATTAATAATGTCAATACTCTTTTATTGTTATATGTGTTAAAACTTTTTTTTCTTCCCTTAGTTTGTGGTTTGGGAAGGGACATTTTCCAGCAGATTTTAGTTCCTATATTTTACTTATGGTAGTCTTAAAAGGGTAGGCACACTGACTTGGGACAAAGAAGTCAAATCAAAGATTGTGCTGGACATTGAAGAATAGTGGCATGAAAAGAAGTGGTAGCGGGCTGCAGTTCATGTTTGTATGTTGTGAACTCATATGTGGCGGCAACGAATTTACTACATATTCTTACATTATCATTTGAGAGTCATAAAGAATCTTTTCTAAAAACAGTAATTTGTGGTGGGACAGATTAACAGGCAAGAGATAGGTCAGGTTAAGGTGAGTGAGCCATTCTGTGTGATTAAGGTGATTACTGGAGAGGTACATTAACTCTCAAGGTCATTAAACTTCCACATGGCCCATTGCAATTGTAATTTACTAGTGACCTTTAAGAGTTGGTAAACTTTCAAATGTAATTTTTTAGAGAGATTTACTCAAAAGCGGCCACCCAGTGGAGCTTGGGGTGAGTGTGTGGCCTGTACACACTAGCTTATTGTATCCCATATCCTGGGCTGACACCATTAATAATGATCAGATTACTGAAGATGGTGCCTTTGACCACCAACAATGTCTGTCTGTCTGTCTGGTATGTGTTTTGGAGTTGTTTTTCTCCAGACCTAGCCTTAATCTAGCTGGAAAAAGCCTTGTTTCCTCCTGGGAGCCTTGGTTTTTTGTTTGTTTTTTTTTCCTGTTTTTTTACCTACACTGCTTTATCTATTATTCCAAGGACTTTAAAACCATTAGGGAGAAGGATATTGCATGTTCTTTCATAGCAAAGAAATTAATTCTAATCAAGAGAATGTCACTTCTGTTCCACACATTGAAGGCTGGAATGTTGAAGTGACTTCACTGGCAGCTTTCACAAGCCCATCATTTAAGATAATGGATAAAATGGAACATTTTACTGAAGCAGAGTTTATTTCTTAGCATGGCATCGCTACACTGACATCACTCATGCTAATGACACAAATGTATAGTCAAGGGGGGATAGATTAACAAATGTATCATGATATTTTTATGGTAACTCTTTAGTAAGTTTTTATTCCTTCTCTCTTCCTCCTTATTAGGGCAGATTCATTTTTTGATCACAGCATGCAACCCTGAAGAAACACTCTTGGTAGCTGAAGTAGGTACTTCACAGGGGTGTTGTAAGGATTGAAAATGATAAAGCCTTGGAAAGGGCTTTGAAAAAATTGTAAAGCACTTTATAAATTATAGGTACAGAGATGGTTATTTCCAGATAAAGTACAACATCTTGGACTTTACCCCAACTTTTGAAGAGATCTGTACCACTGGCAGAGATAGAATGAATGATAACACTGATGAAGGTGAAGATGAAGGATAAAAACCTCAGGCCAGGAGAAAAATATCTGCTAAAATCATTAAGCATGAAGAAGGGGAAATTTTTTTTTGTGGGGGAGTGCAATGTAGTTGCTTTGTTTTTGCTTAGACATCTGTATAGCCCTTAATCACTACATGAAGCCAGAAAGTGCAATAAGTTTTTAATGTTGCCCCATTTATCATGCCCTTCCTTCATGCTGTTGAGTCAGCATGATGCAAAGGAAGCAGCCTGCAGTGCAAGTCCAGAGAATTGAGTGTGAGTACAGCTGTGCCACCAACTAGATTGGTGGCACTTGGAAACCTACTTATTTCATCCAGTTCTCTATCTAAAAAGGGATGTTTGAGGAGTATTTATTTTCTTAGTATTTTCTAAGGTGAGATATATATACAATGATGGCAGTTAAGATGATTTTAGGTGGTATATGCAACATGTAATTAATAATTATTATGTACTTATTTCAATGCGTATTAGAATAAATATTCATATATAAAGCACATAATTTTCTGGCTGTTAATGCTAAGTAAAAAAGTGAGAAATAAAAGAGTTTGGTAAATAATAGCACTGATGGGATGTGTATATGGCAAGAATCATGAAGGAAGGACATTAGGGAAATGTTGGGCTAGGTTATCTGTAGTTTCACATTAATCTCTAAAATGTAAGGTATATAATTTCTTAAGGGAGACTAGAAGGTCAGTGGCAACCTTTACATGTTCTCTGTTCATTTCTATAGGCTTCTGGATCAGATCAAACCATACAAGCTTCTCCATGTGGGCATCAGTCACTCCAGGAATAGCAATATGATTTTAGACTACGAGTAAGTTCACATGATTCTTAATACACATTAGTAGGTGCAGAACAAGCAAAAGGGAGGAACTGGACCTGGAGACAGGTCAGAGCTGGAACAAACTTCAAATGCACAGGGCGGTTCAGGGGCTGCTGATACTCTCATGTTACTTTTGTCATATCCTGTCTCTCTTTTATCCCTCTGCAAAAACGCTGCCTTGTATATTGTGTGATTTCACCCATCCAGTGGGTTCTCAAAAGTCAAGGCATCCTATTCTGGAAAAGAGAATATAAAAAGGCCACCTAAAGACCCTTCTTTTGCCTTCCTGTGCCACTGTATTAAGCCAGATATTTTAGAGACTCTCTGCCCAAAGGAGCGAATTCTTAAAACTTTTTGGTTAGTACTTATGGGAAAATTTCAGCTAACTCTGGGAAATGCTTCAGAATATCCTGAGCCCCTGATTTTATTGCTTTATTATTCAGTGATGAGAAAGCAATGATGCTGCATTGCCTCCTGCTGAACCTGAGAAGAAAATGAGAAGGAACACCCACTGGGTTGCAGTCTATTCGTCAATAGTAATCAGGTGTTTTATACAACTCTTACCAAAAGTAACAAAGTTACTTGGATCCAATAAGAACATTTCTTTCTAGAAAGTAGAATTATAATCGAACAATTTCTTGTTTGTTTTACTCTTTCTATTGGATCTATCAGGCCCATTAGCAGTAATTAATGCTGTCAATTGTAGAATTCCAATGCCCTTTCAGTGTTCCTCAAATAAAACATAGGCAGAACAAAATGTGACAGGAATTGTATGAGTTTTCTCAGGATTAGAGCAGCTTTTGCAGAAGCCCTGTCACTGACCTCTGGTTGCATTAGTGAATAGAGTGTGGTTGCAGGACACAGTGGTTCAGATACTCAGCTTGTGAGTACTCTGGTAACCTGCTAAGAATAAAACAAAATTATTTGTATCTTCTGTTTTGGGGATAGAATAGCAACTGTTTCTGCTGTCAAGGAAAGATATTTTATAATTGACATGTTCTGCTCATGCCTTTATCTATTTGGAACCTAATCATGCAGGAAAGACAGTGTAGAGTGGTAGTTAAGAGGCTGGTCAAACAGACCTGCCTTCAAATCTTGGCTCTACTAGTTACACTTAACCTGGGTTAAGTGTCTTTCCTTATATCTGTTTCTTCCCTTGTAAGGTGGGGATAATAAGAGCATCTAACACATAGGTTTGCTGTAAAATCTATGTGAAATGAAATATCAAATGTCTCTATGTACCGCTTTGAATCCTTTTAATTGCATTTCTTACCCATACTTCTGGGCAAATTCTGTGCTGACAACCTTTGCTTCCTATTTGGGGGTTTCTCTGACATCTTAGATGTGGAGAATCCGTGAAACTTATTTGGCACTTATATCTGTATAAACTGGGATTATGAGTTGACTCACCTAAGAATATTGTTGACCAATATGGGACTGCAGTCATGGATAAATGCCTCCCAAATTTATTTTTTGGGTGGTTTTAAGCTGCATCCATAAGACCCTTCAAAGGGTCTTGAAGGGTGTGGTGGCCAACTCAATTACACATCATTATATTGGTTTTTCCTCCTTATTTTCCTGTTTTACTTTCCTTGCCCTTCACTTTTTATCCCTATGGTAAAGTTCCCAAATAAGCAACCTGCATGTGATCCTTTGTCTCAGGATCTGTTTACAAGGGAACCCAGATAGTTGGTGCCAGGAGTGGCCACACAAACAGACTATGGGCTTCTGAGACTAGGTCACCTGGTCAACACAGGAAGGAGCATCACAGTTGCTAACACTCTCCCAGTGGTGAGTTAGGATGAGGGGCACATAGAAGGGAAGTGTTGGGTTATATGGTAGCTATGACACTTTAATCATATGAGGGTAATGGTAAGTCTAGGGTTTGTGGAGTTGTCTGGCTTTTGTTTAATTGTTCTGGAAGTCCTGAAAAATGAAATGACAGATTTAGATCAGTTAATTAGCTTTCAGAGCTGGCCTTGATTTAGAAGAGTTCCTCCATGGCAGAAGTAAAGAAACCATAGTTGCTTAAGGTATTTTGGGATGAAAACCAGGTTGGGGATATACTTGTAAGAATGGCAGAGGGAAAAAAAGAGACTTAATGCACAGCCTCCCCAGGGTTCTAATAAGAAAATAATGGGACCCTGAGACAGGAAATGGAGAAGATAAGCCTGAAACTCTTGAATGATGATAATCAAGCCATAGCTTCTGGGGTGGGGAACTACTTTGTATTTGAAATAGAGTGACTAGTAGACCAATGTGAAACTGAATACCTGATCATGGGATAAGACAAGTGACCACATAACTACAGCTTCTCTCATAAGCTAGACATTATTAGTTCTACTTAATCATAAGGTTGGACAGCAACCAACTGTGAGATGGACACAATATCTGGGATTGGGCCAAGCAGGTCCAGTTGGCACAGTGAATTGCATGGGTCTTTAGCCTAAACTCCCACGCACTTATGTCTCACTCAGCTCAAAACTCATAATGGAGATTTTCCTATAATCCACTGACAGAGGAGAAAAAATCTTGGGCTTGGGTCACAGATGAGTTTTCTCAATATGGTTTGTACTGCTTAAAGTGGTCTGCTACTGCACTGTTCCCCAACTCAGGGGTAGCACTAGAGGTGTTGTGAAAGGAAATCATCCCACTGGATGAAAATAGCATTTGGCCATTCTGTTTGTATAGACGAAGAGATTTCCTAATATAGAGATTTACATGGCCCCAGAAGCAGTGGGAATGGCTTAGCTAGTTAGTCTGGGAATTGGAGGGGAGAAGACTGGATGAACTGAGGAAGAGAAATCTGTGGAAGAGCATGAAGATGGACCAATGCAAGAGGGTACAAAATGTGCAGATCTTTGTGTCTTAGAGACACTTCACCATGAGGAGGCATTAAACGCTGGATAGTATAACTCACTCTATAGATGTTGACCATTCTCTGTCCTTGCCCACTCCAGTGCTGCCACATGTAGTCAGGAGCAGAGTGGCCACACTGACAGGCGTAGGGATTATTCATGGGCACAGAAGCACCACTGTTCAGCATTCCATTCGCCAGAAGCAGGGATTGGTGCTATGTCCTCAACCCAGCACCATTTTCAATGAGACTGTTAACCACTTGGAAGTAGGTTAAATATGTGCCAACCTTTCGAAGAGGTATGGAAGTGGCCAAAAGATCATGGGATTTGTGTTTTGCCTCATTCTCCTGAAGAAGCCAACCTCTTGGCCACAAGGGTCCCACCGAGGGACTAGATGGACCCAGGGCAGGTAGCCACACCACCCTGGCAACGAATGGACAAAATAAAGTTTGGCCATAGATGCTGCCTATGACAGATCTTGGCCAAAAGGGGGGAATTGTGAACTAAAATGCTCACCTCCCCCCACTGGCTGACTGAATGGACCCCCTCGCGGCCAAAGGAATATTCTAGGGCAAAGTTGCCTGCAGGAGGAGGGAGGTCAGACAAGCCTTATCTTGCCCCTCTCCCTTCTTGGAGACATCCTTTGTAACTCATTAACAGGCCTAAGGGTATGCAAGACAAACCTGCAGGTCCTCAATTTATGCAAGGAATGGTGGCTTATCTCTGGTAAACAGTTTATGTTAAAACGTTCCAAGTCTTTAGACAAAGCTTCATGTCTTTAGCCAATTACAATCTAAAGAATCTTTAAACCCACCTGTAACCTGTAAGCACCCGTTTCGAGATGGCCCTCCTTTTTGGGCCAAACCAATGTATACCTCCCACATATTGATTGATAGCTTTACTCGTAACCCTTGTCTCTAAAATGTATAAAAACCAAACTGTAACCCAGCCACAACGAGTGCACTTGTCTAAGGCCTCTTGGCAGTGGCTCCGGATCATGGTCCTCAAATTTGGCTCAGAATAAATCTCTTTAAAAAAAAAAAAGAATGTTAGAATGGCCTGTTAAATGCTTAGCTTTGGCACATGCTCAGGGACATTGCACAGGCGTGGGATGCCGTCCTCCAGATGAGGTATGAGTGCTAAGCCAATATTCAGTGGTGTGTTGGAAATTTGGAGGGAATGGGTAATGACTGAAAGGTTCGAGTCCTGGTTTGAGTCACCAACATTACTTAGGAAAGTCAACTAACTTCACCTTCCAAATCCCTTCCATTACAAAATTTATTAGTTCATTGATGCAGCTATTCTTTAAAATTTATTATTTTTTGATGTAAAACTTCAGGAAAAAAGTAAAGTAAGAAACAACATCTTATTCTTGAAATAATTTCTTTTGACATACAAAAGAGTAAAGCATTTTTATGGTAAAATTCAAATCACACTGAAAGACATAAAATGGAAAAAAAATCTTTCCTTCTTAACCCAATTCTTCTCCCAAAAGATAATCCCTTAACATTGTCTAACAGCTTGTGCATTTTCTATCAGAAAAAATTATGCATAACAATATCCCCAGTGTGTATGTATCTTTTAAGGAAAAATTTAATAAGGAAACAGTTTTACCACATACTGTTCTATACCCTGCCTTTTTCATATATCTAGAGATATGTCAGTGTATTCATTTCCAAAAAACTACATAACATTTTGTGTGTTGTATCATAATTTAGTCAATTCCTGTAGATAGACATTTAAAATATTTTGTTTTTAGTATTTTTCCTTTCACAATTCTATAATGAATATTCTTACATAAATATATTAATTTGTAATTTTTGAGTCAAAGGGTATGTAAACTTTAAATTGCTTATCCAACAGGTTGCCATCAATTTATATTTTCATCACACATTAATTACCTCTTTAACCATGTCATTGCCATTACAGAGGTATGGGAAAAAATGGATTGTATTTTGATTAGCATATACTTACTGGCTGTTTTTCATCCTATCTCCCTTCCCTCCCTCCCTTCTTTCTTTCCCTCTTTGTTAAACAGTCTATTAATAGATATTCCTTGCTCATTTATTTCTTGGTAGGCATGCCATTTTCTTATTAATGTAAATAAGTTCTAAAAACTTGGAAAAATAGTATTTTGTCACTTATATGTGCTCTAAATATTTTGGCCCTAATTGACCTGTTGTCTTGACTCATTTGTACATCCACAGGACTATCACCCACCACAATAAAGATAACAAACACTTCCATTACCTTCACAAGTTTCCTCATCACCCTTGGTAATCCTTCCCTTTCTCTACCCCTGTCCCTAGGTAGTCAGTGATAGACTTTCTATCACTGTAGATCAGTTGGCGTGTTCCAATGGAATCATACTATATGTACTCTTTTGTGTCTGACTTCTTTCATCTAGACAATATTTTTCAGATTCATCCATATCATTTAATATATAAATAAATATATAGCTTCTATATAGTATTATCCTATATGGATGTGCCCTAATTTGATTATCTATTTACCTGTTGACAGACATTGGGTTGTCTCCAGTTTGGGCTATTACAAATATAGCTGCTATGAACATGCTCAGGAAAGTCTTTACATAGACATATGTTTTCATTTCTCTTAGGTAAATACCTAGGAATGAGTGTTTGACTGGGTTATATGTAAGGTTTATATTTAACTTTTATGAGAGTATCTTATAGTTTCTCAAAGTTGTTTGTTATTGTTTCTCAAAGTTTCTCAAAATAGTTTCTCAAAGTTGTACCAATCTGTATTTCCATTAGTAGTATGAAAGTTCTATCTGTTCCACATCTTCACCAATACTTGATGTGCATAATATTTTTATTTTAGACATTCTCATGAATATGTAGAGGTATCTCATTGCAGTTTTAATTCACATTTTTCTGATGGCATAATTACATTGTGCATCTTTCATGTGTTTATTGACCAATCACACATTATCTTTGGCAAAAAGTCTATTCAAATCTTTTTAAAATCAAGGGATTTTTTTCTTATTAGTGAGTTTTCAGCATACCTTACATATTCTGAACATATGTGGTTTGTCTTGTGTATTTGTTGTGAATATTTTCTCCAAGTCTGTGGCTTTCCTTTCTTAATGGTGTTTGTCAATGACCAAACATTTTTAAATTTTGATAAAATATACTTTATCATTTTTTTCTTTTATGTTTTGTGCTTTTCTGTATTCTACTACAAAACATTTTTCCCTAAGGTCATAAAGATTTTCTCCTATGCTTTTTTCTGGAAACTTTATAGTTTGGGTTTTACATATATTTATATGTTCCATTTCAAGTTTATATTTTGTATATGATGTTAGATAAGTATTAATGCTCATTTCTTTTTTCAGTTATTCAGTTGATTTAATATCATTTGTTTAAAGACTTTCTCTTTCCATAGACATACCCTAGCACCTTTTTAAAAAATCCATTGGCCACAAATATATGGGCCTATTTTTGGACTTTTTATTTTATTTCAGTGATCTAAATATTTATCCTTTTGCTGATACCAAACTGTCTTGATTGTTGTAGCTTATACTATATCTTAAAGGAAATTAAATTCCTTTAATTTTGATCTTCTTTTTTAAAAATTGCTTTTATTCCAGGACTTCTTGCATCCCTAAATATATTTTAGATTCAGTTGCCAATTTCTACAAAGAGTCCTTGAAATTTTGATGAAATTGGCCACATTTTTAAGAAAAGTTTTGTGTTGTCAACTTTATCTTTTTTTATTGCATTGTAGGTTGTATTCCCTCCAAGAATCCTGTTTTTTTTAGAAAAATGTAATTACATTTATCAATATTTACTTCTATAAATTTAATTTTATAGATGTATATGTATATTTATGTATATGAATGTATATAGAGAGAGTTTCTAAATGGTTAGCTAGTTGTCCCAATATCATTTATGAAAAAAAAAATCCTCTCTTCTTTTGAGTTGAAATAGAGTTAATTTTATTTTCGTGTGTATTTATTTTCCTCTGTTTCTTAAGCAAAGTCTTGTCCCCAAATCTTTTAATGTTTGAAAATAATATGCAATGTATAATGTCTACTTTTTATATAATAATGCACTTAAAAACAATTATTGATTTGTTTCATTGCTATTTTTCTTGATACATGTATTTCTGTTTGGGTATTAAGACCTCATTGCTATTCAGCAAATATTTTCTTTTTTTCTTAGATATAGATATATCTTGAGATTTATTCATGATGTGATACAATCTTTGTTACATCAAAAGCACAGATAATAGGTAGTAGTTGTATACCATGGCCTGATCATAAATGAACCACACATAGTGTTTCCAGTTAATTAGTGTTTGCAGAAAGGCTAAGGAATGCTTTATGTAGGCAGTTTCACTAAGAATATTGGGATGTTAGTGCTAAAAGGGAGAAGGAAAACTATAATTTCTAAGCTTTTATAGTTGTAGGCACCATGCCAGGTACTTTAGTGGCTTATTTCATTTAATCTTTACAACAAATCTATAAAATGGCAATATTAGCAACATTTTATAGATAACGTTACAGGCTAAGAGGTATACATTAAGAAACATGCCTAAGGTCTAAACAAGATTTTAGCTTGGACTAGAATCTACAATCTCATACTCTTTTAATATTGTAGCTGCCTTAGAGAACATCTAGAAAAACCTATTTTTTTTTATTATTATTATAAAGGAATGAACTTGGAGGAGTTGTTTCTTGCTCTTCATTTGTAAAGTGAATTCAAGGCAGAGCCAGGACAGAAACTCATTTTTCTGGTTCTTAGTTTCTTATAATTTTACATTGTCTATTTCATCCATGAAATTATAGCAGAGTCTCATTGCCTGATTTTGAACCCAGCTTTATCATTTTTACTGGATATGTAATTATGGAAATCTGATTAATGGGAATATAAAGGGAATTTACCTCTTTGTGATATTGTAACTAAATACATGTAAAGAAAGAACTTGTACACATAGTAAGTGCTCAGTGATAAGTAAATTCTACCACTGAGGGCAACCCGAGGATCACATGTCAAATCACTAGAATAATCAATGTCACTCTGTAATATCAGCACCATGTATTCATTTTATTTATTAGCATTTCTATGGAATATTTTTATATTTTTAATCACATTTGTCATTCTATCAATGTTTGCAAGCTAAATTGAGAAGGAAAAAAATTCTAGAAACTGTGTTGATATGAAAGGAGTGTAGATAAGTATTCTAGAGAATTCCTGAAATCATGTTATTTGGCACAAACTATCTACCAAGTCTATGTTAAGTATAAGGCTTATAGTGGGATAAAGAAAGTCATTGTTTAAAGGTCATGCCTCATATAGCAGGAGCAGATAAACTTAGAGCCACATACTTTTGTGACTGCATTGAGAATGTCAGAATCCTAAGTTACCTTGGGATGCTAGTACGGACTTCTAGGAGAGTTTGTGTATGCAGCAGTAATATGCAGAGGAAAACAAATGTTACCATTCATATGTGTATCAGGACAAGAGCCAATTGGACCCATATTCTTAGGGAGCTTGGAAAGTGCTCTAAACTGAGATTTAGGGGAACTACTTTTAAATCTTGACCTTGATGCTAACTACTTTTATTCCTTTGAGAATCCATTTAAACCTGTATTATCTAACAGAGTAGCCACTAGTCACCTGTGAATATTTAAATTAAAATTAATTATAATTAAATAAAACTAAAAACTCAGTTTCTCTGTTTCATATGTAGATGTGTCTCATTATCCTGCCATGCAAAAAGTGCTCAATAGTCATATGTAGATAATGACTACTGTATTGGACAGCCCAGAAGAACATTTTCATCACTGTACTGAGTTCTATTTGACAGCACTGAAAATCTTTCTGGCCTTGATTTCTACTTGGGAAAAATAAGTGTGGACTCATTGGTTTCTCCTAATCTAATGTTCTAAGCCTGCCATGATGACAACTTACACTGGGATGGGTAAATTTAAGGTTGTGTTATATTATAATCTCCATGAAGATTCTGGTAACATCTGAAAATTAAATTTGGAAGAATTCGGTTGTAACTATACTATCACCAGTGATCACTACCTTTTTGCTGCCTTCTATTCCTCCTCCTCCTTTTATTTTTCTCTTTTAAGATAAAGGCTATTTGTTCAGAACCATAAAGGCAGCGAGAACATTCCACAGGTGGCAGGTGGCAAACAGCTCCCGAACCTCAATGGCTTAAAACAACAGGTTTATTTCTCTCTCATGTTAACTATCCAGAGGCTGAGGTGGGCTCTGCTTTGCATCATCCTTACTCCTGGATCCAGGATCACAGAGTGGCTCTTCTCTGTAGCAAAGAAAAAAAGAAGTGGTAAGTCTCAGCCTGGCATTTAAAGCTCTCTCTTAATAGTGCCAAGTGTCATTGTGCTCACATTTCTTGACCAAGATGCATTCGTGGCCACACACCATGAATACAACCTCAAGGATGTAGGAAAGGACAATGCTACAATGTCCCTAGAAAGCAAAATGGAAACATTTGAGGGAGAGAGTGAATGATCACTACAGGATTAATAGGTTACCACTCAGATAAGAATTTAGCGTTTTAAAGGTCATGTCCCATAAAGTCAGGAGCAGCCTTACTTAAGGTCACATATATTACAGGACATACTAATATTCATTAGGGCTCCCCCTGGAGCCAACTGGGGAAGATCCAAACTTCAGGTGTAACAGTTGAGTGGCACCAGCTGCAGTGAACTATAGATTTCATGCCTTTGTCCTGCAGATTGTGGCTACATGGAAATTCTTGACCAGGTCTGCCAGATCTCCTCTTCCTCCTCCTTCTTTTCAAGAGCAGCTGGGCATATATATTGTTATGTGATGCATCTTTATTTTAAAATATAGGCCTAGTATTTGTAAACTTTGTGTGGACCAAAGAATGCACAGTACAGTTGAGCTTTGGAGTAAAAAGCAGGTAAAAGTAGACAGTAGATTTCAGTAGCCTGGGAGGTAGGAGGTGTGGAGTGTTAGTTCTAGTAATAGGACAAGCCACCTGTGTGACATTGGGTGAGTCACTTACCTTCTCTTTCCTCATCTATAAAATAGGTAGATCATGCAAGACCCATGACAAGGTTGAGCATTTTAGAGTTGTTCCAGCACTTTTAGCAATTACCTAGGATAACAAAGTTGTTTGTTCATCTTCTTGAACCTGATAGTGTAAGTTTACTGGAATTTACACCAAACTTCATTTCTCCATGCCACTAGGAACTGGCAAAGGGGACCAGTGATTTGAGGATTTGAGAGGAAATCTAAGTTTCACAGAAATATCAGTACCCTAGAAACAGATTTTAGCCAGGGCTGTGCTAGGACAACAACATGATCTCGAAAGTCCTTACTTATGGAAAAATAGTGGTAGTGCGTATAGTATCTTGAAAGGTGGGGTGGTTAATAGATTGGGAGTTTTTACTTTGGCATTGGGCAGATTTTGTTTTAAATTGTGCTCTGCTGGTTACTAACTGTATACCCTGATCTGATCACTGGAACTTCTCTGGCTCAGTTTCTTTATCCATAACATTGGAATGATAAACAATGATATTTACTTCATAGAGATTTGGGGAAGGTCAAACTAGGTAATACATATAAAGTGACTAATATTTAAGTTTTCTGAGCTACTATTGCTATTGTGAAGCTCTGACTTCTTCTCCTGCCCCACCCTACCACACATACTTCTGGAACAAGAGGCTGTGACCCCATAGTTTTTACTGAAACAGTGCTTAATGTGCAACAGAAAAAACTGCTGAGTTTATCACTTCCCAATTTTTCTAATCAGAAGTTTATCACTTCCCAATTTTTTCTAATCAGATCTGGAGTACATGTAGCTTTGTGCCTCTCAAATTAGGAACCCAGAAAAAGATGACTTTAGGTGGATTTTTTTCTTGGGCTTGTTTTACATGAACATATTAGTTTTGAAATTACATCTATACTAACCAAGGGGGTTTTCATTGTGCTACGAGTCTGGTAGGAACCTAAAATAACTGCTTAGAGTTTTCCATACCATTGACGGAAATCCAATTGGCATAAATAACTAAGGCCAGAAAAATTGTCCTTCAGACTCTGTGTCTCCCACATAGAAAATTTGAAACATATTGGAAATACCAAAGTAAATATTTCTTGAAATTTATTGAGGTTATGTTTTTTCTTGTGGAGAATTTGGAGACTTTTGGAGACCAAGGCTAATTGGAATCATTTCAACTTCAAAGTACATTAGCTTTGATTTAAAGCTTTGAAGGCCTCCCTGAAATTTAAGCTACTGTGTCATCATTTTATTTGGTGTTTATGTTATCATTGCAGGGATCAGAGTTGATCATTGTATAATTGGATATCCAGAAAATGATTAGATATGTCATATCTATGATCCCAGACAAAGTTTATTTTCACTAGAAAAGATTAATTGTAATGTGTTAGATTATACTGCAGTAAAAACTCTTCAAATGTCTGTTACATACACTGTAGGATTCTGAAACTACTTACTTTAAAGATAACTTTGGGTTCTTGTATTTTTTTTTATCATGAACACTCTGCTCATCTGTTAAAACATTTGGCTTTTATTATGCTCATTTTGTCTGTAGAGAAAACCTACTTTGTTTCTCAAAGGCAAAATTATGCTGTTTTTTTTCTCCTTCAAGTATATCCTGTCATAAATGCTAGGTATTAAATTCAAAAGGAGCATACACTTTTAGAATCAAGTAGAGTTTTAGTTCTACTTTGTCGGAGCTGTGCACTGAAGACAAAATCTATGTAAGTCTTTTTATGCAAGGATAATATATTCTTTAAAAAAAGTCTTACTGCCTTCCCCTGATTTTAAAAGTATACTTGTTCATTTTATGTATATAGATATATCATATTACCCTATCATGCAGAAATAATACTGTTGATTTTTTTGAAAAATGTTTTTTGTTTTTGTATTTTGCCATGCACATAGCAGCATAAAAATTACAGTCCCAAATTATTCCGAATTACTTATAACACAGTTTTAAATGGGGCGTTGTTTACGTGGCCAAATTTTATTCTATTTTTTCAAGTATCTAGATTCCTAGTTGCAAAAGACATTTGCTAGTAGAAACCACAATTCCTGCTTAAATGTCCAGGGATAAAAATTAAGGCAATGCATTTTCTTTGCCTTTTACTTGTATTTTTTCCTTGACTGGCTGTGGTTTACTAGGGGGTGAGCAGGGAAAAGAGAAGACACTGAACTTCACATAAGTCAGCGCGCTCCTATTAAGAGCCCAGAGGCCGGGGGAATGGAGGACAGACGTTAGATACCAGTTGGACAGTTTAATGTAGATGTCAATGACAAAACGAAAAAGTAACAATACATAACACCTGTAATGTTTTATAATTTGAACAATATATAAAACAAATGTTTTATAAAACAAATGTTTTATAAATTGAACAATCACTTTGGACTTCTAATATACCAATAAAATAGCAACCAGATTTTAATTGAAATAAAGATAGTTGATCAAGTTAAAAATGTAGTCTCGAATCCAAATTTGTTATTCCTTTCCTGGGGTGAGTTGTGTTTATAGAGATTTGGCTTTCCTTCTCCAGAGTGCTTATTTCTTTTTCAAAATTTTCTAGATTCTCCTCCCATACCCCTTGCATGTCAGGGTGTTTTTGAGGTGCCTCAGTGCATATCATTTCATGTGGACCTCTACCATTGTTTAAAGGGAAGTTTACCTTCCTTCTGGAATGAAGCAGGTGGCTCGATTTTCAAAGCATCATAGGAAGGAGACTGTTACTCTTGTTTGGAACTTAGAAATCCATAGAGTCTAACATGATATACACAAAGAAAATGAAACCCAGAGATGATGGCATGGCACTGGAGAAGAATTCACTAAACCTGTTGAGGGAACAAGAGAGCATTTTGTGTTGTCCCTTGTGGGTTAATACACTATTCATGATTTTTTCCTATGTTGGGTAGAGTAGCCTTTTCAGCTTGCTGCTTTGAACAGCTAAACTGTTGGCATAAAGGAAGTATTTAGAAAACTTAATTGCTTGACTAGTGTCAGGACTTTGTCTCACTAAGTCACAGGTAAGACCAATTCTTTCAATGCCCATGGCCAGGAGGAGTCTCAGAAACAAAGACTGCAATTAAATTTATGATATTTAAATCTCCTTTGCAGCCTTCTGGGCAACATTCCCAGCTCCCCTGCTTGATTTCCAAATGGCTGAAGCTAGGAATGATTTTGCTTTGACAATCAGCTAGTGAGCCCTTGCATCTTCTTTCCAGCTGCCTTATATGCTCCGTGGAAGTGATCAAAACACCTAAAGAAGATTCACTATCCAAAGGGTCTTAAGATTTCTATTTTATGTATATTACTTTGGAATGGAATTAGCTCGTCCCTGTTCTTCAATTCCATATGCTATCTTTCTCTGTCTCTCCTTATCTCTTACTTTAAGCAACCCTCACAATGCAATGACTTCCTGTAAAATGGACACATAAATAAATTGAGGATTTCTTGTTCAAAGAAGAGATCTATAAAATTAAGATGCACTGTGCCCATCTGGAAAAGCATAGGCCATTCCTGAAGGGATGCTGGGGCAAAGATATGAAGCCACAAAGTGAGGAGTACTCTCAGGGAACAAAAAAAGGTGGTCCATTTGACTGAGGTAGAGTATGTTAGGGAAAAAAACACTGGAGGGTTTGGTTCACTACATATGTGCACAATTTACATTTTAACTCTGTATTTTATCTAAAATTGTCCTGTATTGGCTTTTACATTTTACCAATACTACCAGAATATAAAAGGTATATATTACACAAATGAAACCCACATTAGTTTATAGTCCAATCTTAGTATGAAGCCAAAGTAACAGTAGTTCGGTAAGCAAAAATTAATATATGTATAGCTATATAGTCCAAAAGTACAGCAGCAATAGTAAGAAATCAAGTTACATATTACATTAATGATCTAGACAACTTCTTAAAAAATTCTTAAAGAATTAATTCCAAACATTCTTACAGGCCTGGCTAGCTTCGAGGAGACAGCATTCTCTAGAGCCTTCACATTTCCTCCTACTTGAGCCAGTAGACCACCTCTGTCTCCTCCAACATCCTCTGCCTTAGCTTTGTATTATGTAGATCTTCTTAATTTCTGTGAATATTAAGAGTTTCTTTTTTTTCCTTTCTTTTCTGGGTTTACAAAGGAGCATTTTGGATCTAGTCCAGCAAAAAATCCTTACTCCTTAGCAGGGGAGAGGCAGAACAAGTAATTTTTTTTTTTTTTCTTTTTTTGTCTCTCTCTCCTGCCACATAAACACTTGTTAATTAAGAATGAAGTGCTCTAATGAAAAACACAGGGCTCAAGCCGACTAGGGCTCAAGCCCCAATTCCAACTCTTACTGCTGGGCTATCTTGGGCAAATAAACTAACCACCAATAACTGAGCTTCTCATCTGTCACATGGGCATGATAATCATGTCAACTTCACGATGAGTGTGTGTGTGTGTCTTCAATTGCAAACAGCTACATGAATGATAGTTATTAGTGATTTTCTTTGAAATTATTGAGAAAGTCAGTTCTTCGTGTTCATTCAGGAAGACAATTATGTTCTCACTTTCTAGGAGATCTTGTCTTCACATTTCTGGTGTTCTCCTGTCCTCTCCTGCTCAGTCCTGGGTGGGGGGTATGTGAGGAGGGCTCGGGCATGCCGGAACACACTCCCTGTTCCAGGCCCTCACTAACACTTTGCTCTTTGGCCCCCTTTCCTTTTCCAAGACACGTCACCTAATTTGATCCTTTATTTTTCCTCTTTATAATACTGTCATTATATCTTCTCATGAGATTTCTTCACATTGTCCTCTTTATGTTGATGGCTATTTTATCCATATAAACATGTGTTACCATTGAAAACTTAACCTTATAGTGCCCCTTCTCTTTCAGCTCAATCTAAGACAGTTTAAATCAATGACTTTGATGAAAACAAAACCAATGCAAAAAAAAAACTCTGTGAGCTTCCCTTGTAAAAAGTACTAACAGAATATACAGTTTATAGCTTTTTCTCTATTGCATGGTGAAGGGCCATTTAGGCATGAAGAGTTATGTTTTAAAGTGACATGGTATACCCTTGTGCCCTCTGACATCTATATTAACAAGGTCAAAATCAAACTAGTAACCAGGAAATGTTCATAATGGAGCTAAAAGTGATTTGGTCGCTGACCTTATACATCAATTGATATTAACTATCTTAGTCATAGTTTTATCTATTGATATTTCCCAAGGAAAAGACCTGTTTTGAATCAATAAAATGGCTAAATCCATAACTCTGATGTCATTATTCTTTAATGATTGAGATTTTAATTTAATTTATCTACTACTTTAATTCAGGAAATTAACTGATGAGTCAATTTGTTTCAGTCAATTTGTGTGTGTGTGTGTGCGCGTGTGTTTTAAAGCACAGATGTGTAGCAAGGCTTTTGAATTAAAAAGAATATTACTTCACTTCATCTCTGTTTGAGACCTGGCATTTTATTAATATTATAGATGCAAAATCTGATTACATGAGATTACCAAGATGGAAGCCATATTAAGTGAGTGGTAGCTCCAACTAGGTCTTGGAGACTTATGCGTGAGGTTCACGGTGGGGACAAAACAGAATCATTTATGGAACCTCATTTCTTCTGGTATTTAATAATTCAGGGAATGGCTTTACCTAGGCTGTCTGCAGATAATATGTGGTTGCCAGGGCATGAGGACAGGGAGCTGCTTGAAGCTCTTATCTGCCTGCTGTCTGTTCTGAAAATATGCCTGCCTCCTGGCCTCTGTCACAGTAACGCTGCGGCTTTCAGGACTGGTTTTCAGGATGGTGGGGGGGGGGAGTCCTAAACATACATGACACTTTCATATCATTAAGCTGCTGCAAAGAGGTCATTGCATTGTAGGTATATTTGACTTAGTTATTTTAGTTGGGGTATTCCTAATAGAGATCTGGAAAGAAAAATTTGGAAATACTTTTTATACAATCTAAAAATTTCATTTCTTTAGTTTTTTTCCTCCCCCAAATCATTGACTTTGGAGTCAGTCTGACTTATCCTTTTTTTCTTTTTTTTTTTTTTCCTAGATCAACATCTTAATAGCTGTGTGACCCAGGGAATATTGCTTAAACTCTCTGAGCCCAGTTTACTTATTTTTAAAATGGCACTCTTGATGTGTGTGTATATATTTTAAATAGAATAACAAGTCTGAACTAAAGCCTGACACACAGGAGGTTTTCAATATATGCAGTTATTTTTTTTTTTTAATTTCTGATTTTTTTTTTATTTTGGCATATTTTGGGGGTACAGATTTTAAGGTTTCAATAAATGCCCATTTCCCCCCCTCCCCCCAAAAGTCTGAGTCTCCATCATGACCATCCCCCAGATGGTGCACATCTCACTCGTTATGTTTGTATATACCCGCCCCCCTCCCCCCTCCCACCTGCCCAATACCCTATTACTGTAGCACCTATGTGTCCACTTAGGTGCTACTCAGTTAATACCAGTTTGCTGGAGAATATATCTGGTGCTTGTTTTTCCATTCTTGGGATACTTCACTTAGTAGTATGGGTTCCAGCTCTAACCAGGAAAATATAAGATGTGCTATATCACCATTGTTTCTTAGAGCTGAATAGTACTCCATGGTATACATATACCACATTTTATTAATCCATTCTTGGATTGATGGGCACTTGGGCTGTTTCCACATCCTCATATAGCCATCTCATCTTTGACAAAGCAGACAAAAACATACGCTGGGGAAAAGAATCCCTTTTCAATAAATGGTGCTGGGAAAACTGGATAGCCACCTGTAGAAGGCTAAAACAGGACCCACACCTTTCACCTCTCACAAAAACCAACTAGCGCTGGATAACAGACTTAAACCTAAGATATGAAACTATTAGAACTCTAGAGGAAAAAGTTGGAAACACTCTCCTAGACATCGGCCTGGGCAAAGAGTTTATGAAGAAGTCCCCAAAGGCAATCACAGCAGCAACAAAAATAAATAAATGGGACATGATCAAACTACAAAGCTTCTGCACAGCCAAAGAAATAGTCATGAAAGTAAACAGACAACCTACAGAATGGGAGAAAATTTTTGCATCCTATGCATCCGATAAGGGACTGATAACTAGAATATACTTAGAACTCACGAAAATTAGGAAGAAAAAATCAAATAACCCCATTAAAAAGTGGGCAAAGGACTTGAACAGAAATTTTTCTAAAGAAGACAGAAGAATGGCCAACAAACATATGAAGAAATGCTCAACATCTCTAATCATCAGGGAAATGCAAATCAAAACCACAATGAGATATCACTTAACCCCAGTGAGAATGGCCTTTATCAAAAAATCTCCAAACAATAAATGCTGGCGTGGTTGCGGAGAGAGAGGAACACTCCTACACTGCTGGTGGGACTGCAAACTAGTTCAACCTCTGTGGAAAGCAATATGGAGATACCTTAAAGCGATACAAGTGAATCTACCATTTGATCCAGCAATCCCATTGCTGGGCATCTACCCAAACGATCCAGTGACACTCTACAAAAAAGACACCTGCACTCGAATGTTTATAGCAGCACAATTCATAGTTATTTTTTTTTTTTTACCTATAATTAATCTCATCTTTAGTGAATAGCATGGTTTGACCCTGTAAAACTATTTGTAACACATTTGCTCTAAGCAAGAAGTGCATTTTCTGGGATATTGACTCCATGAATAACAGGAATTCTGAATCAAAATATTACTTATACAAGATTAGAAAGAGACAGACTCAGAGCTGAGAGTAAATAGATTAATTTCAGTTTCAATTTTTATGACTTTATTGGTATGACATAGAACAAATGGGCTGCCAACGGTAACAAATTGTTTTTTTGTCTTGGGACAGATTTTAAATCATCTCTCCATATCATTAGGTGTCACTCCTCCCTCACTCCCCACCAGTGTCAGATCTTTGGTTGCCTTTGTTTTATCAGGGAGGAGTTTTTCTTCCAGAGAGGAAGATGTCTTCTAAGTTTAAAGAACCTGCAATAGAAATAGGGAGAGTTGAAATGTCACAAAGAAAATGATAAAGGATTGAATAAATAGATCTACAGAGACATACTAAAAGAATTCTAATTATTGACTCTTAGGAAAAGATCCTGAGGGCGAAAGGGAGACATACTAAGCCTACAATAGATGACAGCATGTGCTGGCATGTGTGTAGATGTTTCTGATTCCCCTTTAAGGGAAAGCGTAAGGGATTCTTTTCAATACTAAGAGTAATTTGAATGCAATTTTAAGATGCAGTTCTTGCCTGTAATAGTTAGCAGATACTGGAATTCAGCTAAAAAATAAGAGATTTCCTGTGAGACTTCTTTCTCGAAAGAACTTTGTTGAAAAGAAGACTCGAAATCTTTCTGAAGTGGGTAGAGAGCATGTTGCCCAGTGGCAGATGATTCGGCCATTTTTTCCCCCAGTATGACCTGTGGAATAAGCATCTAGGTACAGATTTCAGATTGCTCTCTGCTTGTAACTATTAATAGCTTAATTGCTTACAGTTCTGTGTAAGATTTCATTTGCTAAAAGGACTCTGCTGATAAAAGTGTTTAAAACCTGCTGATCTCATGGGAGTTGGAAAAGATCTGCCTGCTGAAGGAAATGGTCACTGTGTGCCCTGCTCTGGCCGCCTCCCGGGTCTCAGCTCATTTCCTCGCCACCACAGTGCTGTGAGGCAGGCATTATTAGCCACGGTTTCTGGATGAGAAAAATCAAAACTCAGAGAAGCCAGATCACTTGTTGGTGCTGGTGCCTGCTGGTGTGCAAGCCGGTGCCCAGCCTGTAGCCCGGTGCAGCCCCAGGCTCCTCCCGAGCCTGGGCAGCGGGAGGCTTGAGCCAGGGCAGGTCGCCTTCCCTGGGACAGTGGAGGGTGAGGGCCAGAGACCGTGTTTAGAGCGTGGTGTTTGAAGCATGTGCCGTCTCTTACATTTTCCCATTTATTCTGAAATACTGTACTGTGATACCTTAATTGGGAAACTAAGATTTCAGAAATTAACATGGACATTCAGCTATTTCTGAAAGTTAGAGAATTTATTTTTTATTTTAATTTTTTTTGTCTATATATATTAATTTCAATAGATTTAGGGAGTAAAAATGGTTTTTTTTGTTTGTTTGTTTGTTTTTGGTTAAATGGATGAGTTGTATAGTGGTGGAGTCAGGGCTTTTAGTGTACCCATTGCCCAAATAGTGTACATTGAACCCCGTAGGTTATATTTTATCCTTCACCC
This sequence comes from Microcebus murinus, assembly GCF_040939455.1. Classification (NCBI taxonomy): domain Eukaryota; kingdom Metazoa; phylum Chordata; class Mammalia; order Primates; family Cheirogaleidae; genus Microcebus; species Microcebus murinus. The sequence continues at coordinate 89,630,707 of NC_134114.1, read as the reverse complement.
CCTCCCACCCTCTCACCTTCTGAGTCTCCAGTGTCCATTATATCACTTTGTTTGACTATGTGTACCCATCGTTTAGCTCCTACTTATAAGTGAGAACCTGTGATATTTGTTTTTCCATTCTTGAGATAATTTACTTAGGGTAGTGACATCCAGTTCCATCCAAGTTGCTCCCAAAGACATTATTTCATTCTTTTTAATGTCTGTGTAGTACTTCATGTTATATATATATACACCACATTTTCTTTATCCACTCATGAATTGATGTGCACTTAGGTTGGCTTCACATCTTTGCAATTGTGAATTGTGCTGCAATAAACATTTGTGTTCAGGTGTCTTTTTATAATAATAAAATGACTTCTTTTCCTTTGGGTAGATATGCAGTAGTGGGATTGCTGAATCAAATCGTAGGTCTACTTTTAGTTCTTTGAGGAATCTCCATACTGTTTTCTTTCAAGGTTGTACTAGTTAACGTTCCTGCCAACAGTGTATAAGTGTTGCAAAGGTTGGAGAATTTAGTAAAGTAGCATTTACACTGATTTCTTACTTAGTGTTATCATTTATTCAGTGGTTTATTTTTCATTTTATACAATTATAAATAAACTTTTATTGTTAAAGTGTGATCCCTGCCCTTTCTCAATCCATCAATCATATCTGTCCAGACATAGATTTTTACATCTTAGGAACTTTTCGCCACTGAATTAAGGAGAGTTTGAGGACATGTTAGGTGATGGTATTTTGGGGAAAGTAAAGGAGACAATGGAGAAAAAAATAAAGTCACAGGAAAAACTCCAGAAAGAAAATAAGAAAGCAAAGGTGATGATACTTGGTTTCTGAGGTGAGCAATTCCTCTGATTTCATGCAATATTTTAGAAAGGAAGCCTCTTCAATTCATGGCATTAACCCAAACTAATCCATGGCTTTGCTTGTATTCTCTTTTTGATCTTGGAAAATAAATATATTTCAAAACTGTCATCATTAGTATACATCAAGATAAAACTTCAGAACAAAATTAATCTTTATTAAAATATTTTTGCATGTTATATTTTTAAACACACAATGAGAAGACAATTTGTTTATTTCTGGAATCATCATTTTTAGGGAAATCTGGTATCCACTATCTAATGAAATATGTAAAAGTAGAAATTACCCAAATAATAATAGTGGAATTAGTATTATGTTAGGTTTTTACGGTGGAATACCATACAGCAATTAAAATGAAGCTCTATATCAACCTGCAACAAAAAGAATGAATCTCACAAATGTAATGATGTAATGTTGAGCAAACAAATCCAGGCACCAAAGAGTACACAGTGTACAATTGTACATTGCTATACAGTTGTATTTATATGATGGTCAAAAACTGGCAAAAGTAATCTATGCTGTTAAAAGTCAGCATTAGAATTTCCATTGGGAGAAGAATACCTAATAGGAGGCAGTAGAAGGAGGATTTGGGGGGTGCTGGTAATATTCTGATCCTTGATTTGGGTGTGTGTTATGATAATGTGTGTTAGATAATCTATTGAGCTGTGTAGTTAGGATTTGTGTGTTTCTGTTTCTATGGCTTTTCAATTAAATGTTCATTAACAGGCTGGGCACTGTGGCTCACACCTATAATCCCAGCACTTTGGGAGGCTGAGATTGGACGATCATTTGCATCCAGGAGTTCAAGACCAGCTGGGGCAATATAGTAAGACCCTGTCTCTACCAAAAGAAATGTTCTCTAACGGTCTAAATAAAACAAACTACTAAACATGACAAACATACTGATGGGATTTAGGGCTCCATGAAGAAAGGGTTATCATACTTTATTGATTTTATGATGACTTATTCTAAATTTTATTGTCTTTAAAATTAAAATAGATATAATAATTCATAGTATCTTATAGTTAGCAGTGGTTTCTCATTTTAAATTTTATAAAAAATGGTGTCTAACTATTAATAGTGTACTAGATTTGCTGAAATATATTAGAAAGTCTATTATATGATATAAACAAATGCCTAAAACAATGGAAGATTAATATTTGTAGAGATGAATTCATTATTTTCATTTTGAAATTACTAAGGGGAGGTTTTACAGCATTTTATATTTTCACAAAATTTATTTAGAGGGATCAATGTGTAAATAAACCCTAAACACTTTTTAATAAGAAAAATGAAGCAATATCTAACTTACTAGATTTCAGACCATAATCTAAAAATGCAGAATGAAACTGGAATAGTTAAGTAAAATAGAGTAGTATCATCCCCCATATGAGAATATTGTGTATATTAAAAGTAGCATTTAGAATCAGGGTGGAAAGTTCAGGGGAGAAACAGGAAATGAATGAAATATGGCTGGCCCTTCAACCTGTCACTTTTAGTCATGTTTCCAAGGATTATGCATGAGAGACAGAAGATATCTGGGTTTTGTCTTGTGGCAGACAAGGCTGTCAGCCTCCTGTGTCAAGGGTAGCTATCTTTTTAGGAATTGCTAGTCTTTGCCTGAGAACCATTTTTGGTTCTTTTCACCCTAAAGTCTAGGGTCATAGGAAATATGAATGCAGTAGTTCATTAACAGAGAGAAAATCTTAACACTGAAGAGTGACTTAAAAAATGAAAAATACTTTCTAAAAGTCAGCTCACTACAAATGCTCTATGTTATAGCCCCCCAAATTTAAAAGGATCGTTCCATTCTACATGTTGAAATTAACTAATATTCTAAAATAAATGTGATGAGGGAAGGGATTACTTGGGCTTTTTAAACTTGTTATAAGGAAATGATAGGAAGGCCCATTTCCAGAAGAAACTATTTCTTATTAATGGAGTACATACATAAAACTTATAGAACACTGTACTGATTACTGTCTTGTCAGTTTAAAAAAAAAAGCTAGGTCAGTAAGCAAAAAACCCAAAAATTTCAATTACATTTACAGCAGCAGCTGAAGGGGAACAAAATCAATGAAAGGAGCATACTTATTAGAGACCTGCAGTTGCCATAAAACTGAAACTAAATCACAGTGACTGTGTCTGAACTTCAGATAAATTGTTTTGAATTCAGAATGGGAGCCTGGAGAAATAATGGAAATGATATTGCAGTAGGTAGGGAAAAAAAAGTTTAGAACTTTTTATGTCCATTGCTTCTCCAGATCTTATAGATATTGTCAGGATCAGACACAGATATTTATATATTTATTTATTTATCCGGTAAATAAATAAAGAGGGGAATTTGTTATTTCTCCAGCAGATAATTACACCTTCTGTGTTGCACTGGCATCCAAAGGATGAAGAATTATGATGCTAAGATGTTCAGAGTAGAAGCAGAGCTGGCTGGGAACCCAAAGCAAGGTGACCTTAAGGAAGAAACCTGTTCTCTCCAAAGAGAGACAGAGAAGTGGGATGAGAAGAGAAAGTGTGAAGGGCCTGCTAGTTCTGCCCTGTTGTCTCAGCAGAGACACAAATCATCTTGGTCCACAGGGCTCTCCTAAGCTTCATTCTTGTGTCAAGAGACATGAGACTTTCTTTCTAAACTGCTGTACTTCCTTGTTTCCCTGAGCCATGCACTTTTTCAGGTTTGTTGCATACATGCCTTGGGTGGGCTTCCACGCTTTGGCAAATGGTAATGAAATGCTGTCTTTGCCTTTATAGAACACGAACAATTTATCAGGACGAACAGGACAGCACCAGGGGATTTTCTCACAACAAACAATGCTATATAAAACTGCGAACACATCACTGAGGTTGTCATGCCACCGTCTATAAATATTACACCAATAGAGAATGAGTCTTCACAGAGGGCTTTTCTGGCCTTCAGCGTTCCTCACAATATCTCCTCTGACACTGGGCATGTTCAAGTTTTGTTTCATTTAGGGGTCACTTAATGTACTTTTTTTAAGGAAAGGAAGGAGAGGTAATATTAAGTAGAGGAAGAAGTCAGAACAGAGGAATTGCATTTCTATTTTTTTAGATAGGAGTGATTTAAGCATATTTATATGCATAGGAGAAAGAATCATCATAGAGGTTGAAGACACAAGAAAGACATGGTGATTAGTCAATACAGCAAGATTTCTAGGGAGGCAGGAGAGGGCAAGGTCTAAAATACAATGGAAGAATTGCCCTGTAAGGGAAATGATGGGACTCCAGGAAAGACGAATGCAAGGAAAAGAAGCAGCAGCTTCTCATAAAGGTGGGCCTGCTTTTTTTTTTTTTTTTTTTTCCAAAGAAAGAGGCAATGTTGTTTGCCAAGGGTGGGAGATTGGGGAACTGACTATTTGAAGAGGATAAGAAACATTTGGGATGAGGGACAGAGGGGAATTCCCAAAGGGATCTTTTGTTTAGTTTAAAGTCTAGCTGAGATGGGGGATCGTGCATTTGTAATGGCATCAATACATCCTGCTATGTGATTTTCTTATCAGAGTTAAATAGGAGTATAAGAAAGAAGCTGAGGGGTTGACTTGATTTACAGCTACATAAGCTTTGGGGGACAGTGATTTGATACACTGCTCTTCCCCCAGTGTCTAGGATAGCACCTGCACAAAGTAGGTTTTTAATATGCATTTGTTGGTTGAATAAATGAATGAATAGAATGAAAAGACAAGCAGGAGAATCGAGGGTCGTTATTGAGTGACTGTTGTGTTTTTGCATGGGGGTACAGGCAGGACAAGACATGCAAGCCTATCAGACTGGTAGAACTGTGCACAGAAGCACAGTTTTCAATAATAAAAATACTAAATATATGCAATGTAAGAAAGTGAGGGATCTATAAGTGAAGGAGTTTGTGGCCTACAAGTAGGATAATGGATTTTAAGACTTCGGAGATGGTGTACTTCAATATTGTTTTATCTTTTAACTTATTTATACATCTTGTTTCCTCCACTAACTTTTTGAGTTCTTTGAAGGTGGTGACCCTTCCTTTTGTTTCTTGTTAACTGTCATAGAACCATATCACACAGTCAATAAAGAATGAATACATGAATAAAAACACACATAAAACTGAGCCTCAGCTTCAGAGCTGACTTTCCCTTCAACCCCGAGTAATTCTCCCAGCACCACTGAATCTCAGTTTTATCACCAGTAAAGCAGGTGAGGTGCTTTGCTTTTTTTATGCATATATTCTGTGAGGAATAATTCAGTAACACCAGTAAATAACTCAAAGTTTTTAGAATTTTTTATTTCAATTCCTAAGTATGTAAACTCCCAATTTATTTCTTGAATATTTCTTATCTTGATTAACATATTTCATATTTTTGTATCATTTTCAAAATATACCCCTTCTTGGATTCCATTTTGGAAAAGACTACAGAAATATGTCTATGATCATTCAACAAATGAATAAGAATTTATTGAACACCTATTATGCTATTGTGTGTGTAGGAAGTTCCAATTGCAGAAGAACATTTAAAAGCATTAGTCATGATTTCTGAGCTAACATTAATAAATGTAAATAGTTGTGAACCATATGTGGCAATGTATTATTACATCCTAAACGGCCTGGTGCATTGCACTGTTCCCGTGGGAGTTTGAGGATTGGAATATGTAAATAGAGGTTCATGGAGAAGGTGGGATTGGACTGAGTGTTGAAGGATGGATAGAATCTGAAAATATACGAAAAGCTAGTCAAAAGGAGTTAGCAAGAAAGTTCTAACTTCACAACTTTCTTGCTCTTTTTGACAGTGAAGGATATATTGGACTTTACAGACACCTGTCTGGCGTTAATTAATTGGACCAAGTACCTGACCCAAATTGAATGGGATTTTCTCTCCTGTGAATTTGTAGTTAGGTCTGAGACTCAAGTTTGGTTATAGGAACAGAGAATATGCAAACTCAGCCCTTATGACTTTCTCCTTCAGAGAGGAGAAAGTGAGGTAGTTTTGCAGAGAAAAGGATGACAAAAGATTGTGGGCTTTGAGAAAAAGAGTAGCTGACTTGGGTTTTCAAAGCTTTGTTTCTTTTGGATCTTATTCCTTATAAATTTAGAGTGTGCTGTCTTTGGAATCTATGAAATACCCTTGTTCCATATAAAGCAATCCTACTTTTACTCATGCTGCCTAGGGTGAGTTTCTCTCATGGTTAACAAACTTTATAAAGATAGGAGCAGCTAACGGGTGTTAGACACTGTATATATTACTATGATATAATGTATGGGAATTAAAACTGAGGTGACATTGCTTTACTGTATGGTCTTCATGCTTAGCAATTTTTCAAATGCTTTTTCTGTATCAATTGATGTGATCATATATTTTTTTCTTTGTAGCCTGTTAACATAGTGGATTACATTAGTTGATTTTCAAAGCCTTGCCTCCCTGGAACAAAACTTTCTTAGTAATGAGGTATGATTCTTTTTATATATTGTAGAATTCTATATGCTAATAAATTGTTAATGATTTTTGCATCTATATTCATGAAGAATTTGGTCTTAAGTTTTCTCTTTTGGAATTTTCTTTGTACTTTTTTGGTATCAGGGTGACACTAGTTTCACAAAATGAATTGGAAAATATTCCCTCCTCCTCTGTTTTCTGGAAGAGATTATATAGAATTGGTGCTAATTATTTTTTAAATATTTGGTAGAATTCTCCAGTGAAACCATTTGAGCTCAGAGACTTATTTTTTATGGAATTTTAAAATTATGAATTCAATTTTCTTAATGGTCACAGGGTTATTCAAATTGTATATTTTATTTTGGGTAAGATTTTATAGTTTATGATATAGTCATGGTTTATGACCAATATTGAGGAATTGGTCCACTTCATCTAAGTTAAATTTATGTGTGTAGAGTAGTTTACACTATTCCCTTATTATCTTTTTGATGACTGCAGGCTCAATACTGATATCCCGTTTCATTCCTGATATTAGTAATTCGTATCTGCTGTTCTTATTCTTTGTCATCCTTGTAAGATGTTTGTCAATTTTATCGGTCTTTTTAAACACCCACTCTTCAGTTCAGTGATTTCCTCTATTATTTTTCTGTTTTCTATTTTATTTATTTCTGCTTTTATTTTTATTTCATTTCTGTTGCTTGCTTTGGGTTTACTTTGCTTTTATTTGCTCTTAAGGTGAGATGTTACATTGTTGATTTTAGGTTATTGCTCTTTCCTAATGCATACATTTTAGTGCTATAAATTTTCCTCTCAACATTGCTTTAGCTATGTTCCCCAAATTTTGATATGTTGTACTTTAATTTTCATCATTTCAGCATATTTAAAAAATTTCTCTGAGTCTTCCTTTTTATCCATGGGCTCATTAAAAGTGTATTGTTTAGTTTCTAAGTGTTTGAAGATTTTTCTGTTATCTTTTTATTATTAATTTCTACATTGATTCTATTCTGATCATAGAACATGCTCTGTATTATTTCAATTCTTTTAAATATTTTTAGTTTTTTTTTTTTTTTTGTGGCCCTATAACCTATCTTGGTATATGTTCCATGGGCATTTGTATAGAATGTGTATCATGTTACTATATGGAGCATTTCATAAATGTTGACTAGATGCTCTGGGTTGGTAGTGTTGAGTTCTATATCTTTGAAAATTTTATGTCTATTTGTTCTATAATCATCAATTTGTCTGCTTCTCCTTTCAGTTCTATCAGTTTTTGCTTTGCAGATCTTGTAGTCTTTGTTATTTGCTTCAGATACATTTAGAATTACTTTCTTTTTGGTGGATTGACCCTTTTATCATTATATAACACCTTCATTTGTCACTGGTTATTTTCTTTGCTCTGAGGTCTGTGACATCTGATATTTATATGTACTTCTATTTTCTGCTGATTGATATTTGCATGATATACCTTTTGATATCTGTTTACTTTCTCTGGTCTATGTATTTTAAATTAATTTCTTATAGACAGCAGAAGGTTATGTCATGTTTTTTTATCCACTGTCAATCTCTGTTTTTTAATTTGGGTATTTAGACTATTTACATTTAATATAATTATTGGTTTGTTAGGGTTTTTTACATTGCCATTTAATTTTTTATTTTCTCTTTTTTCCGTTTCTTGTTTCTCTGTTTTCATTTTGCTGCATTTCTGTGGGTTATCTGAATATCTTTTAGAATTTCATTTTTATGTATTTATAGTACATTTAAATGTTTCTCTTGGTATAGTTTTTTAGTAATTGCTGTATGTTATGAGTCTACTGGTGTTGTCATTTCATGAGTTTGTGTGAAATATAGAAATTTTACCTTCTTTTATGTCACTTTATTTTCTCCTATTTATGATATAATTGTTTTAAATATTTTGTTTACATTTATTTAGAACTATATCAGACAGTATTTTCTGCTTCAACAGTCAAACATAATTTAGAAAACTCAAGAAGAGAAGGAAAGCCTATTGTATTTACTGATATTTTTGCCTACTATGTTCTTTCTTCCTTTCTGGTGTTGCCAGATTCCTTCTTTTGTCATTTTCTTTCTGTTTAAAAATTTTTCTTTAGCAATTATTTTAGGTTAGCTATGTTGGCAACAAGTTTTCTTAGCTTTCCTTCATCTGAGAATTTTTATTTCCCCTTTATTTCTGAAGAATATTTTTGCTTGATAAATATCTGGGTTGACAGCTCTTTCTTTCTGCACTTGAGAAATATTGTGCCGCTTCCTTCTGACATCCATGGTTTCTATGAGAAATCCATTGTAATTCAAATAGTTTTTCCCCATAGGTAAGCTTTTATTTTTCTCTGGCTGCTTTCAAAACATCTAATATTCCAAAACTTAATTATGGTGTGTCTTGTACAGGTTTCTGTAAATCTATCCCCATTAGGATTTACTCAGTTTACTGAATCTGTAGGTTTATGTCTCTTGCTAAATTTGAAAAGCTTTCAGACATTATTTCTTTGGGTGCTTTTGAATCCCACCCTCTTTCTCCTCTCCTTCCTGATGACACAAATGTTAGACCTTTTGTTAAGTCACACAAGTCCCTGAAACTTTGTTCATTTTTTTCCCCAGTTTCCTCTATACCATTCAAATTGGGTAATTTCTATTGGTCTGTCTTCTAGTTCAGTAGCTCTTTTGTTCCTTCCACTCTACTGCTGAACCCATTCACTAAGCTTTTTATTACAGTTATTGTATTTTTTAATTCTAAAATTTCCATTTGGTTCTTCTTTGCTGACACTTTCTAATTTTTTGCTGAGGCTTTCTAGTTTTTCATTTGTGCCAAGTATATTGGTAATTGCTTATGGAAGCATTTTTTTTTATCATGGCTGCCTTAAAATCTTTGTTAGATAACTGTAACATCTCATCATCTCAGTGATGGCATCTATTGATTATCTTTTATTGTTAATTTTGAGACCTTCATGGTTCTTGGTATGATGAGGGATTTTTGGTTAGAAACTGAGCATTTTCATATTATGTTATGAGTTCTTGAATCTCAAACATTTTATTTTAACTGGCTTAACTTTAACTCTCATATCACTCTGATGGGGGATGGGAGTGTGCCACTTCATTCTTGTCAGGTGAGACTTCTCACTCAGCCTCTGTTGACACCCAGAGGGCAAGCTGGCAGGGTAAGGGCATTAGATAGGGGTGGAAGTCCAGGATCCATATATAGTCTCTACTGACATTGTTAGGAATGAAAGTTCCAACTTCTTCCTCAGCATTCTCTGACATCATCCCAGCAGGACTGTGTGGTGCCTCCTTACAGCGAAAGTCTAGGCATTCCACTTAGCCTTGGCTGGTGCATGGGTATGGTACCATAGTTTTTTCTTTGGTATTAATATTTAGCTAGCGTAGAGTAGCTATTGTCTAAGGTTCTCTATCTTACTAGGCTACCTTTTCCTCATTATTTGGCTAAAGAGAGCAGGCTTTTATTTGTCTATGTTTGTTAGCAATTCTGGTTTAATGGTTCCTTCAGCTCCAAGTTGGGATATATGAGGCAACAAAACAAAACAAAACAAAACAAACCACCGTGTCAATTCCTAGGCTCTGAGGTCCCTAGCACGTCTACCTTCTTCTCTCTACTTTTCAGAATCTACTTACATATAATGGCCAGAGATTTTAGTTGAACTTAGCAGTAGAAACAGTGAAAAGTATGTTCTTCTTTCCCCTTTAGTACATTTTTATTGAACATTTTTTTTTTGCCATTTTTAAATCTCTGTTGTTTGTGCCTTGTTAATTACACATTGAATTTATGCTGTAGTCAATATGAAAAATGTCATTAAAGCAGATGCCATTGGTAAGTTATTTCTGAGAATAAATACATTTTATTACTTTGCCAAATGGAAATATAGATAATTGGCCCATGGGCTCCTAATGTGAGTCTGTGTGATTCAGATAGCACATGAGAGGACTATGAAGAAGTAGTATTTATTATCCACCTAATGTAAAACTGGATATAATAACATAGTTCTGCTAGCTCAAGAAAGTTCATTGCCTAAACTTAGCAATTGTCAGTGTTGACACATTTAAGAATCAATCATTGGAATAATAGTCTTGTGGGTAACTTGCTGATGAGTCACTATTGATTTAGGAGATCTAGATCCTGCTTGAAGAGTGCAGTTCTTATTCTAATTTATCCTTTTCTATGTTTCTGGGAGCATGATATGGCAACTTTCATACGTTTCTAAATGTTGAAGATAATTTTCAGGGTTTTTTTTTTTTCCTATACTTTATTTTATATATATTTTTTAGTCCCAGTTAGATTTCATCTGAAGTTGAACAAGACTAAATATGCATATTTTATTCTTTTAAGAGTCAAGTTCTAGTGAAATCTTAAAACTTATTTGCAAATGTACTTCCCTGGGTTATATTCCAAACAAAGTTTACTTGAATTTACATAAGACCATAATATTTGTCTTGAAAGATCTCAAGTCTTAGAATTGCTAAGAACAGATTCACTGAATTTCCCCAAGAGTAACTAATTCTAGTTATAAGTCCTAAACCAAGAGACTCAAATCTTTCCTGTTAGCTCATTTTCTCTGGAGGAAGCCTTCTAACTTATTTTCCATCTAGAAGACTTTGCTGAGATGGAGTTTATAGCAGTGCATCCTCATGGCATATATCAGTGTCCTGGCATATAACCTGCCTGCAGATAGATTTCATCAGAACTAATGGGAAGATGAATGTGTTTACCTCTGAATCCAGCGCTGCTCCTTTCCAAAATTGCTCTGTCATTTAGACACAAGTCAAAGGGTAAAATTGCACTATAGACAGATCGGGGATAACCAGGATGCAAGTTTATTAATTATGTCTTCTGTAATTAAAATGAGACATCAGAAAAATGTCCCAGCCCTTGTACTAGAAGAAACACCCTCTCCATATTGCAATTTGTTTTCCATGATGTGGGCTGTATCTCAGGCATAAATGGATTGCTGGTTTCACTAGCTGTGTCAAAAGCTCTATGTTAAAAAAGTGGTAGATGATTGTTGGGCTTCGTGCGAGGTGTATGGTGTCCCATGCCGCTAATGCTGTGCTGTGTTAACCATGGTAAGATTTGTTGATGACAACTGAGGAGCAGAGTATTAGAAGGTGGCACAAGACCATAAGCCCAGGTAGTTGTTCAAACAAGAACATTGCTCACAGCAGACTGGGTGTGCCACAAGGAGCTCCCCAATGGGGGAAACCCCACCTCTGTGCCAACTTACATATGTTTAGGCTGCTCCAAGTGTGTGGGAAGGGAACACTTAGTTCACTAGGAAAAAACTGTTATGGGGCATCTCTAGGCCAATAAAACAATATTGGGGGATCCTGGGAGCTCATCTTGGGAGTTTGCATGACAAGGACACAGACGTCAACCCAAGGCCTTACTACCTTTTTTTCCAGCTGTCCCATCTAGCTTGGCTGTCAGTTCCAGGCTTCAAGGAAGGAGAAGAGCAGGGAGGCCCTATAACTTTTCTTCTGGGATCAAAGTTTTAAATACCTTAGAGGATAACAATCATCATCCACAATGAAGACACAGAATTTCTCAGGCTTCTGGCAGGTTAGACCTATGCTATTCCTTTCTTGACACGTGACATGGAGCTCTCAGGGGGAGAATCTTTCTCTTGAGTAACAGGCTAATGCCCCATCTATCTCCATTTCTAATGAGCTCTTATGTCAGATATGGGTTGGCTTTATATAAGACATTTTATTTAGCTTTTGTTTTAAAGAAGAAGCCAATGTATGATGGCCACTTATTTTCTAGGCACTATTAGACACATCATATGGATTGACTGCTTGAACTTCCATAATTCTAAGATAGTGATATTAATTTACTTAGTCACAGACAGAGGAACTGTGACTCAAAGTAGTTCAATACTTGCCCAGTGTTAGCTGGTAACAACAACATGCCAGACCAGAGGAGGAACAAGACAATGGTAAGAGATGAGGCCAGAGAGGAGGGATAGGGTAAGACCAGGTAAGGGCTTTACATTTTATTTTATTTTATTATTTTTTTTGTGGCATTTTTTCTGGCATATTATGGGGTTACAAATTTTAAGGTTATATATATTGCCCATGTCCTCCCAATCCCCCGGCCGAGTCAGAGCTTCAAGTGTGTCCATCCCCCAGTTGGTACACATTGCACTCATTATGTATGTATATATCCATCCCCTCCTCCCCCAGCTGCTCAACACCAGATAAATGTTATTCCTATATGTCCACTTAGGTGTTGATCAGTTAATGCCAATTTGCTGGTGAGTACATGTGGTGTTTATTTTTCCATTCTTGAGATACTTCACTTAATAGAATGGGTTCCAGCTCTAGCCAGGAAAAATACAAGCGGTGCTATATCACTGTTGTTTCTTATAGCTGAATAGTACTCCATGGTATACATATAATACATCTTATTAATACACTCATGTATTGATGGGCATTTCGGTTGTTTCCACATCTTTGCAATTGTGAATTGTGCTGTTATAAACATTCGAGTGCAGTGTCTTTTTCATAGAGTGACTTTTGATCTTTTGGGTAGATGCTCAGTAATGGCATTGCTGGATCAAATGGTAGATCCACTTGTATTGTTTTAAGGTATCTCCATATTGCTTTCCACAGAGGCTGAACTAGTTTGCAGTCCCACCAGCTATGTAGGAGTGTTCCCCTCTCTCTCTCTGCATCCACGCCAACATTTATTGTTTTGGGACTTGTTAAAAACAGGCCATTCTCACTGGAAATAAGTGATATCTCATTGTGGTTTTGATTTGCATTTCCCTGATGATTAGAGATGTTGAGCATTTTTTCATATGTTTGTTGGCCATTATTCTGTCTTCTTTTGGGAAGTTTCTGTTCATGTCCTTTAGGGCTTTACATTTTAGTTGTAGACAACAAAACTCTGTTCTGCATGTGTTTTCTATGAGCCAGTGCTGTTCTAACAGCTTTGTCTAGAGTCATTTCCTCTTCGTAGCTATTATATGAGGTAGTATTTTTATTAGTCCCATTTTATAAGTGAGAAAACTGAAATGCAAAGGGAAAAGTATTAATAACTAGTATTAATAATTAGAATGTAGTGGGAAATGACTGTAGGAATTAAAGCAGGGTAGTAACATAATCTGATTTGCATTTAAGAAGCAGCACAGGATGTGAGACTTGGGGAAGGAACTGCTTTGTAGCTGTGGGAAAACCAACTAGAGAATCCAGGCAAGAGATGATGGTAACCTCTTCAAGATGTTATTGATGAAAGGAGAAATTGAACTAAAGGGTTTGGGTATCTTTTGTGCCACTGCTGGACTGGATACAAGAGGTGGAATTAAATGAGAAATCAAGACAAGATTTCCAATTTTCTTGTTTAAACAACAGGGTGTGTGACAATGTCATATATGTCAGTGAATGACAGGAAAGACAAGAAGAGCAGTATAGGCCACAGTGATTTGGCCATATTACAATAGTGACACTTATCAGACATCCAAGGGGAGATGTCAAGTTGAAAGATGAATATATAAAGTTTGAGAATCAGTGGAAAGGTTATACAATGTTTTTGTGCACACAAGTCAAAGGCTTTGGTAAAGGTATGTTTCCATAAATCTGGGACCAAAATTTGTGTTTGTGGTAAAAACCTAAGAGCAGGGAGTTTTTCATTTAAACCTTTATTAGGGACTTATGCATTTCTTTTTCCTCAGGAAAAAAAATATTTAGATTCCTACTGACATGTCCTTCCTAGAGTTAGGAAAGAGTGAAGTCCATTATTTGGCTTTTTTCTTTTGTACTTATTTGGACACATGATCTCATATTCTAAGGTTTCATTGCCTCTGATATCAGTCAGTGCATTTCTACAAAACTTCTAGGGGAATGTTGTTTTAAAGGCATTTCCAGCTTAGCCTGCCCGTGGGAACAGGAAGGGTACAAGGTGAGTATGAACTTCTGAAAGATGACAGCTGCCAAAACACAAGTGATATTTTCAAAGAAAGCTCAAACTGAGCATATTTGGACAGTGCTAAATTGGGGATTTTCTGTGTTCTGAGGCATGAATCGTTTAGTGATTATTTTCATTAGGTCCTAGTTTATAGCTAGTTTATTTATGCCTGGATGGCTCTCCCCTCAATCTGAATTGGCTTTTCAAACACTTAACAAAATTCCAGCATAATATAGATAGGATATGTTGGGTTTGCCTTACATTACATATTATTGACTATCAAAAGCAGAAATCAGATTAACATCTCTTTCTGAACTCCAAAATAGGAATGCCCTTTGATATGAAAGATAGCAAGAAAATGTCAGCTACTGAATTCCATCATATTCCCTTACTTGTTTGCTGACAATAATATTCTCTGAAGATTATTTTCATCAATTCTGAGATGTACATTTAAAAATATTATAATATCTGAGACATGTAAGTGCTTCTTACAATGATAATTGGCAATATATTTTGTTTCTTAGTGGTACATAAAATAACAGTGTGTTTTACAATTGATGACTTTTTTTATTGATAAAAATGGCTAATGAACAGGGTTAACATCCAATAACTGATAGAGGACCAATATGTGGAAAAAGGAAATGGATATTCTAATGCTAATATTGGATTTAGGGTTATAAAATGAGAATTGCTAGATATTCCTTGATTCTGATTTTTTTTTTGATAGATAACGCATTACTTTTTATTAGGGAAACCCAAAACAATGCTTTCATAATGGAATATAAATAACATTTTTCTTTCTTCCTTTCTTTCCCTTCCTTCCTTTTCTTCCTTCCTCATCTTCCAGTTTTTCCCTCCCTCCCTACCACCCTCCCTCCTTTCCCTCCCTCCCTCCCTCCCTCCCTCCCTCCCTCCCTCCCTCCCTCCCTCCCTCCCTCCCTCCCTCCCTCCCTCCCTCCCTCCCTCCCTTCCTTCCTTCCTTCCTTCCTTCCTTCCTTCCTTCCTTCCTTCCTTCCTTCCTTCCTTCCTTCCATTCAACAAAGTCTTACTTTGTCATCCTGGCTAGAGTGCAGTGTTGTAGTCATAGCTCATTGCAACTTCAAACTCCTGGGCTCAAGCATTCCTCCTGGCTCAGCCTCCCCAGTAGCTAGAAGCTAGGATCACAGGTGCGTGCCACCACCCCCAGTTAATTTGTTTTTTCTTTTTTGTAGAGGCAGGGTCTTACATTGTTTCTCAGACTGGTCTCAAACTCCTGGCCTCAAGTGATCCTCCTGCCCTGGCTTCCCAAAGTGCCAGGATTACAGGCGTAAAACACCATGCCTGGCCTTGAAATATTTATTTTAGATATTCTTAAATTTGAATTCTAAGGAGACATATTTCAAGCTTTTGATTATATTATATAGTTTACAGTTTATTTTGCTAACTCACTTTGACAAATAAAACAGAAGATACAAATAAAAAGCTCCAACTTTGGTAATCTATAGATCCAGATGACCTCTGCTTATTAGACAGTCAAAAATTATTGACATATTTTGGGAGGTTGAGACATACAATTAAGTGAGAATCTTCTTATAACCATTTATAATACTTAATTATTCATTAATATTTACCTCTTTAAACTATGGGTTCAGTAACTCACCGCCTAGAACTTGTGAATGATTTTCTATATCCTGTGCTTTGCAGTTAAGACTTGATAAAAGCAATTTGATAAATAGAAACATCTAGATTGGCTAGGACATTTGTCAATATTGGATTTATGGGTTATATGTTTGCCCCAGTCATGCTACATTTTAAAACCTTGGCACCTAGTCCATCAATTTGCCTATAAAAGGACAACCCTATTTCTAAAGTGACAGAGTCTATTTGTAGTAGTTCAGTCAGTTAGCAAAGCTGCCTGTGAAATATACCAGGGAGGAAGAGGTGAGAGGTAGGGGTATAAATTTGTTAAGATCCTCAAAAGAGCTCAATTTGCTGAACAGATTTAGATATTACCCTACTTCTAAAGACAATAAAAGTATTTCCAGGAGACAATCCTTTCCTGCCTCCCCACACAAACCAAAAGCAACTTGGTAATTTATTTATGAATGTGCTCCTGTCACCACTTGACTAGAGAAAACCTTTTCAGGAGCAATGGGCCAATGTGTTGTTTTTCCCATGTTGCCTTGTATGGTATGTTTGATGGATTTTGCATATGTTGTTTATACTGTGGTGAGACTAATATTTTCTCTCCACCCTTTCCTTTCTGGATCAAGACGCTTTTCTACCTTTTTCCTGGGGCTACAGTTTATATCCAGATAGAATAATACATAAAGCTTTTCCTAGAAAGGAAAAAATAGATTATTTTTGAATAATATGCTAGAGTTCTATGAAAATTGATAGACAATATTAGCAAGAGAAAGATTAGTTTCTCCAGTAGCTATTTCACTCTGGGATTAGGTATGAAAAAAACATTTTTCCTTCATTCCCTCTTCCCCTAGGTGGGACCTGAATGGACCATCCTGCCCCTGCTAGCACTAAAAGGGTAAGGGTTTGAGTAACCGTACACCCATAATGCCTGCTGGCCTCCACTCCCAAACCAACAGTAAATCACCATAAGTGAAATAAAAGAAACAAAACAAAACAAAACACCCTGCTCATTAACAAAATCCTTGTTTTATAAATGAAGCTTTAATCTATCTCCTAGCCTCCACTTCCCAGCTTTCCCTATTTAAGAGATTACTACTCCTAAATACTCTCTATGTAGAAATTCTAAAACAGCCTCATCTTCGGCCAGTTCCGTGGGATGCCTTACTGGCAGCCTGGGACAGCAGCTGTGACCAAAAAAAAAAAAAAAAAAAAAATTGATCTGTGCTAGGCAAAGAAGTGCTCAGTCTGAGAGTACTATATAGGAAACAGGTGGGGAGATGAGATACAAAAGGAACCTTATTAGGGGGTTGGGCACATTGATAGCCTTGACTCAAGCCATGTATCAAAAACATTTGTACCCCCTTCTTATTTCAAAATAATAATATATATATATATATATATATAATATATATGTATATATATATATTTAAAAAAGGAACTTCTCTTACGTTTGCTGAGGTGGGCTCTGTGTGAACAAAGGGATGACTGGGCCAAAAAAATGAAAGAACTATTTTGCATGTCCCTCAAAATTCTGTGTACATTTAGTCATTTAATGTCAAGAATTTTTTTTGGCCGGGCGCTGTGGCTCACGCCTGTAATCCTAGCTCTTGGGAGGCCGAGGCGGGCGGATTGCTCAAGGTCAGGAGTTCAAAACCAGCCTGAGCAAGAGCGAGACCCCGTCTCTACTATAAATAGAAAGAAATTAATTGGCCAACTGATATATATATATAAAAAATTAGCCGGGCATGGTGGCACATGCCTGTAGTCCCAGCTACGTGGGAGGCTGAGGCAGGAGGATTGCTTGAGCCCAGGAGTTTGAGGTTGCTGTGAGCTAGGCTGACGCCATGGCACTCACTCTAGCCTGGATAACAAAGCGAGACTCTGTCTCAAAAAAAAAAAAAAAAAAAAAAAAGAATTTTTTAATAATGGACACACCCACCTCACTTTTCCAAATGGCAACATCAGGGCTAAGGGATCACGTCGTCTTAGGGTATAAAATAGTAAAGAACAGTTGCTAAACTTGGCAAAACGTGACTCAGATGTTTGACACTAAGTTAAAGGGAAGGAAAAGCGACCTTATACTTCTGAGACCTTGAGTTAGTCCATGATTTGATTTGGTGACCTTCCACTTCTTCAGATGTAAAGTATGGGTTTTGGATGAGATGACTCCTGTGTCCCTCCATCTTCTTAGAATTTTCTGTACCGGGATTTGAATTTCAGCTGAAATGTATCTGCCACTTGCTAGTTGTATAATCTTGAGCGATTATTTACACCTTGGCCTCAAGGTGTTCAAACTTGTGAACTGAGATACAAACAGCTTTCTTTCAGTTAAATGAAATGATATATGGCACAGTCCCAGAGAGCACAGTAGGGACTCGCTTATGATGGTTACTATTAGTATTGTGGTCTGTGATTACCATATATTTTAATTTTAACTTGTAGGTTTTCATAAGCGAAAGTCATACCAAGATTTTCTCTAAAGTTGTGTGATTTTTCTACTTATTCTTAGTCATATTCTTTAGTGTAATTAATAATGATGTAAGATTTTTAGAATATTAATTTTATGCATTTTCATTAGAGTCCATCATTTTTCTGAATGTCCATGGACCTTTATTCTTTATCAGTGACTTGAATTTGATGCTAAAATTTGAAGTACATTAAAATATTTGGCTAGTTTTGTGGTAGGTAAAGAAGTTATAAAAATAAGTAAATGGCATAAACATCTATATGGATAAGTATAATGATCATTTTTGTGGCACCACAGATATCAGTTGTTGTTGTTTAGGAGGCCACATTCGTGCTAATCTCTGAGGATCCTAGATGCTGATTTGAGCCAGTCTCACAGGTTCCTGAGCTCACACAAGAAACTATTTTACCTTGGGAAATATTTATTAAATAAATAAAGTATAGTTACCTATGGGTAGAGAGGAAATGGGAAAAAGTAGACATCAACTGGTGTAGGAAGGACTCCAAGATATGGCAACATTAATACTAGGGAAATGGAAATTTTGATCACCTGGGGTTTGTTGGAATTACTTTTAGAATTTAATCAAGAGCCTCTATCAGAAACTGTTTGAAATCCAGTGGCTTTTTTAAAATGTAAAAATTATTTTCCTAATTATATAATTAACTTAGGATGGAGCAATCATAATTCACTCCTCATGTTTCTCCAAAGCCAATATCTAAAATGCAAGCATTTCAAAAGACTTGAAATGAAGATTGTACTTTTCTTAAAACATGTATGTTTTCTTTGGTTGTCATGATTACCTAAATGTTTTTTGAATTAGTTATTGCTATGGTCTCAATGTTTGTGTCTCCCCTACACCAAATTCATATGTTGAAATCTCATTAGTAATCTGATGGTATTAGGAGATAGGGCCTTTGGGAGGTAGTTTGGTCATGGGGTAGAACCTTCATGAATGGAATTAGTGTCCTATAAAAGAGACCCTTGACAAGTCCTTTGCCCCTTTTACTATGTGGGAACACAGAGAGAAGATACCATCTTTGAACCAGGAAGTGGGCCCTGACACCAAATCTGCTGGTGTCTTGATTATGGACTTCCCAGCCTCCAGAACTGTAAGGAATAAATTTCTGTTGTTTATAAGTCACCCAGTTTATGGTATTTTGTTATAGTAGCCCAAATGGACTAAAAAAATTATAACAGTTACAATATTTAAAAATTGAGAGATTTAAAATAATACACAGGCTTCTGTCTTCTCTTTAATAAGCATCCTCATGGCCACTCTTTGTTGGAGCCAAGCCATGGCAGCCCTGTGGACAGCATCCATGGTCTGAGAACATGGTGGCTGTTGTTTCTGCCACTCCCTAGTGGTTTTTAGTTGCCCTTGCTCTGTTTTCTGTTCTACAACTGGGACATTTCATTTTATTCATCTGTATTACCCACTCAGTTTCTGTGAGCATTTGTGTTTGCATCATGGCCGAAAATGGCTTATCTATTTTTTATGTTCATTTTTTGAAGATTCATGCGTGCTTAATTTGTTTATGTCTTTTCATTTAAATAATATCGGGTGAAGTTTCCTCTTCATTGATACATGCCTTTTAAAGAGGAGAAGCTGATTTTAGCAAAAGAACTAATAATCACATAAATTTGGATAAACACCCTTTGGTCATTACTATTAGCTTCTGTAAACCATTCCTAATAGATACATATAGCTTCATCAAAGCATATTTAACTGACTCAAACTTTGGGGTGCTTTTCTATAAGATGTTCTGTATTGGCTTAAAGACCTTGGAACAAGAATTTTATTTGTTAGCACACCCACACATCCATCTTCCTAGCTGAGATGACTAACATAGCTGGTGAACATGTTTTAGATGGCAAGGCAAAGAAAGAACATTTAGGGCATAGATTCTAGTGTGAATAGAGTTTTGGTGTATCAACTAATAAAGTCATAGATATGTACCCAATAGCTATTGTGTATCCAGGCCTGCGAGTTATGCACTTAATATCATGGTATAATAAAAAGGGGGTATGTTATCCTTTAATTATAAGAGGAAGAGAAATAAATTGATTGTTTGATTTTTTTAACCAGAAATTCTGAATTACCCAATGACAAAGGTAACGATTCCCACGAGATATTTTTATTTCTAAAATCAGATTTAGTTTTCACTTGTTAATAGTTTTAGACCTTCTATAGTACTTTGCCTTCAGTGAGGGTATAGTTTTTAATTTGCAAAAAAATAATTTCTATTAGTTTTGTAGTAAAGAAGAGCTGTCTTCTTATTTTTCTACTTTACGAATGAAGAAACCAAAGTAAACTTCTTCGAAAGCCAATTTATTGGCTTAGTCAGTTATGACACATAGGGGTATGAGCAGAGAGTTTGTGCTTCAGAGAGAAAAACAAAACCATAATAAAACCTAAGTGTCACCTCCATCAGATGACACTTTCTTGCTTTATGTTATTCCATATTGGTCTATTTATTCTTTAAAATGTCATCTATAACTGCTACAAGGGAACTAATCTATTTTAACTGGTCTCTTAGGTGGTCATTTTAATCTTAGGTTCATGTTACTCTTTTTTATCCCTCTATTCATTTTACCTCTGAATTTATAGTTATCAGATTTATAAAAATGACCCAGAGGCTTGGTTATTACAGCTGAAACCATGGGGCTTGGTACTGAGTTCATCGTCAGCTCTTTCTCTATAAATATTTCCTTTCCATTTCTGATCTTAAATAAATTTAGTTATAAATATTAAATATTAAAAAATTCCTTTGGCTATAGGCAACATTAAAGGTAAGGTAGCTGGTTCTTCACATATAACCTAAGCACTTTTATATGTAGAAATATTTCTAGTGATGAATTTCTTTACCCTTTACTACCTCAAAGAAAAACAAACATAAAAGGGGGGCCTAGGCAGAGAATAGTTTAAGAAAAACAAGTAGAAAACAGAAGACCAGGGAGGTAATTAATATGGATCTCTGTTATTTCCCCAACATTCTAATTTCAGGTTTCTTTTAAATAAGGATAGATTCATTCCTTCATCTTTCTCTTACTTTAATTATTTTTCTGTGCCTCATTCTGACTGCAGTGATGCCATTGGTGTCTAAGGTTTTTGGACCCAACATTATCTTGGCCTTAGAAGAGAGAGGAAACATTACAGTCGATTATAGCCTCCCTGACATATACAATCATCACCCCTACACAAGGTGTTTGATTTAACACTTCATAAAAAATGAAGAAGCAAGAACAAGACTCTAGCATTTTATTTGGTAAAACATTATGCCTTCATACATTTATAATCACACTTGACAATGTGCATCTTAAAGGGAAAAGATTTGGAAGAGGATATCTAAGTAGAAAAAATTCTTTAAGTAATTAAGTACCTTGTTCTTAAGGACGGTACAGACAATTCATCGTGGACATCCACAAAATAGTTAAGAAGCACCTAGAAAAATTATCAGGGTTTCATGTGGTCTAAATAGTAATCAACAATCATAAATATGCGGACACTCACCAGCACATGGAGGGCGCTGGGCTCCAGCATGTTCTCTTCACTCAGTCCAGTTCCTCCACTATTCTGTAGTCACTCTGGAGAACAGATTTAGGTAAATTCAGCAGAGATTTGGTTTATGCTAGAAGAGGGCACAATTCTGTACAATTTTATGGTATTGGTATTGTCTATACTATTTCTTGTTTTACACATTCCAAATTATCCGAAAACTTGACGTAGTTGTTACCTAAAAAGGATAGTGTTTCTGCATTTTGCAGTCTCAATGAGGAAATGTTCCCAGTGCTCGGAGTCACTATGTTGCATGAGCCTAGGGGGGCTCCATTCACATGTTGTTCCCCTGACATGGACTAGAGCAGGGTTTCCCCGTCTGTTAACATCTGTAGGGAGAAGTTAATCTTGGGGAATGATGAAGCACTTATGATGAACCCTCAAGGAATCTTTTAATAGGGACTCTTTGGAGATTATTCTCCTCAAAGAAACAAAATATCACAGCTGCTGAAAATGAAACACTGAACAGAGTCGTAACTAAGTAGTCAGAGGTCCTCACTGTTGTCAAGAATTAGGACATTGTTAATGCAAAAAAAAAAAACAAAAACCATAACCCTACATAGGAAGAGTGCTTGTAATTTAAATATTTATTAATTGAGATTTTATTTAATAAAACATAAGGAAACCTCAGTAAAGTCTTAATATATTACTACTTATATGTGTAAAACATTATATAGGCTACACATAAAGTTTATTTCATGGCTGACACGATTTTCTCCATGGTTTTCTAAAGGCCCAGGATCCACAGGATGGGAACTGCTGAGATAAAATGTCAAATTACATCAGAGGGCCCTTCACAGGCAGAATTGTGTTTCATTTATTTTCATTGCAAAGAAAATATCCATGTTATTATTTAACAAATTAAGAAAGCAGATGAAGCAGAACATATTGAAATTTTGCCTGCAGATGCACCAGATCTGATCAAAGAATAAAAGCCATTTAAAAAAATGAACAATAAAAATGTATGTCACATGAATCTCATGCTGAAGGATGCAGTTCATGCAATGCTTGCACAAGGGGAGCAGTAACTAGTAGTTGTGTAAAATAGAAATTACTAGAATCACTAGATTTAACAAAAATTTTATTGTGGTATTTTTTTAAGCAAAAGTGGAAGGTAAATGCCACAATAAACTGCCATGCACTGTTATGCAGCTTCAACATTATCAACATTTTGCAATCTTGTTTCATTTACCTTCCACATTTTTCTAAATATTTAAAAAACAAATCACAGAAACCATAAATTGTTCAGAATTTCATATAGGTATGAAATATATATATATAATTATTTCAAAATATTATACAGGTACAAATGTTTTTGATTCCATGGATCATTTTGTTATGCTTCAGTCAGTGATATAAGTGTATCCATCACAAAATGCAAATGGTGTTTATTATACCTGATAGGTAGATTTTCACCCCTCCCTTCCAACACCTTCCCTCATGCTTGATTTCCACTGAGTTGTACTCCCACCTGTGCACATGTGTGCTCATCAGTTAGTTCAGATTTAATAGTGAGTATGCGTGGTGTTTGTTTCTCCATTCTGGAGATACTTCACTTAGGATAATGGTCTCTAATTCTATTGAAATTGTTCCAAAATGGCTTAATTCACACTTCCTCATGGTTGCATAGTATTCCATAGTATACATATGCCCCATTTTGTTAATCTATTCATGAATTGATGGGCACTTAGGTTGATTCCACATCTTTGCAATTGTGAATTGTGCTGCAATAAACATTCAAGTGCAGGTGTCTTTTTGATAAAATGACCTCTTTTCCTTTGGGTAGATATCCGGTAGTGGGATTTCTGGATCAAGTGGTAGATCTACTTTTAGTATCTTGGAAAGTCTCCATACTGATTCCCATAGAGGTTATACTAATCCACAGTCCCACCAATAGCATATAAACATTCCTTACTTTCTGCATCCATACCAGCATCAATTGTTTTTGGACTTTTTAATAAAAGCCAGTCTAATTGGGGTAAGATAATATATCATTGTGGTTTTAATTTGCATTTCCCTGACAATTAGTGTCTTTGAGCATTTTTTCATATGTTTATTGGCCATTTGTCTATTTTATTTTGAAAAGCTTCTGTTTATGTCTTTTGCCCACTTTTTAACAGCATTGTTTGTTTTTTTTCGTGCTGTTTCACTTGAGTTCTTTTTATATTCTGGTTATTAACCCTTTATCAGCTGTGTAGCTTGCAAATATTTTCTACCATTCTGTCTGTTGAATATTTCCTTAGCTGTGCAGAAGCTTTTTAATTAAGCTCCATTTATTTATTTTTGGTGTGTTGTTATGATTGCCATTGGGTCTTCTTCATAAATTCTTTGCCTAAGCTGATATCTAAAAGGGTTTTTCCAAATTTTCTTCTAGCATTCTTATGGTTTCATGCCTTACATTTAAGTGTTTTATCAATCTTGAATTAATTTTTGTAAGTGGTGAGAGATATGGAGGTTGTTTCTTTCTTCTGCATGTGGCTATCCAATTTTTCCAGTCCCATTTATTGAATAGGCCTTCTTTTCCTCAATGTTCATTGTTGTCTGCTTTATCAAAGATCAGTTAGTTGTAGGCAGATGTTTTTAGATTTGAGTTCTCTGTTCTGTTTCACTGGTCTATGTGTCTATTTTTGTGCCAAGCCATGCTGTTTTGGTTATTATCGCCTTATAGTATAGTACGAAGTCTGGTAATGTGATGCCTCCAGATTTGTTCTTTTGTTTAAGAATACTCTGACTACTCAGGCTCATTTTGAATATTCCAAGAACTGAAATCACATATTTTTCCAAAGAGCCTTTTTTTCTTTTAGTAGAAAATGACAATTTGATTCCAAAATGAGGATTCTATGGTTGTCCACTGTCATTGAATTATCATTACTTTTATTTTTATTATCTATTTATTTATTTTTAAGTTGTGGGTTTTTTGTTTGCTTCTGTAGCATTATTGTTTTTCAATATAGAAAATTAACTGATATAATCCATAAAATAAAATTAATATAGATAAGATTGTATTTCATACCAAAAATATATCTTTCTTTCAAGTTTTCATACAACATTTATAAAAATTGATCATAGATCAGAACAAAGAGAAAAATCATCTTTATATATAGAGAGAAAATATTTCATGAGTTTATAGGATATTAGATATTTAAATGAACCTGGCATATCTTATGCCAGAAAAAAAAGGGAAATTTGAAAGACTATTAGAGGAGTATAAAAAAAGATACAAGAGGGAACAAGCTCTGATTGCTCAAAAATGGAGAGATTTGAGTCCCGGGAAGACTAACATTTGCAAATAATTATAATGTACAATTTTAAAAGACAGAAATTATACAGTCAGCATTTCAAATAAATGGTTAACAAACTCCTAAAATATTTCTTTTTTCAGAATATTATGAGGATAAAAATGTTTAGGTTATATATATATTGTTTTTGTACTGCCTGAGTCAGAGCTACAAGCGTATCCATCCTCCAGATAGTGCTCGCTGCACTCATTAGGTATGTATATACCTATCCCCTCCTTCCTCTTCCCACCTGCCCAATACCAGATGAATGTTACTTCCATTTGTGTACATAAGTGTTGATAAATTAGTACCAATTTGATCATGAGTACATGTGGTGCTTGTTTTTCCATTCTTGTGATACTTCATTTAGTAGAATGGGCTCCAGCACCATCCAGGATAATAGAAGAGGTTTTGAATTCACCATTTTTTTTAATGGCTGTGTAGAACTCCATGGCATACATATGCCACATTTTATTAATCCACTCATGTGTTGATGGGCACTTGGGTTGTTTCCACATCTTTGCAACTGTGAATCATCCTGTTATAAACTTTTAGACCTATTGAGAAATCAAACTTTAAAATTCATACATCTTTATATAAGGAAACTATTTCATGAATTTATAGGATATTGGATATTTAAATTTCAGATTTTAGGGTACTTACTTGAGTTTTTAAATTTATATTCAGATCTTTTCCCTTTAATCTGAAAATCTTGATTACCAGTGGTGTTAACATGATTATGTGTTTTTTTTTGTCTTATGATATCCTCATAATAGCTTCAAAATAGCAATGCCAGCATTTCCACTAATAATAAAACCACTGAGTAAAATTTAATATATCTTCCTTTCTTTATAATTTTTTGTTGTTAGGATATATCCCACAAGGACTTTATAATGAAAATATTGGTTTTAAATCCTTCAGCATAATTATTTTTTATGTAGTTATGCCACCAACTTAATATACAGTTAGATTAACTTCAATTACATTTCAGAATATAAGGATGTTTTTCGTTTATCTTTACTTTTATTTATTTAATATGTAAACCATTCACAAGGTTCCAAAGCCAAAACTCAAAACAGGAGTCTAACTTCTCTGTCCCTGCCTCCTCTTATAGGTAACATATTTGTTAGTTTTTTATCGTTTTGTTTTTTCTAATACATATGTACATATTTATAAATATATGTACATATGTTCATGTGCATATATGTGAGCATATATAAATACCTACATATGAAAGTGCATTTGTGCTCATATATACACATGCACTATCTTCTTTTTTTAACATAAATAGTAATATATTACAAAAATTTTGATGCCTTTTTTTTTAATCTAACAGTTTATCCTGGTGATCACTATCAAACAGTACAGTGAGGTTGTCCTTATTCATTTTTATAGCTTCAGAATATTTCATTCATTTTTTTCAAACAGTTCTCTAATTATAAACTGGTTTTTCCCGGTATTTTCTTATTACAAATATTGTTATAATGAACAATCTTTGTATATGCATTTTATACTCTTGCTAGTATATTTTAGGGAAAGTTCCTGTTAGTGGGATTGCTGAGATAAAGGATAATTGTATATGTAATTTTGCTAGATATCAAATTCCCTTGGGTCATATCATTTTATATTCCCACCAGCAGGGAATGAGAGTAACTGATTTCCCACAGGCCAACTGTGGGCTATGCTGTCAAATTTTTAGATGTTTGATGATTGGTAAGTGAGAAATGGTATCTGAGAATAGGTTTAATTTGCATTTTTTATTATGAGTGAGGGTGAGCATCTTTATATATTCTTTATTTTTCTTTGCAAATTCTTCATAGGGAAAACTGGTCTTTTTGTTCTGAAATATTAAATTCTTGTTATATTTCTTATGGTATGAACCTTTTATCTGTGCTATATTATTAATATTTTATTTGCTAGTTCACTGTTTGTCTTTTTACTCTTCCTCTGTGTGTGTCTGCCATAATTTTTTTTAAATGTATAAATGTTTATTAGTCCTTTCTTTTATCACTTCTTGATTTTAACTCATAATTAGGAGAATATTCTCCAATCTGATTTATAAAGGAATTGACCCATTTTATTCTAGTATATGTATTATTATATTTTTTATATTTCAACTTTTGATATATTTGAAATTTATTCTGATATATGATGTGAAGAATGATCCAAAATTATACTATTCCATAAGATTATACAATTTTCTCAGCACTGATTTGAGATGCTGTATTTATTATATCCTAAATTCCCATATGTCCTAGGATCCATCTTCTGGATTTTCTACTCTGTTCTACTAGTATGTCTGATCATTCATGTTATAATACCAGATACTTTAATTATAGAGACTTTATGATACCTGGATGAAGTTGTCCTTTCTTTTCACGATCTCTCTGAATATTATTGCTGGGATATTTTTTCATATGAACTTTAAAATTAACTTATGTGATTCTAGAAAAGAAATTCTTACAGTATCTTTATTGGGATTGTATCAAATTTAATGTAACTTAGAGGAAATTGTCATCTTTAGAATGCTATGTCTTCTTATCCAGAAACATAGGATATATTTTTACTTCTTCAAGTCTATTTTTGTGTCTTTCAGGAATGTTTTACCCAAAACAATTAAACTACTAAATAAAACATGATATTATAGACAAATTTACTTAGTTATAATGACTAGGTTAAACTTTCTTAGAATATGTACATTGATTAATGTGGAGTTGACTATGTCCTTGTCATGGTAAGTTTCTACTGAAAAATATATATCATTCAAGAAATTTGTCGTTATTAGTTTATAAACAATCATTTTTTTCAAACAATCATTTTTTTCATCCTATTTATCAGATAACTTAAAATGAATTTGCTAATACTTTCAATTGAGTATACTAAATAGCATATTTACCCCATAATAATATTAGACTTCTACTCATAAATTCTAATTTACATATAAAGTAGTCTCAGGGTCAGGTAAGTTTTAGCCTTTGTATTGCAATCTCGTTACTTCAGTTTCAATTTGGCTGTTAAATAAAAGTTAAATAAAAGTGAACAAAAATTATGTACTCATTGAAAAGCATCATAATCTGAGGAAATACTGATATTTAGCTTTATTTTCTTTACCTTATATTTGTATCTGTATGATCTCTTTACTATTTTGATCAAAGTAAATAAATTGAATATTTAATCATCCAAAAAAGTTAACCTATACAACCTATACAACAGAAAACAATATATTTAAAACATATGCAAGCCCTATAGTTGAACTCCTTTCTCTAATGTGTAACAAAACTTTCTTTATCACTTTGGGTTCTAGGTTTGAAGAACCTGCAAGCCAATATTCAGTGTTCCATGGTTTTCAAATGGGGGCAGGTATCTTGCCATCCATGGAGTGTCTGAGAGTAGTGGGGGGTGTTTTTGGCTGACCTTCCAACTAGAGGAAAAAGTGCTATTGGCATTTTATAGGCAGGACCAAGGAAACAAATGTCTTATTATGGAGTCATCTGTAGGGGAGAATTGCCTTGCGCAAGGTCTGGGTGAGATATTAGAAATCTCCCCGGACATCTAGAATCCTTGATTTTGCTTTCTATGGTTAGAACTCCATTAATTTTGCATTTAGAATTCCCACTAATTCGGATTCCTATTGTGTGAGGGCATAATATTTGGAGCTGTAGAGATTAGAATCAGATCAGCTTGCTTCTTTGTCATGTTATTTAAGTGTGATCAGAAGCAAAATTGTGTGCCTTTTTTGTAGTAGAACCCATAAATCAATAGATACTATATAGTATACCAGACATAAAACTTAATATGTTGATACAATGTATTATATTAATGAAGCTGTATTTGTGAAGTTCCATGTTTCTTGTGCTGATGTATATTCCTGTCCTGGGCTCCTAAGTTGTACAGAAATTAATTAGAATTATGTTTTCCCTGATGCATCTTTTTATGGGAGAAAAAACACATAGTCAAGGGAAACTGAAGCTCTGGGAAGACAATTATTTTCAGTTCTTACACTGCAATAGTTACATGATGGAAATACGCTCTTTCCTTCAAAATGCCAAACAGTATTTTGCTTCTTGCATAAGATTGCACTTTTAACACCCTTGATTTACTAGAGCATCCTAAATATCTAATCCATGGTGCTTCAAAATTATTCTATTTTTTTCTGAAAAGGAATAGTTTATCTAAGTTTAAGCTCTAGGCTATAACTAACTGAAGTGAATGTTTCTGTTTTCCAGGAGCCATTTCCAGAAACAAGTTTATTAAATTTCAATTGAGAAAGTAGATCTTATTATTTTAATGGCAATGCTTGGCAAGACGTTCTTTAAAAAAAATTTCATTTTTATCATGAGTACTGACTCAGGGAAAAGCAAACAATAAAAACTGAAAGAAAATATTAGGTAATCATTTAACTCTTTTGAAAGGAAGGAGATGTTAACTTCAAAGGTAAGTGGAGTCATTAAAAACCTACCAAGATACAAAACAAATGTAAGAAGATTAATGTTAAATATCAACAGAATCTTTTTCTTTTAAATTCCAACCACCAGAGCCTATCCAAACTAAAAACCCTTCATCCCTGCAAGTCTCTACCACAATCTTGCTTAAATATGTCAGAAGCAGGCACAGGAAATAAGAGCTGGCAGTTTTCCCACCTGTTATAAAAAAGACGGAAGCCCATCATGAATGAAAGCACACAACACTACATTTGCCATCTGTATAGCTTCCAAATCTCTTGTATTTTATAGCAGTAGCCTGCCAAAACCCCAGCAAGCCAAAACCAGAATAAAACTCCCAATCTGAGAGAGAGAATATGGCAAATAATAAAATCAGACAGCAGAGAAGTAAAATTGCAGAAAATCAGACTAAAATAACAAAACTGTCAAGCAGTGTTGAGAGAGCTAAGAAATGCCTACAAAAGAGGATTTGGAGGAAAACTGAAGTCTGAGGATAATGCAAACCATTGTTCAGTTGAAAGGTTTTCCAAAGCGAGCACACTTGCTGGTAATAAAATGCTAAACCTTCCCAGGAAATGTTGCTTCTTTCTCACTTCTAATATTCTAGCTATGTTTTTTTGAGATAAAGCAAACCTTATGTCTTTGAGCAGTTGGGTGCCATTTTATTTTGATAAAAGAATAGACTTCAGAGAGGGACTCACACTAAGCCAGTGTTTGATAGCTCTTAATTTGTCATTTGGGATATATTCAAAATTAGAAGCCAAATAAATGCAGCTTTGCAACATTTAAAGCTAATAATCTTCAAGACATATTTAGGCAGTTGCTAAGGGGATTTGTGACTTTGATTTTATGCAGGCCCAGTGCAATTCTAGAAACCAAAATGCATCAAGCTCTTCCAATGTATATTAATAAACTAACCAGGAAGAAACAGGTGTATATAGAATTTTAAAAAGTGACCTAAACTTCCCCTGAAGGAGTAAAGAGGCAAATTTGAATGAATTTTTTTCTTAGGCCATTTGTATTCCCATTCCCAGACCTACATACGGCATATTAAGTGCCTATCCTATTTCCCTAAAAATTAGAAGATAAAGACATGAACAATAAGAAATTTGTGATAAGGAGAGATTGAAAATGTATGTGTCTTTTATTATTATAAATACTCAGTTTATGATATCTTTTCCTAAAGTCTCTGGTTAAAGTATTTCTTCTTTCAAACCAGTTACAGATAATATAAGATAACTAGGCTTTCTGGCCAATTAATAACTGCACCATGGTGGAATATTCTGTAAAAATCAACCCTAACAATGGTCATCTAAAATTGGAAGCACCTCCGTATTTTATCACTAGCCACTAAGGCCTGGGTATTCTTTCCACTCAGAGTTCAAAGCCTATGGACAAGGCTTGTTTTAGGCCCAGTGAAATGGCTCAAGACATAGGTAGCCTGCGCATAAACTAATTTCAGTGTGTGTTAAGAAGGCTCCATCACAGTGGAGAAGATGGGTGAGCTTTGCAATGCTAGAAAACGAAGATTTTCTACTTTTGAATTCCTGAGGTTAAGGGCAGTTTGCTTCATGTGTTAGCGTATCAAGAAGAATGAAAATAAGGAATGGGAGGAACGCATTGCTAGGGACAAAGAAAAGGTCAAAGAGAAGAAAGCTACGAGGAGGTATTAAATTCTTGCCTCTAACAACTTCAACAGCCAAAGGGCAGAAGAGGATCCATGCCTTTCCAGGGTACCTTTCACTCCCACTGGGAATGGGAAAGGGAACAGACAGGGACCCTTCTGTTCTCAAGCATACATCCTGGGTGCCCAGGGTCTATGAAGAAAACTTGAGGAGCAAGATGCTTGAGTCTGGGCTTCCTCCTGGACAGTGGGAGTTCCTTCAAGCCAGAAGCTTCTCTTAGCTGATTTTCCAGACAGTCCTGTACAGGCTCCTATTTGCATCAGAATAGTCATCGTCACAAAGATTCAGTGAAGAAGAGTTGAGGGAAAGATGCAAGCCCCCCACCACATAACAGAAATACTGCTAGCCTCCAGTGCTCAGCAAAATTGCTATCAAGGATACGAGGCAGGTACCAAGGTAACTACTGGGCCCGGGAAAAGTGCCCAGCACTTTGTTGGGTGCCTCAGCACGTTCTTGCCTTGAAACGGGCCCCACAGTGTGGCCCTGACTGCTTTAGTGCTGCTCTGGCTGTCCTATAGTGTCAAAGCCTGTAGCTAACTGTAACAATACAATCCCCACCTAGTAGAAGATTTTAATATCATTAACATAACATGGGCTGCCTGACAGCATAGGATGATGGCACTGCACCTGCGTGATTTGTTTCACTGTGAACAAGCAAAGGTACAATGTAAAACCTTTGCGTTACTCATTGGGAAGAGATTTAAAGCAACAGGGTGGGCAGATGTGGACTTTGCAGGTGAGAAAGCTCCCGTGGAAGAAGTCCCTGTGCTGCCTAGGAACAAGTGCCGTGGTCAGTAATGTCTAGTCAATTCATCTAGCTCATGGAGCGGGACTCATCTGAGTCACTCTTTGGTCTTTTGGTTCCCTCTCAGTTTCGGGGGGTGATTTTCCTACACTGTCCTGAGATTTTCACGAAACAATTAGGGACCAGCAGTTCAATTGGTCCTTATGAGGATGAATTCATATAGTACCTTGTGGAGCACAAACCAGCACAGGAAGCGAGAGTCAGGCAAGATTTTTGCAGATCAACTTGGAAACTCACTGTGTCCCCAGTCAGCCCAAGAGCCCCATAGGCTCCTTATAGACAGTGACTATGGCATCACTGGTTTTAACTGCTGTCTTTGATCTAGCGAGTGCTCAATAAATGCTTTTTGAATAAATAAATATGTCAATATAGTATGACTTTGAAGTCACTCAGACTAGGGTATGAAAGCTGTTTTTTTTTTTTTATTTAAGTGTTATTTCATTTAACCTTAGGCAATAATTGAGTGTATACCCTTGGACAATTTAATAATTAACCTGTCAGTTTCCACATCTGGAAAATTAAGATAATGCTCAGATGGTTGTGAACATTAAGTGAGAGTCTCTATGGAAAGTAGGTATTAGTGCATCTGTACTTTTCTCTCTTCTATCTTGTCTTCCCTATGCTGACCCTTTTCTTTTGAACACATTTCCAACTTTGCTTTTGGCTGCTTTGTTCATTTGTCAAGGCTGATCTCAAACCCAAATATCTCTGTAGAGATTTTTCTACCTCCTGCATTTTCCCTCTCCTCCCACCTAATTGGGTATAAACTCTATCCCTTTAAGCCTATGCACTACTTTAATTGCTTCGTAAGTATAATTCGCAGTCAGTGTGGCTATGTTTTATTCAATGAATTATACTTGAAGTATGCATTGCATTTTTCCTTATTAAAATCTTCTGCACATTGAAAGAATATGTAAAGAAAAGCGACAAATAAAAACAGTTACTTTGTATAAGAAAAATTTAATCAGGAAAATTGTCCTGCTCAGTTGGGAATCTCTGCATCCTAAGTCAGTCATTTTGCTGTCTCAGATGAACTAGTACAGTGATCAATTTAAAAGGCTTGGCATTTAAAATGTATTGATCTTTTTTTTCTTCTGCCCATCTGGAGCTCATGTCAATAAGTTTTTGTACTGTGTGTCACTTGATAAGTCACAAAAACAAAATTATCTGTGAAAACTCTTATTCCAATGTAAAAAGTAGAAGAGTAGATAGAGTTACTAGTGCAATGTGTGAGTCAACCTGATTCTCCTTTTTTGGTTAGTACCAAGTATGTTTTAAGATGATATTCTAACAGATTTCCTGATGGGTTATCTTCTGTTAATATTTAGAAACTGCTCCTTAAACTGAAAGGGTTCTTTCAAATGATCTAATCCAAGGCCGCAAATTGTTTAAAGGGAAGCAATCAGATTCAAGAAAAGGGTTTGCACAAATCACAAAACTAGCATGTAGCAAAGAGCAGAATAAATGCCAATGTTGGCTCTCCTTTCTCAGTATCACCCAGTATTATTTTTATTTCTGGTTGATTTACTAATTCACTTACTTGAAAAGATGTGTCCATCTGATGCCAAAATAAAAGGCTGCAGAGTAGAATATTCAAATAATCCCATTTGTTATGCGGAGGTTTTAGTTTATGCGTTAGGCCGGGCGTGGTGGCTCATGCCTGTAATCCTAGCACTCTGGGAGGCCAAGGCAGGCGGATTGCTCGAGGTCCGGAGTTCGAAACCAGCCTGAGCAAGAGCGAGACCCCGTCTCTACTATAAATAGAAAGAAATTAATTGGCCAACTAATATAAGAAAAAAATTAGCCGGGCATGGTGGCGCATGCCTGTAGTCCCAATTTCTCGGGAGGCTGAGGCAGCAGGATTGCTTGAGCCCAGGAGTTTGAGGTTGCTGTGAGCTAGGCTGATGCCACGGCACTCACTCTAGCCTGGGCAACGAAGTGAGACTCTATCTCAAAAAAAAAAAAGTTTATGTGTTATGTCTTTTTTGTTTGGGCTGCTTTAACAAAAGACCATACACTGGGTAGCTTAGACAGTAAGCATTCATTTCTCACAGTTCTAGAGGCTGAAAGTCCAAGATCACTGTGCCAGCATGGTCCAGTTCTGGTGAGGGCTTGCTTCCTGCTTGCAGAGGGCTATTGTCTCTTTGTATCCTCACATGGCAGAGAGAAAGAGGAAGCAAGTTCTTTTATGTCTCTTCTTATAAGGGCATTAATTCTATTGTTAGATTTCTACCCTTATGAGCCAATTTCCTCCCAAAGGCCCCATATCCAAACACCATAGCATTGGGGATTAGGGTTTCAAAATATAAATTTTGGGGAGGGGAGGGGAGGACACAAACATGTGGTGCATAACAGGAGGAAAATAGTTAATCATGGTTTAATGGAATGGGTTTACTATTAAAATATTATTTGAAGCAAGAGACTACAAGATTCAATATTACCACATTCAAAGAAAGTGCATGAGAAAGCATTTGAGGAGTTAATACATTTGTGTAAATTCCTTATTGTGTGGTATATTCATTGTAAAAGTGGTTATTACTCTATCATGAAACAGAAATTTGAGGATTATAGAGTATTTAAATTGCAAATAAGATATTTTATCCATTTTCTAAAATATTGAATAATTCAGTGCCATTATTGTACTCCTATGGGGAAGAGAGTCTTAGCACTTCTTTATTAGCTTTAGTTTCCAGTAATCAATTAGTAATTACATAATAGAGAGGTGAAATTGGGTGTTTAGCAGAAAAATATGTAAGACTACCACGTTCCTCTATTGTAATCAGCTCTTGATTGTGATTTCAACTGAAGGGAAGGTTAGAATGCCATCTTTCTGGGATGCCTTGAAAATTCTAGCTGAGCAGGACCTGGAACACTCACTTCCACTTTATTTCCTTCTGTGATGTGGTAACGAAATCGATACAATTGCATTAATTCCTTATTGTAAATTATTATGCTGCACAAATATTTGAACTTACTAAGCTATGGCCATGGCTATGAAGGACCATAATCATTATAGTTTGTGAAAAATGAATGATTATTATCTTCTTTCTTTCCATGAGGCAGTTAACTAAAGATTTCAGAGCTACCCAAACTTTGAACACTGACTGAATATTTGAAGACATTAAGAAATTATTGAGTTTTTTTCCGGTTAGGAAGTGACAGTGGTATTGTGGTTATGTTTTTAAAATTTAGATGTCCATATGGAAATATTTATAGATAAAATATAATATGACATCTATAATTTGCTTCAAGATAACCTGGAAATGGTAAATGGGAATATATGTGAAACAAAAGTGTCTATGAGTTGGTAATTATCGAATGAAGACATTCATTATAATTTTCTGTTTACTTTTGCTAATGGTTGAAATTTTTATAATAATTCAAAAAATAAAGCAGGTAAAACAATTCTTTTTCTTCCTGCCTTGTAAAAGGCTTCCAAATGGTTGGTCAAGCTCTATCAATTAATACATGATAGGATCACAAATGGATAACTCAAGTAAATGCAATACGGTGAATGCAAAAATAAGGTTGGAATGAGGGTGGAGGAAGGGAGAAAGATTAAAACAAAACCTACCTGTATATTCTATTAATACATACACATTAACTGTATTATTATTTGATAGTATAGGAAAGCATATATTAATTCAATTCAATAAGAATGTAGATGGCTGTATGAGCCAACCATTGTTTTTTTTTTTCCTTTTTTTTCAACCACTATGTTAAATGCTAGGGATATAAAGATGATTAGACAGCATCTAATAATCACAATAATGTGTTTTACATGGTATAATAGAGCTTAGAACAAAATGCTGGGAATAAAACTCTCAACAAGTGAATGAACAGAACTGATTCTATAAGGGTTGAGTATAGGAAAAGGTAATAACTGAGATAGATTTTAAATGAGGTGAAGTTTGTTATGTAGAAAATGATTTTGTTTCTAAGTAGGTTTATCAGGGAATCTTTGATACTGTACCTCTAAAACAATGATTCTCAAGAGAGCAAATTTGCCCCTTCTTCGTGGCTCAAATTGTCTCCATTGAACCACTGCTAACAGGGGTCTCATGTTGTCTGTCCACTTATTTATCCAACCTGAATGGTTGCCTTGAGAGGAAGAGGGAGATAAAAAGGGAAGGGCCTTTCAGATGGGAAAAAATGGCATTGTGATCTGATCTGCTAATGGCACTGGGTGAAGTCCTGTGTGGCCAGAACACAGGGAGCAGGGGTGTAAGGCTGGAGGCAAGGCTGGCAGGTAAGCTATGATGACCAGACTGCGAAGGATCTTATATTATAAGGTAGGAGTTTGATTTTTTACATAAAGCAAAATGTTAGCCCTTGGAGCTTCTTAAGCAAAGGATTGATGAAGAGGTTTCCATATTTTATTAAGAAAACTCTGGTAGCCTTCTGAGTAATTGACCGGAAAGAGAAACGTGTTAAAACAGGGACAATAAGCAAAAGTTATTTTAGTTGATCTAAGTAAGAGGTGATGAAATTAGTGTTCTGAGGGGTAAAGAAGAAGAAGCAGATGAAGAGAGTGTTTGGAGTTAGAATTAATAAGACTTAGTCACCATATAAATGCTGGCAGAGTGGTAAAAAATAAAAATAAAAACAAACAAATCCCATATGTACTACTCTACTCTAACAAAGTGGGAATGATCAGATCAAGCTTTGGCTTTCCAGGTACCAGCATCAACCACCCATAGTTTGATAGGCAAAATGTTCTCTAATGTGTAGTTGTCTGAATAAAGAGCCATAGATCCCTTGAGAGAGGACTGGGGGATGCATTATCATTTATACTTGCTATAGATTTTCAGAGA
Organism: Microcebus murinus; assembly: GCF_040939455.1. Classification (NCBI taxonomy): domain Eukaryota; kingdom Metazoa; phylum Chordata; class Mammalia; order Primates; family Cheirogaleidae; genus Microcebus; species Microcebus murinus. The sequence goes on along the minus strand of NC_134114.1, from coordinate 89,593,814 downwards.
CCTTCCTCCTGAGGACACAGCCTCTTCTTCACATGATGGATTCTGGGACTGAGAACTTCCCAAGAACTGGAATTTACGCCAGGATCATGACTTTCCATTGGGTATCTGGCCTCTGTTTTCTGCTCATTCATCCTTGACTTTGGATTATACATTATTATACTAAGCAATACTCTCATTGGCTGAGGATCTATCTTGCCCCCAGGAACTCAATGTTGTGTTAGACAGCTGCATAGCTCTCTGCAGGTCAGACTCCCTGCCTATTATCCTGACCTTATTTCTCATTGCACTTTACTTCTGACAATTGAATGCTGCCACCCTGACTCTGCCGTTCTAGGATCCTATCATCTTGACTGCTGTTAGCAGGCTCAGTTCTACAACAGCATCTTCTACTATCAGCCCAGCCTGCAGAGGACAGTTGCTGGGAGATTCTGTTATACTGTTCCCTCCCTCACCAATGCATTTCTTATTGCCGTGGTAAACAGTGTCCTTTAGGTCTTCTCAAGGAATATAGTTAACTTATGGGACTTTTAGTCTCAGGTGGTTGGTCCATTCTAGCATGCTCCTATGAATGAGTCTTTTGATCTCTTCCTCTGTAGTCTATCACAGCAATTCTGACATGGCTATGTTACATAGTATGGGCCATTATTTTTGCAAGTTTCCAAGTCATCCTAATAGCACATCAGAACTGGCCCTCAGGGCTTTGTCTGGTGTTCAATTCTGTATCATGGAAGAATATCTCTAAAATTGACAAATTCTCTCTTATACAGATTTATCTTCACTATTGACCCAACATCCTCAAAATCCACTCCTGAGGCTACTTTCCTGGTTCCTGCTGGTAGATTTTGGTTAGGTCCTACAGATCCTTCAACAAGCAATTCCTCCCCTTCCTGAGCAGATCCAGCTCTTCCAAGTTGAGCTGTGTTGTAACTTGACCTTCTTGATGGATCTGATGGTGGTGGTTGAGGGTGGGAATGTGGAAGACAATGGGCAAATCTTGCAGAGGGAAATCATTGTCTTATGATTACCTTCTGTGCAGTCTTGCCTCATTTGAGTCATCTGCATAGTCTTCAAGAAAGGATGGGATGGGAGAGGATGCTATCCTCTAACAGGGGTGATGGTCCACGTCTACAGGACCAGAGGGTTCAAGGAATCTAGGTACTTAACTTTCCCAAATACATTTCTGTAGATAGCTCTTTCCTAAGTCTCAGAGTTCCATTTCTTTACTACCATGGCTATTCTTTTCTTGCCTGAATGCCTGAGCTGGGACTTCCAGTACTATGTTGAATAGAAGTGGTGACACTCGGCATCCTTGTCTTGTTTTAGTTCTTAGGGGTAATGTTTTCAACTTTTCCCCATTCGGTATGATGTTGGCTATGGGTTTGTCATATATGGCTTTATTATTCTGAGATATAGTCTTTCTATGCCTGGTTTGTTGAAGGTTTTTATCATGAAAGGGTGCTGCTGGATTTTGTCAAATGCTTTTTCTGCATCTATTGGGATGATCATATGGTTTTTGTTTTTGCTTTTGTTTATGTGGTGAATCACATTTATTGATTTATGTATGTTGAACCAACCTTGCATCCATAGAATGAAGCCTTCTTGATCCTGGTGGATTATTTATTTTATGTGCTATTGAATTTGGTTTGCTAGTGTTTTATTGAGAATTTTTGCATCTATATTCATAAGGGATATTGGTCTGTAGTTTTCTTTTTTTGTTGTGTCCTTTCCTTGCTTTGATATCATGTTGATACTTGCTTCATAGAATGAGTTTGGTAGGGTTCCCTCCTTTTCAACATCATGGAATAATTTCCATATTGTGGGTAGTCTTCCCACAATTCTATAACACTTCATAGGTTTTATTGAATTTGGCTGTGAATCCATCTGGTTTGGAGTTTTCTTGTGGTGTTGTTGGGGTTTTTTATTAGTGATATCATTTCACTGTCACTGTTCTATTCAGGAGTTCTATTTCTTCCTGCTTGTGTCTTAGGAGGTTGCATGTTTTGAGGAACTTGTCCATTTCCTCTACATTCTCTAGTTTATGCATGTAGAGATTTACATAGTATTCATAGATGATGTTTTGTATTTCTGCAGTATCAGTTGTAACATCACCTTTTTCATTTCTGATGGCACTTATTTGGGTTCTTTTTCTTCTGTTCTTGGTTAATCTAGCAAGAGGTCTGGCAATTTTATCTTTTTGAAGAACCAATTTTTTGTTTCATTAATCCTTTTTATTGTTTTCCAATTCATTTAGTTCTCCTCTGACCTTCATTATTTCTTTTCTTCTGCTGGCTGTGGGTTTGATTTGTTATTCCTTTTCTAGTTCCTAGAAGTGTGGCATTATGTTGTTAATTTGTGGTCTTTCTGTCTTTTTGATGTAGGCCTTTAAGACTTTGAATATCCCCCTGAGAAATGCTTTTGCTGTGTCCCAAAGATTTTGATATCTTGTGTGCCTTTGTTGTTCAGCTCAAAGAATTTTCTTTATTTCTTTCTTAATTTCATTCTTCACCCAATAGTTGTTCAGCAGCAGATTGTTTAATTTCCATGATTTTGTGTAGTTTTGTGTGTTTCTCTTGTGATTGATTTCTAGTTTTATTCCACTCTAGTCTGAGAAGGTACATGGTATAAGTTTGATATTTTTGCATTTGTTGAGACATCTTTTGTGGCCTAAGATATGATCAATCTTGGGGAATGTCCTATGTGCTGCTGAGAAGAATGTGTATTCTATAGTTTTCCAGTAGAATGTTCTGTAACTGTTTGTTAGGTGCAGTTGTTTTAGAGTTTGGTTTAAATCCATTATTTCTTTATTTTCTGCTTTGATGTGTCTGCACAGACACATCAAAGACACATCAAGACACATCAAAGACACATCAAGTAGCTCCCCCATCAGCCGAGTGGTCTGCAGTGGAAGAGGGAGACCCCTCACAGATCAAGCTGCCTGTAACTTTTGTTTCTCTCTTGAAAAAATAGTTGTCCCCTCAGGTTTCTTGTATCCCTCTGTCTTCACCTCTTCCCACTAGTATGAATTATGACGCCATCCCCAGCTTAATCTCCAAGATAGTGGGTGATACTTGTGAGTAAAAGCCAGCCACACCCTGTTTGATAGAGTTGGTAGACTCTGCGATGAGCTATAGAATTGTTCTCCCTTTCAGTGGTTGATGCTTGCTGGAGACAGCCAGCTGTTGAGATGTTCTTTTGTGCTTTTGATAAGCTCTAGGTGGAATGCTTGAATGCTCCAGGATGTGGGAGGGGCACTATAGATCCCAGTAGGTTGCTTGGACCCCACCACAGCAGAATTGGGTGGAGGAGTGAGGCTTGGTTAGGTTGTGTGAACATGGAAGACTTTGCAAAGCCTCGGTGGGGCTCAGAGTTTGTTTTCCCAGCCACTAAGGGTAGCTGCTGGGATGGCCTCTTGTGTCACCTCCAAGGCCTACATGGAATGTCCCAGCTCTGGGATCACACAAATTCTCTCCACAATTCTGTGGCTGCCTCAGTGCTTGGGCTTATGGAGGTGGAAAAGCCTCCAAGTAACTTGGTAGCCCACTGATCACTGAAGGAGTGTGCAGGGGAGAAAGGGATTCCCCCTTACCCTTGCAGCCTCTCTGGGTTTGATCCTCACCAATATCTTTTTTCCTTTCTTCTCTTCTCTCTCTGCTTTGTGATTTTCTTCTGTGAGGTCCTTGGCAGTCTCTGGCACTTCTCTCTCTTACCTGCACCTGAGCTTAATCCCCTCTCCCCTCTCCTTTATCTGAAGTCTTTCTTTCCCTGTGGGCCAGTGCAGGGTACAATGTCTCTAGTCTGCCATCTTGCCCCTCCTCCCAAATTATTTTATCTATTTCTTGTTTACATTATTTCTAACACTTTACTAGGACACAGAGTTCTGTCATGAATATTTTTGAACACATGCATTTGTGTACCCTTGTAAGTACATTTGTGGGATACATTCCTAGAAATGGAATGTGGAATCAAATTTTAAACTTTCACTGATTTTTGCTAAACAACACTTCATATATTGTAGCACTATATGCACTCTCATTAATAGGGCATGAGAATGCCTTTTTCTTACATCTTAATTGAACAGTATTATCATTAGATTTTTTTAATAACAAATATTGATGATCAGACTTTTCCAAACTGAATTATATATATTGTAGGTCATTTTAATGTAAATTTTTCTTATTATAAGTGATCTAAGTACATTTTTATAGGTTTAAGAGCCATTTGTAGTTCAAAAGAGTAGGTATTTCTGAGAGATATTTAGAAGGTACTCAAACTACCAGAGGTCATCCTTGGAGTTAATGATAGGATCAGGCCTAGATCCAATATTTCCAAAATTATAAACTAATGAAAGATGCATTCCTGTATTTTTCTTAATATTCAGCTCAAAGGCCATCCCCTTAATGGTGAACTCTCTGACAGCTGTAGAAAAGTGACTCCCTTCCTCCAAATGTGTACAGTAAGCTAGTGTGCTCCATTAGCTCACTGTACACATTTCTCCTCAACTCCTGACTACAGTGTATGCGTGTGTGTTATTCAATGATTTGAATTTTAAAGTGTTATACACTTATAGCAAAAAGCCAAATAGTAGAGGAGTGTCAAATGTAAATAGATAATTTTTATTTTATTATTCTAATCTCAACTCTCTAATAGAATCCCTTAGGTACTGTTTATATGAATCTCAAAACTTCCATTACTATATTTTTTGCTTATACAAATAAAAAATATATTTATACATATACTTAAAAACAATATTGTGAGCAAATAGTATATACTATTGGGTAACTAGTTTCAACAACAATATATTAAAATCATTTTTCTAAGTTAATGCATACAAATCTATCTTATCCTTTTTAAGAGCTCATGGTGAAGTCTATTGAATGGGTATACCATAATAAAGAAAAACATTTCTTTATAGATGGAAATTTCAAGTCGTTCCAAGTTTTTTTCCTACTACAAATAATGCTGCCATAAATCTACATACATATATCCTGAAGTACTTGCACTTTTATTTCAGTTGGATACATTCCCAGAGCAAGATTTTGGGGTCAAAGGGTAGGTGATTTTAAAGTTTAATAACTGTTTCCAGATTACTTTTTCCAAAATTTTGTCATAATTTATAACTTTACCAACAGTGTATGAGAGAAATGTTTTCCTAAGCTTTTATCAGTGCTGAATGTTGTCAGTCTTTAAAGATTTTGTGAAATTTATGGACAAAAGTTTGGTGCTTTCTTGTTTTATTATTTGCACATTTTTCTGATTATTACTGAGAGTGTATTTCTTCTATGTTTTCTGATATGTAAAGTACCTTTTCATAGTCTTTGTCCATTTATATAAAGAGTAGTTTATCAATTTCAGAGCTTTATTGTATATTTTGGGTGTTGCATGTTTTGCAAATATTTTTTTCCACTCTTCGATTTATATTTTGACTTTGTTGTTGGGCTCTAGGCCCATACAGTTCTTTTTTTTATGGAATCAAATATATATACATTTTAATTTTTGGCTTATAAGTATCTACTCTTACCTAAGAAGATATTCTTAAGATCTCCCTAGCACAAAGTTAAAAAATATGCTCCTAGAGTCACTCTAAAAGTTTTATAATTATTTTACATTTAGTTCTTTATAATAAAATAATAATGAAAACTTTGATATAGTTTATTAATATTGTATTCCCCCCCATAATAATACATTTTATCTAAAATAATACCTAAATTCTAAGATTAGGAAAACTGAAACAGTGAAGCCAAAGGACTTGCTGAAGATCACACAAATTACTTGTTTGTGCACTGGTTGTTATTTTCTTTGCCCTCTAGAATTTAAACTCAAGCAAGCAAAGGCCCTCTTTCTATTGTTTACTTATGTGTCATTGACACCTGAGACACCTAATAAATATGAATAGATAAATTCTCGTGATCATTAGACATGAGTATGTCTATCTTTTCCTCTAGTAAATTTTGTCAATATGGTGGTGCCAAGCTATTATGTTGTACATAGGAAGGTTTCCCACTTTGGGGATGTACAAGTAAAAACAAGCATAGATATCCAAGAATGGATTAATAAAATGTGGTATATGTATACCATGGAGTACTATTCAGCTCTAAGAAACAATGGTGATATACCACATCTTATATTTTCCTGGTTAGAGCTGGAACCCATACTATTAAGTGAAGTTTCCCAAGAATGGAAAAACAAGCACCACATATACTCACCAGCAAATTGGTATTAACTGAACAGCACCTAAGTGGTCACATAGGTACTACAGTAATAGGGTATTGGGCAGGTGGGAGGGGGGAGGGGGGCGGGTATATACATATATAATGAGTGAGATGTGCACCATCTGGGGGATGGTCATGCTGGAGACTCAGACTTGTGGGGGGAGGAGGGGAAATGGGCATTTATTGAAACCTTAAAATCTGTACCCCCATAATATACTGAAATAAAAAAATAAATAAATAAAAAATAAAAAAGAGAAAAAAAAAGAAAGAAAGAAAAAGAGCATAGATAGTATACAGATATAGCAAAGATCATGAAAAAGGTATGTAGATGACCAAAGTTGAGGAAACAGAGCCCTAGAAAAATCATTTGTCCATCAGGGTCTGAATTCTTAAGAAAAAAAAGTACTTCTCAAAAATATTTTTGGAAGAAAATTAAAACCCCAGGAAAGAGCAAAATATTTCCAGTTTTTGCTTTTCTCCTCGATTCGTGAAAAACATATCTCAAAGAGACTAGAAGCGCCACTGAACAGGGACTTTTCTTGAATGCAGAGAGTGGATTTGGAACAGGCACTCTCAGGAAGATGCAGGAATCTTTTGACGAGGAACCTCCCTGCAAGCCAAAGGGGAAGGGAGAGGCTCTGAGTTGTGGAGATGATAAGGGTTTGTTCCAGGGACTCGGAAGGTTGCATCAGGCCAGGATTGGAGCCATTTGGCCACCAGGGAAGGACCACTCACAAATGAGACACACTGCATGGGGCTCCCATGGGGGGAGCAACTGAGGGTACCTGCATAGTCAGACATCCTTGTCTCCCAAGCTCCAGGCCACTCCAGATCTCAGGCTCTCTCTCTCTCCCTCCTGATTCCCCTCCCCCTTCCTTCCTCTCCTTCTCTCCTGTCCTTCACCAACTGAACTGACTATAACCCCATAGAAGTCTATTGCTTCATTATTTAATTTCTTTATGTAATAAAGTTTTTTGTTCTCTCAAAAAAAAAAAAAAACAAGCATAGATGTTTCAGAACACATTCGAGCATCATTGTTGCTAGCAAAGAGTAGCTTAATTTTTTTTTTTTAATAAGGAAAAGGGAATCTAAAGAATACAGACAGAAAAGGAGTTGGGAATGAGCCAACTCTCTTAGCTAAGTAGAATTAGCACCAGTCCCAGTCATTTGGATTAAACACACACACACTAGAGAGAGGACTGTATCCCATTTGAGGAGCTGGGATTTTGCTCAACCTCTCACTTCAATTTCAATTTCCTTATTTCTAAAATAATGGTAGGTAACATATAATACCTACTATTTATTAAGCGCTTAGTGTGTAGAATGGTTTCACTAACTTTAGTTTCAGAATCCCTGTCTCACATAATGTTTAAAATAACTCCATGGGGGAAATACTCATGAACATTTCATAAGTAAGAATACTACTACTTTAGTTAACTAATAGTCCCAAGATTACTTAACCAGTGACTAGCAGAGTAAGGCTTGTCACTCTAGGTGTCTGACTCTTCAAGGCCTTCAGTCAATCTAGCTCTAATCCATGAGGTTGGCACCAGATGAGATAAAATGCAGAGTCACTCCCTGCCTGCATATGGGCAGGAGTCCCTTAGATTTATCAATCTCTTTAGAGTCTAGGCACAGTTGCTACATAGTAAAAACAAACAACAAAAAAAACCCTTTTCATTGTTCAAATGTTCCAAAAATGTGATTATCTTTCAGTTTTGTCTGCTTGTGGTCTTGGGAAACTAGAAACTACAGCTAATTCTAATACCATTGAGAGGTTGGAAGCTAAAGAAAACAATGGTTTGTTAGCAAGTACCTTCCTAATAGTAATCCTTCTACCACTTCTTAATTAAAGCAGAGAGTAGAATAGTCGTAAATGGCTGCAAGGCTTGGGGATCACTATTTATCACCAGAACTTGGAGCCAAAAGTAACAATCATCAACCTCAAAGTATTGAACCTGTAGGTGTCCTCACCAGAGACTTGCTAATGTTTTCAGTACATAGTTAGGAAGGCAGAAAGTCTAAGGGTATAAACTCACATCTGGTCATTTGGATTTTAGGATTTAATTTTGAAACTATTAAAATAATGAATCCTGAAGTTCTGGGAAGCTTTCACATACTTCCATCAGGGTCTTTCTTTTCATTCTCAAGTGGCAACATTTTTCTTCTGCACTTATTGTGAATTGTGGAATTGTGGTAGGTAGCCCCAGTAGAAAACTCCATCCAGCTGCGTAAGCTGCCACCAACTCTACTGTGGAGTGCTGTAATTTGAAAGGGCAGCTGAAGGATCATCAGTCATCTCTCCCAGTGGACACATTGAGATGAATTAACATACTGAATTTCTTTAGAGTAGGGCTGTGGTTTTGGTAAGCATTGGTGTCAGATCCTACTCAATTGAACTCTGCTTAATCAGAGATTACCTGCTTGTTTTGATTTTGAGTAATTAAGTAGAAAACCTAAAAGTCTGGCCGGTACTTCATCTGTGTTCTAAATATGGAACAGGACACATTCTTTCTAAAGTGTTCAGATATATTTACCTAAAATAGTTGTATTTATCTCAGAAGTATCATTGACAATTTCCTCTACCCCAAACTTTCTCAAATGCCTTGACTAGTGGTCCGTCTTTCTGTTCCTATTTCCCGTATGAAGATGCTAAAAGCTATAAAAGGCAAATTGCATGTAACTCCAAAGACATGTTGGAAGTATTCAAATTTTCTGAGACAGAAATTAATTTTTCAATCTTATGCTCACTGTGGCTAACCTCAATTTCTCTTCTCATAGTTCCTTCTGCTAGATGCCACTGCCTGATTAAGACCTCTATGGGAGACAGAGACTCTGATTTCCCAGGGTAGATAGACAACTAAGTTAGTTTTGATGGTATAGTTTTTTCACTGAAAGCGATTCTCTGCTTACAGACAAACTTTCATCTAATGAACTTGTAAATTATCCATTAACCACTTCGGTATGGTGCTCACCATTTGCGAAACCTTGCCCACAGCCAGCGCTCACAGTCCCCACGACAGTTTGTGCTGTGCATTGACGACGACTCCATTTTGCTCTTTTGTGATGAAGAAAGCTTTAAAGCACTAAAAGCTTGTTTTACTTTTTTTTTTTTTTTTTTTTTTTTTTTTTTTTTTTTTTTTTTTTTTTGAGACAGAGTCTCGCTTTGTTGCCCGGGCTAGAGTGAGTGCCGTGGCGTCAGCCTAGCTCACAGCAACCTCAAACTCCTGGGCTCGAGTGATCCTTCTGCCTCAGCCTCCCAGGTAGCTGGGACTACAGGCATGTGCCACCATGCCCGGCTAATTTTTTATATATATATATCAGTTGGCCAATTAATTTCTTTCTATTTATAGTAGAGACGGGGTCTCGCTCAGGCTGGTTTTGAACTCCTGACCTTGAGCAATCCGCCCGCCTCGGCCTCCCAAGAGCTAGGATTACAGGCGTGAGCCACAGCGCCCGGCCAAAGCTTGTTTTACTTTATAGCCAGCTTTACTTGTAATGTAGAATCAGAATAGGTAACATATTCATAATATAATGTAATGTAATGCAAATCAGAATAGGTAACATAATAATGTAAATCAGAATAGGTAACATATTCATATATGTTTTTATTACATTATTTTTAAATGTTCACAATTTTATTTTGATAAATGAAAAATTATAAAAGTCATATCATGGCTGTCGGCTACAGTCACTATGCGCGTTCCTCTGTGGCTGCCACTATAGTTTACGCTCGTATCGAAGTGGTTACGAAAAATCAACTGTTTTCTTAACAGTTGATTTCTTAACACTTAAAGACGTGCTGAGGCAAGTAGTGTTGGTGGAGGGCTTGGGCAAATTCACCAAGTGTCACGTGATGCCAGCTGGGGTCACAGGTCAGTGGCGTGTGAGGTTCCTAGTCTCTTATAGTCTCATGGAGAGACACTAGGGCCTGTGTGCTGGATGCAACCCACTCTCATCGTACTCTGCCTCCTCGTCATGCAGGCATTAGGGGAAGCCTCTGTCAGCATGAGAGTGATCTTACAAGCAGACATGGCCCCTGTGTAGTTTGAGCGCTGCCGAGGGGAGCTGCAGACAGTGCTGTCAGCACCCTGAGACCTTGTGGGACGTTGTGGCCATGGGCAGCCCCTCTTGCTGCAGTTACTACAGTGGCTCACTGGGGTCATCCTGTCATCATTCCTCTCTCCACATAGTGACAGCATAATTCCCATTTAGTAAGAAAGGGAAATTAAGAAACTAATTTCTGTCTTGGGTAGTTAAGGAAAATAGGGACAATTTATGGAACTGCATCTTGAGCTACTTAATGTACAAACCTTCTCCCTGTTAACCATATTTCCCTCCCTACCTCATGCAAGGTGTGCCCGAGATTTTAACTCAATACATTAAAACAATCAAATGGGTTTCTTTGAGAGTATGCAAATTTATGACTTGAATGTACAAGTATATACACAAAAGCCTTATTCTTTCTCAATATATTTGAATAATTCCCATTAATGTCAGCTAGAGTTGTGAATGCTTATCAAGGAATAAATAAAATGCATTTGAAAATCCTCTAACATTATTCACACAAACTCTGTTTTTGTATGTGTATTGTAACATGAAATTTGCTTTTATTCTTTTCTCTAAGTTGAAGCAATATGCGTCAATGTTCATTTCTTTAAATGCCATGATTGTACATTTCCTGCATTGAAAAAATTAATCAGAGATGTAGATGTAGCCAAAAGTATGTGCTATTCCAAGCCAACTTTTGTTGGTGTAGGAAGAGTGAATTACTGATGGTATTTTCATTGCTGCAGTTGTGGTCATGACTTTTTCAAAAACTGTGCAATTTTAAAGTTGACAATGCATCATCATAATCCTTTTTTCATGCAGGAAACACCCACTTAAAATAGTTTTCTTTTTTTCTGTGAATTCCCGTAGGCAGACAATTTTCACAATCAAGTTGCATAGAAACCCTTCATTCATAAAGGATAACATCTGAGCTATATCAATGAAACATTCATGACCTCTGCTTTTTTAAGCAGCAGGCAGTGACTTTGAAAATGCCCATTTCCTTTCTTTGAAAAATATCAAAAGGTGGCACCTACATGGAGGTGTACGTGTGCACGCGGGCATCTGCATGCATGTACACATTATAACGGTGCAAAGTCAGCCAGTGATGGCCCAAAATCTTTGAAGGAAGAGGCCATATCTGCTCATTCAGGATTCTAGTCTTGCTGCCTACAACTGGGCTTGGCACAGGAGTAAGCACCTATGAATATTTGGAAAATACATTTGTGAATGATATTCTGGAAATCTTCAGACTTCCTATGTATAGGCAATGTCTACCTACTTGTAAATTCACCAAGGTTTATAGTTTAGAGTCAAATGTTGTTGTCTTTCCCAAGAATATACTGCCACAATCAAAACATACGAGTGGATGTTAGTTTTATGGATTTTATGTTGTTTACATTTGTATTCATTAGAAGTAACATTGTAAAAATTGAATAATGACAGAAATTGTTTTGACAGTGCACTAAGAATGTTTGGTTAAAAGCAGGAAAATAACTGAAATATAAACTGTTTTAATATCCAGATAATATTTTGCGATTTATGTTAAAGATTAAGCCTAAAAGCATTATCAATAATTTAATGTAACATTAAGATGGAGATCATTTATAATGTAGCTGTTTATCAATTAATGTCCATGCAAGTGTAGCTTGTGTCAGCTACCTGTGGGTCTATAGAATGATGCCTTTCTTGGTCTCCTTTTCCAGTGAGAAAAATCTAGTAGAAATTCTACTTGTGATAGAAAAAGCAGCAGCACCAACTGACTAGAGAGGTTGCATGAGGATTAGGGAACCTGGATATTTTAAATTCTATCTTAGTTCTAACATATTCAGAAATTTCTATCTCTGCTTTATAAACATGTTTTATGAGAGTCTGACATTTTACAGTCACAGAAGTTTCCTTAAGTACTTGGACAAAAATTTTTATTCAGAGTTGGAAGAAAGAATATACAGACTTATTATCAAAATTAGAATGCAGGAAAATAGCAATTTAAAAAGAAGGAGCACACATTATATATGTATAATATTATATTTCTCTAGTTCTTCTTTTAAAGTAGACACAAATTAGTATGGAAAACATGCAACTTAATTCCTTTTTTATTACTTTAAATATAAGGAATTGTAATAGAGTATGAGATTAGATGAACATTTTTTATAAATTATATAGGATTAGAAAATGCTTCCTATAAGCAGATTTTGGGATTTAAATCAATGATTTTCCTTCTGAATATCTCAATATCTTTTAGTAAGTGCACAATTTTCTAAAAGAAATAAGGGTTAGGTCACAAATATGGTTGTTTTAAATACAGATGAGAAAAGAAAAACTTTCTAATTTGGAAACGGAGGGCTTTTTTTTTGCCTTGCCTTGGATGCTTGTGTTAAGTCAGTTTTATGCAGACTAAGCTGAGGCTGAGAACAGGCAAGATATGTTACCATATGGATCTTCAGTCATCACGCTGCATTAAAAACTTCAGAAATTTTATAGTGGTTCTGCATGTTTTCTCCCAGAGCAGGAAGTGATCGTGAACTTAAAAATGCAGAAAAAGTCTTCTAATTATGAGCATGTTGGACCCTGAAAAGCCATAAATCCACGTTTAAGTTCATTTCTTCCTATGAATAGTAACTAAGATGCAGTTCACTTGTAGCCAATCCATACATTACATTCAACACTCATGCCTTCAATAAACAGTTCTGAGTACCTACTCCATATGTGGCACAGTTATGGCCACAGGGGATACAGCAATAAAAATATGGAAATAGATAATATCCGTGACATAATATTAGGAAATAAGAAGGTCTATAAATGAAAAATAAAGTTTGGAAGGACGTGAAGAATAACAAGAACTGTAATTTTGTATTTGGTGGTCAGGAAAGGCTTTTCTCTGGGAAAGTGACATTTGAACGAAACCATAAATGAGCAGGTGAACCCAGAGGGGGGTGAGCCACCTGCATATCTGGAGGGTAGGTGTTCTAGAAAGAGGGAACCATGAGTACAAAGTACTGTGGCCTTAACCCATTGAACAGCAAGAAGACCAGCGCGGCCAGAGTACATAAGGGAGAGGGGAAGAATGTGAAATGAGGTCAAAGATGTAGCCAGGTCCCGTATCACGTAGGGTCTTATAGGTGTGGTGAAGACTTAAGATTCTATTCTGAATGTAGAGATCACTTTGGCTGCTATGAGCCAGCAAGGCTATAGGGGCACAATAGTAACAGCACAGACCCTACATAGAAGGCTGATGCAGACCTCAACTAGAAATGATAGTAGATTGAACTGGTGGAATAATGGTGTAGTTGGTAAGAAGTAGTTGGGTTTGTTGGCAGATTGGGTATGGCTTAGAGACAGTATCATTGAGGATAACCTGAGAATGTCTATGCCTGGAGTCTAAGGCTATCCTTTCAAGGTGAATATTTCAGATATTCTTGAGTAAATGCACTTGATTGGGCTTTGAAAATATGATAGATTAGTTTTGTCTGCTCTGAAAATCTGTTAAGTTTGGTAAGCCCCTCCCAGATGACCTCTGCAGTTCTTTCACCGTTGCTGTGTGGCTTGCTCTTCAATAGGATCCTAGCCTGCCTCCTCTCCAGCTAACATCAAGCTGGTACGCACCCTTATGGATCTTGATCTAGCTATACCCTTAAAATCCAATTCGTAAATCACTTTCCTTCATTATGGACTTCTTCATTCTTTATTCTTCATTAATTAATTCATTAAATATTTGCTAATTTCTTTAACAAAGGTCTGTTGGGTACCTACTGTATACTATGTATCCAGGACTAAACACAACAGACAGAAGTCCCTGCCCTCAGGGAACTTACTTCAAATGGAGGAAGACAGAAAATAATACATGAGTAAATATATATAGTTCACCATGTGCTGGTAAGCACGGTGGAAGACTAAAGCAGGAAGAGGGAGAAGGTGCGTTGAGTTAGAGGGGAGGGAAGGGAGTGTTACAGTGTAAGTAGGGTATCAAGGAAGACCTCCCTGAAAAGGTGACATCAGAGAAAATACTTGAAGCAGGTAAGGGAATAAGTCATGTGCATATTTGGAAGGAAATCAAGGAATGGAAATATCAGATGCAAAGGCATGTGGGTGGACGTTTGCCCAATGAGTTCTTGGAAAAGTAAGGAGGCCAGTGTGGCTGGAACAGCTTGAGCAAGAGGGAGGGGGAGGGGACTGGATGGGGCAAGCAGGGCAGCTGGGGGTGGGGGAGATTATCAGATCTTTGAATGAGAAAAGAAGTCCCGGAAAGATTTTGAGTACAATGTGACATGTTATGTGTGTGTTAATGGGATCACTCTGTGTTTAGAATCAGAATGAAAGTTGGGGGGTAAAAGAAGGAAGACTGGCTGGGAGGCTATGTCAATATTGCTAGTATTGATTGCACAAACACGGTGGTCCACACGTGTTTCAAGATTTGTGTGCTGTCCTTAAGAGTCGTTCTCACTATTGAATGATTTATCTCATATACATGAAAGGCATTTTTTATTTTCTTACCAGTTTCGGTCTACGTGTATGTTTTAAATTTTACCTCTGTTTTCCTTTCAGGTGAGATTGTAAGCCTATTCTTAGTAGAAATTTAATTCTTCTGACTTTTTTTTTTTTTTTTTTTACTAAGAGTTACCAGGGCAAATAATACTTGGAAAACATCTCAAGAGTAAGCCAAGCCCTCTAAGTACTCTGCAGATAAGGGACAACATAAAAATCCACAAATACTCTAGAATTGCAGGGCACCAATGCTAATGCCGTCTCTAGGTATTAGGCAGATTGACCTGCTTTTTCTGTGGAGTAAAGTCAATATTGTTTTTGTTTGTATCTATGAAAATGTATAAGTCAAAAAATTTCAGTAGAGCAGCCCCTGTCCATGTTTTCAATCTGCATATATTTATATATATCTATTATGTATTTGTTTTTACAAATATATTCACATTGAAGCACCCTTGCTGTCCCAAAATTATAGCTAGCCAGTTTTAAAAAATCGACTGTGAATGGTAGTTGCTCTCTAATCTTGTACCAGTAGCCAAATTTCCCAAGGCTCATTTCATATTGTGTTCCTATCCTGCATGTCTGACTGAAGGGTTTATGTCAAACTTGTATGCTAAAGTGCAGTGAAAGCTAAAAACATAGCAGTGGGCAGTTCTTTTGCTTACTCTCAAAGGATTATTTATCTGAAGTCAAAAGTATAGAAATAGATATGTAAGCAACTTTTGGGCTATAATTTTTGCAAGAAAAATCTAACTATAGCATATAGTGTAGACAGAAGAGTTCAAAATGTAATATGAACCAAAAAAACTTAGTCTATAAGGAAAAAAAAGACAACCAAAAGATATAGCCCAATTTTCATATCCACTAGATAATATAAGGAACGTATCACCTGTGCTCAAAAATTATTAGGATTTACCTCCTAAAGATTGGATGACCTCATTGTTCCAAGGAATTCAGCCTAACTCTAAGTGCTGACAAGCTCATCAATCCCTTCCTCCTGGTCGGGAATTTCTAAACTGCAGTTCATTTAGCAATCTCCTTCTCTGGGCATAGGGAACCTGCCCTTTGTGTTTGCTCTCCTGGGGGAGAGCTCTATTTATCCTTGTATGAATCATTGTTGCAGCTGCTGTTCTGGTCTGCAAAGGACAGTTCTTAGCATAAGAAGATAGGGTGAAGAATGAAACAAATCCAGTTAGAAACAGGGGACATAATTCAGGAATCTAAGGAGATGAAGGGTTGCTCGATGGTAATGAGAAGACATATAGGGGAAATACATTCTGATATTTAGGTGACATGCATGAAATGAGAATAAGAGTAAGGAACCCCTGTACAGGCCAGCTTTCAATTGTTCCTAGAGTCAGTCTCTCATTTAAGTCATCTGCCTTATGTCCTTGCCTGTTAATAATGTTTAAAATGGAGATATATTTTAAATTGCAAAGGTATAAAGGCCTTACACAAAAGTTCTAACAAACCAGAAGTGTGTGAAATAAAAAATTAAGCTCACTTGCAATCCTATAACCTTACTCTTCAGAGATAATCATTACACATATATGTATATTTGGATATATCATATAAGACATTTTAATTTATCTATTAGTATAGAGTATGTGTATTAAATTATAAAGAGTTTATGCAATACCACATTATGAACATCTTTCCATGTCCATATCTTATTTATTATATTGGCTGCAATGATATCTCATTATATAAAAGTACTATAATTTTTGACCAAGCTATTGCTGCTTTTGGAAAGTTACAACCCAATTTTTCATATAAATATTGCAATGAATGTTTATATATATATACATGCATACACACATATATAGTATATATCTACATATATATTATATAATATATATACACACATAGTATATATCTACATATATAGTGGATATATATACACATGTTTACATAGTATATATATAGTGTGTGTGTATATTTTCCCTTGCATGTGATTTCATTTTTGATTCAATTCAGAGAATATACATATTGTAACTTGGATACATGCTTTCATATTGCTTTATAGAAAAGATATTATAATTTACAGTCTCACCAGAAGGGAGTTTATGAGAGTGCTCTTTTTTCTATATCAAAGTAAAAATTGGAATTTGTCATTATTTACTAGATTTTTAAAGATTAAAAGATTGATAGATATTTCATTGCTATTATATTAGTGAACTCAATTAGTGAGATTAAACACATTTTTCTTATCCATTGGTCATTATATTTTTGGGGAGACTTACCCATTCACATATTTTGCCCATTTCCTAATCATGTGTTCATTAAATTCACCTCTACAGAAATTTTAAGTTTTTATTTAATGAATCTAACACAATTTACGTTTATACAATTTAATGATACATGGAGGACTTTTCTTGTCCCAAGTTTATGAGAAAATCTGGGGTTCTTGTGGGTATATTTTTCTATTTATAACTATATACTATTTATAAATTATTTTTGTCTAGGCATCAATTCTAAATCCCAGAAAGAACTCCAGTGATTATACCTGACTTTTTGTAAGGCTTTTATTTCTATATTTAGTTTGGCTTACATAATTTAAAGTGCAATGGCCAGTGTCTTTGTTCCTAAAATAACACCTAAATACCAACCATCATTAGGGACCAAAAGCTTGTCCAGAAAGCATCTGCAGGTGTCAAAAGGAAAGGCGGGAGAAAGACAGGAAGGGGGCACTTACCTGCAAAGGTACTCTGGGACACCTGCCCCAGATCTGTTCAGGCAGAGTAGAAGCCAGAAACCTGCTGCCAACCTTTCATCTGGCAGAAGACAAAAAAGGAAAAGGAAAAAAAAAAAAAATACATACTTGGCTCCTCCTGGAGGAAGTAACTTTGGTTACTACCTTATTTTTGCCAGAATCTTAAGAATAAAGAAAAAGTAGAGAAATAGATTCAGGGCTTCACTGCCTATAACCAAACTCTTACTATTTTCATGACATCAATGAGACTCACTTAATGAAAAATGATCAAAAGCCTATTCTGACTTGGTAATGTCGTAGGTACTGTGGCTACAAGAATAAATAAAAGGCAGAGTCCTGCTAATGTAAATCTTACATTCTCACAAAGTAGGCAAACAATAAATAGAATAAGTGAATTCAACATAATTTGTTAAGTAGTGAAATAGTATATGGAAATAGCGATCTTCGTTAGCGACATGCAAGGAAGGGGAGGTAGGAAGGGTTGCATGGGTGCTATTTTAGACAAGGTGGCCAAGAAAGACCTCACTGAACAGGAATACTTATGTCTCTATAATCTAATGGTTTTCCAGTTAGGTGAATGACATATGTCTGTACCTTGAAACTATCTTTCCTAAAATAAACTAATCGGTTTTCATTTATGTAAATAAATGAAATGTCAAGGCAGTTTTTGCTCATAACTCCTTTCCTTTCATTGGCACAGAAAATGAGGAGCAGTATTCAGATAGTATATTTATTAGACTACAAAACAGTGTTTTTCTAGAGCTATTTATAAGACAAACATAAATATCAAAGATGCAGGTGCTAAAATATAAAATAATGATGCTTAGTGGCCTGTAATTGGCTTACTTGGAGAAAAGTCATACTGGGATTACAAATGTTGAGATCTCCATCTTTATTTTTACATAAAAACACTAGTAATAATATATACTAAATTAACTAGTTGTCTAATTTTACATAAATGAAAACCAATTTATTTTAGGAAAGATTTGTATGGTTAGGAAAATAGAACAAGAAATAGGCAGAACCCAGAATTCCCTAAGAAAATTTACTCCCAAATATCTTCTCCATGAGATAGTAGGGGTCTAATACACCATTTATTTCAACCTTGAAAAAATGTAAACACTGGCAGAAGAGGTTCAGTTTAGCCAAAGCTCATGAAAAAAGTTGCTTGTTACTCATGATTTATTTCACTGAGCATGAATATGAGCTCAGAATTATTCTTACTGCTATCGGTGAATATTAGCACTAGTCAGGCCTTGTAATGAATATATATATATATATATAAAACATTACCCATCAGTGACCTTATCAACTTAATCCTGAGAGTTGATTTGTGATAGGAGACAAGGGAAAGAAAAAAGGATTACATAAAAGGAGGCTATAAGTACCACTAATAAACGTTTTCATATTATTATAAAGGATTTTACCCATGAATTACATTTTGTTTTTGGAGTTCTGAAGATTGCCATTTTTATTCTAAGAAATCTATTAGAAGAAAAATATTCCCAATATCTCCTATAGTTAAGCTTGCATATTGTTTAAGCAGGAGAGGAAGAGAAAGGGTAGGAGGAAGGGAGGGCAAGAGACATGGAAAACTATGAGAAATATGAAGCTTTCCAAAGTCATGTGAGAGGGCACAAAATCAAATGGAAAAGAAAGTTTTCCCCAATACTTGGTAAGAAATATATAGAAGAGAAAATTAAAGTGAAAGTGCTGATAAAAATAAAATTCTATTTTTTACTTGTAAGACCTGTATTCATGTTTTTGAAATAGTTCCAATTGGTGGGTATTACTCTAGATCAATTTTTATACTAGAAAGTCAAAATTTCTCATTTTTCAATATAGTTCATTAGCATTTTAATAATCATTACTTATTTTTGTTGTAACAATCTACTAAAGAAGATATATCATGTATTTTTATACACATTTTACAAGTGATACATACACGTGTGTTGTGTACCACATCCTTCCTTCTCTCTATGTATCTATTGCTTGGTTGATTAATCAAATATCTATTAAGTGCTATGACCTCATAGTATATTAATAGCAGAAGCAAAATGAAAAACTTATCATTTTGAGAATATGTTGCAGCATGAATATCAACTCATCCAATTCTCACTATATAGACAGAAACTGAGCCCAGGAGCCTAGAGAGTTAGTTAGTGTTATTAGCAATGCCAGGTTGGATATTAGTTGTACTGACCTTTAGTTCTTTTTTGGTCCTTTATACGGACAGAGGAAACCTTTGTGAAAGTAACTTGCTTCATAGACACTGGGCTAGTTCCTTAAGAAGCTTATTTACTCTTCCCACCCCGAGAGAACAGTGGGATCTGGGTGAGCACATAGTTTAAATGCAGCAATTCTTGCCCATCCCACTCTCCTGAGTCATCTCCCATCTGTGGTTCCTGGGCCCATCTCTGCAAAATAACTTTTAATGCATAAATAGACCCTGAATTGGTGGGAGAGAAATATAGCACAATCATTTCCTGTAGCTAGTGAGTCCATAGTTTTCAATAATTTCTTTGATATTAAGAAAAAAAATGAAAGGAGAAAATTCTGTTGTCTATAAAATCTTCTTGCCCAGGGGAAAGAAACAGCTTTTTTAGGTCTCTGTATATATTTAGTGCGTGCTCGCTCTCGCATGTGCTCTCTGTCTGTCTGTCTGTCTCTCTCCTCCACCTGCCCTTGTCTCTCTCTGTCTGTCTGTCTGTCTCTCTCTCTCTCCTCCACCTACCCTTGTCTCTCTCTGTCTGTCTGTCTCTCTCTCCTCCACCTGCCCTTGTCTCTGTCTGTATGTCTGTCTGTCTCTCTCTCCTCCACCTGTCCTTGTCTCTGTCTGTCTCTCTCTCCTCCACCTGCCCTTGTCTCTCTCTGTCTGTCTGTCTGTCTCTTTCTCCTCCACCTGCCCTTGTCTCTGTCTGTCTGTCTCTCTCTCTTTCCTCTACCTGCCCTTGTCTCTCATCTCCCATCTCTCCTTCTTCTCTCTCCTGCATGGTTTACACCTAAGTAATTATAAATTAATATATCTTAACATTTACTTATTGTGGGGTTTTCTTGTACATCTCTTATCTATGGGAAAATAGGTACACATAAATTACATATCTAAGATAGGAAAGAGAGGGAGCAATTTAGAGTAGCCAAGGACAGTTATTTCATAGGGCTCAATTAATATAAAACTGAAAGTAAATTTTATCTAGAGAAACTACTATTTTTATATTTTGAAGAATTTAATGTATAAAGAATCATATGCAATGATATACCTAACACCCAGAATTAATAATGGTTAACATTTTTCCATATTTGTTTCTAGATTTTATCTGAAGAGATTGTTATTAAATATTATTGATATTATGGTTGTGATTCAACTCACCTTTAACCAACACTTAAATTCCAATTGTTCTTCTTCCAACTCTAGAACAAGCTGTCATACATTTAGTATTTATTCCTTTATTTCATTTTACACACATAGGTATGCATTCAAAAGCATTCTAAGAATATTGGTATTTTTTTAACACATACAATAAAAGATAATATATATAAAATTCATTCTACGTCTTATAGCATTATGTTTTTGAGATGTATCTATATTCTTTCTAATTGCTTTATAGCATTCCAACCTGAGATTATGCCCTATGAACCTCTTTATCCACCTCCCTATTTATGGATACTTGGGTTCTTTCTATGAGTTTTCTCTTAAGGATAAATATTTCCTTGTGTACGTTTTCTTGTCTACATGTGTAAGAGTTCTATTGGACATGTACCCAGAAGTGCAATTGCTGAATTGAACAATGTAATATACATATACTTAAATTCGCTAGATATTGCCAAATTGTTCCCTAAGTGGTTGTATCAATTTATACTTCTACTAGCCATATTTGAGAGGATCACTCTTTTCCTAAATTCTCTTAATACTTGCATTATCAAAATATCACTTTTTACCAAATTGGAAAAGTAAGTGGAAAATAACTTTAAATAATTAATTTATTTATAATTAATGAGGTTGGACAACTGTTCCTAATTTATATGTTGCTCTGGTTTCCACTTTTTGTCTATTTTCTGATTGATATTTTTCTTATTTATTTATAGGTGTTCTTTATAAATTCTAGAATCTAGATAGTAATTCTTTGGCTGTTATAAATCTTACCTATTGCCTTGTGTTGGTCACTTGTGTTTGTTGTGAAATTTTATGTTTAGAAGTATTTTATTTTGATATAATCAAATTTATTATTGTTTTCCACAGGGTATGTGCTTTTAAAATCTTATTTAAGAGATTCTTTTCCATCTGGGTTATAGGTCATTAAATATGAAATGTCTGATTTCAGATCAAAAGTGTAGTTTATTATATCTCAAACAAAAGCAGTACAATTGATCAAGTATGCACCTAAACTATCGACATGATTTTGCCATATTAAATGTTGTTTGTTTATGCCAGCAGTGAAGAAGCATGGAGAGCAAGTGGCGATGAAATCACAAAAATGTTTCCCACAGCTTGTTGAGAATTTAATAATTTTCCTTGCAAGAAATGGTCCCAAGCCTGGAAGAAGTGGTAGTCAGTTGGTGCAATGTCTGGTGAATACGGTGGATGACAGAGAGTTTCCAAGTCCAGCTGCTGTAGTTTGAGCAGCATTGTTTGTGAGACATGTGGTCGAGCATTGTCTTGGAAGAGGATTGATTGACCTGTCTACATTGACCAATCTCTGCTTCTAAATAACAAGTATCCATATCATTTCATATATTAGTTGTAGTAGACATCTGCTATAATCAATTGACCAGGTTTCATTAAGCTGTAGTGGACAATACCAGCACTGGACCACCAAACAGATGTCAGTAGCTTTTTTTGATGAATATTCCGTTTTGGACTGTGTTTGGCACTTCATCTTTAGCCTACTATTTTGCTGAACACTTGTGATTGTCAAAAAGAATCCATTTTTCATAACACATAACAATATGGTATAGAAATGGTTCACCTTTATGTCTTGGTAGCAAAGAAAGGCAAGCTTCAAGGTGATTTCTCTTCTGATGCTTATTTAATTCACATAGTACCCATCTATCCAGCTGCTTTACCTTGCCCATTTGTTTTAAATGGTCCGATATTGTTGAAATGGTAATGCCAAACATTGGTGCTAATTCATGCATACATTGAGATGGATTCACTATCAAGACAGCTTTCAGCTCATCATTATCCACCTTGATCTCAGGTCGCTCACGTGGCTCATTTTCAAGATTAAAATCACCAGAACAGAACTTCTCAAACCATCAACATACTGTGCGTTCATTTAGCCACAAACTTCCCAGACACTTTGTTGGTATTTCGAGCCGTCTGTGTTGCGCTTGTTCCACAATGGAATTCATATTCAAAAATGACATGAATTTTTGATTTATCCACAGTTTCACAAAAATCGATCTAAAAAATTTAAAAGATAATCACAAGCCACAGTGTGTGTTTGAAAGACTGAGGATGTACCTTCACAATAAACATAAAACAAGAAGTGTAAAACTGAAATGTCAGTGATATCAACCTTCAAACTTTCTTAAGGATATCAGACATTTCATAATTAATAACTTAATATAGTCTACTTTATTCTAGCGGATTTAAAGTTTCTTATTTGTGTTTGTATTTTAGTTCACTAGGATTTTATTTTTGTGGTGTGAGATAGGAAGATTACTTTTCAAAAATATTTTCATGTTGAGAAAAAGTGTTATAGTGCTAATTATGTACTAGTCCAAGCTTTTTTAAGAATTGATTTGCCATTCCAACACTACCATATATATATGACCCCTAGATCTCAATGCTATCCTGTTCCATTGATATTTGTCCTTTGCTTTTTCCTTTTGAAACTTTTATTGAAATGTGGCATGTCCCAAATGTCCATTGGCAAATAAATGGATAAAGAAAATGTGGTATATACATCCAGTGAAATATTATTCAGCCTTAGAAAAGAAGGAAGTCCTACTGTTTGCAGCAACATGAATGGGCCTGGAAGACATTATGCTAAGTGAAATAAATCAGTCGCAGAGAGACAAATACTGCATGATTCTACTTACATGAGGTATCTAAAATAGTAAAACTTACACGAAGCAGAAAAGAGAATGGTGATTTCAAACGGATGAGGGTAGGAGGAAATGGCAGTTATTGTTCAATGGTTATTAAGTTATTGTTATATAAGATATACAAGATGAGTTCTTGAGATCAAGTCCATCATAGTGCCTATAGTTAATAATACAGTAATGTCTACTTAAAAATTTAACAGAGTAGATCTCATGTTAAATATTCTTACCACAAACAAGCAAAAACTCAAAGGAATGAGCACAAGGAAACCTTTGGAGGTGATGGGTATGTTTATTACCTTGATCACAGTGATGGCATCATGGATATATATATGCACCTGTCAAAATTCTTCAAATTGTACACATTAAATATGTGCAGTTTTGTATAAATCAATTATATCTCAATAAAGCTGTAAAAAAAAGGCACACTGAAAAATGTGCACATATAAATTTACAGTGTAGTGAATTTTCACAAACTGAATATACCCATGTAACCAGCACTCAGATCAAAACATAGAATATAGCCAGCACCCTAGAAGCTTTCCTTATGCTTCCCTCTAGTCACTACCAACCCTGGAAGCATAATGAGCATCCTGACTTTTAACAACATTCATTGGATTGTCCTGTTTTTGAATTGGAACCATAAATATATGTTTCTTTCATTCAATATTATGATTGTGAGATTTATCTATATTGTATGTTCAGGTATAACTTATTGTGCTTTGTTTCATTTTGCTTTCTAGATATTGTGTTTTTAATAAATGGAAGGTTTCTGGTAAACTGAGTCAAATAAGTCTATCAGCACCATTTTTTCCAACAGCATGTGCTCGCTTTATGTTCTGTGTCACATCTTGATAATTCTCAGAAGATTGCAGATGTTTTTATTATTGTTATGTCTATTATATGATCTGTAATCAGTGATCTTTGATGTTACTATTACAATTGTTTTTGAGTACCACAATCCACACCCATAGAAGACGGTGAACTTAATCGATGAGATTTGTGTGTGTTCTGCCTGCTCCACCGACTCACCGTTCCCCATCTCTCCCTTTCCCCTCAGGCCTCTCTATTTCCTGAGACACAATAATATTAAAAGTAGGCCAACTAATAACCTTAAAGTGACCTCTAAGTATTCAAGTGAAAAGTCATAGGTCTCTTACTTTAAATCAAAAGCTAGAAATGATTAAGCTTAGTGAGGAAGGCTTTCGGAAAGACAAGATAGGCCAAAAGCTAGATCCCTTTCACCCAATGGTCAGCCAAGTTGTGACTGAGAAAAAAAAGTTCTTGAAGGGAGTTAAAAGTACGACTCCAGTGAACACACAAATGATAAGAAAATGAAACAACCTTATTGCTGATTGGAAGGCAGTTTAAGTGGTCTGGATAGAAGACTAAACCAGCCATAACATTCCCTGAAGCCAAAACCTAATTCAGAGCAAAGCCCTAACTCTCTTCAATTCTGTGAAGGCTGAGAGAGGTGAGGAAATAGCAGAAGAAAAGTTGGAAGCTAGCAGAGGTTGGTTCATGAGGTTTAGGGAAAGAAACTGTCTCCATAACATAAAAGTGCAAGGTGAAGCAGCAAGTTATCCAGATCTAGCTAAGATCATTGGAGGTGACGACACTAAACAGCAGATTTTCAGTGTCGATGAAACAGTCTTGGAAGAAAATTCCATTTATGACTTTTATAGCTGGAGAGGAGAAGTCAATGCCTAGCTTCAAAGGACAGGCTGAGTCTCTTATTTGGGGCTAATGCAGCTGGTGACTTTAAGTTGAAACCAATGCTCATTTACCATTCTGAAAATCATAGGGCCCTTACGAATTATGCTAAATCCTTTGCCTGTCCTCTATATGTGAAACAGCAGAGCACGAATGACAGAACATCTCTTGATAGCATGGTTTATGAATATTTTAAGCCCAATATTGAGACTTACAGCTCGGAAAAAAAGATTCCTTTCAAAGTATTACTAATCATTGACAACCTAATCACACAGAGTTTTGATGGAGATATACAAGAAGTGATTTTCACGCCTGCTAACACAGCATCCATTCTGCAGCCCATGGATCAATGAGTCATTTCAACTCAAGAAATACATTTCATAAGGCCATAGCTGCCATAGACAGTGATACCTCTGATGAATCTTAGCAAAGTAAATAGAAAATCTGGAAAGGATTCATCATTCTAGATGCCATTAAGGACTTGTTTGATTTATGGGAGGAAGTCAATATATCAACATTAACAGGAATTTAGAGGAAGTTTATTCCAGTCCTCATGGATGACTTTGAAGGATTCAAGACTTCAGTAGGGGAAGTATTAATAATTGCAAATGTGGTAGAAATAGCAAAAGGACTAGAACTAGAAATGGAGCCTCAAGATTTGACTGTATTGCCGCAATCTCATAATAAGATTTTAATGTATTTTCCTCAATTTTTATCCTTCTAAGTAGTCTCGAATTAATATTTTTTACTTTGTCCTGAAGAAGTTATAGGACTTAATTTGCCTGGACTTTTCTCTCCACTGCCTTTTATTGATGTTTCATGTTATTCTTATCTAGAATTTTAAAGCATCTTTTAAATACATACAAGTTTGGGTAATTTAGATTTTAAAATTACTTATATTTACCAAAAAGGCTTTGTTAAGGTTAATAGACATTGTTTGGTAAAGAAGTTTAAAGTTTACAGAAAACTGGGCAAAAAGTAGTTACTGTATATACCCGTCCGTTTTCTTCATGGTTTCCTCTATTATTAATGTCTAGTCTCAGCATGGTATAGTTGTTACCATTGGTGAACCAATACTGATATATTATTGTCCACAGAAATTCATAGTTTTCATTAGGTTTCTCTTTTGTATAGTTCTATAGGTTTTGGCAAGTGCATAATGTGTTAAATCGACCACTATCATTCAGAACAGTTTTATCACCCTAAAAATCCCCTGTGCTCCACCTATTTACCCTTCTTTTCCTACCTTTTACCCCCTGACAACAATTGATCTTTTTGCTATTTGTAATTTTGCCTTTTTCAGAATGACTTATGTTGAAATCATATAATGTTAGCCTTTTTAGATTGGCTGCCTTTACTTAGCAATATGCATTTAAGATTTCTTCATGTTTTTTCACAGCCTGATAGTTTATTTCTTTTTTTAATCACTGAATAATGTTTTATTGTATTCCACTATATGAATGTGCCAATTTGTTTATCCATTAAAATATTAAAGAACATCTTGGTTGCTTGCAAGTTTTGACAATTATTGATAAGTTTCTATAAACATCTCTGTGCATGTTTTTATGTGGAAATGTTTTCATCTCATTTGGGTAAATACCAAGGAACATAGTTGTTGAGTCATACGGTAAGCCTATGTTAAACTTTGTAAGAAACTGCCAGACTACCTCCTAAAATTTCCATACCATTTTTCATTCCTCTTAATAGTCAATGAGACTCCTTGTTACTCTACATCCTTGGTCAGCATTTGGTTTTGTCAATGTTTTGGATTTTAGTCATTCTAATAGGTATGCAGTGAGTACTTTTTCTTTAAAAAAAAATTAGGGAGTACAAGTTTTTTTGTTACATAGATGGATTGTATCATGCTGAAGTCCAAGCTTTCAGCATCCCTATGACCAGAATAGCATAAGTTGTATGAGATAGGTTGATGTTTATCCCTCAACTTCTTTCCACCCTCTTCCCAACCTCCTCCCTTCTTGGTTTTCAATGTCCATTACACCATAGGTAATCCCTCGTTTAGTTCCCACTTGTAGATGAGAACATGTGGTATTTCTTTTTCCATTTCTGAGAGACTTCACTTTGGAATTATTTTTTTTGATTATTTGAGATTATCTTTAGATTATTTGCATAGACAATCATATCATCTGTGATCAAAGAGAATTTTTTTCTTCCCAATTTGTATATATTTTATATCCTTTTATTGTTTTATTTCATCAACTTGGTCTTCCAGTACAATGTTGAATAGGAGGGGTGAGAGAGGATAACTCAGTCTTACTCATGATTTTAGGGTACAAGCATTTAGTTTCTCACCATTAAGTAAGATGTTTGCTGTCAGTTTCTTGCAGATGTTCTTTATCAAATTGAGGAATTTCCCTTCATTTCTTGTTTCCTGAGAGTTTCTTTTTATTTTATCATAAATGGGTATTAGATTTTATTTAATACTTTTTCTATATCTATTGATATGATAATGTGATTTTTCTTCTTAGTGAATTGATGTGATAGATTCCATTAATTGATTTTGAAAGTTGCACTAGCCGTTCCTACCTGGGATAACCTCACATGGTTATGGTGTATAATAATTTTTTTATTAGATTTAATTTGCTAATATTTTCCATTTGCTAATATTTTGCTAATATTTTCCATTTGGTAATATTTTGTTGAAGACTTTTACATTTATGTTCATAAGAGATATTAGTCTGTAGTTTTTCTCCTTTTATGTCTTTGTCTGCTTTGGGTATGAGGGTATTTCTGGTGTCATAGAATAAGTTAGCAAGTCATCTTTCTGCTTCTATTTTCTAGAAGTGATTGTAAAGATGATGTTATTCATTCTTTCGATGTTTGGTATATAATTTAAAATTTTATTCTCATACTCATTTCTTTTTTTTCCTAATCCTTCATTTGTGAAATCATTTTCATTCTTCCTGAAATATATCCTTTAGAAATCCTTTTGGTGTACATTTATGGGTAGAAAACTTTTTGAATACTTTCTAAAAATAACTTCATTTTATTTTCATGCTTATTTTTTGGAATTTTAGGTTGGTAAATATATTTCCTTGGTACATTGGTGATATTATTACACTATTTTCATCTCATTTCTGTTTTTGTTGATGAGTAGTCTTCTATCCATTCTGATTGGATCTGTGTTCTCTCTGATGGGTCTGGTCCTCAGGCACAAGTTTCTGAGTACTGATTTTTTTTTCCCCATATGGAAAGTGTTAAGAATTTTTTACTAGTAATTTTTATGTGTAAGTGAAATTTTTTTTAAAAAAAATCATCTTTTCAATTCAGGAAATACTTTTAGGCTAAAGAATTATATCTTTAATTATGGAAAATTTCCATTCTATATTATCTAAATATGTCTTTCCCATTCTCTTATACTATAAGAAAAATAATATTTCTTACCTTCTTTTTCATGCTTTTTATCTCTATATATCTTTCTATTACATTCTGTGATCCTTGATTTGATTTTCCATTGCAGTAATTTATTCTTCAGCATCTTTATAGTTTTATTTATTATTTTATTTCAATGCCTACATTTTATATATGATATTTTCCTTGATTTTTATTTTTTTTATTTTTTGTATCTGCCTTTCTTTCGTAACACCTTTTTATGGATTCAATTTTTGCCTTCTTGAAACATACTTATTTTAAAAATCCCTTTCAGATTGTGCTGTAGTCTGGTTGTTTGATCGCAAATCCCTAGTATATTGGCTTCTGTGGACTTTTTTGTGATATTAATATGTATTTTTTTTCCCCCATAAATGTACTCGGGAGAATTCCCTCATTCTCTCTTCAGATGGCACTGTAGATTTCTCCAGGTCTGGATCAATGTTTGGAGTAGTTTTTCAGTTCAGTAGTTCTGTGTCTAAAAGAAGGGGTCAATTCAGGCCCCCTCAGTGATTAATGCATGTGCTTGTCATTCTTATTTAATGTGAATATTCTCTTTTTCCACACATGTCCTGTTTCAGGCTGCTGAAAAGAAGATTTTAAGTCACCATTAACATAAGTAGCAGGCCTTGTCTAGGCTATTTCCCTGACTAGACTCAGCAATTCTTGAATCCACTATCTTTCCAAGATTGACTTAAAACCTCAGTCCCCAGGGCAAGGATTGAATGTCTTTTCCCACAGTCACATGGCTTCAATTCTTGCTGAGTTTCCTTTTGATTTCTAGTGCATGGATATATTCCTCCTTTTCAACTCCAAGCATGGCTATATGTTTTCCCCCCAAAAAACTTTAATTTAGAAGAGATAGATATACCTGTGTATACTCAATTCATCATCTTGACTAGAAGTCCCAGAAACTATTCTTTTCTGGAGAAAATCTTTCTAAATGAAGCTCAGGTGCCTAACTGGCTAATACTAAAGTTCTTAGCCATCCTTTGGAAGGAATGTCTTTATGATACTGAATTGAGCTGGTTTTTGTTTTTGTTTTCTTTTATAATTATCATTTCCATGCTTAGCCCACTAGTAAAAAAATGTAAATTCCCTTCAGTTGATCCTGTTAGTTTTCCTGCTAGCTGGTAATAGAATGTTGCATTATGATTTCTCTTTTTAGTCCTCATTTTTCTTTAAACTTTTGGTTCTGTGTAAGAGACTTTCTGGGCAAGTACAGGCTCCCTTACTAATTACTTAAACTTTTGTGTTTTGAGTTAGTTTGGGACAATCAAGCATGTCAAGAGCAAATCTGAATAATCACTGAATCATTTAAGAGTAATCTCCTTTGTCAAATAATTACTTCCTTTTTCTTGTAAATTGGAAGCATAGATGAACATATTAGATATACACTCACAACTGATTAATATTGATCTAAAATTTTATTCATTTATTTATTCATTAATTCCTCCAATAAATATATCCTGAATGCTTATTATGTGCCAAACATTGTAATAGGAACTGAATACAATGGTGAGAAATTCAAAATATACTCAAAGCCTTCATGGAGTTCATTATCTAATGAAAGTATGAACCATGGCCCACAGACTACTGGAATATAGCCATATCCATTTGTTTATTAGTTTTGTATAAATGCTTCCTCACTGCAAGGGTAAAGTTTGAGTATTTTAACAAAGGTCATCTGTCTGGCAAAGCCTAAAATATTTACTATCTGGTTCTTTACAGAAAATGTTTGCTGATCCCTGATCTAACAGATGACAGAGACATTAAATAATTAACTACAAAACTTTAATTAAGTAGGATCTCTGAGAAGAAAGAGTAGAGGATCTCAGCATAAACATGAAAGGCAAGCTTTGTCCGAGGATATAAGGCATTTGCTCGAATGGTCACTTAACAAAGTACAATCTCAAAAACTCAGGGAGAGAGGAGGGTCACTAAAACCTTTGGGATAAGGAGGTGGCATAGGTGAAGAGTAAGCATAGGACAATACAAAAACAGAAAGGAGATTGTCTGACAGAGTAAGTTAGAGTCACACAAAGTAAAGCTAGAGAGTAGGCAAGTTCCAGATCACACAAAAGCTTAGTGTTTATTAGTGGTTTACACTTTTTTTTTAAAAGGAACAATGAGAAGCCAGTGAGGGGTTTTCTAGCAAAAAGAGACAGAAGTCTACTGTAATTCTCCAATGACATAGTGGTGACCTGAACTTGGGTGATGAGCAAAATGATATAGTAGGTGGATTTCATTTGATGTGGGTGTTTTGGGAAATGTAGAAATCACAATGTCTCTCAGGTTTCCAATTCAGACACTACCATTTCATAAGGTGGTGGACACAGGGGGAAGGTTGAGATTGGGAAGGAAATCCTGAGTTAAATTTTAGGGATGTGCTGGGTTCCAAGTGTGTGTTGAATTTGTAGCTGGCTGTGATGGTCTGGAGCCAAGAAGAGAGACAAGTACAGGTATAAAGGTGGTAATTTTCAGCTAGTTGTTTTTCCCAGAATGAAGAGAAACATTGGAAAAGACCTGATAGTACATTTCTGACTGTGCATTTGCAGGGTTTATGGCAAAGCCTCTATGAGGTTTGTTGCCTGTGGTTTGAATGGTTAAGAGCCCTTCTATGGAAATCTTCTTTGCTGCAGCCTTGTAGCACCATTCTTTTTGATCAGGGAAACACCTACTGTATTTCTATTTCTCTGGGGTAAGTAGGCAACAACAAAAATAGGACAGGGGTGGTGATGCTAAGGGATGTAGGCATAAGATGATCGACCCCCTATGCCACAACTCTCTTCAAAGTTATGATGTGTTCCCAGCTCACACAATTGAAATGTTACATCTAGATTTCTAAAATTAGGCAAAATTAGGTATATGTTCAAAATGTGATCAAAATAAGACTCATGATAGACTCTGATAATAAAGATCTTATATATATAGGACTTCTGTAGTGATAAATTTCTTCTGTTCTGGTTAATGCCCTTTGGGGTACAGTTTTCCGACCATGCCTCTGTTAGGTGGAAGAGCTTATCAGTGGGTGTACTTATCTGTATCCAGTCCTTGTTCCATTCCCTATCTTGAGTCTCATAAAACCAACAACTCACCATTTTATCAGGGCATGTTACTTCTGGTATGACAGAGCACTACTAATAATAGAAAATACTAATCTATGTGTGTTTATATACTGTCTTTAACTGTACATTTATATCTCCAGTTATTAAACAAATTGGTGCCAGTCTACCAGTGTTCAAGAGAATTTATTGTATCATTAATATGATTGTTTCTGATATGTGATTTGTTTAGCATTTTTTGCATAAATTATGGAAATTTATACAATAGCCAGGGGCATCAATCAAACACAAATCTAACAAATAGAAAAATGTTGGCAGGCTAGTTTTTCAGCATTTCTTGAGTTTGTATTATTAAAACAACATTTTTGCTCTTGGAACTAAGGCAGATGTTTAGAAATAGTCCAAAGCCCTAAAGTCCTCAATAAATTCGCCCTCCCTAAATAGAAATATCTGCACTGGTGAGACATTGATAAAATACTTTTCACATTATGTGGTCATTGATACAAACATTAAATACAAAAATTAACATCTTAAACTTGAGCTTAGCAGATAAGTTAGATTATTCTTTAACTAATGGCAAAAAATGGTGACAAAATTCTGTTAAAGGAAAAAGAATGAGACATTTTAACTGTATTTTGAATCAATGATTATCTGAACAAAGGTACAGCCTATATCTTTATAAATGACTTGCAAAATAAAATGAGATTTTATGGTGAGACCTACTATCTGTGTAGATGGGATATTAGGGCATAGTAATTTTACAGTTAAATTGAAACATTTTAAAGATAGGAGGTAAAAGTAACGAGTGATAAGATATAGATAACATTTTCAAATTTAAAAAGACTAAAACTCATAGGTCATAAGGTAATCCATTAGAGAGAAATGGCAGGCATATGAAATATTGCTTCAAGTTTAACTGATGGTTTGGAGGTTTAATCAAACTGAATTAACTTCCACAAATGTGACCCTAAGGTAGGCTGCTGATTATCATTCTTTATTAGTGGGCTCTCTGTGTTTCTCATGTTTAATGGTCAAATTTGTAGACATCCAGTTGAGGACAGCTGTGAGTGATTCCCTTCCAAGCTACTCAATTCAATTCCTGCCAAGACTTCCCCAGTGTCAATTGCAGTGTCAATTGTAATGTTAGTGTTTTCAAAAGAGTGCTTGAAGATTAAGACTATTTTCCAAAGGAAGATTTTTGATCCTACAATTGAATGTTTTGTGTTTGTTTGAATCAACTATTTTCTTTTCTTTAGTTTTATACCATGATTCTAGAAAATGGGGCTAGAATTTTAGCTGTGGTACCCTCTGGGTGGCAGGATTATAAGACTAATTTTAATTTTTTGTAAACTTCTAAGGTTGCATTATGTTTATTTTATATTATTGTGTAATTAAAATATGACATATAAATAGTTAAAACTTAAGATTTAAACAGCATAGAATTAAAGCCAGGCATAAAGAGTAATATTAAATGTTCTCATATGTGTAAATTAAAAAAAAAAACGAACTAATGGAGATACAGAGTAGAATGATGATTACCAGAGGCTGGGAAGGGTAGTGGGAGTCGGGGTAAGAAAGGATGGTTAATGGATACAAAAATAGTGAGATAGAATGAATGAGATCTGGTATTCAGTAGCACAATAGAGAAACTATAGCTAATAATTTATTATATATTTAAAAATAATTTAAAGAATAAAACTGGAATATTCCTAATACAAAGAAATGGTCAATGCTTGATGTGATGGAAACCCCAATTACCCTGATTTGGTCATTATACATAATATGCCAATATCAAAATATCACTTGTACCTCATAAATATGTACAACTATTATGTATCCATAATAATTAAAAATAAAAAAGTAAAAACAAATAAATAAAAATGAAAAATGACCAAGAAAAAAATAGGAGTCCCTTCTCCACTTCTCCCTTCATATTGCTACTCCCTAGAGACTTTCATTTCCAACACTTGGCTGTTCTGATATTTTCCTCCATAAATCGTAGGTATATAGAGAGTCATTATACTATTCTGTTTTGTATATAAAATTTTATAACAAAATGGTATATAAAAATATTATTCATGAAATATATAAAATCAAGGAAATATGTTAACATATGAAAATGTATCTCTACTGCTATTTTTAAAATTTTAGTTGCAGATATTTTTTCCTGACTGCTAAAAATGAAAGAAAATACTTTGACACTCTTACCAAGACTTGTCTTTCGCCCCCACTCCCTACCCCTCACTCCAAACACACACATTCTTGCCTCTTTATGCTTTTCCTTCCTCCAATCTCCCAACTCTTCAGGGATTGCATAATTACATCTATATTATTTAAATTTCAGCCATGGAGTGTACTAGCATATATTAATATGAATTTTCTTGTGATCCTTTGCTTATGTTTATCTTTACTAATCACTAATCAATCCCCAAACTCTGACGTTCTCTGTGGTCAATCAAACACATTAAACTCTGTTTAATTTTTGTCTTGTAGGGATTTTTCTAAAGTGTTTATTTACCTTCTATCTGAATTGGAATCTTTCTTCTTTGGTGGGTTCTGAACAACCTGAGAATTCCCTTCAACTTTTTTTTTTTTTTTTTTGATGGGTGAGATAGATCCTATTTTCTGAATACTGTGATTTCCTTTTGCTTATTCTTTGTTTCAGTAGAATACATTCTCTAGCAGCTTCCTAAAAAAAGATTACAGGGCAAGTTAAATTTTTTGAGACCTTGAATGTCTAAATATGCCATTATTCTATCCTTATATGTTATTGGTAGTCCAGTTACGTGTAGACTTCTAGAATGCAAGTAACTGCCCCTTGGAATTTTGTAGGTATTACTTAATTGTTTTTTACTTTCTAGATGAGAATTATGATGTCATTTTGATTTTCAGCCTTTCATAGGTACCTAATTTTTTTCAGTGTAAACTGTTTTAGAATCCTGTCTTTCTTCTTAGTGTTTCTGAAAATTGGAATGGCATACCTTATTGCTAGTCTTTTCTCTTCATTGTTCGGTGCATGTATATGTCAAATCTATTCTGGAAACTGAAGCCTTCAGTGCTAGAAATGTTTCTTATTGTATTTCTTTAATAATATCCTCTGTTTTCTTTGCTTATTCTTTCTGTACTTATATTATTTGGATGTTTGACCTTCTAGACAGAGCTATAAATTCTTTTATCTTTCTTTCCATTTTATCTCTACTTTTCTATTGTTTGTTTTAATTGCTAATATCACATTTTTAATTTCTTAGATATTTTTGTTTTTTAATATTTTTTGTAGCCTTCTATTCTTATATTTTAATTGAAAATTTTCGTTGAAATAATTGTAGAATAACATGCAGTTGTAAGAAAAAATACAGAAAGTTGTCATACATACTTTCTTCAGTTTTTCCCAAGGGTAACATTTTGTTAACCTATAATATATTATCAAAGTTTTGATACTGATATAATCCACCAAACTGATTCAGATTCTCTGGTTTTATTTACATTTGTGTGTGTATGTTTAGTTCTATGGAATTTTATCACACATGTAGGTTTGTATTTCTACCGCCACAGTCAAGTTCCATTACCACGAGGATGGCTCATGTTATACTTTTATAACCAAACCAAAATATCTAAAATTTCATCATTTCAAAATGTAGTCATATAATACATATTTTTTTGAGACTGGCTTTTTTTCACTAAACAAAAGGACTTTGAGATTCATCCAAGGTGTTGCATGTATAGTTTATTACTTTTTATTACAGAGTAATATTCCACAGTATAGAAATACCCCCATTTGCTTACCTTTTCAGATGTTGAATAGCACCTAGGTTGATTCTATTAATAGTTCTTGGCTTTTACAAATAAAGCCCTATGAAAAGGTTTTTACATGAATATAACTTTTTAATTCCCTGGAATAAATGTCCAAGAGAGTAATTGCTAGGTAATATAGTAATTGCCTATTTAGTTTTAAAAGAAGTTGCCAAACGGTTTTCCAGAATATCCCTAACATCTTACATATGCACCATTAATGTATAAGTGCTCCAGTTTCTCTCCCTGGTCACCAGAATGCGGCATTGTCATCACTTTTTAGTTGTGTCTTTTCTGTAGGTATGTGGTGCTGTGTCATTGTGGTTTTAATGTGCATTTCCCTGGTGACTGTGAAGCTGAACAACTTTTAATGTGCTTGTTTTTATCTATATATCGTCTTCATTAAAATAGCTCTTCATGTGTTTTGCCCATTTTCTAATTGGATTTTTTATTTTCTTACTGTTGCATGCAGATGATGAAGTCCAGTTTATTAATTTCTCTTTCTGTAGATTATAATTTTGATGTCAACTCCAAGAACTCATTGCCTAGCCCTATATCCTGAAGATTTTCTTCTATAATTTTCTAAAATGTTTTATATTTAAGTCCATAATCTATTTTGAGTTAATTTATTGCTTAAAGTATGAGTTTTGAGTCAAAGTTCTTATTTTTGCCTATGGATGTTCAGTTGCTCTAGCAGTGTTTGGTAAAAAGGTTAGCATTTCTCCATTGAATGACTCTTTCACTTTTGCAGAAATTGAGTAGGACACATTTGTGTGAGACTATTTCTTATTTCTCTATTTGGTTTCATTGACCTAGATGTCTGTCCCTTTGCCAATACTACGCTATTTGGTTATTATAATTACATAGTGAGCCTTAATATCAGGTAGACATGCTGAATCTTTTATTATCTTCTCAAAGGTCCCTGAGGCTATGTCCAATTTTTTTTTCAGTCTATTTTCTCTCTTTTGGATTTTGTGGATTCTGTTGTTCTGTCTTCAAGGTCACTCATTGTATCCTCTGTCCTCCCCACTCTACTATGCAGCCTAACCAGTGAGTTGTCTTAGTTGTTTTTATTATATTTTTCAGGTGTATAATTTACATTTGGTTTTTTTTTGTAGCTTATATTTATTTTCTGAGTTTTTTCATTTCTTTCATTTATTTCAAGAGATTTTATAACTAATTGTTGAACCATTTTTTTTTTTTTTTTTTTTTGAGACAGAGTCTCGCTTTGTTGCCCAGGCTAGAGTGAGTGCCGTGGCGTCAGCCTAGCTCACAGCAACCTCAAACTCCTGGGCTCAAGGGATCCTCCTGCCTCAGCCTCCCAAGTAGCTGGGACTACAGGCATGTGCCACCATGCCCGGCTAATTTTTTGTATATATTAGTTGGCCAATTAATTTCTTTCTATTTATAGTAGAGACGGGGTCTCGCTCTTGCTCAGGCTGGTTTCGAACTCCTGACCTCAAGCAATCCGCCCGCCTCGGCCTCCCAGAGAGCTAGGATTACAGGCGTGAGCCACCGCGCCCGGCCTGTTGAACCATTTTTATGACAGTTGTCTTAAAATTCTTGTCAGATCATTCCAACATCTGATTTACCTTGGTCTTGGTATCAGTTGTTTGTCGTTTTTCATTCAAGTTGCGATTTTTCTTGATGGTAGCTGATTTTTAATTGCATCCCGGACATTTGTCTATTATGTTATGAGATGCTGGGTCCTGCTTACGTCTCTTATGTTACCACGTAGTCACTCTGTTTGGGGTTAGCATGCAGCTCTGAGACTGTCTCTGGGCTGTGGTTCCAATGACAGTTTAATTTTCAGAACCCTTGTGATATTATTTTGGTCTGCGTGGTTTATCTCGTGTAGCTGGGCCTTCCACTGATTCCTGCTGGTGCTGCCTAAGGCAGTGTGAGTGGATTCCCCAAGCTGAGTGGTGAGGTGTCTTTTGTTGGGGAAGGAGTTTAGCTGTATCCTCCTGTGGGTGTCCCCAGCTACTGCAGTGTCTTCAGGGTAGGAGAGGGGACTCTCAGACCTGTGGGGTCAAAGAGGCTTCCCAGGCCAGGCCAGATTACTTTGATGGGTTCTCTTGCCAGATCTGCCTGTCCAGTTCCACATCTCTTGGTGAGGGAGAAGGTCTCTGGCTCAGTGGAAAAGAAGAGTAGTTTCCCTGGCAGCTTATCAATCCCTCTTGTCGTGTTTAAAAACAGCCTAAAGGCTGACCTAATATTGGCAGAGAGACTCCTATAATAACATCCTGGGGAGGGATAGGCTGACTTGGGCTGCCTTCTTTTGCTAGATTTGGGGTTGGGGAATGCTGTGTCTGAGTCACCCTTTCTGTTGAGCAGGGAGACATAGAAGCCCTGCTGCTGTTCCTTCAGTCCTGGCCTCCCAAGTCAGTTCACTTCTTTCTTGCTACCTTTTAGAGTTCTCCTGTAGTTGGATTTTGCATTTTTTCCAACATTTACAGTTGTGCTTAGTGGGAATCAGTTTCTCCAGTGCTTTATTCTTATTTTGTAATTGCAATATCTTGTCTGTGTTCTTATTTTGTAATTGAAATATCTTTTCTTGTCTCTTTGAGAATAATATTAATATATAATAGTTTCCTTTAAAAAGTTCTCTGACTTTCTGCTTTTTGTGTAAGGAGCATTCCTTATATATCTGGCGTTCCTTGGCTATTTATTTATAATTGGGAGGCTCTAAAATGATGAGAACAAATTCTGTTCATATAGACTGGAAAAACAGCCTTATTCCTAATCTCTCTACTCGGCATGGCTTCTCACCTGAACCTGCAGCTATGACTAGTCTAAGATCTATATATTTTCTGACTTCACATTCCAGAAAGCTAACTGCCCATCTCTTGCTTTGTTGTGGGTTGGTTAGTTCATTATTTGCCTGGTTTGGAATCTGTAGTTCTGATTGTTCTTTTTAAAACAGTTACCTCTTATTTTCTGTTCCCCTTTGACTCTTTGTCTTGAAAGGTACCTGATGTTTTCACTTTCTTAGCCCTTGGGGTTTTTTAGGTTGCAAAACTCTACTTCTGCCTTTACAAGACAGGCTTCAATAATTTTTGACTCAGCCAAATCTATTGCCAGGTGTCCAGAGTCTCAAATTTTGTTGGTATCTTGATCTTTTGTAGTTTCCTTTCTTAGTTTATGGGTTTATTACTTATTTGTTTATTTAATGTCATTTTAGTGGGACTGCAGAAAGGAAGAGAGATGAATTTATGTGTTCACATGTTTACATATATGTATTATTCATTTAATAAACAAATATTGATTAAATACATATTTTGTCTGAGATACCAAAACATTATTTATATTGTGAGTATGTACAACAAATTGTGATTGTTATTTTAAAATTACATTACTAATTGTGATTTGCCTGAAGGGTACTAGCTAAGCAATGGCTGGATAAAGTCATGTGCCCAAGCATCTGAGAGAGAGGAAAGAGACCCCAGATAAAAAAAGTTAAGATTTATACTCAGTTTCATTGAAAATACTAGAGTAGGAAACAGAAAATCTGGATACAAGGAGAGATTTAGGTTTGTAACTAACTATCCATATGAACTTTGTTGGACTTATTGGTAGTAGTAAGTATTATAAAGTAAAATATGAATAATATCTTTTATACCATAATAATAATATCCTTATTATGAATACAAATTTAAAACTATAAATACATTGTATATTTTTTATATTTCTAGTGGGATAGAATATCCCACTAGAAAATTTACCATTTTAACCATTTTCAAATATACAAGTTAGTGGTATTTAGTACATTGACAATGTTGTACAACCATCACCAGTGTCTGTTTCCAGAACTTTTTCATCATCCCAAACAGAAACTACATGCTCATTAGACAATAACTCCTCCTCCTCCCCTCTCCTCAGCCCGTGGTAACCACTATTCCATTTTTTGTCTATAAATTTGCCTATTCTAGATATTACACATAAATAGAATCATACAATATCTGTCCTTTTGTGTCTAGTTCATTTCACTTAGCATAATGCTTTCAAGGTTAATTCATGTGTGAATGTGTTATATTTTTATTCTTTTTTAAGCCTGAATAATAGTTCGCTATATATATATACACAACATTTAGTTTATCTGTTCATCTGTTGATGAACATTTGTGTTGTTTTCACCTTTTGGCGATCTGTATCTATCTATGTCCATATCTATGCTTTAATTCCTATAGCAACAAGAAGAGACAATTATTATCCTTGTCTTCTACTATCTTAAACAGAGGTGAGGTTAAACACAGGGCCAAAGATCACATAAAAATTAAGGGATGTTGAATAGGCTTGAATTGATGTCTGTCTCATTCCAAAATGAGACAAAACTTTAGATACCTGCTATTTAAAACTTGGGAGCCACCTGAGGAATGAGGAAAGAGTTTGAGGAGTCTCTGATACTGAGGAGCTTACGGAAACACTCACAGAAACACAGAATTCTAGAACTGCGCAGGTGGACTCCAGAGATCACGACTCTTCTCCATACTCTGCTCACAGTGTAGAGAAGGAAGTGGAACCTTAGCAGCTCTGCTAACATGTCCAGCCTTCCAGTAAGTGAGTTACAGACTTAGAAGCAATTCCGAGGCTCAAATTGGGTCTCCTAATCTTATAGCAAGAGAGCTCTGGCTTGGACTGGAGTTTTCCACATAGGTGTAATGTAGAACTTTTATACATCAAAGCCAAAAATGTTCTGGAACAGGAAAAAAAATGAACTCTGTTGATAAAGTAGTGTTTTCTGAACTGTGTGAACACAGTCCAATCCAGTCATCGATTTGCCTCTGTTTTCAGAAATTTTTGTCTTGAGATGAGTGAAGTAACTTTGTGACTTTCTTTTCTCTGCCGTATGTTAGTTTTCATAATAATATATATTGAGGAAAGTCTATTGAGGAAAGTTTATTCAAAATGGGCTTCATTGTTTAAAATGTTAAAATTTCCTCTTTATTTCTTTTTTTATAAATAACTGGGAAAGGTGTTAAGGATTAATAGAGTAGGAACTGAACCTATCAACAACGTGTCAGAAGACTTTAATCTGGAAATTCACTTAACTGTGAAGGAAACAAATGCTTTTCTCCAGGAAGGAAACAAAGATCACCAACCTTATGCACCAGATCATTTTTAAATAAATTTACCATCATAGCATAAATGACATTTCACTATAATGGAAATTGTTATTATATTTTCATTTATGAGTATTGGGCAAAAAACAAATGTTAAGAAAAAAGAAAACAAATGTTATATGTTTCCAAATTAAATTTGTGTCTTTCCTTTAAAATGGCTTCTTGCTTTCTTTCTGTCATTCAAAGCTATTTTCAGTATTTAAGAATAGTCCCTCTCTGTCCTGTTTACTTATCCTGAGCACACTTTCTCACTCTCTCTCACTTTGAGCCTATCAGGACTTAGGCATCCGTGCCATGGATACAGAATTTGTCTCACTCTTACCTTTGTTTTTATATTCACTCATACATGGAACACCATGTATTGAGTTCCCTTAGGAACCAGGGTCTGAGCTAGGTATTATCATTTTGCTTTGGTCTTGACCGATGAAGAAGACTTTTTATAGATAGAGATATGGAATTGCAGTGCCAGAAAGTACTGAAACTGCACTGGAACAGCATCTGTATAAACAGGGGATGGTGAAAGGACATGCTATTTTTCAGAAAAGTTGCAATGCTTGGCACATAAAGTACTCATAATAGTTGGAACTGAGATTGGAAAGAGAGTTGAGGAAATCCAGTTTTGTAGGGGGTTATGTCTTGCTAAGAAATCTAGTCATATTGTTAGTTAAATTACCATTTGTCTCTTCTTTCTAATCAGATTGATTACATGTTCCCAGAACCTAGAGATTACACAGTATATTCTTAATTATCTGGAGAGTTTTATACTTTGCCCATTTTCTGGGTATACTTAATAAAATGCAGTAAAAATGTTGTGGCAAGAACTGTAGCCTCGTCTCCCAATATACATTCTCTCCTTTTCCCTTGTATAGGATCCTTACATTTCAGCATGCATATGGCAAGATAAGGATGTGTGTGTGTGTGTCTGTGTGTGTGTGTACATGCACATGTACATACGAACATATGTTTTAACTAGCAGGTTCCAGCCCAGCTGGAAGTCTATTCAAGCAGGGACTTGATTTTTGTTCCTGCTGTTCCCT
Organism: Microcebus murinus; assembly: GCF_040939455.1. Lineage (NCBI taxonomy): Eukaryota > Metazoa > Chordata > Mammalia > Primates > Cheirogaleidae > Microcebus > Microcebus murinus. The sequence continues at coordinate 89,552,199 of NC_134114.1, read as the reverse complement.
AGAGCCTAGGACAGTGTCAGTTATGTTGTAGGTGTTGAGCAAGTCTTTGTTGAATTGTCTTAACAATTAATTTGTACAATGGAGATGGTTGGAATGATATGGCTTTGTGAAGAAAGAAAACATTTTGATTTAAAAATGCACACTTTGTACTTCAGAACACATACCTGGAACTGAAAAAAGTTTAATTCAACAAGCAGGTTGAGCTATTAAAGATTTTCCTTCACATCAGCTGGAAGATGAGAGCAAAAGATACTCTTTAAGTGACTCATTTCTTAAGGAAAATGAAAGAGAAAATGATAGATGGAAACATGACACAAGGAAGATAGAAAAACTTAAATGTCAAAGAGAAAAATAGATTTCAACAAAGAAAACTGATGAAAGGACTGGTTAGTTACTAGTTGGATAATTAATCAAAAAACACATTGCAGAAAGAAAAACTGCACTGCTAAGACCATAAAGAGCAGGATAGCTCCTGACAACCCTGAGTGTAGGGTTTTAAATTCGTATGACTTTGTGTTTAAGAGAGAGATTCATCATACTCTCCCAATGCAAAGCTGAGGTGCAGAGCCAGAGAGTTGAAAATCATGCTTTGAGTTTAGTTTTGTAAGGATAATTTAAAAAGAATTAAAGCTTAGTTTGCCCTATGTTATGTTTTTAGCATGATGATGAAATTGGAATTTATTCAGAGGGTCCTAAGATAATTTGAGTATTCAAAATAATTAGAAGGAGATCATAGTAAGATAGACCCTCATTAAACCATTCAAAAAGCAGTTAATAAGGACTTTCTGTGTGTGAGCGCTGTGCATGGTGCTGAGGGAAAATGGGGTGAACAAGACTGTTGTAGTCCCTGCCCTAACAGATCTCCTATTCCAGGGAAAAAGACAGTGAAACATATGCACACCTGTAAGTAAAGGAATTAATAGCCAATTACTATTTCTTTTGAAAGAAATTAACCAAAAACCACAAAGGAAATGATACAGAATGAAGGGATTCCTTTAAATAACATGGTCAGAGAAGGCTCTTTGAGAAGATGAATTTAAGCAAATATCTTAAGATGAAAAGAGAATAGATATGTAAAGAGTTGGGGGAAGCATGCTACTGGCAGAAGGACTAACATGTGAAAAGGTCCTAGGTAGGGAAGGGAAGAGCGTTTTTAGTCCAGAATTGCAGGAAGTTCAGATGTCTGAGTTATAGTGAATGAGGAAGAAGACGGGGAAGGATGGACATGCAACCTAGGAGTTAGTTCATGGTGAGCTTTGTATTCCATGGCATAGTGGTCCCCTTTTTTCTAAGGACAGTGTAAGCCATTGGAGGAGAACCAAAATAGGACAATGAGCCCTTGTCCTCTTTTTCTTGGGAATCAATATCAGGAATTGAATTAAATGTAGGTAGTTACTTGTTCAGCAGCACATCCACTCGTTTGAGTCAGATTTAGAAAAATGCCTCCTGGGAATGTGTTTATGTTTTTGGTAAACCAGGGTAAGGCCATTGTACTTCTTTATGCTGCTGATGCCTGGAAGCAAGAGTTACGGCTGTATGTAGGTTAACTTTGTTGTATTCAGTTTTTACTGCATGCAGTTATGTTTTAGGGGAAATGATTTGACCTTTGCTGAATCTAAATTCATAAGTCACTTGAGCAGATTAACATCCTGAAAATTTTCATTCTGAAGATTTCGTATGTACTTATTTTGATCTAGAGCTGGATGTCCTATGGTATTTTGCTTTGTTATATCAAAAAAGTGAAATGACAGGTCAAAATGATACTTCTAACTCATTCTAGGTGGCTTATCTACTTTGTCCTTAAAGAATCAAGTTTTGGTATTAAGTCATGTTTTCCCAAATTTATAATTCCTACATCACAGACATGATTTTTCCATTTCTAAGTATTATTTGACTTGTTGGAGCAATCATGGGTCTGATATGCCTGTTATATATTTTTAATACACATTAAAATGAGTATATAATGATAACAACACACTTTTTTTTATCATGTATTAAGTAAAAATGGAAAATATACTTTAGAGAAAAATTGGCATTAACAAATAAGATTCTTTCTTCATAGAGTTCAACCATGTGCCAAAATTATCCCTTGGGTGGACACAGTATCTGTGCCTCCTAAAAAATCAATAGCAACAGACCATGACAGAAGCATAAGCAAAAATTGAGCCCCTACTCTATTCTAATAATCTGTGCTCCCTGTAAACTGCTGAGGCATGGGACAGCTGGACAGACTGTGTTTATGGTGCATGAATTACTGTCGGCCACTCTCAGCCAAAGGAAGCTTCAACTTTCAGTTCTGCTCTGGGTCACTAGAAGCAACTCTTAAGCCTATTGATTGGAAGCGCGTGACTAGAAAAGACAAGTGAAGAGCAGCATTATTCATAGGCTCCAGGCCTCCTCACTTCCAGCTCCTCACGTGAAACACACTTGGTTACACAAAAGTCTTTCACCAACTAGCAATTGAGAAATTAGAGCTATTAAGAAAGTAGGAAATAAATTCACGACTAAAAGCAAAACTAACGTTCAACCTAATTTGACTGGGACAGAGTCTTGGTCAGCTAGAAGGCAAGCCAGATAATAATTGTGTTGAAATTAAAAGAAGCTCTCTTTTAACTCTCCTCAAGGAGCAGGTATATAGTTTGTCATTTTAGAAGGCAGAAATTCACTTGTTCAGTCTAATTTAACCTTCAGAAACATGCTTTAAAACAAACTGCTCAGAAGATCAATAGTGTTACAAATGGGAGGCTGAAGTAAAGGTTAGGAGTGGAATTTAGCATGATAAATTCTAATGGGGCTTTCTAATAATTTACTCTTTTCTTTCCCTTTTAGTTAGAATCGTATTTCAAAACCCTCTCTCTCTTCTCCCTCTGATTCTCTCTCTTTTTTTCTTGCATTTTGTCTATATTTGAAACTTGTTCATAAGGAAATTTTAAAGATACACTATTAATGTAGAAACAATGGTATATGATCACAAAGCATCATGTAAAAAACTATGGAAATTTCAACCTCAAATTGTATCTTCTCTGTGTTCATTTTAACTTAGCAGACATTTATTGTGTATCTAGCACGTGCCACAGTAAGTAGTTCCTCTCATTTTCAGGATAGAAGAATGATTAACTTGTAATCCCTAATCTCAAGAAGCTTCCCATCTAGTGGGGAGAGTTCTGATGGATGTAGGATATCCCACAAGCAGCTCTAAAACAAGGTGCAATGCAGTGTGAGCTCTAAGGAAATTTGAAAGGGATACCGAGATGGCTAGTTCTGGCCAGAAGAATAGCAGGGACATCTTTAGTGAGTAGATGGCATATATGGTGTACATTATTTACCTAAACTTCAAATTTGCAGTTTGCATTTCATTTAAATATTCATTTTTGGGAAGCTAGGGAAATAGGACCAACTCAGACCTAATCCGTAATAGAACTCACAAATATACAAGTATTATACAAGTATACTAACATCAACACATGCCAGACTGCAGAAACTCTGTTTCTCTCTGTCTCTGGGATAGGAATTGTACTTGAGCCTCAATCCCACTGTTTACAATCTTTTCACCCCAACTTGAGTCCTTGGTGGTCAGTTCTCCATTACTACAGCATAGTTCAGTGTTCTGAACCATGTGACTCACTTAACAATTTTTCAGGAGAACAATAACTAAGAATGGAAAGCCCAGGATATATGGGGAAAGCCTGATAACTATGTTAGGAGCAGGAAAGAGATTCTTTTCATGACACTCACTATCACTGCCTGAAACTTTTGGTCCCTGTCACCAAGATTTTACGAGAATATTCCCAGAATCATATTTTGTTCATAGTTTAATATTGTGCCATTGAAACTCAATACAAACAAAATCTTGCTTGATATGTATTTGAAATAGAAAAGAATAGCAAAAGTGACTATAGGATAGCAGTAATGATGAAATAGGACTTCTTTATATTTATAATAACCTGACAGCTTTCACAACTATATTCATTATCTCATTTGACCTCACAATAAATTTTGCCTAATGTAAGAGTGACTCAGAGAGATTAAAGGACTTGCCCAGGAAAAATAAAACCAGTAAGGATCAAAGTCTGGACAAGGATCCAGATTCCATCTTCATAATCTTGTCATAAAACCACAAAAGAACTCTGTTGGTGCAAACTATACCAATTTAACCCTGACATTTAAGTCCTACCAAGATTGTTCTTTTTGTGAACAACAAAGGCCAACATACATCATGAAAAATACTTCTGCTAGAGCAGAACTTCTGAGATTCTTGGCCCTTATTTCCATGGAGTTTGAGTGATTCATTTGATTAATTAGAAAGCTGCTGAGTCAGCCACTTTCTTTTGAGTGTGCCTGATTGCCTTTTGCCCTGGTCTAGGATCTATTTTTATTGATTATGCTTCGGAGCCTTTCACTCTTGCATTGTCAAATATTGCAATATTAAGTGGCTTGGTTCCATACTGTGACTTAAGCTGCACTGAAAGGAACTGCCTTAGTCAGAAATTTGTCATGATGAGATGAGAAACTGAAATGTTAAAATGTCATCATAAACAACTTCTGCAATCTGTCATATCGTATGGTAGCCTCTGGTCTTCAGCAGTGAAGAATGTGTGTCACACCATATGTGGCCTTTTCTCCAGTTTGAAATAATATGTGTACATGTGTTTATATATATATATATTATATGTGTGTGATATGTTCTTACATACAACGTATGCTCATGTGTCTTTAAGCTGATTTGTCGTTGGTGAAAAATGCTATGAAAAGATGCTGTGATAAGTAGAGAAAAATTGAATCGAAAAAGAAGTCATAAATATAACCTTAGAAAGAGAGAAGTTACACGTTCTTTTAGTATTACCATCATGACAAAAGGGAGTGGTCTCCATACAATCAATGAAAGAGAAATGATGGAAAACATTAGGTAGGGAGATATAATCTGTAAGTGAATGGTGACATTATTTCTTCCTTAGATTTCCTTCTAGAGATGAAATATTTCAGTGCCTTATTAGTGATTGTAAAAGTAAGGCAGTACATCTCTCATCCCACTATAATTGACTAACATCACTGTGATAACAGTATCTTATTATTTTGCTAGCTCTATGTCAGTCATGTTTACTTAACAGAAAAATGAATTCAACACAAAGGTGATATCACCCCAAGGGAATAAAAGTTGGTTCTTTAGAGAACAAAAAAAATCATACTCTTTTTATGTACAAAGCAGAGATATACATAGAATAGACAAACGAGTATAGAGTATAGCTGTGATATTGAAATTTCATGGGGGGGGGAGAGTTGACTAGGAAAACATTGCTTACAGATTCTCCTGGGAGAGTGATAATGAAAAAAATGGTTGAGAATCACAGCTCTAAACATAGTGATTTCTAAGGTCTTTTTCAATTCAGTCTTTCTGTGATTACAGACTTTTATGTCTTGAATGTTATTTCTATGATATTAAATAAATTAAGGCAAAGATAATGTTTCAAAATGAATAATATGACATCATTAGCAAATATCAGCTATGTAGTTTTGAGCTTAAGGAAGTGCTGGATATAGTAAGGTCTACTAGGGGGAAATGAAAAGAATGGAGGATCCTTTTATTTATTCCTTTGGTCCAGAGGTGATTTGCATGGCAGCTGGGATCTGGGACTAGAATTACCTACTGGAGGTGGGGTGTGGCATAAAAACGTTGGTGAAGAGATCTGGTAGAATTGTAGTAGAATTCATTTATAAACATGCCAATTTCTGTGTATCCATATTCACTTTTAAGAAAATTTATTCTTAAATGTTTATACAGTTACTCTTATTTCATTTCTTTGATGTATTATGTAAGCGATTTCAAAAAGCAATAATATAGAGAAAATGACAAATTGACAACCATTTTATTTTGCTCTCGTTATTGCACAATGCTTTGTGCATATAAAGTAAATAGCCATTGATTTTCATTCCCGATTTGTGGTATAGGTCAAGTTGAAGGAGTTAAAATGAATTTCAAGGGCATCCTTTTGGCCTTTCTATAGAGCTGGCATGTACCAGTATGTTCTAAGGGCTTTTAGGCATATAACCATAGACACACACTCTTATGTCAACACTATTTTATAATTTATAGATACTTTAAAAATACAGCTTATACTTTTAATGTACTTAGAAAAGGTAGTAAAAATCAGAGTCCGGCCTCCATAAAATAGAAGCTTCATTACCTTACTTGGGGTACTGAGTGTCTCTCTCCACTTCTGAAAATAACTTTGCCAGTAAAACACAAGTAATGGATAACTTATTAATGTCAAAATGTCAGGAATAGAAAGAGTAGAACAATTTCTAAGCAATTTTGTGAGCAAGGAAGTATATTAATAGTTCTGAAAAGTTTTGTTTTTATTTATTTTAATAGGGAGTTAAATTATAAAACAAAATTTATGTAATCCTTAAGATAGGAATAATAGAATCATGGAAGATAGATACCAGAATGGATATTATCCTTTTTGATTCTATTTTTAGAACTGCCAATAAAAATGGTAAAAGATGATTCTGAAATTAGAATGCCAGGTATGAATTAATAGATGACTAGAGAATGAATGAAAATCTAGGTTCGGCATCTGGGATTTTGTTGTTTAGAATAATGTTTCATGACTAATTATGAAATTCTGTTTATTTGAGAATGAAATTTAATATATGTAAATTTTATGTACATATATATAATTTTATTTCAAATATATGTGTAGAACACTACAGTGTCATTATAATTATTATTTTCTGAAGACATAGAAAATAAGAAGCTTAATAAGTAAGAAAGTGTTATTTTCAAATATTATGCATAATCACATCTTTTTGTTTGTACTTTTGTCTTTCAACTTGGGGATGAATGTACAACTTCAATAATAAAACACATTTCCAGACAGCTAATTCTAAAAGAGTATACACATACACACACACACACACACTCAAATATGTACTGCCAAATATCAAGTCACATTTTCACATTTTACTCAAGTACTTTATTTAGTGACATTTCAAGCATATAAAATATATTTGTAAATAGAAATATTTTTGATTGAAAAAGTTTCAAATTGTGCACTTGGAGGAACAGGTGCTCCTGTCTAAGGTTGATAAATTAATTTTTCTTTAATAATTTTATCTATTCTTGCCACCATTAGTCCTTGTTAACCTTGAGCTCTTGACATAAAATGCCATTTACCAAGAGAAACAGTATTTATAACAGGAATATTTTGTTCTTTTTATTTTTTTCAAGTTATTCAACTTGAATATTATCGCCATGAAGTCTAATCATCAAATTGACCCAAGTTAATTCTGTGGGGTTGGGATTTGATCCAGATCATCTGAATCTAGATGCTTTGCAATCAATATATGTTATCCTTTAAAAAAGTTATATTAACCCAGCTGAAGCTCTTAGAAAGTTCAAATATTCAATTTGAAATATCTGAATTCTTTTAGGATCCTTTCAAAGCAGAAAACTCAACTGCTCATCAGAGGGACTGTGTAAATGAACATTCAGTGCTTAAGTGGCACCTTATCTCCTAAGTTGTGGGCTCTTTCAACCCCTTTGTTGTCCACAGGGAGAAGAACACTGCTACCCTGCGAGGTGGCTCTGTGTGTAGTGTTCATTGTGGGTAGGGCGTGGTGGCCGGTGGTGATGGTGATGGAGGAATTTGGAACCAAGCAATGAAAGGAAGACAATGGAAAGCATGTAGGAGTACTTGGGCTGAGATATGTGGATTATGAGCTCTGATGGAGTTTTCAATCAAATGTTAGAGAATGGCCCTCTTATTTCCATGCTTATGTGCTATTTTTATAGTCCTCATTGGAGCAGACCCAGAGAAGTTCCTGAGGTGTTGCAAACAGAACCTGTACAGTGGTAGCATTGTTCTAGTGAGAGCAGAAAAGGGCTGAGAAGGGAGGGTTGGAATGAAACTTTTACCCATGGTAAAATTGTTTTTAATCTTTGAAGTCTGTTTTAAAATAAAGAATTGTTAAGACTATAGCAACCATGATTTGCCACATTATTTTATATCAGAATTTACTTAAGGCTAAGTCTGTAATTAGACCACCTGGGCTAGAAAAGCGAGGGGCCTTGCTTATGAATGTGTGTTTGACAGCTTAATTCTCTTTGAAAAATTTCAAACAGAAAGGCTTAGGGTTCCTCAAGGGACAATAAGTAGTGGCTTAGGCCTGCCAGGGCAAGAATTTCTTATCTTAGCTTTGCATCTGACTTGCTTCATATCCCTTTCCTTCTTTGTGTTCACTTGTAAAATGTGAACTGAAGAATTAATTTACCTCTCAAGGTAATATTGATGGAACCAAGAAAAATGGTTGTATACCATTTTGATAATATGAGGACCTATGTAAATGTCAAATTATAATGATAAACTGGATAGTCCAATTATCTAATTATCCATTACAACACTTCCTACTGTTTGATTAACCAAACAAAAATTAGCCATTTTTCTTAAATAGCACACTTCAAAAAACCAAAAATGTTCAGCTTACTCTGGTAGGCAGTTTTTTTTTTTCTTTTAACAATCTTTAATGTCTTACTGAAATTTTAGTAACAAAGGTAGCACTTTTGATAACATTTTAAGGATGTGCAGCTTATATATTTTATATAATTATATTTTAAAAAGTCATTTAATTTAAATTACATGGTCTGAGTTAAGATTTTATTTTTATTCAAGGCTGAAGTTTATATACTACTGTGTAGCATATTTTGCCTTAATTTGGTGACTGGAGTAGAACTCAGGTCTACGAAATTTTTGTTTTGCTCTATTTTTGTTTTAAAAATGCCAAACCTGATTCACTTTTAGGAATGAGATTTTTCCAGTAATATTGTTAGGTTACTTTTCCTTATTTTAGGTAAAGGAGTAAATTTGTTCCTTTCTCTTTTTTTTAGCCATGACTAATCTGTGTTTGCTAAACTTGATACATATAGAGTACATATAGAGTATACCCTCTGCCATGTGATTTGAGTTTATAATTTATCTAATTTTTATTGCTACATAATATTTGTGTTTATTTGTAAGGTGCATGTGATATTGTTTTACATCCATTGAATGTGCAATGATGAAGTCAGGGTATTTACAGTATCCATCATCTTGAGTGTTTATAATTTCTTTGTGTTGGGAACATTTCAAATCCCCTCTTCTAAGTATATTGAAATATATAATACATTGTGGTTAACTCTGGTCACCCTACTCTGTTATCAAACATTAGAACTTATTCCTTCTAACTGTGTTTGTTAGCCAACCTCTCTTCATCCCTGCCCTCCCTACCCTTCCCAATCTCTGGTATCTATCATTCTACTTTCTGCCTCCATGAGATCAACGTTTTTAGCACCCACATATTAGGGAGAACATGCAATATTTGTCTTTCTGTGACTGCCTTATTTCACTTAACTTAATGACCTTCAGTTCCATCATATTGCTGTAAATGATATGGTTTTGATTTTTTTATAGACAAATAATATACTATTGTGTATATATACCACATTTTTTAATCCATTTGTTGGTTTATGGATACTTAGGTTGATTCCATATTTTTGCTATTGTGAGTAGTGCAGCAATAAACATGAGGGTGCAAGTATCTTTTTGCTATACTGATTTCCTTTCCTTTGGATAAAATACCCAGGAATGGGATTGCTGGATTGTATGGTAGTTTATTTTTAGTTTTTTTTTGAGAAATCTTTATACTGTTTTACAGAATGGCTATACTAATTTATATTCTCACCAAAAGCGTATTTTTAACACAAACTTCAAATATGACTGGACAGTCAATAGTTAAAGAAAACATGAACCTTCCAAGGTCATACAATGGACCAGCTCCATAAATGGATATTGGTGAGTGGAAATTCCACTAGAGCCCAGATAAATCTCTACTGAAAGAAAAGTGATTTTAGTTGTTTTTAAAGCCCATTTTAACAAATGCAACATCTTAAAGGGGCAGTTCATAGAGCATGCTCACTGATAAAGTGTCATACTTGCAAATCCAAATCCAAGAGCCTTTCAATTCAAATACCTATGACTATGCTAGAGGCAGCTCATGCTTTGGACTTATATGGTTGGCTCTCTAAACAACAGTTTCTAATGCCAACTCTCCTAAAAACAGAGACATATAAGGATGCCATGAATCACAAATTTCTTCCTGTTTCTGAAAAAAAATGTTATTTATGACTGCAGAGCCTGTGGCCATGAGAGGGCACTGGGTACTTCAGGTAGAAAGTGAGGAGAAATAATATTTACCATCTTTCCACTTCAAATCTTTGTTTTGATGTCAACCCTGTGTCGATTCCTGGAGTCAATTCTAAATTAATAGATGTGGTGAAAGGTAACGGTGGAATTGGCAATGTAAAAATCCATCGCATATGCAACACAGAAAGTAAAACATAATGTAATCTAGGAATTTTAGCTAATAATAATGTATCAATATTGACTCATCAATTGTAACAGAAGTTCTACACTAATGCAAATGTTAACAACAGGGGAAACAAGTGGTGGGGAGAAGGAGTGTGGGTAGAATATAAGAACTCTGAACTTTCCACTTGTTTTTCTGTAATCCAAAAACTGCTCTAAAAATTAATATGTTAATTAAAAAATAAAAATTTTAAAAAGAAATTATGTACAACTGTCGTGATTTTCCCTTTTTATAACATTTATAAAATTATTTCTATTATATCATTAACAAAAACCTCTGGGATGTGATAAAATCTTATTAATGTTGTATCTTCTAGTTGTTCCAACCAGGAACATTATTATTACATCATGTTAAAAAATTAATAAATAAAAATGTTTTTAGAAGAATATAACTAGTGAAAGGTATGATTTAAATTTCCCTGTCCAAGAAAATAGGGAAAAGAGCAGTCACTGGCCTATTAAGTCGATGGACAACTCTTCATGCCTAAATCCTGTGTCATGATGTAATTCCTCAATAGTGAATAGGAGGATCCTATTCAGATATCATCCAAAACAAACAACAGCAACAAAATAAAATCCTCATCATTTTTAAACGTGCTTTATATAGGAAAGAAATACAATTATTTTAAAAAGTAATATGAAAATAATATTAACTGATTCTAACTAAAATGGTAGACTTGAGTCTCTCAACCCTCTTTAGATCATGAAAATATAGGTATAAAGTTATAAAAAAGTCAAAATGGATGTGAATATTTTAATGGATGAAACAATCAAGAAATATTAGTAAAGTTTATATACACCCTTGTACATCTTATTTTTTTAATTTAATATACTTGGGAGATCTTACCATATTCTAAATACAGATCTAATTGTAGCATTTGTAGTATTCCTAGTAATTTTGCTAGTTTCCTATTGATGGAAATTTAGTTATTTTCAGTTGTTTTTGTTTTTATATTTTGCAAAAAAAATGTTTCAATTAGCTTGTGCATATCTTTGTGTATAACTGACAGAACCTTTAAGGATGAGTCATAAAAAATGAATTTCTGGTCTAAAGGATGTATGCATTTTAATTTTGACAGATATTATCAGTTCAACAATGTCATATGTTTAAAAATTTAATGAAATATTCCATAGGTTTAGTTGCATGAAATATCTGATCAGTGAATCCAATTAAATATTTAGTGAAGCTAATATTAAACTTGAAACTGTCCAATGCTGGAACTCAAAGTCTTAATGCAAAGCTAAGTATGTAAACAGCTGTATTAGAGCATCACAGTATAACAGCTTCCACCACGATTTTCAGCAAGCTGAAACCATTGTGCCATTGTGAAAACACTGAGGAAAATTATGCTTAATGCATGAAAATCCTTTTTTAGATTCACAAGTGGTATTTCCAACTGAACTATATCCCTAAAGATAACCAGAGTCTGATCCACAATTGTTTTAGTTCATCTTATTCATACCTTACTTGAGTATTTCTTTGTTTATTGTAACATACCTGATTAACAATCATTTTTATGAAAAATTAAATCATATATTCATTTCCTCCCTTCTCAGTTTCCATTGGAGTAGTGAAATGAATTTGAAAGAAAAAAGTGTAATTAAAAAAAAGTTGGCCTAGTTGAGAAATTCCTCTGTGTGCCAGTTTTTGCCCTTGGGCCACAAACTTGCTATTGTGGATCGGGGGCATTGTATTGCACATGCCATTTAGATTTCTGTTGAGGGTAATGGCTACTGCAATTACAGCCCACCAATAACAGCAGGAAGCCCCTTCTTCTGTTGGCTCTATTTACAAAACTTTCAAGTAAGGGGGAGACTGATTGTAACATGTACTTCCTAGGGGACACCAAGGAGATAAAGTTGAAAACCACCATCTGGATTCTTTAAGAGCTATGCTGAGGCATGCCTAATGATGGTAGTTCTAGTAATATACCCCATACTGTCTGGCAACAGCATAATAATTATTTTTAATGCATCCTATGTAGGTCATACAGCTTTATTCAAGTGAACTGTAAAGGTTTGCATCCTCTCACTTTATTAAAAAAAACATCAAAATTGCCTACATTTTGCTTGAATGGTGACCCTGAAAACACACATGGCCATACAGTTAAACTAAAAAACACGCTTGTTTTATATATTAATGCACTCTCCTCTACAAAGAACCAGCCCTTATAAAGTTTTAAGTGAACTGTGAAAAGTTTATGCCATTATTATCCAAATGTTCTTTAACCCAAGGTTAACCAGAGTAATGTGAGAACAGGCGCCACTGAGCCCTAATGGGGTGCAATAAGCTTTTGTCTGCACAGACTGGTGTTCGCCTGGCATTTTCCTAACATGACAGTGTGAACTTGTACAGCTCGGAGCCCTGGTTTGCAATCAAACCTCCGAGGTCTCTGATGTAAAAAGCCAAAAACATCCCGAGATGCCTGGAGCTTTGCACAACTCTTGGCTTACTTGACTTACTCCATAATGTTTAATGGGCCAAGTTCTCACCTTGTCCTTTTGGGCAGAAGGCCTGATCAGAGTGTGAAGTTTGAATTCAGTTTGAGCTATAATCCCAGATGAGCTTTGTAAAGCAGCAGAGCAAGAGAGGAATTTGTTTCACTGTGTGCACAGACACCAACATTTCATTTCATTTTATTTTTAAGTTGGCTTTTCAGGGCTGGGATTGAAGCATGGTATGTATTCAATGCTGAGTATGGTGCAGCAACTTTGATTCTCTGCGTACGGATGGGCTGCTAATGGGTAATATACAAAAGCTCCCGATTCATTGAGTAGAATTCCATTCACTTATTACTATGGTGTTCAATATTTTTTGAGGAGTTCACAAGTGAAAAACTACTAGCAGTGGGCTCCCCAGTTGCACCAAAGATTTGGGGAGCCATTCTCCCTCCCACATGCAGCCCATCTGTTCCCAGCCTTCAAGACAAACGCTTCAATCCAAAATCTTTGAGATGGAAGGGTCTTTGCCTAATACTGGATCACCATCTGCTCCTCTTCAGTTGTCTTATTCTAGGAAGGAGAGAGGAGAGTTGGTTAGGTCATGGGCTTTCAACATATCCTATGGGTCTAGGATGGCTTTAGTGCTTTGATACACACTATCTCATTTAATCCTTACAGCTATGTTATAAGGTAGCATCATCCTCCTTGTTTTAAAGATAAGGGCAGTGAGTTTTACTGATGTATTCAGAGCACCATACTCATAAGTAGCAGATCTAGAATGTGATACTAGTCTTTCTGACACCAAAGCTTATGCTTTTACCTACTCTATTAAACTCCACTACCTGCCAACTCTCCATATGCCTGAAGTAGTGTGGAGGGCTGAGTGATAGGAAGAAAGCTGAAGGTATTATTTTCATGAATGATAACGTGCTAACTATACATATAAAATGATTATAGAATGAAACTTTATACACTAAACTGGTAACACAGTTATCTCTAGAAGGTGAGATCACCAAGGGTTTTCTTTCCTTTGTACCTTTCTATACATTTTTAAGTTTCATACATTGAGGTTTCTTTTATATTTTGAAAAAATATGCAAGTGATATTAAAAATATAATCCATACTTAATAAATTCAAACCATTCCATGATTCCTGAGAACAACAACAAAAATGTTACATGGTATAGCTTCCCTATTATGTTCTTTTTAGAAATGATTTTCTGTTATATGAGGTTTATAGTTAGAATTAAATGACAGATGTTTCATGGGAATAATACGTTAGTACTTCAATGCAGTAATGTTACATATACTTGCTTTTTAAAAAATTGTTTTCTGACATATAAATATAGGAAGTTATCTGAAAAATGATACCATGCCATGTATTATGCTGTTTCTGTGTTCAGGCACTGAACCAAATGCTACAGATACAGAGAGGTGATCCTTGTAGTGAATTTACATCGATTTTTCCAATTGACTAACTAGAGCCCCAAAGCATATTTTCCAATACCATTTAGAGGGAAAAAAGGTTCCAAGTATGCCCATGGTGAATAAGAACCAACTTCCTTAAACCGTGCAATTTTAAGGAAGATTTCCTTCATAGGTAGGGCTTAAGAATAGCTTTCACAGAAAAATAAATTTTGATTTGTAGGTGAGACATACTGAGACTCAAAATGCTCTAATTATTGAATATCATCAAATAAAATTATCTAAGCCAGAGCCTAGAAAAGTGGCCTGGGTTGGTATTGGGTGAAGATTTTACAGGCACTTTCTAAGGTGTAATAGATTGGAAGTGTTGGGCATTTTGAAATAGTCAACAGAATGACTGAATTAAGAATCCCATTAAAATGGGATTTTAACAAAGGAAATACTCTGCAATTACTGTGTTTCTTAGCATCTTCAGAGATTTGTCTGGGTTCTTAGTTGAACCGCAGCTCAGTTTCCTATTGCTTGAATTTATCAGAAGTCAATCCTTTGGGAGGCTGAGTTGATCCCTGGAGGATCTCAGTTGCTCTCCAGAGTTGAGAGGATCAAATGTGGTCTGCACTATATATTGATGTGATGGCTCCATACTAGTACTGAACTCAAGTTTGAGATTAGTAAGAAGTAGGCTTACCCATGAATTGTTATTGTCCTATAGAAGAAGAAATATCCCTAAAGTTATATTCCACTAAAGCTGATTGGGGAAGCAGGCTGGCTGAATTAATGGTAGTTAAAATGATCACTGGGGTTAGCTACAAGGAGTACATGAACTGCAAGGAAATTAAAATAGCCAGGTACCTGCATCTGAGCTGGTTACCTACTCACCACTGTGTTTTTAGAATCTCTCCCATGGATTCTACTAATAGCTTTTTATTCATTTGCTCCTTTGTCTTTTAAATCTTAACCTCACTATTTTATTAGTTTATCTGCAGATGCTTGTTACTTTCTTGATCAATTGGTTTGACTGCTATGCCCTAGCCCCTGCATCAAATGGCCACCCTATTCATTTCCCCATGGCTGTTCAGAAAGAAAGCTTAAAAGCCTAAAGTGACCACCAGAAACAGTTCTTTGCCAGGGAGATGGGTCCCAAAATTTTTTGACCAAAATACTAAGTCCAGTGGCCCCATGAAAAAACACTCAAAATATACAAGGTTAGAAAGAGATTTATAAAATTTTCTGTAATTTGGATATTTTTATTTTTGTATGATTTCTGATTAAAATCAATTTTCCTGTCTTTTGCTCAGTTTATTGTTGCTTGTTTATGTTGTGGATAATCTCTAATTTGAAGCCTTTGGTTTATCTAATCTTTTGCTGAAGAGGTTTACAAAATTTAAGTCATAGGAAGAATTGAGGAGTGTTCATTAATTTAGGTAGAGAAAAGTAACTCTTACAGCTGGACTGCAAGTATTTGATGCTGATCTAGAAAATTAAATTACAGTATTTACCTTGGTATTTAGATAAATAAATGTCTATTTGCATGCCTCCATTTGTAGTAAGTATGGCTCAGAGCATGAATACTTTTGAATTCTTCTATTTATGCTCTACATCTAATTTCAATCAATAATTTAATTTTTATTTATTATAAAATTTTACTTAGTTATATTTTAGCTTTTTTATAAATATACCTTCTATGGAACAATATGAAGGCTACTTATTAAAAAAGTAAGAAGACATATGACTTTTCTTCAAGGGCTTATATTCATATATCAATACCTGTAAATTATAGAAGATTGTGCATATGGTATTGGTTCTACTGTCCACTAGGTCTTTATTCTTTTTCTCATTTGTGTTGTATTTTTTTAGTTTGAATTTTTAATTTCTGAACCTTTTTCTAGGCCTTGATGTGGAAATGCTTGTAAATTTTTAAATATCTGTAAATTTTTAAATATACCTGCTTTTCTTGAGGATTACTTAAGACTATATTTATTTTACACTTTTACTTCTTGAGCCTCTACCCATACAAATGTGGATCTTGCCAGTTCGTATATTCATTTTCTCCACTTGCCTACTTCCTTTGATATCATTTCTTATGCCTTTCTATAAACTAAGCTTTCTCTTGCTGTGCTCCTCCACAAGTTACATACTGTTTTTCTTTTCTTTTCTGTTTTTCTCTTTATTTCAGCATATTGTGGGGGTACAAATGTTTAGGTTACATATATTGCCTTTGCCCTGCCTGAGTCAGAACTTCAAGCGTGTCCATCCCCTAGACAGTGTGCACCGCACCCTTTGGGTGTGAATATACCCATCCCTCTGCCTCCCTCCCACCTGCCTAACACCAATGAATGTTGCTACTATATGTGCACATAAGTGTTGGTCAGTTAATACCAATTTGATGGTGAGTACATGTGGTGCTTGTTTTTCCATTCTTGTGATACTTCACTTAGTAGAATGGGCTCCAGCTCTATCCAGGATAATACAAGAGGTGCTATATCACCATTGTTTTTTTGTGGCTGAGTAGAACTCCATGATGTACATATACCACATTTTATTAATCCACTCGTGTATTGATGGACACTTGGGTTGTTTCCACATCTTTGTAATTGTGAATTGTACTGCTGTAAACATTCAAGTGCATATGTCTTTTTATAGAATGTCTTTTTTTCCTTTAGGTAGATGCCCAGTAATGGGATTGCTGGATCAAATGGTAGTTCTACTTGTAGCTCTTTGAGGGATCTCCATATTATTTTCCACACAGGTTGTTCTAGTTTTCAGCCCCACTAGCAGTGCGTGAGTGTTCCTATCTCTCCACATCTATACCAGCATTTATTGTTTTGTGACTTTTTTGATAAAGGCTATTCTCACTGGAGTTAAGTGATAGCTCATTGTTGTTTTGATTTGTATTTCCTTGATGATTAGAGATGTTGAGCAGTTTTTCATATGTTGGCCACTAGTCTACCTTGTTTTGAAAAGTTTCTGTTCATGTCCTTTGCCCAGGTTTTGATAGGGTTGTTTGATTTTTTTCTTGCTGATTTTCCTGAGTTCTATATAGATTCTAGTTATCAGCCCTTTATCAGATTTGTAGCATACAAACATTTTCTCCCATTCTATAGGTTGTCTGTTTGCTCTCATGATAGTTTCCTTGGCTGTGCAGAAGCTTTTTAATTTGATCAGGTCCCATTTATTTATTTTTGTTGTTGCTGTGATTGTCTTTAGGGTCTTCTTCATAAATTCTTTGCCTCAGCTGATGTCTATAAGAGTTTTTCCAATATTTTCTTCTAGAATTCTTATAATTTCATGCCTTAAGTTTAAGCCTGTTATCCACCATGAGTTGATTTATGTGAGAGGTGAAGGGTGTGGATCCTGTTTCAGTCTTTTCCATGTGGCTATGCAATTTTCCCAGCATCATTTATTGAATAAGGATTCTTTTCCCCAGTGTATGTTTTTGTCTGGTTTGTCACAAATTAGATGGTTCTACTGACAATGACACTACTTTTAAAAATTGCTTGATTGCTGTAGCTCTATTTCACTCTGAATTATTTGCAGGCATTGAAATCCAGTTCCTGCTAAAAGATACAGTCTTAACTGCTGGCTTCATCTTGGAGTCATTTAATTTTCTCATAGTGTGTGAATTAGAGGTCAGAGTTGAGGAGAGATGGTAACAAAAAGACAGCTATTTAAATGTGATTATGCTTTAAAACCTCCTCTTTCTTTATTTGAATTCATGATCTTTAACGTCTTCCCCTCACTGTCTTCATTCTTCATTTATCTTATTAACTTTCAGGTACTCTTAAATTTTAGAATAGGTTATATTAAATTCCTGACATTTTAATGTCTGCCCTCCTTTATCTCCTTTTTAAAATTTTATACATGCAGGCTTATATTTATTTCTTTGTTTCAAAATGAAGACACAAATGGTTTATTTTCATATTTTTCTCCATATAATATTTATCTTCAATGAATAAACCTTGATAAAACGTTATTATTTTGATTGATACTTGATAAGAAGATCGTAAAATTGTTGGTTTATTCACAAACAAATTGTTGGTCTTACTCAGTTTTATTGGTCAAGTATTTTGTTTCCAATCATTTGGAGAAGATAATCGATTGGGCTCTGTTATATATTTAAAATGCTTAAGAATAGCAGTGAGAATAGCAAAAAAAAAAAAAATTGGCTTTACTATGAAATAGTTGGACTGGCAGTGTACTCAGAGATTTTCTTCTGTTATCTAATTTAACAGTTAAAGGACTCCACACTACTTATCTTGGTTCTTCTCTTTGGAACCTGTTCCTATTTTCCCCAGGGGTCTAAATTTCTTCCCACATTAAGGCTGCATGTAAGGTGCCTAAGTGGTTATCACATACCTTTTAGAAGAGAATGTAGTTAAATACCATAATGGCTCTCTTGATTGGAGGGGCATTTGAAAGGTAACTAAAGCCAGCTTTGGCTCAGAGTATGGATGCCTTTTGACTTTTTTTATTAATGCTTTACCCAGCTAATTTTATAAAATAATTTTGTAATATATTGTGTAATTTTTACTGATAATGTTAATTTCCTTTCCTCTAGGTAGAAGTGAGCTTAGGATATGATGCATCTACTGTTTTCTCTTGCTTATATTCTAACATGATTCAATTAATTGCAATTAAATGACCAACACAAAAGACACTATGTTCCTGTTTTCTATAACCAATCTGTCTTCTCCCAGCACTGCCTGTCAAGTGGGCAAATTCTTTCATTTTCATGGGATTACTGTTGGTTCAGTTTTAGCTCCTCCTTTTATTTATTTATTTTTTATCTTATATTTTTTCTGCTGCTATTAATCTTGTCATTTTCATTTGTTTAATATTTCCTAAAATATACAATTTTTTCAGAAGAGTAGTTTGATCTAGCTTTTATTATTTCTCATTTAGACCTTTGTAATTCCATTTATACTAGATTTTTTAGATTTGGCCTTTAGTCATATTTAGCATTTTAGAACTGAAGAGCTAAATTTATTTAGACTTCTCACAGATCTCATTTGTAGACCATTTATCAAAAGCATGATGTTAGATACTACTAAAACCTGGGCTTCTCTGGCACCCTCTGTAACTATAAATATTATGACCAGCTGAGACTTTTTTCTTTTAAGGAATCTCATTTTATCATTATTTACTCTCACTTAAAAACCCTTTTTGCTTATTTTACTTTTTTTCTTAACACAAATAGTCATCATTTTTACTACACAAAGTGTAATATATTAATGTCTCTAGGAATTACTTCAGTTAAATTCACTTTGGTCCAGTGATTCTCTTGCCCAGAAGTATTTGTTGGGTCTCTGTCACACTCCTTGATCTGACATTTAATATGGGCTGTATGATATGTGCTTTCCTTTTTGTATTGTTTTGTTTTGCCTCCCAGTTACCTAAATGCAATCCTATTGTGCTGTTTGTTTTTCCTGCTCATGTCCTCATTTTGTGCCTTTAACAATACTTTCTTCCTACAAATTTTCTTCTTCTCACTAGACCCTTACTATCTTCTTCTTTCAGTACACCCATAATTCAAGGATTATGGTTCTCAGAAACAGAACTGCTGAAGTAAAAGTCATAGGCAGGTTACCTCCATGCACAGAAAACCAATATCAGGCTGATTTACCCTCTTATTTGTGCTTTCTCTAATATACCTGTTATTGGTCCCAGGGAGCAGCACAACATTAGCATTGTCAAAGCGCGCGTGCACACACGCGCGCACACACACGCATTTCTCCCTCCCCACCCCCTGGAAAACAAAACAAAACAAAACAAAACATATAATGACCTCCTGTAAGCACACATTGGACATTTTTTCCTGCTTTTGCTTTTTTCTTATAATGCATGCTTTCTGTGAAAAGAAATACCTAGTAGAATGTTTCATACTGAGTAAGTGCCATCAGAAGTATACATGTTTCAAAGTATAATTTAGTGGGAGAATTTATGGATAAATAATATGTAGTAATAAAGAAGAACCATGTAACAGTTGGCAAAAAGATAGGGCCTGAGTGTGGAAGGCCCTGACAGGAAGAGAGAGTGACCCATGGGGACAGATGGAGATGTGTTAGAACATTCCTAACAGGCAGTGCCAAATCCTTCCTCCCTGAGTTCACAAACTAATCTAAAATGCCCACATTTTAGATCTAAAATGCCCATCTAAAATGCCAGCTAAAAATGCCCACATTGCTGCTTGTAAGGTGCTCCATGAAGAAATTCTAGAGTGTTGTCTGTGGTGACCCATACACTAGCTGCAGCCACTGGAAGTAACAAAAAGGTGAAGCAGAACAAAATGGCACAGCTGAGTGGACATTTTGTACTGTGAGCACAGGAGGGACATCCTATTGAGCCTGTGTATGGCCACATCTGTTTTCTTTAGATCATCTCCTCACCCCTTCCTAACTCATAGTGAGGAAACGGGGCCTGCATCGAGTACATTGTTAGAATGCTACTTACATCCTTTGCTTTTATTTTAATTCAGTACAGGTAGTTTGTAAAGAGTTGAACTTGATCACTATTTATGTCACTGGTAGAATTGTCTTTCTGTTGCCAATCATTTACTCATCAATCCAATATTTATTGACTACCAGTTCTAAAAGTTTTTTTGAAACTTTGTGAGCCCTTGGAATCTATAAGCTTCTGTTTTTATTGTTTCTTCAGGAAAATCTGGAAATCTTAGACTGGATCTGTATTTCTTGTTGCCTACATCTTTCATCCTCTTGAATTTACATCTCTGTTATTTCCTCTAGAATAACATTCATGTTTATCTTTAATAAAACTGATATGATTTTTTCAATGTCCATTCTTTTTAGTGACTTTAATGGATTAACCATCTGCTAAAGATTTTATTTTTCTTTTGAGTCAAATTATTGAATTGTTATTATTATTGCATCATTTTCTTTTTTGTGTGTTTTTTTGTTCTTGATAAAAAATTGCTTGTGTTACTTTTCTTCTTTCTGGTTGACTTCTAAAATCATATTTCTTGTTGATTATCTTCAGAGATATAAACTTCCTCACAGATTTTTAGTAATGTTGAGTTTCTTTTTGTTCTAGTATTTTTTGCAGGCTCTAGAAAAAGTCTTTCCAATCCTAGTGTTTCCCAACAGACTGGCTGGATGGAGTGTCCATAGCTCCTTTCCTTTTGGGTGCTAGCAGTTATAGACTCTCAGATTTAAACCTGAAGGAAAGGAGGATGTGTTAAATTCTGCTTGAAGGGCCTGGAAAGAAGTCATCTTATTTTAAAAAGCTGAGCTGATAGTGCTACTCAAAATGTGATTATAGCTGGGGCCAATATGCAAAATGTTTGCTACAGATCCACAAAGAGATAAGAAATTGAAAGTGAGCCTTTTGAAATGTTTTTTGTTAAAAAATCATAGATAGTAATTTTATGTTTGTTGAATCTAATAGTTAAGCATATTATTTTTTATGATTTTTAATTTAATTTTTCAAGTGATTCATTTTTGTTATTTTTTTTTATAGTTTCAGTCTGCAACAGATTGAAAATTTAGAAAAATGAATAACCTAGTTCTTCACAAAAGATAAGTTGAGATGCAGTGGTAAGTAAGTAAGCAGCAGAATACTTAGCAGTTAGTTTTTTTTTTATTTATGAATTTAGAACACAATGGTCTTATACTCTTCCAATCTCAAGATTCTGTCATAGTTTCTAGATTTCTATAGAAAGATAAAGGTTAATGAAAACGAAGGATGGAAGAATGATGGCCCAGAACCTGGTTGATTCAAAAGACAAATTACATGTATATGAGGATAACTGCATTTTTTTTTTGTCAGTGGAGATCCTATATTAAATCTAGAACTTGACTCTGAAGGTTATATTAATGTTTTCCTCCGTTACAAGGTATGGGGAGCATGGGTAATCAGTATCTTTCAGACCTAGTGGAGTGGGTTAGATAAAAAAACGCAGAGTCATGTGTTGCAAATGATGTTTCAATCAATGATGGACCACATATGCAACAGTGTCCCATAAAATTATGTCACTATATCTTTATGGTACCTTTCCTATGTTTAGATATATTGAGATACACAAATACTTAATTATTATGTCACAGTTGCCCACAGCATTCAGTACCGTAGCCTGCTGTACAGGTTTATAGCCTAGGAGTAATAGGTTATACCATGCAGTCTAGGTGTGCAGCAGGCTAAACCATCTAGGTTTGTGTAGATACACTCTGTCATGTTCATACGACAGTGAAATCACCTGACCATGCATTTCTCAGAAGGTATCCCTGTTGTTAAGGATGAATGAACTTTCAAACCTTCCCCAACTGAAGGGACATTTTGTGTGAACTGCCATCCTACCCACACCCAGGACTTTGACGAATTATCTAGTCTTGTTCTTTTTTTCCAGGGGTTTTCCTAGTACTTTATAAATATGTGTTTGGCTTCATGAATATTTTATAAGGATATTAGGAGGGCTCCCATCAGACAGTTAATCTGCTACCTTAGTTTCATGATAAGCCTCCCAGTGAAGCTTGAAAAGGACAAACCCTTTGCTTCCCTTTACTCACGAAGAAAAATTGTGGACCTTGTGTACTTTATTTATGAACACATTCCAAGAGATATATTGAAGTTTTAGAAAGGAGGAGCCTTTTTGAGAAAGAGATTTCTAGCATGATGACAAGTTGGTTAAGAGGAACTAATGATATATTGATTAATGTGAATTGAGCTTGGGGTTATCTTTTCATTCTTCTTTCATCTACCATCTAATTCTGACACTTTGAGCCCTTCGGTATTGAATTTCTGCTTTGAAGCAAAATTCTACCCAATAATAGTCATTTCAGTTATATTTATCTGACGTAGATAAGCTCCAGACCCTGTTGGATCATGATCTTTGTCATCCATAGTAATCCCCAGCATCAGCCAACTTCGGCAATAGATAACCTTATCCGTTGTGATTTATCTTGTGAAACACTCTATTGCCTCTTACAAAAAAAATGTAAACCTTTTCTGAGTATAAATAAAACTTTCCCCGAAGACTTACCAATAGGCATAAAAATATGCCAAGTAAATGCTTTCGTACAGGCTGGAGGTAGTGACAATGAAATGTTGTGAAAGGGCTGAATGTGAAAACCCCTAGCGGGTGGAAATTGATTGCCTTACTTGCCCATGCATTTTTCTGGAGAATAAGATGATCTTCCTTTACTTTCACTTTGACAGCCTTTCAGTATACCTGCCATGTCTTGCTACCAAACACAGATGCAACTAAATATTACAGGAGCCAATAAAATTAAGTTTAGCTTAATATTATGTATGTGGCAACCTGTTTTTTGAAAATAGATTTCTTGATTCACGAACATTTTTTCCCCAACATTTTATATGTCATAAGTATTGTTTTGTTCCTTCTATCTCTGAGCACCATCCCTGCTGACATTCAAAGCTGTCTTAATTCAATCCTTTACCTGACATTGCACCATTAGTCTCTATTTAACATGGGAAAGGCGGGGCACACTTTCACATGTGAGGAATGGTGAGAAGAAAATGGTGAGCTAAATGAAAGGTAAATTTCCTTCAAGTCAAAAACTTTCAGTAACCGATGGTGAATGTGTACAATTTTAACTAAAAGCAGAAAAAATAAACTCAAAATAATCTCTGAACGGTCTTAAGCTGATCACACCCTCATTTTGAAGTTACAAATCTCTGTTATTGAATATTTTAAAAATAAAACATTATTGATTTAAAAGCAAACAGAAAGGCATCAAAGTATTTTTATTTCAATAATATTGGTGAAATTGAGTTCAGGTTTATAAGATACTTTGACTAAATTTATTTCAGCTTCTGTGCCAATCTATCTTTAACAAAAAATTCATATTCCATCCAAACAAAACTGTTGTGAAGAAAAAGAAAAACTGAGCTTCCTTATAGTAGGGTATCAGGTAACTGAAGTGAGCCCTGATTTCAGGTTGGATTGGTCATCTGGAAAACACTGGCACAGAATCTCAACATGGCTGCACAGCCATGAGCCCTGTGTGGTCCCAAACAAGAGGAACGGAAGCATTAACGCCGGCCAACAATGTTTCCTTAGATGTTTTAATTTGAGAAGTCATACTTGGTGCAAGTGAATGAGAAGAGTATGGTCCAACCTTTAGGATTCCTTGGCAGCCACCAACTTCGTCAATATTAACCTTCTCTGTGCATTGATATAAAAAATGGAAGCTGTAGTGCATTAGGGCTGCTGGCCCCAAACCATTGAAAATGATGGGGTCACATATTGAAAGACTCATGATTGCTATTTCTGTGGCCTGGCAGGGCTTTTGAGAGTGCTTGGAGTCTCAGTTCCTTTATTATTTCATCTTCCCAAGGATGTCCCTCACTTTTTATTAATCACTTGCTCACCACTACCGTCTGACAAGTTTTTCTCAGAATGCTTATGATTCTTGCAAAGTTCTATAAAATGTAAGTCCCAACATAATTTCTATTTTCTCCCCTTCCCCCAAAGATAGTCTCTAGAATTTTGTGGCAGACTAGTTATAGGGACTTGGCTTTATCTCTTATGTTATTTTATTTACAGTCACAGGTTAGAATCTTATGTCCTGGTAATATTTTCTGCAATCTCAAGAATGTACTTTTTGTTTGTTTGTTTGCTTTAAGTTTAAAATCAGCTTAGCGTATCTTAAGCTCTTTTCTTCTGTACCCCATATCAACATGATAACCAAAGGCTTACTGTAATGTATGCATTTATCTTTTTTGCAGTAAGTTGCTAAGCAATTTCAACTCAGGCAAAATGTATTCTTCTGATTTGAACCACATCAACACTAGTCTATATAGGTTTTCAATATCATTTGTATAAGTAGATACATGGATTCATAAAATTCATTTTAGTCTTACATTTCCATTTTTAAAGTATATTTTATTTTTTATTTTAAACTAAACTATTAGACTGACTAGAGATTAGTTTCTTACTTGAAATGCATACATTAACAAATTCAAAAAAGCATACTTTCTAAAAATATGTATTTTATCATAAAACATTAAATCTAGGTAAAACCTTAGCAATACAAGTCTAGAAAGAAATGCACAACTTCTTGATTATCAGTATTTTAGAGTGAAAAGTGAACCTCTCTTTTAGCTAAATTAAAATAAAAGCTCATAAAAATATAGCTATTTTTTTCATTTTCTCCTAACAAATAGTCAAAATACTAAGTAACTATGTATTAAGTTTGTAGATTTAGCCTAGATTACATCTTTACAATGTCAAATAATTGATCAATTAAGAAAAGAAAATCTATTAGATAGTTGGAGTCCAGCAAGTACAATGAAATTTTAATTGATTGTGTCACTAATGTTTAGGAAATGATTTTATTTTTTCTAACTTCTTTAGCCATAAACTCTGCTAACAAAGAGCATATGGGAACATGTACAATTGCAAAAGAATAAAATGTGTTTATAGATTTTAGGTTGTAATTTTAAACATGAATTTTATTTTTTTTCATAGAAACCAAGTCACATGTAGTATTTGGTTACTGTGAGGGTCTTGGGAATCTTATGTGATTTAAAAATACTTAAAATCACTTGATGTACTAATAATAACACATTACCAAACTGTCACTTTTAATAGTGTTTTACTGTTAAACAGTGTAATTTCCACTAGGGTTGTTCAGAGTTAATCTCCCTTGCAGAAAGTGTGAGCTGCAAGATCACCTCTCATTCAACCTTATTTGATAAGTGAGAAAAGTGAATCTTGGAGAGGTAAAGTGACTTACTGAAGGTAATTGGATAATAATGACAACACCCCAAGTTTCCCAGTTTCTAGTTTGGTTTTTTTGTAGTGTTACACAGGTAAGGGCTACTTGAATTGAGTTAGATCTGAAATTTTTTTTTTTGCACATCATTCAGTATGGTAAAAATTATTATTTTCCAAGATTTTCCTTGGACATATAAAATACATATGGGACTGGAGCCCATCACAGCTTCATGACAGTTCATACATATTTGTTAGGAAACATATATTTATTGCTGGTTATGTGCCAGGTTCTGTGAAGATAGAAAGATGTGTGAGGCCCTTGCCTACCCTGTCTAGTAGAGAATCATTATTTTAAGATTTGAGAAGACTGAAGGAAACTGCCTAAAATGCCTAAAACATACCCTAAGTCAATGGAAAAAGCTTTTTACTTCTTTAATATTGTACACAATTAAAACTAAAATATGTTTTCAAATGTGATTTATTTGTTTCCTTTTCTATCCCTTGACTATTTGGATCTGACTTATAAAACAGTGAAATAGAAAACATTTTCTCCTTTACATAGCTCTGTTGAATACTTTTCTGGAATCTGGAAAATAGGGTAGATGAGTACACAACACTGTGGAGTGTAATATTTTAAAACAAGAATATTTTTATCAATTAAATTGTTATCCCTTTTTGTGCTTATTTAATTATGGCATCTTTTGCAACACATAAAATTTTTAAATGCATTTAAATTCTAGTAACCACTTGCCAACTTCTTTCTAGGAGTTTCCTTTACTACAAAGAAACAACTTCTGGAAATATAATCAAAAAAATTTAAAGCAGGGACAAAGATATTTTTTGCACCCATATTCATAGCAGCACTGTTCATAAAACCCAAAAGGCAGAAGCAAGCCAAGTGTCCATCAACAGATGAATAGATAAACAAAATGTAGTAGATAAATAAAATAATAACAAAATGGAGTGATAGTTAGCCTTAGAAAGGAAATTCTGACACATGCTATAGCCTGGATGAAGCTTGAAGACATTATGCTAAGTGCAATGTGAGTCACAAATACTATATGACTCCACTCATGTGAGATACTTATGATAGTCAAACTCATAGAAACAGAAGGTACAATTGTGGTTTCCAGGAACTGGCTAGGGTGAGAGAATGGGGAATTATTGTTTAATGGGTACAGAGTTTCAGTTTTGCAAGATAAAAAAATTCTAGAGATGTATGGTGGTGATGGTTGCACAACAATGTAAATGTATTTAATGACACTCAACTGTACACTTAAAAATGGTTAAAATGGTAAATTTTACCATATGTATGTTTTATCACAATTTTTAAAAATAAAAATATACCAATTCAAAGAAATTAAAAGAAGTAAACAACTAATAGGAATTCATGTGGAAATGTGAAATATAAAAGGCTTGCTGACACTCTCCCATCAAACCATATTGAGTTTTGAATAACGCCTCTGGCAAAAGAGTTTTAAAAATTCGTTAATTCTTCTCTCTCTGATTTTGGGTAAATACAATAAACATGTTGGGATAATCCTTAGCACCATAATTTAATATCATACTCAATTTTAAAAAGGCATATACAATGATAGTTATTTTTTAAGTTAATCACTTAAAATATTTTTCAAATTCCACCAAGAACAAATCACAATTAAAATAAAAGCTATACTCAACGTTACACCTTCACTTCTGTAATTTTCCTCTAGATATGTTTATTCTCCTCTAATGACAAGTATAAATTAATCTTAACTTGAAAAATTTAGTGGCTGTTTCTACAGACATCAACTAACTTGTCCATATTAATTAACTTACTAGTTTTTAATCAGGCATAGATAAGTTATTTACTAAATTAATCAGAACATGCTGAGAAAGGCAACCTATAATTAGAAGGCAAAACTACATTCCTCTAATCCCAACTGTCAGCTGAAATTTAACATTAGTGGAAACCATAAGTGAATAAAGTTGAACCCGCTTGATATAAGCAGTATAAAATTATGATTCTTTTGTCTTGAATTTATTATTAAAACCTGTAGAAGAGTAGAATATAGATCTTCCCCTATAGGTAATAGTTTGTATTCTTTTAAGTCCCCTAACATGCTGCTAAAGGAAACTGTTCATCAAACAAAAGAGACCTTTGCCCTGAAAAGACTTGGTGATGTCTCTGGAGCATGAGGTCCTGCGTGGTATTTGTAGAACGTGGACAGTGGTTTAAGGCAGGTGCCTCCATACAGGTGGAGTGAGCACAGCCTGGTTGAAATTGTGAACATTTTGAGATGTAATAGTTTAGAATTGGTGGATAAGGTCAGGAGGGAGTTTTAAAATGAACCTTGAAGAATTAAACATTATTTTGATAAGCCCAATTGAACAATCTATTGTTCTGCAAAGAAGCCTCTATCAAGATGAGGCTTAGTTAAGTAATCTATTGTTTAGATAAATGGATTTTCAGAAAGTTCCTGAAACAATAAAGTTGTGTGCAATTTCATCTTCCTGGGCCAGACGTGTTTTGAATAATAGTAGTAAAGATAGGAAAATATAGACATAAGTTTTGTGACTATACATAGTTTCATTTCTCAGGTAATTATTTCCACAAATATTGTTAGGATTTCTACTAATAAACTTGAAACTCTATTTTCTAATTAGTTGATTACTATCTAATAGTTGTCATTATCAATAGAGATTATCTAACAAGATCTGTGCCAGCTATATATATTGAGTCATGTTAACCAAATGGAAATCTGAGAATCTCCCTAAAACTACACACAGAATTGTCTCACAGAATTTGTTATGGTCCTACCTATAGCTATGGATTTATTTATTGTTTTGGTTGAACAGTGTCATAAAACTCTGCACAAGTCAAAGAACTTAAGGTTTTTGCCACCCCATTAAAATCTTGTAGTCTCTAGAATATTAAAAATTATTCTTGTTCACAGCTTAAATAAAAAATAATTTTCCTCCTCAGGCTGGAAAACTCAAGACAGGTAGGTGGCAGGATGAGAAGTGGGTATAATATAAATCTTCCGTTTTTATTTTAAGCAGTGAGCAGGAGCACTTCAACAACACATAACTCGATGTTATGTACTCCGCTACCTGTAGCAACTTAGACGATGTTTGTTTAAAGGTTGATAGATAGCTGTGACCCCTTCTCTTTCTCCTGTTCTCTGCTTGAAGTTATGGTGATGTATTAGGTTCTCCTTGGCATAGCAAAAGCTTTCAAATACCTAGCGGCATTATTTTTTTTGTCAGAGTTTGAATGCCTTTATAAAACAAAACAAAAAACTCTATCCTGGCCATTTATCTACCTGCTGTTTGAATCACACAGTTATTTTTTTCAATTCCTTTCCAGGGCTTGGTCCTGACAACACATAAAAGGAGAACACATTTATCTCAAATCTTGTCATTAATATTTTTACTTACATTGTTTTAAGTATATAGCCAGAGTACACCAGTAGTTTAAACACATAAACTATATTTATATACAGAAAATGAGTTGAAAGTTTGAGGCAATATTTTAGATTAAATAAAGTAATCCAGTGTGCTCTTCCTTCCCCAAACATTCCTCATATTTGGTTTCATAATCCAGTAATCGGCTCAGTTTCCTTCTCTACATATGTGGGTGTAATCATGTTGGAACTGTAAGCTCTACATTCTGAAAATGATTATAAATATAGAAATATTTATGGTATGAAAAAATGAATTACCTATGTTTTTTTCATTCATTCATTTTTTACCATTCTGCATCAGAATAAAAAGCACTTTTGTATTACTAGAAAAATGGAAGGTAGAACTCACTACAAAAATGGGTTCATAATAAAAAATGTAGAATTTTATTCCATTACCTGTTTAACAGCTTCATTCAGCCATATGTTTTACATAATGGAAATTATTGTGTTTATTTCTAGTGCACAGCAGTATTGTTTCTTGGTGTCTTGTTTTTTTTGTTTGTTTGTTTGTTTTTTTCCTTAACTGTCTATGGGAAAGTCAGGAGAGCACAGGATTCAAAATATCTCAATTCCAGTTACTTAACTGCTTCAACCTTCCATTTTCTCATCAGGGAACTTGGAATAATTGTTATCTGCTTTAGGGGGAGGTTGTGAGTTAAAAACGAGACAGTGCTAGCGCTATTTCCCCTGTCTTGTGCATGTGGTCAGCAGTACACCGCCCAGTGTGTAGTGTGTACTTAGTTAAGGTTGACTAGACAGAAACAGTGATGCCTCTGACCAATAGACATGGAAGCTTCCCGTGACAGATGAGTCGCATGTCAGAGAGGAACAGGATTTCACAGCTTGTTGCTTATGACTCTTAACGTTTGACTGGTGGTGAAAGTGAAATCCAGAGAAATTGAGATCTTGCTCTGAATAATATACCTGGTTAGTGGCAGATCTGGAACCAAAACCTGCATCCCAGTGCCTAGGCTTGTGCCTTTTATATTAGCTACATGACTATGTAATGCATGAAAGATGCATTTTATTTTGGAAGTCATTATGATGCTACTAAGAAAACATTCAAAACAAGTTTTTTTCTAATCATTTAGAAAATTTCAAATGGACCAACATCCCTTCTGTAGTAACACATATTGGCATTGGTTGAAGGATTATAGATAATGAAGGCTCCACTTAGACATTGCCTTATTTAGTCATTTACTCAGCTGCATTTACAGAGTACCAGCCCTGAGTGTACAGCGTTATGATAGGCCCAGGGGACAATCAGAAGACACAAACCCTCTAGTGGACATATAAACAAATGACTTTAGCACATCCTAGTACCATCTAAAAGGGGTAATGACAAGGCGTAGGAGAGGCAAAACAGTTGAGGTCAGGTAGTGAAAGAGAAATAGGAATATTCCTGGTGGACAGAGCAAAGGACAACATTGCAGTTAGAAAGAGTAAGCAGGGGCAAAGACAGAGAAAAATACTTCAGTGTGAAATATCAAATGAACTAACTGATTTTGGTTGGATGGAGGTTAACCTTCAAACGGAACGCCAGTGAGATAAGAAGTGGATCAGGCCCACAGAGAGAGATCCTGGGAGGACCTGATATTCCATTCTAAGGAATTTGGCTTTTTTATATGGCTTTATATTTCAGCATGTTATTTCAACAATTAAGTTATAGAAAGTAACTGTCAAGTTATCCAGCGGAAGTTCTGAACAGTATAGTTGTTAATATGCTCAACAATTATTTATTATGCATTTTTATTTGCTTGATAATTTGAGCAAAATCTCTCCACAACTCATAAGACTCATAGGGAAAAAGTAATAGTCTGAGGAAAGAAAAAAGGTATTGAGAAATTAATGTTTGACCTAAGGGACTACCATTAGTGACCACTAGGAAAACTCTTGTCAGACAAGCATTAAATGTGACGAAGGTGTATATTACTCAATGAGTAATATAACTATAAATATAACTATATTTATTTATATAACTATATTTATATAACTATAAATATAACTTCAGGAATCATTGTTTTTTAATTAGTAAGACATATAGGTAAACACATTTAATGTATTCTTTTTGGGGTGAGCAGTAAGGGAATATTCTCTGTAAATAGTATGCCCTCAGTGTGTAGCAAAAGTGACCCAGCAACAGCAAAAAAGAATAATGGGTAAAATGGCACAAAAACTGGTACACTCCCCTAAATGTGCAATGCAGAGAGGCTTTCCCATTCTATTTTCTACTCTGTAGAGAAGACTGTAAAACATAATTTTCTGTCATTATTTAAATTAATATTCTCTTTTAATATGTGGCTAAAGTGGCACCCAGGCGTTTGTTGCCTAAGGAAAGAAGAAAAGACATTTGAAAATTAATGACATCTTTGTCTAGCATAAAGGTAACTGAAAAGAAAAGTTGTTTACATAAAAATGGACATTCTAAGGGAGGAAAAACATTAAGCAGCAATAAAAACAGAGATGCATCTGTTCTTTATTTTCCTTTTTGAATGTGTTCTCCCCACCAATTTCAACAAAGAAGAGATGCTTCTCAAATATGCCTCTCCCCCTCCCCCGAACAGGACTTTAACTGGCAATATACAGAAATGATAGCAATGAGGAAGAAATTGTCTGGGTTTCAAAAATGTTTAGAAACCTGAGATGGTCACCTATGTGGTCCATTTTTAAAGTCCAGTTTTAGATTAATGGTAAGTAGATCAACTCAAGCCTTGTTGAGTTTCCCTTGTACCTTTAGGATAATTTACATGAGGAATAAGAATGTTTAATCATACCGTTTCAAATATATTTAATCTGATTGGTAGTGATGTGAAAATAACATATGATCTAGATTTTTTTCAATAAACCTTCCAAAACTGCATCATTTTGAATGAGTTGGGATCTCATAGTGCATCCATTTCTAAATCTCACCTGGGCACAGTAACCACCCTAAAATAATACTGCGCTGTGACCTTCTTTTTGTTTCCTTGCTCCACTTCTGGGTCAATTTTATCAAGTCTTTTACTCCCAGGGGTCTCTTTCTGGCTCTGGCAGTTAAGGCAAAGAAGGCAGTTATCAGCAGGAGAGCCCTGCTGGATGTCTTGAGAGTTGGGTTGTAGGAAGCAAGATGCTGTCTTAGTCTTTCTACACTGGATGGGAAGGGAAAGTCACTTATTCTCACTGAAAGTCCTCCAGCCTTCTTGGTAGCCAGCAAGACATGCAGCTCTTGCTCTATCTCCTAAAGCTTTACCTTTCTGATTCCATGAGCATCCTGGGTAAATCTGCCTCACAGAGTTACCATAAGGATGGCATGAAATAACATTCTGAAACACTCCTTAAATTTAGACAGTTGGTTGATATAATATTATGAGCAAGAGTAAAAAGAAGGGCATAGCGGTATTTCCCAAATATACTTAGAGGGGTCCTTCTAAGGGTTATGGGTGGGAAGGATTTGGCAGTTAACAATGACAGAAGCAGGGCAACATTCGTTATTGCCTGAAGACAACAATTAAACCAGTGAAAGGTGCACAGCAGTCCAGATTCAGATCTTTAGATTTCCTCTTAGGAGCAGGTGAACTGCATGACGTTTCATGAAAGAGTTGGCCCATCAAACTTCTGCGTCCCAGAAATGAGTCTGGGGTTAGGCAGGTGTTCCCTTCCCAGCTGACTCCCTTCTTTCCTTCATGGGTTTCGAGGTTCCAGACATGCTTCAATGCAGGAGCTGTAGAGCACTGGAAAAATGGTTTCACTTCCTTCTGTGAATAAGAAACATTTATGATATGCTACATGTAACCCTTCATGTATTTCTTTGCCACATATAAACCGATAGCTGGATGTTAACAAGATTTAGATTAAGCCTTTGTAAATGTACCCTTTGTCCTTTTAATGCCTATCAGAGCTAGACAGTGCCTTATACAGACTTTCTGAAGCATGGTACCATGCAGTTTTTGATGCATACTTTTTAAATTTGTAGTTTTATATAGGGAAAAAAAATCTCTAACCTTGTGTATTTTAGAAGCAAGGGGACAAATAGAGTGAAGGGAGGAGAAAGTTGCAAGTAAATAAAAAAAAAATAACTGGAATGTCAGTTGTAATTTCGATTCCTGCCAGTTTGGTTAATGTTTCAACTTTTGAAAAACACTCAGTGAAAACTTTTTTAAACAGTCATGAGGAATGAAAGAAGAGGGAATGGTTATCTACCAAGTGTAAAGCACATTTTCCTTGGTGCTGAATTTTAGCCTGGAATGAATTTTTATGACCACATTATAAACCTCTGAAATTAGAGTTTAGTGGAAGTGCTGAAACTGTCTTAAATATATTTTACTGGTGAATGTGTTCCTGGAATGATTTTTGTAAAGGTAAAGATATTAATTTTATGCAATCCATATGTATGTGTGTTTTAAAACATTTGAAGGGTTTCTTATTTTCAGCATAACTAGCACATAATCAAAGATGGAGCAGAATGATTTGAAGAGTTTTAAAGAAGAAATTACACATGCTGTCTGTCAAAGGTTCTGCATAATTCATTTCATTTTAATACTGTGATGCATTTAGCTCCTTACAATCTAAGCACTAGGGATGATAGATCAGTCTGGTATGATTCCAGAATTTCCTCCTTACAGCCCAATACCCATTTCATTTCTGATGAGAGTATTCAATCTAAGTGTGGGAGAAAAGTCTCCTTTTCCCATCGGGAACTATGTAGCTCTAAATCCAACAATTGATTTGAGAATTTAAAAACAACAGAAATGGATTTTTCCACTAAACAGTATCATCCTTACTGAGTGATATTTAAGAATAAAAAAATTTATGATTTGTATACATAGTACTTTAACACAGGATTCTCAGTTTGTAGACATATTTTTATGATAAAGCTTAATTGAAGTTTGAAGAAAATATCTCCCATAATAGATATCTTATTTTCCTCTATTTTGAGGTAGTTTAGACTAATTTGGCTGTGTCACTGTGGTGAAAAGCCTCGAATCTTTTCTCCTGTTCTCTCTGCTGCAAGACAAGAAATACCAGTTGAGAGAATGCATGGGTTAGGAGGAAACCATAAACAGTTTTTATAGGAAATCTTGATTTTGGACACTTCTGAACTTGAGTGCAGAAAGAATGAAGGAAAGAAGGAGAGAGAAGAAAGAAAGAAAGGGAAGAGAGAGAAATTTACTGATAGAAGATGTGAAAGGTGTGTTTAAATAGAAACTCACTGGAAAAAAGAAAAGCAAACTCTTTTCTATAGATTTCTTGTTTAGAGTATGGTCCCATGTGACTCTACCCTTCTCAAACCGCACCCTGCTGTAATTTTGTTTGGTGCAACACACTATGATGACACAGTGAGGCATGCCAGGGGAGAGGAATCTAGATGAGTCTGAAGATTGTAGCTGAGGAACTATGGAAAAGAACTTACTTAAACTCATAAAATGAAGACTTAGTGATGGGTTAAAATGCTATCTTCAAGTAGTATTTAAAATAGGATTTATTTTGGGTGGCTCTGAGGTAGAAGTATGAGACCAATGGGTCTTTTTAGGCCAGGCAGACATACTCTCAGAATAAGCAAGAACTGCTTAGGAGTTAGAGCTCTTTGGAGGTGGCATATGTACTTCAGGAAGTAATGAATTAGTCTGTTACTGGAGACTTTAAGGAGAAGCTGGGAGATTTACTAAGAATTAGTTAATTGTGTGGAGTGTAGAACCAGATACTACGTAAGAGTCTTTCTGATTATGATGATCTAAAATTCCACCTATCTAGTTCATACTACCTATAAGTCTTTCTCTTTCTGATTGTGACAACCTGTGTATCTCTGGGGTAGCTGTGTTTGCAGAATCACTCTTCACTGGAGAGAATACAACAGTGGAATATGTTAACACTGACATATCCTGAATCATTGACCCTCTCATTCTAAATGCTTGAGCCTTTCTATACCCCTAGAGTATAAGAAAGTAGGTGTTTTGCCCTTAATAGAAAATCACTAAGGGAAACCTAAAGTATCTTTCCATCCCTCCTGCTTTAGGAGAAAAGTGAACATTAAGGAAGATAATACTAGGAAGAAAAGAAATGCTCTTGTGAATTCTAATAAAGGATCTTTGAGTATTAGGAATATCTGGGGCATTAGTTCTGACTGTTTTACTTATTGCTTGATGTTCTAGATGTCAAGCCTGCCTGTTTCCTATTACAAACCTGGAACCCAGTAGGTCAACTCAGCTTTGACCTAGTGTGCTGTCGGATATGTGGGCAAATGAGTTTGCAGCAACCATCTGCCCTTTGATGAATTGGGTTGGTATGAGCATTAGTTGTGACTGTGGAGATGAAGTATTCACTTCTGGCTTACTGTAGTTGCTGGATAATTTCTGTTTCTGTTGCTATTATTATTACTCAGCCACACAAGCTATAAGCAAATATTCCCCCACTATAATGCATCTCAACACTGTGCCTTCTTTTAACTTGGGTGCTTTTGGAATCAAGAAAGGAGGAGGTTGGCAGGGGGTGAGGGATGAAAGCTTACCCATTGGATACAATGAACACTATTCTGGTGATAGGCACACTAAAAGCCCCGACTTAAGCATTATACAATATATCCACTGTAACAAAAATATTTGCACCCCTTTAATATTTTGAAATAAAAAAATGTTTTTGTACATGGGTCTTAGCCTATATCCTCAAATCTCTGGGGATGGAGCCCCAGGCGTCAGTATTACTTTCTCCAGGTGATTCTAACATACAAGATTCACTGTTCTATTAATAGATTATGTGATGTACCATAAATAAAGCCAAATATCTAATTTTAGGGAAAAATCATTCTTTGACATGATGTGAAATTACTTAGTAGATCATTAATTTAGGTCAATGCAAGAAATAAATATACAGGAAGAACAAGCAGAATGACTTCCTGACTTCCCATTATTCCTGGGATATTTACATTTAAGAATGAATCTCAGTGGTGGTTTTCCTGCCCTGAGTATAATATAATGAACCAGAAGGTTCCAATATATGAGGTCGACACTGTGGGAATCAGCAATGTATTCAGCTAGTTTGTGAGTTTGGCCAAGAGAAAATACCTCACGTGGAGGTATATTTTCCCCCCAAAGCTGTACAAAAATAGATCTCAAAATATCAATCCAGAGCTACTTGTTAGTGTGTGACAGGAAGGTATCCTGATAAGGCTGACAATTTTTCTCAAGTCATTGATACTTTGTTACTTAACTTGGCACCCATATAGCCAAAAAGATTGTAATATAACAGAGTGCGTCTGTAATATAACAGAGAGTGTTCAAAAGCAACAATTTTATGAGGAGAGTTGTACTCTTAATATTGAAAGCCAGAAATTGGTATATTTGGTATCTAATTGAAATATAACACATAATTTATTAATAATCAGCTAGAATATCAATAGCAAAACAGTTATTATTGGAAATAAAGATGACAATATGTGATTTTATGATATTTAGAATAGTTCATTGATTTGTGATATATAACGGTATAACAGAATTGTGATATTGTTTTATTTTTTTGTATTTTGAATATTTTAATTTATTTTCTTCTTTTCACTGTCTCTCTTGTTTTGATGTTCTTTTTACAAGTAAGAACGTTGTCTTCCTTCCTAGCCTGCATTGGTGCATACCTCTGCCCTCTTCTTAGCCAAATAAAGGGGCTTGTTCCTAGACATGGGTAATGAGGGGTAGGGATTTTGTGGTTTGAAGCAGGCTCCCTTTGGAATTTCTTTGAACTACAGAAACCCTGCTACTTGCAGTGTCTTTCTTGTTTTTACCAGTTTAGCACAAATGTTGCCTTTCAATGCAACTACATGTTCAAAGAAAAACATAAAATTGTGTTAGTTTAAAGGACTCATTAATTTTCTTTGTACTGCAAATCCTCTGCATTAACAAATGCAATATGCTGATTCTATATTCAAACTTATTCCATTTTGGTTGCTATTAACTTCAAAGGAAACCTGAAAAAAAAAGTGTAAGAGAATTAAATTCTTGTGTTGAAAAATTAATACATTACTGACAACTGACCCACTTTTTAGCTTCTCTGGTTTAAATTTTAAAGTTTTTCTATTTGTAAGGCAGTTCTGTGGTTAAACTTGTTCTAGGGTATTGCTCCCTTAAAGATTAAACCCCCTAACCTATTGAGTCAATGTAGTTTTATGAATTCTTGTAGTATGGTTATTTTAAAATCCCTTCTGAAGTTGCTATCCAAGTGTGTGTGTGTGTGTGCATGTGTGTATGTGTGTGCATTTAGGCATTGAACACAAAGATATCTGATATCTAAAATGAGAAAGTAGAAGCAAAAATTGGTTAACTCAAGGAATAGGGTTTTAACTTATATTGCTGATGTTAAAAGTTATCCATTACTTTAAATAATTTGTTAGCATTTCACCTTATCAGGAATTATCAGTGTTCAAATATTGAGCCTGAACCTCTGTGATTTAAATATTAGTAAATATGTAAGTATAACTATATGGGTAATTCAATATTATTTATATCTTACTGATAAAAATAACCAGGTTAACAGTTTTAAAAAATAAATGCATATAGTTGGCCCAAAATTAGTATAACCCTAATGAATGAGTGTGCTAACAGTTTATCCTTTTCTATGATTATTAAGTCGTTTGTTTTTCACCATGACAAATGCTAAGCAAGATAAAAGAAAATGCAGTTGCTAGGTGATATCAGTAATTCTGTCATTTGATACTAAGAGAAAAATTTAAATCCTAAGATGCTATAATGGTTTTTTAAGAACACCTATATCTAGCATAAAATAGACATCAATTTCTTATGGCTTTCTTTTGTATGATTATAAATATTTTTTCTATAAAACAGTTTTTTAAAATCTGTTTTTTAGTTTCTTAATTTAATTTGCCATTATAGTTCTACATTTGGATAAACAAACACACAAAGCACATGTAGGAAAACACCGAAATTATCCTAACAGCTTTTCTTTATTATCTTTCATGTTGCTCCCAACAAAGTTAAAGTTCATGACTTTGTTTTCAAAATTATTTCACTTGAAAACTTGAATACATCCCTCCTAACCCTGAGTCTCTGGAGGATGATTTTTGGGGGAGTGATGAGAATACACTGTAATAAGATTCGAATGGCTTTTCTGCTTTTAAAGAACAGAAGCTTTGCGATGATGGGTTGGAGGGTTGGGGAAACAGACATGTGCCATGCTCTCTACTGGGATGCAGAACTCTTGGGAGGTCTGGCCACATTAATAATGGGGTGTATCTTACCATCTAATCAGTTTGGAGAATCTAGTGAAATTTTCACTTTAGATCTTACTGGCATATCCATTTCATCTCTTGCCTAGCCAGTCCTTGAGTAAATATTCTCTGTGACAAAGTTAGGAATCGATGGCTATTTCTGTTCTATTTCTATTGTTCATCAAGACTTTTTTTTTTCTAAACTTGCAAACATCTGTAGCCAAAAAGGGTGCAATACTTAATGTAATTAGAGTTCATGAAGTGCTTAACAGAGAGAATATTCAAGGATGGTAAATAGTCGTGACAAGCTCCAGTCCTACAGAGACTGGACAGGTGACCTGAATAAGTATCGGGGTCAGGTTGAGACTTCATGCTGAATTAATGACAAAGCCACTATTTAGTTCCAAGAGATGGTTTTCTGTAGAAATGATAGCCCTGATGATAGATCTTCTAATTTTTTAAGAGAAGCCCATGCTTTCAAGTTTTATGTAAAATATTTCAACATTGTGCATGGGGTTTGGCTTAACACATACATTTTTTTCTAGAAATCAATAAACATTATCAGTAAAGATATTCATATATATAATTAGAATATATAATGATGGCTGACATCTCTCTGTATAAGGTTTCTTTTATTTTTCCTTATAGTATGAATATATAATGGAAATAATATGAATAAGTATTGCTATTTTATTCAAGGTGCTCACTGGCCATTTTCTTAGCAGTTTTATGATTTCAGCAAGTTCTTTAAATTCTCTGACTCTTGGTTTCTTTGTGCACAGGACAGCAAGGATACAAATATATTAATAACATGTCAATTGACATCACATAGTGTCTTGCATTTAAATCTTTGTTATATTTTTGTTTCATATTTTTCTTATTTTCTTTGAGTTAGGGTAGAAGATCAAGAGCTTTCCTCACTGATACATGATAACACAGGTTAAGTCTCAACTTAGAAGTTGGCAGATTTCTAAATAACTTTTTTGTTGGACTGTGAGGACGAAAATATAGTACCTCTTTCTGAGAGGTATTGGTTTTAGCAATGCAAAACCAAGTTAGGTTCAAATTTTCATTATGTCACATTATAAGCAGATACTGGCTTTTTGAATTTTATCTTTCTTCTCTCTTTGTCAGTGTAAGATGAATACTGACTGATGACCTCTAGGCCTTAGGAAACGTTCTAGAGGCTTTGCCTAACCCGTTTTCCAGATGCATTTTAGTAGAATTGACAACTGTCAGGAAATATGAATTAGGGGCATTCAAAGAAGTCACCATGGCCAGATTCTCACCAGTTTCTTTCAAATTCTTACTTACCTTATAGCAATATTTCGGTCTGTTCATATAGTTTAGAATGTCTGGATTTCACATGGGAGCAAATATTCTCTAGCAGAATTTTCAACACAGTGATATTTCAGTTCGTGGGTGAGAGTCCCAGTGGCACACTGCAGCCTCTTCTTAGAATTTTCTCAAATCATTTTGAAGTATTTTTTTTTAAAAAAATTAGAAAGTATATTATTTTCATGTACTTCTTTAAACGATTCTCGTCGTAGCCCCACGCTCACGTTCTTCCTTGCTCTGAAACTTTATCTCATGATTTTGATCATATGTATTCCCTTTATTCTGCCATTTCCTAGTTTCTTGTCAACTTAATAATTCATTAAAAATTGAAACAAAGACATGCTCTCAATTTTAAATCAGTCGTAGAGGACTCGAAAACTCCTTGTAGGGAGCTCAGCTCAGGGAATATTTTTATGTTATGTTTTTATGTTTGTCACACCTAGGGCTTGCCTAGATGTGACAAGTGAAGCTGGCATCAGCATCAAGTGAATAGCAAAAGTAAATAGAAGCTAGATTACCTGGATTCTAACAGAAGACAAGCAAAATCCAGGGTGTTCAATCTCTTGTCTATTAGCAAGGTAGTAAAGGAAGAAGATAGACATCCCTTCCCTTTCTCAACCAAAAGCATCCCTGGTAGGTATGACTGGGTATAACACAGAAAGCT
The DNA here is from genome assembly GCF_040939455.1 of Microcebus murinus. NCBI lineage: Eukaryota > Metazoa > Chordata > Mammalia > Primates > Cheirogaleidae > Microcebus > Microcebus murinus. The sequence goes on along the minus strand of NC_134114.1, from coordinate 89,511,606 downwards.
GACTAGCCACTGTTTGCTACCAGGCAGGGTGCCTGCTGTTCAAGGGTCAGATACTTGATGCTCTTTGTTTTCCTTCCTTCTATCCCAAAAAACTGCAGGGATGAATGAGGCTGGAGTTAAAGCCAGCACTCAGTTTATCAGTCCAAGTGAAAGATGATTATGCCCTAAACTAAGTCAGCGGTAAGTGGGACTGGATTGATGGGAAGGAATGGGGAAATATTTAGGAGGTAAAGTCTGCTTAAATATGTTGAGGATGATTTAAAGCAGATTACAGAGGATGACTCCAGGGACTCTAACTTCAGAGACTAGTTTGCTAGTTATGACAATCCTGAAATAGTGAATGCAGGTTTGGGAGGAAAAGAATAAGTTAAGTTATAATATATTGAGTTTGAAATATCTTTGATACTATATCCAGGTGGAAACATTCAGGAACCAACATAAAGCTTGGATTTAAAGATTAAAAAGTGACCTATTTGGGCATATAGTATAGAGTTGCCAGAAGAGAGCAGGGAATGGAAGACATTCCCAGTGTGTGCCTGTTGAGTGTTGCATTCTGAGGAGCTCCAAAGTTTAAGGAGTGCAAAGAAGAAAGGGACTTGTTTGGAAACTAAACCAGTGAGATTAAAAATTATCACTAGACAATGCCTTTCCAGAGGCCAAAGAAAATGCTTGATGTTGCAGAATACTGTGAAGCCATAAAAGACAAAGAGGAGAATATCCATTGTATTGAGCAACGAATGGATGTAATTGGAGACTTGGACAAGGGAAATTTTAGAAGAGAAGTAAAGGTAGTACAATTTCAGGGACTTGAAGAGTAGGTGTGAAAATGTAGAGTTTTATTATTGAAAGAAAGAGGGCTACAAAGTCAACAGAGTCAAGAGATATTTTATTTGGTTAGTTGACATTGTTTTGTGTTATCTCTCTCAAAATCAAGAACCTTGCACATGTTTACAGGTTGAGGGGATAGGAGATAAGGGATATAGCAGAGAAAGCTATAGCATGATGTTATGAGACATGGAAGAAATAAGCAAGAGCAAATTTTGGAGAGTGTGGGCAGAGGTGATGCAATTGGTCCTGAAGCATAGAAGGCACCAGCAAGAAGGAGATTTAAGGGAGTAAAGATGTGATGACCTTTGTCAGTGCAGGAGAAAGAATTGGAAAAGGTCAGGGCCTCAATTTCTTCATAAATAAAAAAGAATATTTTCTGATAGGATGGGCTTGAGGAGATTAATGAGTTGGAGCAGTCATTATGGGAAATAGTAGAAGCTGCTGAATGGGGTCATGTAAAAGAAATGCTGAGTGATACTAAGAATCAAGCATTTCTGTCATTTAGTATTATAATTTAGGGAGGCGATAGGAAAAAAAAAACAATAAAAGTGGTAAGGAGCCCTCTGGTGTTGAGTGGCTACAGGGATAAATGCTCATTAGCAATGCTCACATCATGGACTTGCAAAGGCCTGGAGTTCCCACTTACCCAGTTTACAGGATCCTGAATTTCTCCTATGAGATACAGATCAATTCTAGGAGTCTGTTTGGAATGGTGATCTCCTGTTGAGTTCAAACGGCTTTGAGCCTTGGGTGCAATTTAGAAAGTTCACAAGTAGTAAAGAAAGGACCTTCAACAAGGGAGGAAATGGAAAAAAAATCATTTATATCAACAAATTGGCAACATTGCCCTCTAACATATCCATTAACTAATTAGACACAGTTTCAATGCAAGAAATTTGTTTCAGTGTCTTTGCTCACTTGGAACTGATGAGAAGTGCTTTTATTCTGTTTGCTTCTAACTTCAGCAAGTCACCTTTGTTCTGGCTGCTCAGCCACATCTTTCCAGCTCACTCATCTGTGGCTAAATTTAATGAAACCCACATCTTGCTGTGAAGTAGGTTGTGGAAATTATTGTAATGATTATTAAATCATTTTCCCAAGTCCTTTTCATCTTTGAAATGTTTAATTTCCAAATCCCAAGCCATCTAGTAAAATGAAAAGGCTGAGAAGGCAGCACAGCTCCCCTACCTCCGCCTAAAGTGCATATTTCCCCTCCCATCTTCTTGATATTTACCGACAACCATTATGGAAATTAAAAAGCAGCAGTAACCCACATCATGAGGTTCTTGCTATTTGTTTGGAGCTCAGAGTTTGAGAGTTGGACAAGAGAACCAACACAAAACATAAAGTTTGTCAAAGAGAAGTATTATGCTTAAGGTGAAATGGAAAATAAGGAAAACACTTCCAAAGCCCACAATTTTATTATTTGGAAATGCATGTATAGGGAATACAGTTTCTTTTTGATATTTATGAAGGTCCTTATTAATGAGGGTGTGACTGACAGATTGTGAGTTATTTAAAAGACATTTTGAAAACTTACTTATAGCCTGTCAATGACAGGCAAGGTGACTATACGCACGGTTTGTCTAGCACAGTATCAGCTTTACATGTCTCTGATGTTAACAATTAATAGTGTCTTCATTTCACTCTGGCTTGGAAGATGAATTTTATGTTCATTTTAGGTATAGAAAATGAACATTATATTTGATGTAGAATAGCCAGTGACAAAATAAGTTCTACTTGTAAATTTGGATAGTCCATCTTGTTCAATTTTCCTTGAAGGGAAAGTTGAGAAGTGATATAAACTCTTGCTTTTTCAGCTATAGTAAGAATGCCTACATTTAGGCAACTTCTTGAACTATAAGAAAATATGAATGCCACTGTAATTGTGCCATTTGCAACTCATGCCAAATTTATATTTTTGCTTTTTTTGTTTTAGTTTTCTTTTTCTTTTTTTTTATTCGGGATATTATGGAGGAATACTACTCAACTATATTTTCTTAAATGTAATAGCTTGAAAACATTATCAAAAGCAGATTTCAAAAATGCTATATATTTCATTTGATAAGTAATACTAAGTGAGGAATGATTCATTTCCATTTGTAAAGTTCAGAAAAATAAATATTTGATATCACAGTAACCTTTGGAAAATAGGCTGTTTTGGAGAAATTCATTAGATTCTTTTATCACTTTTAGTTAGAGAATATTGAAATTGCTTCTGAAATAATCAATGTGTACTACAAAAGGCACGAGAAACATGTTATGTCAACATGAAACCAAAGTGCAATTAAGGTGTAGGAGTGGGTACATAATTTAACTTTTTTTCTTTGTTTTTAAGCCAATTCTGAGGGATTAAGAACATATAAATGAAAGAAAAATATTTTATTATAAGAAGTTTGCCTATTACTACTGATTTTATTGATCAAGATGGAACGGATAGGATATAAGCAGAAAACAAATTTATCCTTTTCTGCCACTCTCTGTTAAAACCTAACTGGTCTTCTATGGTTTTCAAATCTTTCAAAAGATACCCAACTTTTTAACTTCTAACACAGAGTTTTTGTTGTTGTTGGGGTTTCTTTACTCCTTTGGACAATCTTCTGGGTAAAGTCCTCTTGAAAATGAGTTTAGGTCAGGTGCCTCTCTTGGCCCAAGTGAAAATTCAGGCATCCCTGTTTTGCCATAGATGGAAGTGCAACAATCTACCAGTAAAGCTCTGCTTCTCTTTGCCATCTCAAGGCAAAACTTCAGGGAAAACACATTCTCTGTGTATTAGGAAAACCCCTTCCAGACCACCTATGTTGGGAGTAATAGGGAGACACCATAGTATAATGAGAACTCTTATATAAGAATTTTTTTTTCTCAGCTTCTTTAACTTTCTACACTTTTTTTTTCCTTTAAGGTAGGGAGAAGAAAGAAAATGCCACAGCACTTCAATATTTATTTTCCAAAGGAAAAAATATATTTTTACCCTGTCAAATCTCTATAACTCATATATTCTAGAAGTGAGAGAGCACAAATGCTGTTAAATTTTATTTTATAATCTCTCAGCATGTCCTACATAGGTGGTCTAACACCTCACTAGAACAGGGATTGGTGTTTGCAGGCCAGATCTAACTTCCTGCCTATTTTTGTGTAACTAGTACACTGAGAATAATTTTTACATTTTTAAGGGATTGAAAAAAATCAAAAGAAGAATAATATCATGTTACATATGAAAACGATATAAATTCCAAATTTCAGTGTCTATAAATATTTATTAGAACACAGCCATGCACATCATTTGCATGCTATCTGTGTCTGCTTTCTTCATACAATGGAAGAGTTGAATGACTGAAACCTTATGAGTTGCAAAGCCTAAAATATTTACTATTTGTTCCTTTTGGAAAAAGTTTGCTGGCTATAGAATGTAGTGTAATTGTCATCTGTGGTATTGTTCTTGGCTATTGGTGTCTCAGTTAAAATTGAGACAGTAAAAATCCCATTTTTGACATACCGTTACTCTACATATAAAAAATGTCAAAATATTATTCCTCTCTTAACTCTATGATTCTTGAATCATTGTGGAATTTTTAACATGGCTTGTCAGCTTGCTATTATCCATCTAGGAAGAGATTTTTTAAAAATCCAGACAATACACTGTTCTTTATCATCAGGGATATTTTGGGCTGAAAATGGAGTATGTCAGACTTCTAGGATTATTCATAACATTTGATTTCTAACAGTTCAAGGTTTATGATAAGGCGTAAGTTACTATGTGTCTCAAAATGTTGGTGCTATGTTGGCTGTACCTGGTGAATCCACTTGCTTGGTTTCAGTTGTTTTGTTTCCTCTTTAAGGTTACAAAAAGTAGAAATTTATGACCAAAGTTTGAGCACTTAGATTTAAGTCTGAGAACTATCTAAAAAAAAAAGAAAGAGAAAAAGAAATCATAAAATGACAACAGATAAGAAGAAAATGTTAATTTGGAAAGTCATGAGTAAAAAATAGGTAGAAATTACCAGCAGCCTTATTACCATGGCATTCCTCAAAATAATTTACACGATTATAAAATTTGAAGTTTGGCATAACTGGCTAAATGCCATATGAAAACTCATTGTGATTTATGTAAAAGACAGAAATATAAATTTGCTTTTATCCCCACTGGACTACTAGATAGTTTCAGAGTGTATCCTTCATTTTGCATTCTTTGTGTTTGCTCACAATGTATTTTTGGCCCAGAGGCATATTAGCCACTCTTGTTTTGCTTGTTGAAATCCCACCTTATCTTCAAAACTCCAATTTTACCTCTGCTGTGGCATTAATTGCATTTTTTCTCCCATAGATACTTTATTATTGTGTCTATTGCATGAAAGTCCCATTTTGACATATTATATAGTTATTTGCATTTGTATTTCTTTACCTTGCATTGAGGGTAGGAACTATATCTTGAATGTTTTGTATTCACTACAATGATGGTACTTGGTAGCTTTCACAAATATAAAGTTATTTAAGTTTAATAAATTTTAAGTCAGAAAAGTGACTGTTCATATATCTTTTTCTATATAAAGTTATGATGCTTTATTTAAATTTATTTCCAGAAAAGTCAATTTTACAAAGTGTAACTAGATTTTAAATTGTATATTTATTGTGCTATGAAAGCTTTACTATTCTCAGTCATTATTTATTTACTTTTTTAATTTTGGAAGATATAATCTGAGAATCTTGAATGTTGAAGAGTTTTTAAGACAAAAAAGTATCCTGCATGCGCAAGTTGAACTGAGTCAGAAACTTCAGAAAGTCCAGAAGGAGAAGGTCATTCATATATTAGTAGCTCAACATTCAGAGTGCTATCAGATGATATGGTTTCTCTAAACAATATTCTTATGACCTACTTTAAACGGATGTTGAATTGTTGATGGGTTTGACCAATTAAGCTTTGCTTAGGCATGCAGATGTTAATCGAGTCCCATTCGGTGAACGATTATAATTCAACTCTAACTCGATTTTGTCATCTTTATTCCAAAACACAGCTCTGTTAAATTGGCACCATACTGCAGTTACTGGTTCTGCAAAAATTAAGAGGTGTTTTTTGACAAATCATCATGACATTTTCAGACTATGCCTTTAAGGAATATATTGTTGACTAGTTTAATGCTAGTTGAATGAGTAAAGTGACAACATGAGAGAAATATTAATAATAGCATTATAGAAGTTCACAATGTTTGCATTGTGAACTATAATGTTACTATCTATTCACAGCAAGTTACCTACATTTCTGTACTATAGGCATTTTACAAACTGAATAAGAAAAAAGCAAAAAAGGTAGGAAGTATTATTACCTTCTTTAATTTGCTTTACATTGAATATGAGAATTACGTAGACATTTTGGAGCTTCTACATCTCATACTCAAGAATAGCCAAATGATGAATACAAATGCTCTCAAGGTATTAATAGTTGCTGGTTTTGAAATTTTGCTTTCAACACTGTTCTCTAGCCAAATCATTTAATTTTCCTACCTTAATTTTTTCACTTTCTAAATGTCATCACTGTGACTGTTTTATGAGGGTAAGTGAAAGTTCATCAATTTTTTTTCAAACTACATTTGAATTTTAAAATGAAAAGTATCAAGTATGTATTACATAGGGCATTGCTTTATGTAGTGGCAACATAGTGTATTACGGAATATATGTGTCTATTTCAAACAGTAAATCAAATTGCTATTTATATAGCACCATCCCCTGGAATGACATGCTTGTAGAATGTTTGTGCTTTACTCAGCATCCAGGCCTATTCACATGATTTGGGGCAGCCTGGAAGACCTAATACCCATACTTCTATGTATTAGTTTATGTGTAGAAATTGCTTTGCCAAAGCAATGGATTTTGGAAATGGATCCTGCAATGGGGAGGCATCTGTGTGAAAATTACAATTTCTTTATCAAGATGCAAAAATCTAAGGTAGGAGGTATAAAGTGGCTAGATAATAATGTAAATTTTTCTGTGGATTACTTGAGCTATTTTTTTTTTCAAATTCCATTTTTGTCCCTCAATCGTTCCCCATTTCAGATGTTATATATGAACAACATTCGGTTTTAGAAAAGCTGATCACTGTATAACCACAGAACAAAGGTATCAAATTTTTGGCTTCAGTGTTCTATATCCGTGGTCCAGATTTAAGATAGAATGACTGGAGACTGTACAATCATGCAGAACCATCTTCTTCCTCAGAAGAGAGGAAGACTAAATTCAGGAGTGTGAAGAGAGTTGGAAAGGAACAGGAAAGTAAGATGTGGAAAAAGGTCTTTGGGAAGGAGATGCCAGAAAAAGCTAAGAGGTCTTTTCTTTCCCACAGTTGCCAAGGAGATTTCTTTCTCTAGGCATGACACTCTATAAGCACACTCAAAATTGAGATGCTACTACATTGGGAAGAGAAAGAGAAGGGAAATGAAACCTAAACAAACTCTGTTTACTGTGGATGGTTTGAGTTCAGCCTAAAAGACAATATTTTACACTTCTAGGTAGAATGAGGCTTTCAGCTAGAAAGTAAGTTCAACTTTAAAAAAAAATGTAGAAAGTTATATTTCTTGTACCCTTTATTGGGCTTCATTTGCTAGTAAGATTTGACTATCAGGATCAGTGTAAGGATAGACTGCAAGGCTAGTCCTCATTGTTTTCTTGCCTTGCTTGTGACATCCTGCCACTGGCTCCTTTAGTTGTCATTTTGAACTGACTACACCTCCCACTGCAGCCATGACATCTTGCTAGCCTTTACCCTGTGCAGTTTCTATCTTCATATGCTTTTTTTTTTTTTTTGTAAGCAAAAATTTGTTTACCTTTCTCATATATAATTCCCTTAAGGCATTATGAAATTATCTTATGAACTCTTCAGATTCAACTTTTGTTTTTATGCTTTGACATACATGAGGAATAATATACTCTTTTCTGTAACAATAGCTCACTAAGCTATGATTCTTAATTTGGGTTCAAGGATAGGTATATCAAAATTTATGGTGTATGTGTAGAATGTAATTTTTGGGGAAAAAAATCTTCACACTGATTTTGATATAGCACACCACTACTGGTGACCTGTAGTACACACCACAAATCCTTAGCAAGTTATTTCTTACTAGGGTGTAAATGATGAATAATTATATTCTATGGAGAAATTTCTTGAGCATTTGCATTTTAATAATAGGGAATCCTTTAAAATGCTGTGCAATTTGTAGGGAAAAAATGTTTGTGATTATATAAAAATAAAAGACCTCTATTCAATAAGGGAAAACATAAATAGACTAATGGAAACCATAGATAGACTAATAGACTAATGACCAATTAAAAACTTTGTAATATCTAAAACAGATAAGATCCATTGCAGTATAACGATTTTAAAATATTGTGTCCTTATTTAATACTTAAGTTATATAAACTCAGACAATATATCATTATGCATTAAAAATAGATGAATAATATATACATATGCAAGTATGTATACTATATACAAATATATAGTACATATATATTTTATATACACACTATATTATATAGCATATATACACTATATGAATATAAATATGTTGTATGTATATCAAGGGTCATTGCTTGCTATTTATTCTTTGACCACTCCATTTTTACTTGCAGTGAGGTTTCTGCTTTTGACTAATGTTATTAGTAAGAATTGGTTGTTTTCCTTAGATTTTTGAAAATCCACAAGAGGTTTTTTTCTCAGATAGGTGACTGTATATTGGCTAAATAGAGAATGCTTAAGTTTTGGCCCCCTTTTTATGACCTTTAAGTGTATTTATACTCTCTTCTAGCTTCATGGGCTTCAAAAATAGTCTAATACCAAGTCTTACACAAAGTCAAAATCAGCCTTTCAATATTATTTTGTTATGTTGGAGGCCAGGGACTGGCAATATTAAGTCATATTAATAGAACACCAACCTCAAATACCCACTGGGCAGCCACCGATCTCCTAATGCCCAGTTCTTCCCAGTGCTCATGACTTTAGGGTTTTATACCAGGAGCTCAAAGCCTGGTCTCAGGTTGACCTTCACAGAACCAAGGCATCTCTTATGACCCAATAGCTCTTAGACTTCAGGCAAAGAAGATAGATTGGAATTATTGTGGAGAGAAATGGAACTGCATAGAAATGTCATTTTCCTAGATTCCCCTGATCTATTTATTTACTAATGGCTTAGAATTTTAAAGAATCCAAGTTGTTTTACCTACAGTTAGTCATTGCAAACTCATATATAGACTTAATTCTAGTACCTTTGAATTAGTCACTTCCATATTCAATCAGTTAATCAATAAATGGAATCTGATCTAGAACCACACTATTTCATTTAAATCTACATCTGGTTTTAACTTGGCAATGGCCATATAGCTATAGCTACTTAGTTTCACCTAAGTAAGTCTCAAGTGGCCACTTCTTAAAATAGGAAAAAATAATGCATGGAGGGTAAAAAGAAATTGAAGAGCAGCCATAAAAGGCCCTTAGAAGTAGTTTCACTCTGAGTGGGCATGACACTAATGCAGATAATAAATTCTCTTTAGGTGCCAGAGAAGGATTGTCTTCCACTTATCAGGTGTTTCAGAACTGGTGGTCTCTAGGCACACTGGAGGGCACACCAAACTCTGCTATTATATTTTCACCAGTATAAACAGGGTAGAGCTGCCCACATATCTGTGGGCAGATGTGTAGAAATGCCTACATATTTGTTAACACTAATATTATTATTAGTTTATAATGCAAACACAGGCATAAATTAATTACTTTTCATTCTCAGTCTTATCAGATTGAGATATAGAATTATGTATGGACGTTTTCTCTAAGGGAAATGATTTGGAGAAACAAAGTCAGTAATATGATTTTGTGGAAAAGATTTTTCTGTAAAAAATTCTTTTAAAATGCTAACTATCAGAGAAGTGGGGGGTATGTGAGGAAGGAAATTCCTCACACTCATGGGATACTAAAATACTAAATTATATTACCTCTCACTTTAGCACTGGTGAGGACTGCTTTGTTTAGTGTATTAACTCCAGATGCTGTGAAATGCCCAATTCATTTAGGAGAGCTCAGATTTCTGCAAAATGGCTCATGGTTCCACTCTGTGTGTAATACACATGTTCTAGCACCGCAGCTGATGGCTACAGCATGTGTATCTGAAACACTACTTCCATTTTATTCCCAGGTTAGCACAACTCAAGCTACTGGGGTCTAATGTGTACAAAATATCAGTGATGGAAAATTAGAGGTAAAACACTGATCTATTTAAACCACACCCCCAGAAATGCATTGAATATTTTCAATAATGAATAATTCTATTTATTCTCTCATTTCTAGAAAGGTCAATAATATTTGTAGGGTAGCATGGTATAGTGGTTATATTAACACATAGTAGTAACTGCTAACTTATGTAGCTCTTATATGCTTTACACTATTCAAAATTTTTAACATGTCTTAACTCATTTAATCCTCCCAATGTCTTAACTCATTTAATCCTCCTATGACGTAAGTATTGTTAATATTTGTCACTTGTCTAGGATTACATAACAGGTGGCAGAACTGGAACTTAAGCCCAGCAACCTGGTTCCAGAATCAGTGCTCTTCATCGTCTCAATGGCTTCGAAGCCTTCCTTAATCAATCTGTGCCTTATTTCCCTCAATTCTAAAATAAGAATAGATCAATTAAGGTTGGTAAAGCACGTAGCACCTGGCATTCAAGAAATGTTATTCAAGAAATGTTATTGTAATAACAACAGTGATTATTAGTATATATTAATAGGTCTTATTTCATGTGTCTTGCAATCCAGAAGATGACAAATAGTAAATAAAAAGTATAGGAGTGATGTGTCCTGCCAAGGAGAAGTATAAAGTACCTTGGGAAAATACGGTGAGGATGTAATGTAATCTTTAAGTCAGAGAACGTTTCTCCACGGAAATGACACTTAAGCTGTGTTCTGAAAAACAAACAGAAATTAGCAGCCTAGAGCACTAGGAAGAAGATTAGTATATAAAAATGCTGTAGACTTAGTCCAGGCCTGGAAGATCCAGGGCTTTCTAGCCCAGGTTAATGATTTTGGGGTTTAATCCCAAGAGAAACTGGAGGTATTTAAAGGATTTAAGCAGAACAGTGAGATAATCAGATTTGGATTTTATGATCACTCTCAGGGCTGGGTAAAGAATGGCTTAGAAGGAGACAAGATTGGATATGTAGAGATCGATTAGGAGGCTGTCAGCAGCCCCATAAGAGATAATGGTGTCTTAAATAGAGTGGTGGCACGAGGGAAGGAGATTCTTCTTGATGGATTCAAATTATTTAGGACTAGAAAAGATAATGAAAAGTCAAACTGCATTCTTGTGTCTAGTCTTTTTTATTTGTTTTTTTTCTTTTTCCTACTTGCTACTAAAACTAGCTATTAATACTCAGCTCTATTTATCTTTAGGTTATACCTGCCACTATAGCTTTTATCTTAATATCCCTGCTGTCTACTCCTGTATTCTAATTTCTAAACTCAGCTTTAACCACCTGCCTACATTGCCAATGGCTTTCCCACTTCTTACTCTCACCTTTTCACTCTTCAAGGAGATTCTAGAACTATCTTGAGCAAATCTTCCTCTACATTAAAATTTTTGCGTGAACACACATTCTGCTTTATAATATTAAAAAATGACCTTTTCAGTGAAAGAACATCTGTCTTAGTCTTTCCACTGGAGGAAATTAATCTCTTTTTATTCCCTGAGTGAATAAGTAGAGAAGGTTATTCTACTCATTTCTACCAGAAACCAATTTTATGGCCAAGACTGGAAAGTTAGGTTTAGGTCATATTTGGGAGAGCCTTGGTAACCAGACTGATAACTTTACTCTTCTTTAACTTAAAGGTAAGAATCGTTTTACATCAAGAGTACATGATTGGGCTACACTTCAGGAAGACCAACCTGTAGTGTTAGGTAACACAATTTGGAGTACAAAATAGATTCAAAATAGACACTACAGAGAACTAGTGTGCTGAATAGAAAAACCATGAAGTCAAGGTTACACAAATTTGTATTCGAATCTTGTGTCAATAATTTCTTTAAGATATTTGAGTGTCTATTAGCTGTGATAATAAGAGGTAAATTTGGACAGTTAGAGCCTGAATGTTTGTGTCCTCCTAAAATTCATATGTTGAAATGTAAGCCCCAATGTGAGGGGATTTGGAGTTGAGGTCTTTGGAAGGTAATTAAGTCATGAGGATGAAGTCCTCCTGAATGGGATTAGCACCTTTATAAAAGGGGTCCCATAGGGATCCCTTGCTCCTTTCATCTTGTGAGCGTACAGTGAGAAGAGGGCTATATATGAGGAAGTGGGCCGTCACCAAATAGCAAGTTTGCTGGAACCTTGAACTTGGGCTTCCCAGACTTTAGAACTATAACAAATAAGATTTTTGTTTGTTTGTTTGTTTGTTTATAGCCATTAAGTCTGTGATATTAGCAGCCCAAAAAGACTAAGATAGTACTCACACTAAGATGATAGTCAAGGGCCAAATTATTTTGGACCTTCCTGCCCATAATATGAAGTCTAGGCTTTATTATAAGTGAAATAGGATGATATTTGAAGGCTTTAACAGGAAAAAAAAGGCCAATAGCATTATTTATGCTTTTATAATGATAACTGCAACACTTACAGTTAAAGATGGGGGACAGGTAGAAACTGAGACTATGCAAACTGTAGAAAAATTTAAGAAATCATTAATATCTTCAAGTAGACAATAGAAGGTACTACACCAATAATCAAAGAATATAACCACATAAAATGAATAAAACAGATCTTGTAATATTAAAATATGACACTAGAATAGCATGCCAACTAAAATGATTGGATGACCAAGTTGAGGTTATCTCCCAAAGGACAGAGCAAAAAGATAGAGAGATTTAAAAATAGCAAATAAAAGACAAACTCAGAGGGCTACATTAGCAGAACCACCCTCCAAGCAATAGGGATTCTAGAAAGAGAAAATGGAGGTGTAAGAATTGTCAAAGAAATAAATTTCTCAGAACTGAATATTGAATTGGCAGACTCAAAGGATTAACCAAGTGACCAGCACTATAGATTGAAATGATCTATGTCAAGACATATTATTCTAAAATTTTAGAACATTTTAGAAAAATCTTCCAGAATTAACAAAGACATTTCATGAAAATTATCAGAATCACAATGATTTCAGACTTTTAACAGCAATGCTGGAAGCTAGAAGACAGTAAAGCAATGCCTTACAAATTCTGAGTGAAAATTCTTTCCAATCTAGAATCTTGAAAATTGTACTCTGTTAAATTGTCAATTACGAGTAAGGACAGATAAAGACATTTTCAGATATTCACAATGTAAAAAGAATTTCACCTCTCATTTACTCAGAAAGCTATTAGACCCCACAAAAATGAGGAATAAATGAGGAAAGGGGAATATGGGGTCGATAAAACAGAGCACAGATATTAAAGAGAAGCAAAGAGAACCTTCAGGATGAGGTGAAGGAGGATGCCAGAATGATGTCTGTGTATCAGCTTTAAACTAGTCCAGAGAGAATAGTTGAGAAGACTTCAAAAGAAATTTTTTCAAGAAGGTGAAATTGAGAGACTCTGCAGTGTTTTTAGATATATCTAAAGGAGAATCGCTTAGGTGGGAGAGAGTGGAGGTTAAATTTATTATAAGTATCTAGAATATTTATTCCCCTTAATACAACATACATGGCTCAGATATAAGTAGCATTTATACAGTCAAAATTATATAAATATTATATACTTATATAACCAAAGTTATAATAAAAGTATGTTGGAAGGATGAAAGTTTAGGCAGTGAGTGTGTGTTTTTCGAAAGGCCAATAGTAAAAGGGCCAAATCAACTTCCATAGGTGAAAGTGAACAGATAATGCCTCAGAATGAAACATCAAGAATGTGTATGTTATATAAATGTATCATGATTTATACACACACACACACACACATATCAAGGTAAATACCAAATGAATTCAATGAAAGTAATTATTAATAATTCTAAGTGGCATGATATGGCTATGAACTAGGGGGACTTCTTTTGTAAAACAACTGGTAAGATTAAACTTTATTTTTTAAACTATACATATAACTGATAAAAATTACAAGTGAGTTTTTCAAACTATTACTCTTCTAATTTTGTTAAGAGTGGGATTGTTGGCAGAGAGAGTAAGTGTGGAAGACAGGAGGGGATGGCAGCCATTAGCGGGATAATAATGCCATTAATCCTAATGACATCAGGGCATTACGGGAGTAGTTGTTGGAAAGTTTCCCATTGTGCCTGATTTCCAGATTGTTAGGATGGATGATGGAAATCTGGGCTAAAGTGGTATCAATGAGACGACTAGAAATGCTTCTGTTTGGAATCTATCCTGGAGGCAATGCCAATAAAAATTGCAGATGAGGGAAATGGAAGAAAAAGAAAAATAACCAATGACTAGTTTGGGTGTTTGATCAACCAGGTAGATCATAGTCCTAATACTGAGATGAAAATAGTGGAAAAAGAAGAAGTGGTTTCAGGAGAAAAATCAAAGATTTTGTTTTAGATGGGAGTTGGAGTTGACTACCAGACATCAAGTAGAGAGGGTAAATAGGAATTCAAGAGCTACTTATCTACCTGGCTTTCTTCCCTGTGGAACCCTGAGTAGCAGGACTCACTCATTTTCATCTCTCTTGAGTCTATGCAGTTAGGGTAGGGTAGCAGCATTAGATTGGAAGTTCCTTATTCTCTGTAATTCACTAACTCACTAGTGATAATGGAGTCTTGTTGCTTCAGTCTTTTTTTGCTCCCAGTAAAACACATAATAATTTTTGTCACCTAAATTCCCTGAAGGAATATTGTGAGCATCAATGAGATCTCTGTAAAGCAAATTGAGCTTTTGAGGGAAAAGCTGTTTTATAAATTATGAAGTATTAGAGCATTGACAGGAGTGAGGTCTTGGCTAGAAATATACTGTGCCTGTCCAATCAAAAGAAAAATGCAAGCATGAGGTAAAAAGGTAGACCTGTCTTAAAGTTATGAAGGTTGATTCTTTTCTTCTTTGTCTTGTTCTCTCTCTCCCATTGTCCTTATCCATGGGTAGTGTTCTCAGATAATATGTTAATCCTAATGGTATGAGGTGGGAGGGAAAGATTTAATTTACAAAGTGATTTGAATGAAGAGAGTATAATATAATAGAGTTACTAAAGGTACAGAGCTAAAAAATGAAAAAGGAAAGGAAAGCATAAAAATTTGATGAGGGCTGCCATTTGCTGCTTTTTTCTCTTCTGCTCTGCTTAACTCCCTATCTGCCTCTCTCTGTTTTAGTCTCTCTGCTCTGCTCCATTTCTGTGTGCTCTTTTTTCCATGTATTTTCACTCATTCCAGCAATATGCAATCAGATTAAAAAGTTTGTCAGTCAGGTCAAAGTGTCTACATTTTCCTGATGTTTTATATTCTGTAAATATTCCCCTTAATAGGAAAACTCAAGGGCATTGCATGATTTCAATTTACATAAGAAATTTTAGAATCTTACAATA
Organism: Microcebus murinus; assembly: GCF_040939455.1. Taxonomy (NCBI): domain Eukaryota; kingdom Metazoa; phylum Chordata; class Mammalia; order Primates; family Cheirogaleidae; genus Microcebus; species Microcebus murinus. The sequence continues at coordinate 89,496,245 of NC_134114.1, read as the reverse complement.
TGATATTGAGAAAGCAGTAGATTAAGAACATGCTGTTCTAAGTTACCTAATTTATATAGAAGTTTCTTTTTATTCATTTGCTAGTAAAAAGCTAAAAATGAGAGTGTAATCTTACAATTTCATAGGTGTCAAAAAAAAAAAAAGGAAAATGTTTTCAACATATACCCTAAAGTAACCCCTGCCCTGCTGTTTACTAGATGTGGCAAGTTATATAAGCTCTCTAAATACATTTTCTCATTTATACAAGGCCAACAAGCAGAACCTACGCATAAGCTTATTCTAAAGAGTATATAAGAAAATTATTAATGTGCTAAGTACAGTGTTTGCTGCTTACAGCTTATGTTGTTATTGTTATTATTACTTGTTCTACTTATATTTTTTGCTTATATATTCATTTAATATTTATTTAAGATTTAAGAGCAAGCCACACTAGGCAGTATACGTGTGTATGGGAGAAAATATGAGCTATTTACACCTATACATATAGAATGAGGTTGGTCAAGAGGGAAGCAAATCAGTTAGCCTAGGGTGAAGAATTTTCTCTTATCCCCTGAGACCAAAATTAGATAAAGATTAAAAAGAAAAACAAACATTCAAACAAAAAACCCCACAAAATACTAGAAAGCAATATTCCTCATGAAAATAGGTACAAACCTTTTTAATGATAATTTACTATTTAGTTTATTAGTATATTGTAGTTTCCAAAAAAAAGATTATATATTATTACCAAATGACATTTGTCACAAGGTGTAAGGTTGATTTAATGTTTAAAAATCAATGTATTTCTCATTATTAAGACTAAAAAAGAGGAAAACCATGTATAATCATCTCAATATTTGCAGAAAATGCATTTGGCAAAGTTTTTTATACACATGGTAAAAAAATATGAGCCATTTGAATGAGATGGATTTTATTCAACCCAATGACTACAAAATAAAATCTAACATCATATTTAATAATGAAAGATTAAATGCTCTTTCCCTAATATTGAGAAAAAGGCAAGGATATCTGTGGTCACTATTTCTATTTAGCATTGTTCTGGAAGTACTAGTTAATGCAATCATGCAGGAAGAGGAAATAAAATGCATAGACTGGAAAAGAAGAAAATAAACTGATTATTCACAGATAATATAATCAATTATGTAGAAAATCCTAAGGAATTGGTAAAAATGTTATAAGAATTAATAAGTGATTTAATGAGGTCTCAAGATATAGGTCAACATATAAAAATTGTTTCTGTGTTCTAAAAATAAATAATCAGAAATTAAAATGTAAAATACCATTTATATAATAGCACAAATATATGAAATAGGGTTAATTTTGGCAAAAACTATACTAGCCTTGCATACTAAAATCTGCAAAACTTGGCTGAGAGAATTTAAACAACCAATTGGTTTTCAACAAAGAAAAAGATGCCAAAAACATTCAATGGGAAAAGATGGTCTCTTCAACCAGTGGTACTGAAACAATTGGATATCCGCATGTGAAAAGATATTCCTTGACCATTACTTTACACCACAGACAAAGATCAATTTGAAATGGAATGTATACCTAATTATAAGAGTAAAGTTAGAAACCTAAAAACAACAGAGGAAATCATAGGACCTAGGATAGGCAAAGATTTCTTAGATTTAAAGCTAAAAGCATGAGCTAGGAAAGAAAAAATAAATATTGGAATTCATCAAAATTAAAAATATTTGCTTTCCAAAAGATATCATTTAGAAAATGAAAGGGAAGTTACAGACTGGGAGAAAATATTGACAAAACACATATTCAACAAAGGACTTGTATTTAGATACATCAGAACTTTTATAACTAATTAATAGCAAGATAACAACAACCCAATGAGAAAGGCAAAATATTTTGACAGATACTTTCAACAAAAAAGATACATAGCAGATAAAACCATCCTCATTTACCCATCTAATCTTTGACAAAGCAGAAAAAATATACGCTGAGGAAAAGAATCCTTATTCAATAAATGGTGTTGGGAAAACTGGATAGCCACATGTAGAAGACTGAAACAGGATCCCCACCTGTCACCTCTCACAAAAATCTACTCATGGTAGATAACAGACTTACATATAAGTCATGAAATTATAAGAATTCTAAAAGAAAATGTTGGAAAAACTCTTATAAATATATTGGCCTAGGCAAAGAATTTATGAAGAAGACCCCAAAAGCAATCACAGCAACAACAAAAATAAATAAATGGAAACTGATCAAATTAAAAAGCCTCTGCACAGCCAACGAAACTATCATGAGAGCAAACAGGCAACCTACAGAATGGGAGAAAGTATTTGCATGCTGTACATCCAATAAAGGGCTGATAACTAGAATCTATATAAAACTCAGAAAAATCCGCAAGAAAAAATCAAACAACCCCATTAAAAAGTAGGCAAAGGACATGAACAGAAACTTTTCAAAAGAAGATATACTAACGGCCAACAAACATGAAAACTGCTCAACATCTCTAATCAGCAGGGAAATGCAAATCCAAACCATAGTGAGATATCACTTAATTCCAGTGATAAATGACTTTTATCAAAAAGTCCCCAAACAACAAATGTTGATGTGGATGCAGAAAGTTAGGAACACTCATACACTGCTGGTGGGACTGCAAACTAAAAATCCTTTGTGGAAAGTAATATAGAGATACCTCAAAGAGCTACAAGTAGAACTACCATTTGACCCAGCAATCCCACTACTGGGCATCTACCCAAAGGAAAAAAAGACATTCCATAATAAAGATATCTGCACTTGAATGTTTATAGCAGCACAATTCACAATTGCAAAGATGTGGAAACAACCCAAGTGCCCATCAATACATGAGTGGATTAATAAAATGTGGTATATGTCTGCTATGGAGTACTACTCAATCAGAAAAAACAATGGTGATCTAGCCCCTCTTGTATTATCCTGGATAGAGCTGGAGCCCATTCTACTAAGTGAAATATCAGAAAAAATGGAAAAACAAGCACCACATGTAGCAGCAAAGGTGCTCTCTAGAAGATGATATGATAATGCTGGACCCTAAATTATTCTTGCAAATAGTTTCAAATATAATGTGCAGTATGTAGTCTAATGGGCACAAAAGCAAACAAGCTACATCATTAAGCAATATTTAGATAGCAAGAAAATATTAAACACTAAAATGAGTGAGTGGTTAGCTTTAAAGAAGAGGATGGGCTATGGAATGATAGGGGAAGAAGATGCAGGGATTGATAATACTCGATATAAATTCACAGGTGGCGATTATATTTTTATGTTTCATAAGTTAACATATATGCTACATATAATGTTATACATGTATTTTAAAAAGGTAAAAAATAATCTTAAAATCTGTACCTCCATAATATGCCAAAATAAAAAAAAAAGGTAAAAAATATATTGAAAAAGTAAAATTCAAGGACAATCATTAATAATGATCGGTGATATATTATTACTTATTCATATCACAGGCAAATAATTATATTCTAAATTAATCAGTTACTTTACAATAAGAAAAAACAACAAAAACAACAGCAAATAGCAAATGATTAGGTAAATAAGTTCAATAAAAATGTTAAAAATAAGTAAACATTAGTGTTCAGGCATATGCAAATTAAAGTCAGGAGATAGATATAATTTCAAACCCATTAGGTTTGCAAACATTTAAAAGTGTGATAACACCAAGATCTGGTGACTCTGTCGGGGGATTGGAATTATCTCACACTGCTAGCAGAGCTATGAACAGGGGCAGCCATCTTAGAAATTTGGCAATATTAAAGTAAAAAAATGTAAATTTATTTTATGAGTAGCAATCCTCGATCTGAATGTATACCTTAGAGGAACTTATATTAAGTATGTTTATTCCAACATCAGCAACATACCAATAAATACATTGTGGAGTATTTATGTAATGGAATGCTGTAAGTGTTAAAATAAATGAATGAAATTTATGTATTGATAATGATAGATCTCAAAAATAATGTTGAGTTTAAAAATAAGTTATAAAATTATATAAACAATATAAAACATTTATGAAAAGGTTTAAAAAGAATGCTGACATAATATATATTTTATGTATCTATACATATTAAATGTGCACAAACTTACAAAGATTTTATCTGTAATGTTTAATTCATCTAAAAATATCTGAAGGAAATACAAGGAATACTCAACATTTGTTAGCCTGCTTGTGATGCATGCCTCTTTTTAAAATCTCTTCATTGTTTCTAGACTTTTAAAATGTTATATATATGTTTAAGAGGCTCTTGGGAAAATTGATAAAATCTTTAAACACTTGTTGCAAAAGCACTCCTCTTTATGTGTCTGCTATAAAAGTCAAATATTATGTGAAAGATATTTATCATACATACATTCATACAATTTTACTGGAAAAATGTATGTAAGTAAAAACAATAGACCAAAAATATTCTTTGTTTTTCTTTTGAATTAGTATATAATTTCAATTATAACCTAAAATGTGTTCAATAATAATAAAATATAATTAGTTTAATATATCTTTGTTTTTTTAGATAAAATCCCAAGCAAATTTATGCTATTTTTAAGTTTAATAAAATTATTTTTGAGATAAGCAAACTTCCACATCTGATTTGCTGAAATGCATATATTTCACTCTTTCCAAAAAGAGACTGCATAACATATATTCAAGTGACAAATAACCAAAGGGAAAACTTTAAATAAGTTTATAAAAGCAAACATGATTTTTTAAATATATTTTAAGAAAAACATGCTGAAATTAAGGTTATTAATAAGTAGTTTTAAAAAGATAGTTTGGCTATTGCAAATGCAAAGATCAGACTTATTTATACAAATCTAATCTGATGATTTGGAAATAGAGCTGCCATCTGGGCACAAACTACCCACCTAAATTCAATAAAAAAACTCAGATTTTATTTGGAGCAGTAATATGTCCAGCAAGATTATATTTTTTAGCCTCAGTTGTCCTAAGGGGTGTCTAATGAAATATAAATGAAAGTCTTTGGGTTGGGTTACTAGAATATCTCTGACTTGGCTGGGAGAATTCTTGTGCTCCTTACCTTCCTCTTTTGCCTTCCTAATAAATGGATGTGGTGGCTGGAAATCCAGCAGCCATCCTATAATTTTGAGAGCAGAAGACAACACATCCTTAAGATGGTGGAAAGGAAGATAGCAGAAGCTTGGTTTCCTAATGACTTTGTACAGCTGACACACCAAGACTGCAATACATAACCTTCTATTTTACATTAAAAAATAAACCACTAAAAATTTTGAAATACCATAGTCAGGACTCTGTTACTAATAGCTACATGCAAGTGTTAATTAACACACGGCCTGAAATATGTATACATAATTAATTAAGATATAACCCTCAAATGGCTGCATATTCATTTGTGGGAAAGCTCAGGAGAGAAGATAAGGAGTTTGGATTTGACGTGAAACTCAAAGTGTTCTAGGAGATAATCAGGTAATCATAAGAAAATATAAAATTGCTCTGGCAGCAATTTTGATGTGATGAGAATTAAGAAAGAAGTCAAATAAGCTGGTAAAGGCCATTGAAGCTATGAAAGTTAAAGTTTTCAAAGGATAAAGACATTGTTGCTCTAAAAATCCAATTTAGGAACATTTTAAGGGAATATAGGGGAAAAGCAAAAAGTTAAACATAAAGTAGAGAAGAGAAATGTCAACGATAAGCATAAAAGTGGTTTTTGAAACACAGTTTAGATAACATAGGAAAAGCAATTTTCAACTGCTGAAATTTGCAAGCAGAATTTTTGAAGGATGTCAACTTTTACTTATGTTTGGTGAGAAAATAATTTACTTTAGAAATATGATCACAAATCATTATGAAAGCAAACTGTTCTATACCTGTAAAGAATAAGGATGATCATATGATGATCCTACTAATGAGATAATTGAGGGAAAATAATGATTTCCCACAGCTAGGTAGTATAGAGGCTAGAAATAGAATTAATTTCTAATAACCATATGACATAGAAGTTATAAGATATATTTTCTGGAATATATAATATATTAAATATAATTGGTTCTGAAAAACACAGGTTTATGTTTAATTATAAATTCTTCATTTTATCTAACTGACCTAATTTTCTAGTATTATAATAATAATTATCTAATTAATAGAGAACTTAGTATATTTGAATCAAATGAAAATTTTAGTTGTTAAAAATCCAAGAGTGTAGATTAAATATAATAAGAAAATATTGAGAAACAGAAAGTCTTAGCTTTATAATGGTCAAGTTTTCTGATGCCACTAAGGATAGAATACCCAGATATTTATTCAAAATTTCCTGTCAATAATTTCTCAAATAATAAAATAAAAGCAACAAAAATATTTCTAAAAGTTATTCAAATATATTTTACATATATTAAACATAGCATGGGAGACAAGTTACTTTTTGTCAGAAACCAACCAAGTAATGAGTAACTTTGGATTAAGTTTGCACTTAATCCAAAAAAAAACACCCAAATTTATAACTAGTCAAAATGAGTGTCTCTGGTATTAATCTTCACTCTAGTTTTATCTTAGGAAACTTATAAAATGCACAGAAACAAACAAAAGATGTCTGTTTAATTCTGGTAGAAATTGTAGCATCTAATCAGAAGATTCCAAACTGTCAAACCTTATTCTAAGATCTTTGGAGGGGTATTTAATATGTCCAGTTGCTATTTCCTGTTGATATTTGTGTTAATTTTACACTATTTCAAAACAGGTTGTTCTTTCTTTTTTGTGTTCTCTAACATAATTTATGTAATATGGAGATTTTCTATTTCTTGAAAGTTTGCCTCTACCACTGCAAGGCAATTAGGGATCAAATATATTTGGAGGCAATGCCCTGAAAAAATTACATATTTTTCTATATTCACTGAGTTATCAATATTTTGTTATCAACTCATGCTGGGTAACAGACTTGAACCTTAGGTGTGAATGTAGTAGAATTCTAGAGGTAAATGTTGGAAATACTCTTCTAGACATTGGCCTAGGCAAAGAATTTATGAAGACCCCAAGGGCAATCACAACAGTAACAAAAATAAACAAATGGGACATGATCAAATTAAAAAGCTTCTGCACAGCCAAAGAAACTGTCAAGGGAGCAAACAGACAACCCACAGGATGGGAGAAAATTTTTGTAAGCTACACATATGATAAATGACTGATAACTAGAATCTATTTAGAACTCAGGAAAATCAGCAAGAAAAAATCAAACAACCCTATCAAAAATGGGCAAAGGACATGAACAGAAAATTCTCAAAAGAAGACAGAATAATGGCCAACAAATATATGAAAAAATGTTCACCATCTCTAATCATTAGGGAAATGCAAATAAAAACTGCAATGAGATATCACTTAACTCTAGTGAGAATGGCCTTTATCAAAAAGTCCCCAAACAACAAATGCTGGTGTGGATGTGGAGAGAGAGGAACACTCCTGCACTGCTGGTGGGACTGCAAACTAGTTCAACCTCTGTTGAAGGCAATATGGAGATACGTGTGGAAGGCAGGTGGAAGGCAATATGGAGATACCTCAAAGCGATACAAGTAGATCTACCATTGATCCAGCAATTCCACTACTGGGCATCTACCCAAAAGATCAAAAGTCTCTTTATGAAAAAGACACCTGCCATCGAATGTTTATAGCAGCACAATTCACAATTGCAAAGCTGTGTAAACAACCCAAGTGCCCATCAATTCATGAGTGGATTGATAAAATGTGGTATATGTATACCATGGAGTACTACTCAGCCCTAAAAAACAATGGTGGTGTAGCACCTCTTATATATTCCTGGATAGAGCTGGAACCCATTCTACTAAGTGAAATATCTCAAGAATGGAAAAACAAGCACCCCATGTACTCACCAAAAAATTGGTATTAACGGATCAACACCTAAGTGGACGTATAAGAGTAATATTTATCAAGTGTTGGGAGGGTGGGAGGGAGAAGAGGGGATGGGTATATACAACCACAAGGAGTAAGATGTGCAACGTTTGGGGGATGGACATGCTTGAAGCTCTTACTCGAGGGGGGAGAGGGGCTCATGGGCAATATATGTAACCTTAACACTTATAACCCCATAATATGCTAAAATATAAAAAAATAAAAAATATATAGATTCAATTTTAATAGTTTAACTTCTGAGACCATATGTTAAAGATATCTTCTATGCATCTGTTGATAAATCTTATTTTGGTTGGTCAGTATAAAAAATAATTCACTGACACAAATCCAGACAAACAAGTAATAAACAAAAATAAGGAAATAAGGAGAGTAGTTTCTTTGTTATAAAACTTGTGATGACCATTAAATCCACTTAAACATAGAACTAAGAAAATAATAGTAGAGATTATAGTCACAGACAAGAATATAAATATTGTAAATCTTTAACAAATAAAAATAGTGTAAGAAATAAAATAACAGAAATACAACCAAACAAATATTTATAATACATATGATTCATTTAAACTTGTCTACCAAATAATAAAATGTCACAAAGATTTACTTTGTGACATAAAAAACCCACTAAGACCACTCAAATATGAAATAATTTCTTAGAGTGTAAAAACATCCCCAAATAAATAAAGCTTTACCTGAATTTAAAAATATTAATAAAAGTGAGTTTAATTGTGAAGTTTGGAGGTTGTGGTGAGCTAGGATAATTGTGAGTCTAAAAGTACTAATGCTAATCAACTCATCTTTCACTCGGTTCATGTTCTCTACTTCACTAATTCAATGATGTTTAACTTTTTAAATCCTATGTTATGTTTTGTTTGCCTTTATTTTCTCCATTGTATTAAAAGTTCAAATACTACCTATTTAAGAACTATTTTATTTTTTTATTGCAAAATAAAATACAAAAAGAGAAAACCATATGACACACAAAAAGTGTGAATAGCTTTAAGAGATAATGTCAGGTTGTAATTACTGCCTAAATCAAGAAATAGAATGTTGCCAGCCACTACAGAAGTCTCTCCGTGTGACCTGGGCCAACCACAGCCCTTTCCTCTACCTAGAAGTAGCTATTATTCTGACTGTTATAGTGGTCACTTTTTTGCATTGTTTTATAGTTCTATCAATCAAATGCATCCATATACCATGGAGTTGAGTCTTTCCCATGTTTAAAACCTGCTATGTCTTGTAAAGCTCTTTTCATTTATTGGTTCCTGTTTCATTCATTTATTTTCATTTGAATGTATCTTTTAAAGAACAAAGCCCATTTTATCTGTAGAGATGGCCAGTCTGAATTTAGTTGATTGCATATTAATGGAGCAGTTCAATATGTTTCTTCTCCCTCTGTATTTTCTAAAAATGAACAGCTGGATCCAGGAGCATTTTCCAACTAAGATTTTAACCTGCACTCGAATGTTTATAGCAGCACAATTCACAATTGCAAAGCTATGGAAACAACCCAAGTGCACATCAATTCATGAGTGGATTAATAAAATGTGGTATATGTATACCATGAAATACTACTCAGCTTTAAGAAACAATGGTGATATAGCACCTCTTGCATATTCCTGGATACAGCTAGAACCCATTCTACTAAGTGAAGTATCTCAAGAATGGAAAAATTAGCACCACATGTACTCACCAGCAAATTGCTATTAACGGATCAACACCTAAGTGGACATATAGGAGTAACATTTATCGTGTGTCGGGAGGGTGAGAGGGGGGAGGAGGGGATGGGTGTATACAACCACAAGGAGTAAGATGTGCAACGTTTGGGGGATGGACATACTTGAAGCTCTTACTCGAGGGGGGAGGAGGGGATGGGCAATAATAAGTAACCTTAACACTGTACCCCCATAATACGCTAAAATAAAAAAAGGGTAATAAAAAAAATTTAAAAACACAGTTATTTCATCACTATTTCTTGAAAAGAGTATCTTTTCCTCATTGAATTACTTTGGCTCCTGTGTCAAAAACCAAGTAATAGTGTCTGTCTGGCTCCATTTTTATAGTGTCTCTTGCTTTCCTTTAACTACCTATCCCTACACCAACACCACATAGACTTGATCTCTGTACTTCTATTCCAAGTCTTGAAATTAGGTAATGTAAATACTCCAAAAAAAATAAAATGTTTAACCTTTTAGCAGAGCCCGAGGTGGTGTTCTGTTCTTTCAACGGGAGACACTTAATATCTAGCGGTCTTTCTTTTTGTTATGTCACAACTATTACATTCAATGTCTAGATCCACTAATTTAGGATTGCAAAATATATAATTATTTTCTCATCTATTAGTATGAATGCTTTAATCATGCAATTTTTCTCTATCGATTGGTTATCTGGTGGTGAATTCATATACGGCAAGATAAACATTTCCTTAACAACTTTCAAGATAATGAATTCTCTATCAATCTTCAAAGCTGACCAACTTGTTTAAAAATATTATTATTAATTCATGGATTTAAACATTTGATATTACCATTTCGAATCTCAAAATTTTCCATCATTTTGGTCAATTTTCCATCTGGTCATTTGTTAATTTGTCTCTTGAATCTTTTTGATATGACCTGGTGATCTTTGAGTGTGTCCCTGCTATCCATAACTGAAATGTTTCAGATCCATCTTGCACGTTTCCTATCCTAGTTCTGTAAGCTGCCATTTTTCCAAGAAATCCTATGTTTTACTCAGAAATTCTAATCCAAGAATGCAATCTGGATGCTGATGGTCATTGATGTTGAATTGCTCATTGTATCTAAATCTCTTCGTTTGATAAAGTTAGGATAAATCTGTCCATATATGTGTATCTTGTATCTATATCTATAATCTACATTTATCATTTATCTATCTTCTATGTACATCTACAACTATATTTATGTTATATATTTTATGAATTAATACTTCTCATTGATAATTCCAATCATGTTTAGGACTACAAGGTTTTTGTTTAAACTTATTTATATTATGTTTGTATCATCCTTTGTTCCCATTGAGATTCCTTGTTTTCAAGAGCACAAGGAATGATAGAATTAGAATATCCCATAATGACTCAATTTCTTTATCCCATAATACACATAAAACAGTCTTAAACCAACAACCAAATGATAATACTAATAATATTACTACATATAAAATCAAAATAACTGCTAGGCAGATCTCATTTTGTGGTAATTTTTTTCTCCAACCATTTTTTAACAGTTTTAATATATTATTTATATACCCTAAAATATACCTAATTCAGGTATATTATTAAATGTTTTTTAGTATATTTATAGAGTTATATAAGTTCCATGATCAGTTTTAAAACATTTATTTTATCCCACAAGGAAAATCTACCTATCTTGGCCACTTCTCATTCCTACCAATCTACTTGCTGCTTCTACTATGATTGCCTCTTCTGAATATTTCATGTTAATGGTATTATATAATATGTGATCTATTGCATTTGGCTTCTTTCACATAGCACAGTGATGTTAGCCCATATTGTAGCATGTACCGGTACTTCATTCTTTTTCATTGCAGAATATTACTAAATTTTATAGACATGCCACATTTGGTTTATCCATTCATTAGTTGGTGTACATCTGGGTTGTTTCTACTTTCTATTATGAATAATTCTGCTATGAATATTTGTGTGTAAATCATTGTGTGGTCATATTTTTCACTTCTCTTGGGTAGGTACCTAGGAGTGGAATTTCTGGGTATATGGTAAATCTATGTTTAACATTTTGAGAAACTTTTCCAAAATGGCTGCACCACTTCACATTCCTACTCACAGTATACAAAAGTTCCAGTGTCTTCACATTTTTGCCAACAATTGCTATTGTCTGTCCTTGTGATTACAGGCATTTTAATGGATGTGAAGTGGCTTTGATTCATTGTGAATTGTGATCTGATTGTGGTTTTGATTCATACTTTCTTAGTGAATAGTGACATTACCCATCTCTTCATGTGCCTAGTAGCCATTCCAATATCTTCTTGGTGAAATGTCTATTCAAATCCTTTGACCATTTTAAAATTGTACTCCTTGCTGTCTTATTATTGAGTTCTTAAAGTCCTTTATATATTCTGAAGATATATCCCTTATCAGATATATGATTTGCAAATGTTTATCCCATTTGTAAGTTTTCTTTTGATTTTCTTGATAGTGTCTTTTGAAATCCAAAAAGTTTAAAACTTTTGATGAAGTCTAATTTATCTGTTTTTTTTTTTTTAATTTATCTAATTTATCTGTTTTTTTTTCTTTTATCATTTAAGTTTTTGGTGTTACATCTGAGAAAACATTGCCTAATCCAAGGACAAGAAGACCTTGTTTTCTTCTAAGTTTTATACTTTTAGATCTTATATTTAAGTCCATTTTGAGTTCATCTGGGGATATGTTGTGAGGTAGGGACCCAAATTCATGCTTTTACATGGGCATAACCAATCAAAGGCTATTTTTCTTCCACTGAATTTTTTTGGTAACTTTGTAACAATTCAATTGAACATAAATGTAAGAATTTATTTCTGGACTTCAATTCTACTACATTTATCTATATGTCTATTCTTGTGCCAAATCTCTGCTGTCTTTATTGCTCTGGCTTTGTATTATAGTAAGTTTTGAAATCAAGAAGTGTAAGTCCTCAGATTTTGTTCTTTTTCAAGATTGTTTTATCTATTCTGGGTCCTTTTATTTGTATATAATTATAACATTAGTTTCTCAATTTCTAGATAAAAGGAAGCTGATATTTTTGACAGGAACTGTGTTAAATCTGGAGATAAATTTGAGGAGTATTGCCATTTTACAATATTAAGTATTGTGATCCATAAACATGAGATGTTTTCTCATTTATTTAGATCATCCTTAACTTTTTCAACAATGTTGTCTAAGTACAAGTCATACACTTCTTTTGATAAAATCATTCCAAAATGTTTTATTCTTTTGATGCTCTTTGTAATGGAATTGGTTTCTTGATTTCATATTTAGATTGTTCACTGATAGTGTATAAAATCCAATTGACTTGTATGCTGTCACCTTGCTGAACTTGTTTATTTGTTCTAGCAGTTTTACAATGGATCCTTAGAGTTTACTATATAAAAGATTATGTTGTTTATGAATAAAGACAGTTTTTCTTCCTTTCCAACCTGGATGCCTTTTAATCTTTTATCTTGCATAATTTTTCTGCAGACAATTTTAAACAAAACAGAGGAAAAAATCTATTCAGTTACATAGCACATTTTCTTCCTTCACTTTTTCCTTCATTGTTTCTTTTGAGGGGGATTGTATTGGTGAACAATTTTATTTGTTATCCTTTTGATTACTTTCATTATAACCTGCCAGTAAAGAAGTAATGGAATTAGCATTTCCTATGCATTTATTCTGCAACAGACATGCCTTTTAACATTATGAGGTAGATAGTACAATATTTTTTTCCTGTGGATAAAGAACTGATGATCAAGAGCTATATAGTTTGTATCTAGGTGGTAAATTTGAAATTTAAACCCAGTCTACTTCTGGCAATAGATCGTGCTCTTTTCAATACAGCATGCAAATATGCTTTTCATGTTGTTTAATGTGTATACATTAATTTGCTGTAATAAAAATAAACCCATCATGAAAATTAGTATCAAATGAAGTTCTATGCAAATTAAATCTTTCAGTGTATTAAATTTATTTTTACTAAATATATCCCTTCATTTTATTTTTTTTCTTTCAAAAGAAAAAAATTGTTTCAAATTTCAATATGATGATGTTGTTATGTTGTTTGGTTGTGAGGAATTATTATTTTTCTGTATATTTGAATGGTTTCATTGCTACTTTATCCTTCAGCTAAAACACTATAACTTTATTAAGACTTTGATGAGGAAATAAAGTCCACTGAATTGAGATAACCATTGCTACAGTGAAAAAAGTCACTGGCAAACAGAGCAATAATTATCTGGCATGGAAGACCCAAGGAAACTGAAATAATAATTTCAACAAAATAGTAAACTACAAATAGATGGTTTTATCTTTAGCTTACAAATAAGAATATCTCAAGATTCTACAAATCTATATTAGCTCATTGGCTTCCAGTAAAATGATTGCCTTTGTTATTATACTACATAATTCTTATGTTTATGCTGATGACAAAATTTGATTTTTCCCTTTGTAAGCAGAGGAATACACAGAGTATAAACTGATAACTATTATAACAAAAGAAAATAAGTGGGGGACAAAGAGACAAACAATATAATAATATTAAATATACTAGGATTAAATAAAATATTATTCTTGTAACTGGGACCAACATCTTCAATTCTTCTGTACTATTCATGTTATCCTCAGAAAATATCATTCACACTTTAACACTATTGCTTATAAATATTATAAAGCACCATATTTCCTTTGGACATTTTGTAAAGAATAAGTTGTAATCTAAGTAGGCTAAATCCACCATACATGGTTTATAGTGGTTCTTTATAAATTTTAGATATTTTCTACAATCCATTACAATCTTTGACACAATTGTGAACAGCTTTTCATTTAACTGAATTTTAATGATTATAAGCATATATGTATACATATACATATACGTATTTATATATATGCATACTTGCACAGACATATATATATATACACACATATACATACAAACCAAGGCCATATCATAGCTACAATTTAGGAAAAATAACTCAGCATTTTGTTAAATAAAGTAAAATTTGGGTTTTCATACTACCTAAAATCATCTGGTGTTCTACCAGTAGCAGGCAATGGTAGATAACCAGTATACCAGTAACCAGCATATCAGTGCATGCTACTGGTAGATAATCCACTTGTTGGATAAACACTATTATAGAAATACCTTTTGTCCAAATAGCCACACTGGCAAGGAATATGAAATTCCATGATCAGAGTCAAAGTTTTTTTAGTTTTTAAACATTTGGGGGTAAAAAAAGAGTCATAATTTAGGCAAATGAACTCTAGGGTAGACTAGTTAATGGATGTCTAGGGTCATCATCAAATGTAAAATAAAGATGTTTCAGAAGAATACAGAAATTTCAGAATGGCACTGGAAACATACTCTCAAAGAGTGTCGAAGTTTTCTATTTTTAATATGAAGTGCTTTTTCAGTCAACAGGTAGAGCAGAAGGTATAGCAGAACCACATTTCTTCCTTTGCTTGCAACAGATAGATGAATATTGAAACTGGAGGTTTCCTTAAAGCTTACTACATTTAGAAAACCCAATTTTAATATCAGTAATTTAACATAAAAAATAGATATATGGTTACCATTGCTTAGAATGAGGTAACATTAACAATTTTAAGAGAATGTTTGCTTCAACAAAACAGAAAATGGTAATGGTGTATTACAATATTTCTTTCCAGGTATGCATATGCATTCACATTATGTTATTTTATTTCAGTTGTTTCATAAATCCTTGCAAAGCAAATCCATGGTCCCAGGAAAAGAACATATTTAAAGCATACCCATTGGATAACTCTTAAATCTCTTTTTAAAAGTGATTTGAAAAGTTGATATATGCTTATTTTTTCAAAATGGGCTTTTACTGAGATCATTTGGTTTCAGGTTTGGAACATATATTTCTCCAGAGAATTATTCTCAAAAAACAGAATCTCCATGGGATGCTAGTACACACTATATAGAGAATATTTATTAATTTAGATGAACAGTCTGTGTTATTTTTACAATTCCATGGACAAATAGTGTGTCCAATGCCCTCAGGTTTAAGTTGTATTTACTTTTAGATGTCTGCTAATCCTAAAGAGGTTTACTGTTTCATTCACAGTGTCTCATTAGAACATAGGTAACATTAGTTTAAAATTGAATTGGTCCTGCAAAGAATATTTTTGACTATATGACAGGTTGTAAATAGTGAACAGATTATGCTGGCTTTTGCATTTATAAAGCATCATCAGGTGATAGTTCCATGGCTAAGGAGGATACTGCTGTAAATGTTATATATTCTCCTTATATTGACTTTAATGTAAAAATATGGTACATTTCAAGCACAATTTATAGTGTGTTGTGTAATTTTCGATGCCATCAACTACCTTATAACAGGTAAAGTCATGCTATGGTGCCTGTACAAGATGTTTGGCAGAAAAAGTAAAATTATGATTGATGCTTGGAATCTTTATACCCAAATAGAATTTATTATGTGTGGCCCAAAGAAATACATTTTTGAACTGAAAAGAGGCAAAAGAGTGCCTTGTTTTCATCAAGGCTAGAAGATTCATGTATATAACTCCAGTTTAGGCCACAGGTGGAGATCGATATTTATCATTATTAATGTAATTTAAATCCAAGAACAGAGTCAAATATAAAAGAAAAATAAGTTCTTCCTTTGAAGATTTGCAACCTTAAAGAAGCAAACAAACAAACAAAAAATCTGTCTGATGTGATTTAGAAAATACTCGATGTTATATATTTCAGAAGGGAGAGATAAAATATTATAATTTTTAGGACTTATCCAAAATATTATAAAAATTTCTGATCTACACCTTTATATCATATAATAAAATTCTCAGCATGCTTTTTGAGGGTAAAATATGGTCAGGTACTCAGGCATTGGGGAGGCAGTAGTTAAAAGTGCAGGCAAGGTCAGAATTCTTGGGCTATATCCTGCCTCCACCACTTATTAAGGTTTAACTCTGACCAAGTTGTTTAATTTTTTTACCCCTCAGGACCTAACTTTCAGATTTGTTGGTTATAATAAATTGCATAATGCCTACAAAGTATCTAAAATAGTGTAAATAATAAATTATGACTTATTAATAAGCATTTTTAATTTAAAGCATCAGGTTATTTTTCTACTCATGTTCTGAATATTTAATCAATATTCATTGATTGATTGATGGGTTATAGCTTAGGTTGGTTACCTTCATATTTTTAACAAAAGCACAGAAGTCAATGGGTTGGTTTTGTGATAGTTCCTACATAGAATACTAAGGTTAAAATATTGCAAGTAGGGTAATTATAATGATGACCATAGGTTTAGTATCATTAATCTGCCAATTTTTCACTAGTTGAAAGAAATAGAAGAAGTAGAATAGGTATTGAGCCTGGTGTATATGCAGTAGAGGATGTAAAAGTACTGAGTATCAACTATCTGGAAAAGTTGGGTATATGGATATAAAATTGAACCACTGATCCACAACTCAATTCTAGCTAATCAGGTGATAATACAATTGGGTACTATTAGGAGAAGGTAATTTTCAGGGTTTTCTTTAGTAAAAAGACTTCACCTCCCTTGCACATGGCCCCTGAGAAAGAACTAATAGGTATGTTTCATTATCCTTAGTGGCTTGTAATTTAGAAAAACTCTCTGATTTATGAGTAAATTTCCAAACCGATGTCCAAAATAGTTAGCTCAAGCATCTTTATCAATCCCTTTCTCTAATTTCTGAGCAGGTATTTTAAGTGATTGAGAAAAAAAATTCAAAGTAACATTTGAGGAACATTAATTAAATAGTATCACTTAAGTGTCTACTAAGTGCTAGGCAGTGTGTCATGCACTGGAAATACAAAGAATTACCCGATAGATTTTTCTGGGATGAAGCTAGCATACACTCAACATATTTTATAAGAAGGCTGAAACAATATTTTCTAACACCAATAGCACTGCTCCAGTACTGCCATTTCTAATAGCCATGAGTAGCCTGGACCTACCACTGAGTCTGAGTATGCTTGATGTCATTAAATCATTTGATTCTCATGAAACTCTGTGAGATAAGTTCCATTTTGCTCCTATTTTACATGTGATAAAATGCTATTGGAGACAAAGGAACTCAGAACCAAATTTGTTGTCTATAGTTCAGCAACTGCATTGCACTCTATGAAATGAAAAATGACCTCCTATTTTATTTTCCTACTTACATGTTCTTCTGGCCAAATTTACTTTTATTTTAACTTTACTATGTTTTTTTTTCCCTTATGTATACTTTTAAAGCACCTTGAATTCTATTTATGAGCTAGGACATGTATATAGTTTTCTTCATTGACTTCTGTGATGTGATAAATTCATGATCTTTCTATTAATAACTTCTGATGACTTCTCTGGAATTTTGGTGGATTCATCTTTTTCCAAGTGTGCATTAAATGTTGATTTTCTCATGGCTGGATACAATCTCTACTTCCTACTCTATAGGAAATTCTGTGCATCCCCACAGCTTTCATTCTACTCAAATACAGCTAATTCACAATTTATTATATCTAGTTCAGTCCTCTCTTCTGAGCGCAAAACTAGTATGTTCAAACACCTTCAAGAAATCTCATGGTGGAAGTTCAACAATTCATTCATTATTTCTACTCCTATCCACCAATGAAAATAAAACAAAATCATGATACTCTTTAAGTAAATGATGCCACTATTCATCCGGTTTCTCAGCCAGATAATTAGAAGTCATCCTTGATATTTGCCTTTCCTTCTCTCCACTCTATCTATCCATTTCTGGAGTGGCCTCAAATCCATACACTTTTCTTCATCCTCACCACCAGCATTCTAGCTCAGGTACCTATCAGTCTTTCTTACACTTCTCAAATAGTCTCCTGATTTACCTATAAGCATAACCTCTGACACTTAACTCCAATCGACTGAAGCTAACCTGACCTTTTTAGTGTTAAAATATTTTAAATAGCTTCCTAGTACTCTTCATGATAAGGACAGAAGACTCCTTAAAATGGCCCACAAGGTCCTCCATTGTCTGTGCTTAACAGACACAGTGGGCTTCTTCATTTTGCTTGTACTCATCATGGTCCTGCCTATCATAGCACATTTTCATGTGCTGTTCTCTCTGTCTAGAATGTCTTTAATCTCCCCTCTCTGCCCCATATACATCTTCTCATCCTTCATGTTTCTCCTGACCAAGTCAAATTGCCTATTACAGGTTGTCATAGTACTACAAACCTTTATGTGATGGCATTTTTCATGGTTGCAAATTCAATATACATTGATTTATTATTCCAGTAGATTTTGAGATATGTGAGGTTGGCATTGCCTTTTCCTGTTTACTTTATATTTTTAATGCTTAACACAATGGTGGCATGTAAGAGATCTTCAATACGTATACTTTAATGAATGTTAAGTACACATACATATATATTGCTTACATAAGCACTCACACATATATTTAATGACATAGGAACACAAAGGAAAGAACAACTAGCTGTCTAGAGAAAGGAAGTAAAGCACAATAGAGGACTCAATGTGTGATATGGAACTTTATGAATAAGTCATTAAATGAGAGTGGCAGGATTGTAATGAAGATAGGAAAACAGAAAAAATGTTTCCTCTGATCATTATCTGCTGAGTCAGTCTGGCCCTAACCACTGGGCCATGTGAACATAAATGATTTTATGTAACATCAGTATCATAACAGATTGCTCTACAAACATGCTTAAGCACAGTCAGAAACAAAAACACTGACCAAAATTTAACAAGGCAATATGACCAAACACCCACCCCCATTCAGCCTGATATGAGTGAATACTGCTTCTTTATGAAATATGGCATTAGTCCCTCTCCATCTCTCTTTTCTTCCAGATAAAAAGATTATTAAAATACCTAATCATGGAATTGACAGCACAATCTAGAGTGAGACTGTACTTTCTTAAACACTCTCTAAGATCACATAACACAAACACATATGCCCAGACAAGCCCTTCCTGCTCCCATCTCACTGAGTTCGCCCCACAGTTCCCCATGATATATCGTTTCCCTTGTTGCAACAAGCCGATAAACCCAACCTTATTTGACTACAAGAGAGTTCTTGACTACAGGTGGTCTTTGGCTGGAAACCATCTGCAATACAACGTGTAAGCAGATCTAAGTTTTTTTGCACAGGAGATCTTCCACACTCTAGCATGACAGTAAAGCTGGATTGATAATAGTGCCATCAGTCAAGGTTGGAGAGGTTGGGCACACTCGGGTTGTGAAGTCTGGAATGCCTTTCCAATTCAAATGCCCCGTGGTGGTGATGGTGGTATGGGGAATTATTTCATAGAAAAGCAGTAATAATTATATAAGTATATGAGGGATGAGAAACTTGGTGACAAGTTAGTTGTTGTATCTGCATTCTATTCTCTGCACCAGGATATACAAATTGCATATGCAAGTATACTTAGATCATTTCTTAAGCAATAAAGGGGTAAAAATAAAGTAAATGGGTCCCTCTAGAGTATGTCCTTTTTTTCACTTGAAAGAAGTCTGGTTTCCTTATCAATTGGGAAAACAATATCCAAAGATGACATCTGACTAAGGTTGAGAAATTTGGAGAGATATAGATTATTATATGCTAGTTCTGTGCTGTTTGACACAATAGCTCCTGGTACATGTAGTTATTTATATTATATTTAAATTTAAATTCATTAAAATTAAACAATTAAATATTCAGTTTCTCAATCAGTCATCTTAGCTACATTTTAAGTGCTCAATAGCCAGATGTGGCTAGTAGCTACCTACTGGACATGCAGATACAGAACATTTTCATTATCACAGAGAACTCTGTCAGATAACATTGCCCGAGATAGCTTCCACTAAGAATAAAAAAGTTAAGTGGAATTAAAAAGGAAACAATTAAAGATTTCTGTGGTAAAATTAATTGCTTTCAAAACAAGATCTCTTAGAGAAGCTAAAAATGCATTTTAACGAATTTCCCTTAAGCAGTTTGTGCTGGCTTGTAAAATACAGTTATATCTTTCCAAAAGCCCCATTCTCCTCAGGGAATTCTATTTATAGATATGTGAATTCTTACTGATGTTTTATACAAGGTAAATTGAATAACAGAATTCAAAAACTCACACTAAACTACAGAATGCAATTATAATAAAGTTGGAGTTAAAATTTCTAGGTGCAAAGATTTATCTGGAAAGTTGTGTTCTTGGGGTTTCTATTAGATATGAGTTACACAGATAAGGTCTCAATCCCCCTTTTATTATTATTATTTCCGAATATCATGGGGCACAAATGCTGGTGTCTATCCTCTTTACCCCCATTCCTTTTTTATAAGGGACTCTTTTCACATATGATTACTGGATGATATTTGAAGGCAAAGATGAAATGTGCACTTACATTTCTCACAGGATCAACTGAAACTTCTCATGAAAACTGAGGCCTTAATTCATCCATCTGACTGTACTTTGTCCGGAGTCTTGTGCTAGACTCTGATGGGGAAGGGAGTGAGCAGTAACTGGAAGGAGGAGGACCCTGGGCAGGATGGAGTATTGTGGGTACAGGCAATAATTCGAGCAAAAGATGGGAAGTTAGAGGAAACGTGGAAAACTGCAAGTAATTCAGTCTGGCTGACTTAGACATAGTTATCCCTACGTACATTTTAGAGCTGTGGAAACAGGTTCAAAGAGGAAACGTGCTCATACTTTTGTAGAGACTGATTATCAGAGACTGAGGCAGAACACAGGTCTTTGAGTGTGGACCACTGTTTATCCTACTGTAACTAGTTTTTCCTAATAGACTGAACACAGTTGGACACACTCCTCAAAACCGCTTCTTAGGCTTAGGAAAAAGTGAAATCCTGGATGCCTCAGAGTAATGATTCAGATTTAAGGGTGTGAAGTTTGGGTTGAAAAACACTATGTAGGATGGGGTACTGAATTTGAAATCAGAAGAACTGTGCCCCAATTCTGGCTGTACCCATTTGTTAGCTGTGCAACCTTAGATCCTCTTTAATCTCTGGGTCTCAGTTTCTTAATCTGTAAAATATTCCTAAAAATAATAGTATCCAACTCAATTCTCTGATAAGTCTCTGATAATAAGTCACCATCCTGAGAGGCTCTACAGAGGCCATAAATGAGCTGGATTTTTTAAGAGGTCACATATAATCTAACTTTTTAAGGTATTCCCTAGGAGATATATATGGATATAGATATATCAGAAGATGAAACTACATGTGAAAAGATGCAGAATGATGAAGGCATATGAAGTATTTTGGTAAAGATGAGAAAATTAGTGCGGTTGGAGCATAGTATTTGTGTGTGAATCAGTTCAGTAGGATTTGGGGAGACTGGCAAGAGATGAGGCTGAAGAAATAGTTTGAAGTCACTGAACCAGGCACACCTTGAAAATGGGAACTTCATATTATCCTTATATTGTCAATACCTAACAGTGAGCCTACACACTTAAATTCATACTTTTGAAATAGATAGACAAATGGGAGAATTGGTGGATAAATGGATGGAAGAATGGATGAATGGGTGAATATTAAATACATTTAGTTAAAGTAAGGGTACCATGTATAAAACTGCTGGTTTTGATGTTATCCATTGGCTAGGTGAGCTACTGGAATGTTTTAAAGCAGGAAAATGATGTTATCAAATTTGCGTTTTTTAGAGTGTAGTTGACAGTGATATGTGGAACTGACTGGAGTGAGAAGAAAATATAGGCAGGGCAATTACAGAATAGGCTGTTGGGATATTCTAGGCAGGAGATGTTGAATGCAGCCAGTGGGTAAGTAGAAAAGTGGGACTTAAGAGTGTCCTACACAGAGGTAAAGAATGTGTATAATGTTTTCATAGGGCAGGGAACAAAGACGATAGAGGCCAGTGTATATCTTCATTTGGAAAAATAATGAGAATTCATCTGTAGATTTCTAAATCCATTCTGATGTTACAAAAAAAGGTAACTGTGAGGAGATGAATATTTTACCTTGTTAGGCTGCAGCAGTCACCTCACTATGTATATGTATATCAAAACATTGTGTTATACACCTTGCATATATACAATAAAATATTAACATCTAACTTTATAACATCATCAACTTTTCAGACAACTCTCTAATAATCTGTTCTTTACCCACCTAAACTGAGTCCTAAAGGCAGACTGGATTTTGTGAATTTTTAAAATGCCCAGCTTCTCACTCAGTGCCTGACATATAGTAAGTACTCAACCAATCTTTATTAAAATGAAGTGGAGTAAATGAATGAACTTCTAACTGGAGGAAACTTTGAGATTCTATGGATCTCTCAGAGATATATAGCTATACAACATTCTGATACCTTGAGTAGGTCTCCACCTAAAATCATCTCTAAGTATTCAGTTGTGCTATGTTCTGAGGGACTAACACTCTTTGGAATGACTTGAATACTCTTGACACTGACCTGCTTTCTTAGATTTTGCATTGTCTTTTATAGAACTGTCTGAAAAAAAAAGAAACCTTCTAGGCTAGTTTCTTCTCTGTGCAATGTAATAAAATACCAAACCTGGAATGCCACATTTGGAAAGCAAAGCAAACAAACAAAAAACAAAGCCTTCATGAATTTGATGCTTTGCAGGTTATATTTCATTATTACTTTCCAAAGGGAAGATGTACTTGGGTGATTATGAATAAGTCAGAAAGAAATATATAATAACATTTGCAATATCAGCTCCCCTCTATTATAATAATTGAATTTAAGGTTAATGAGTACTACATTGTATTAATAAATATATATGATTTTTTACATCATTTTAATGGTCAAATTTTCTTGTTTCAAATAAATGCATTGCCCTGAATATTGAAATAAAAATATTTCAATACACAGATTCTTCATTATTTGCTTTAATGGATTGTTTCACACTAGTGATACATAAAATAAGTATCTCTAGGAAATAGCAATTTTATTTTAATAAATTTTATTTTGTTTTTTGACTGAATAAAAATTGGTTCCATCTCAAATTTACATTTGAACGTCTTTATTTGAATTTGCCAGTTTACTTAAATTTTATTATACTGCTTGTTAGTATGACATGTGTTAGTATTTTCCTACATTTTTGTTGTTTTCTTTTGTTTTGACTATAAATATGTACCTAAAGCAAGATCCCGTGATGGCTGAAGTCTCAACTAGTCTAGATGTCCAAGACAGTTTTTTCATTTCTAACGCGTAGCCGGGGGAGCTGCTGAGCATCTCTCTCTCCTGTGACTTCTCCACGTGGTTTATTTGGATTTCTTTATGCCATGGATGGCAGTCTCAGGGGAGTCAGATGTCATGCATAGCTGCTGACTTCACACAGAGAAAAATTCCATACACCCAGGTGGGAGCTGCAAGATTTTTTGTGACTGTCTTAGAAGCTATGTGGCGTCACTTTGGCGTCAAAGACAAAAACTGATTCATGATGAGGGGACTACCAGGAAGCCTACTAAAGGCCTATCTTTGGAGACTGTATATAACAGAGGGTTAAAAACTAGAGCGATTCACTGAAGCACTTGATTAAGAAACAACATCTACTTTTTGTGTTACAGGTATCTATTTTCAGAATTTTTAATTCCAAATATAACATGCAGACATCTACAAAAACAATACAAACATTTTTGAATGGTATTGAGTGAAAGGTAAACCTTACTGCTACCAGCATCTCTAATTCCAGCTCCACATCGCTTATCAGCATTATTAGGTTATGTTCTCCATTATAATAATAAAACAAAATAATATATTTATAATTCTATTGGTTGATTTATCACTTTAGATAATATAGTCAAACTCCTGTCTTCAAAAATGGATGAATTTATGTCATTTATACTTCTTTGCGTCTCCCACACAAATTTTATTGTACTTGTATTTGCTTATTTTATTGCTTTCCTTCTAATTTCAAGCCATATATTTAACTCTATTATATGCTTAATTAAAAGTGCAGGGTGCTTCTTCACTCACCACTGTTAAAATGAAGGAAATTATCATACTTTACCATTTCTCACTTTATGCTTCATGTGAATGACCTTACTTTTACATGTCAAGGTTTGTAATATTTAAAGTCTGTCTATAAATATAATTAAATGTTCAATTCTATGTGTGTATATGGATTTTTAAATTTGTAGGGTAGGGGTATAAAGTTGTTTAACATATTATAATTGTGTAAATGTTATTCTTCAGAACCAAATAGTGTGATTAACTCAGTAGGAAAAAAATGCAATCGTGTGTCATTAAACCTGTTACATTAATGAGAATATTTCAATGTCAAGGTAAAATGGATGTTCTTGCTTTAAATACAATCTTTTGCTCAAAATTATAATTTATTTATTTTTTATACCATTTCTTTCTTATATGCTATTTTTACTGCTTTACAATGCCTTTTTTTCTTCTTGACTTATTCTTCCTACTACTAAGCTCTTCAAGCTCCTTAGTGATGATATTTTTTTAAATATCCATTTCTTAATAAATAAATTATTATTATTATCATTTTTATTTCAGGAAATTAAGAGAGTACAAACATTTTGGTTACATTTTATATCTTTGCATCTCCCTAGCAAGAGTTAGAGGTATGACAAATTATTTTTGAAGTCCTTTGACTTCTTGTGGTAGAGCACTGTCTAAAATGGCTTCCAGTGATCCCAACTGTCCTATATAATCATTTCTTCTTGCATATGGGCTGTATTTACTTGCTTCTAAGAAATATATTGTGGCAGAAGTGATGGGTTGTTATCTCTGATATGTGGTTATAAAAAGATCATGGCTTCTATTTTGGCTGCTCTCCGTGGGGTTGTTGATCTTGGAGAAAAGAAGGTGATATTTGTGAGAAAGCCCTGTAGAGAGGTCTATGAACAACCATGTGTGCAAGAAAACCCCCCAACTGAGCTTTCAGATGAGACTGCAGCCAGAGCCAACTGGTTGATTGCAACCTTATGAGTGACCCTAGGCCAGAAGTATCCAGTGGAATTACATTCAGATTCCTAGCAAACACACATTTATAACAATAAATGTTTGTTGTTTTAACCTGCTAAATTTTGTAGGTAATTTGTGGTAAAAAAAAAAACAAAAAAACAAAAAAACCAAAAAAACATATTTTAGTGTCTGAAAGTGAGGTGGTACTGAAACAAAAATATGAAATATAGAAGAAGATTTGGAACAGGAAGTAGGCTTTGAGGAGGCTGAGGGGAAGGTGTATAGTGAATTGAGGGAGGTATTAATAGAAGACTCATGGTCTTTGATAAGGTTACTCATGAACGCTTGTAGAAAAATGAGGTAAATATTATTGCAAGCTAGAGAAAAGGGGATAATTGGTATCTAGTGGAAAAAATTTAGCAGCACCGATGTCTGCAGAAGCATGGAAAGTAGAAAATGTGCCTAATGAGCTGAATAATTTAGCAAAGGAAATTTCCAAAGAAGGTGGGGGGAAATGCTATCTGGTTTCTTTTTGATGTTTTTGATAAAATGCAAGAGGAGAAAGGTAAATTGAGGGAAGGATTGTTAAACATAAGGAGTCATAAATTGATGGTTTTAAAAATTCTCAGTTTATACAGATGGCAAATTATGCTAAACTAAGAAATGGCTTACAAGCAAGGATCAAATCTAGGGCATTGCCAGAAAAACACAATGAAGCTCAGGGTATGACTGTAAGACACTTTTTAAAAAAAATTCAGACAGATCTAAGTTGGTACATCAGAATATTAGTCAAACAAAATGTTCTAAGGAAGATAAGGGTGAACCTTACAGGTCCTCTCAACAAAAAATTAGAGCCTTTTTGTTAAATTGTTGAAAGCTTAAACAATTTAAAAAAAAATTAGAGGCTCTAAAAAGGACTCATCTTAAATTTGTGGGTGTGGCTTTTTTTTTTTTTTTAATTGGTGTGAACTTTGAGAGAATTCACTGAAGGCTCACACTGTTCTTTTAGAAATGCTGCAGAATTATCACCAACTTGAATTGAAGGGGATAAAATGATAGACATGAAGATATGTCCTTGGATCCCACATTATACTGGTAAGTAGCAGGCTGACAAAGCTGGTCAACTATCAACTCATGATACCTTTTACAACAAAGGAATGACAGCATAAGGGGCAGAATTAAAAGCCTAGAGGGCAGAAACATCAGCTATGGAAAATCATTACTAGGTTTTGAGACCTAATTGAGGAACTTTCAACACTTTCCTGTCTGTATTTACATCTTTCAATGGAGTAGTAACACCTTTGTGCCTTCTACTTTCCTCTCTATTGAACAGGTGTTCCTATGGCAGTTATCTTGCACCTCTGTTTTCATTGTACGTTACGGATTTGTGTAAAGACAACTTATCCCTTTAGTTGCATAGGTCTACAGATAGATAGGAACTGTACTTAATGAACTTTACCCAAGGAGCCTTATTGACACAGAAACCTGATTTAGATGACAATTCTGGCCTTTGAGTCAATGCTATAATAGGAGACCACTTTAAAGATTAAGTATAAAATATCTGTAATTTGCATTTTAAGCATTCTTTTGTGACCACTCTTGGATTGTCTACCCTGGGGGAAGCCACCTGTGCTGAGCAGCTCTATGGAGAGACCCAGGTGGTGTGGGATCATGGCCTGCCAACAACAGCATGAGTGAGAGTACAGCTAAGACTGAGAGCAAGACGTTGGCCAGGGTTGCAGTCTCATCTGAAGGCTCAACTTAGTAGGTTCTCACTTCTATGCCATAAATGCTTCGCTGGCCCTGAGAAGCTGTGTGAGATAACACATTTATTGTATTAAGCCATGAAGTTTTAGGGGTAATTTCTTGGTGCTGCAATAGATATCTAATATAGGTGTGAGTGCCAATTGACTAAGCTATTAAGCATAAAGTATTTTTAAATTTGATTTAGGAAAATCAGTTTTTTTCTTCCAGCATATAAAGATCTGGAGAAAAACTTAGCTAAATTGCATGTAAAAAGGAGGGTTTATTTGCAAAAAAGGGAAATTTTATCACCTGTTTCATTCTTTTCCCTTAGATTTGAGTTAGAAAGTTTAGTGAGATCTGGAGTCATCTAGATGCACTTGGATTATAATGTTCATTGGCCAAGAGCATTACATGCATCAGATTCCACTAATAAGGTGACTTTTGTACTTAGTTGGAAGAGATGAATGAGAATCAATGTGTTTAAATTTTAGAAACCTCACTGGTAGGCACTGGAAATGGTCCCAGATCACCTCTCCTGGAAGGATGTGAAAGAAATAAGCTTACCGATAAACATCAGTAGGTGTTGGTGCTGCTCATCATGCCTGAAACTAGGGGATTCAGTCCCAAATCATTATGTTCTCCATGCGGCTTTCATTGGGAACCATACTGTTTGCAACATTGCTCATTAGAGGCAATACTTCTCAATGGATAGAGCACAGTCATTATGGCATTATATAACAAATTTCTTTCCTCCCTCATTTCTTTGTTCCTTCCTTCAAATATTTGAGTGTTTTCTATATTATAGTTTCTACTTTATATGCTGAGACGATAGCAAAGAGCAGAACAGATCAAACCCTTGCCCTCTTGAGGCTTTCTTACCTATAAATGGATCTTATGCTATAGCTCTTCCTAAAAGAATCTGCTTGGATCCTACCAGCACTCTTGACTTGTGAGGGTAGCTAGAGGAGAGACTCTAAAGACTTTTGATTCAGAGTACAGTCATCAGTTTGCCAAAGAGTAATTTTCATTGAACCTAATGCTTAAGAATTGCTACTTCTATGGGCGAAATGCTGCCCTATCCAAAGTTGATATATTAATAGTTTGGAAATTTGTCCCATCCAAATCTTGTGTTGAAATTTGATCTACAATGTTGAAGGTGGGGCTGAGAGGGAGGTGTTTGGGTCATGGGGGTGGATCCTTCATGAATGACTTGCTTGGTGTAAGCTAATGACTGAGTTCTTGTTCTATCAGTTCAAGTGAGAGCTGGTTGTTTAAAGAGCACGGGCACCTCCTCTGTCTCTCTTGCTCCCTCTCTCACCACATGACACACCTGCTTCCCCTTTGCCTTCTGACACAAGTGGATATTTCCTGAGGTCCTCATCAGAAGCAGATGCCAGTGCCATGCTTGTCAAATAGCCTGCAGAAACTTGAGCCAAATAAACTTCTTTCCATTATAAATTACCCAGTCTCAGGTATTCCTTAATTGCAATGCAAAATGCACTAAGACACAAGTGTAGCAACAGAAGAAGTACATTTTGGGTAAGTAGCTGGGTTTCAGTCATGATCTACTAAGACTAGTTTTCACCCAGCAGTCAATGGCTATTTTCTTAGTCATGACACTGCAATGGAACCAAATGGAGCTGTACTACCCCTGCACAGCACTCTCCTAAGCAGACCGGATTTTTTTTTCACATAGACATTGAGACCTTGGAGAAAGGCACACTCTCTTTGCTTCCATTTCAGTCTTGTGGGCTTCTTCATTTCACACTGGAAACTGAAAGTTGCAGATCAAACAATAAAGTAGCACATCCTAGTTACATATGGAACTTATTAGGTACAATCTAAATTCCAAAGCTAGAAGTATTTGATTTAAGATATTAAAATGCCCTCAATAAGCATATTCTTCATTAAGTTAAAACTTACTTCGATGAACATAAATGAAACATTCCTTATGACTAAATGTTTATTTTACAAGTATGCCCACACCTTAATCAGTTAAGGTTAGACTAAAAAAGAGAGTTGTATTTACAATGACAGGCAAAATATTTTTAAAATGTGTAAAAGTGTACTAAGCTATTCATTATTTTTTGAGTCAACCCCATAAGGTAAGTAATATTTGCAAGGCAAATACTGAAAAATATATTTCTGCCTTTGTCCCTATAGTTCTGTAAGTCTAGGTCTACCGATCAGCAGAAGTCTGTGGAAATGTTAGCCAAGCAAATATTCTGTTATAAATGGCCTAAGAAAATGATTATTTCATTGTCAGTGCTTCAAACTAATATTTTTGTAAAGATATGTTTACCATGGAGTAAACATCTGTAGTTGGAACCTATGACATGTATGTGACTAGATTAAGACGATGATTGTTATTTTTGTCACTGTATGAATTGCAGCCAAATTTTCATATTGCATAAAAATAATGCCTATAAACCTTACCTTATATAGCATGTATATTTGTTTTGTTTATAGTGTTTTTTAAAAATTAATTTATTTATTTTTATTTCAGCATATTACGGAGGTACAAATGTTTGGGTTACATATGTTGCCTTTGCCTCACCTGATTCAGAGCTTCAAACATGTCCATTCCCCAGATGGTGTGCACTGCACCCATTAGGTGTGAATATACCCATTCCATCCTCTCCCCATATATTTGTTACGGACTTACTTTACCTTGAAAACCATAGATTAAAAACATGCAGTTGCTTGGCTCATAGACTCTACAGTTAATTGCCCTTAAGGAATTACTTCCAAAATATATATTACTTTGATCATCATCCAGCATGCTAGACAATTTGACTATGATTTTTGCAAATCGGTATTTTTTATTTTCAAAGTTGTCTTACAAGTTTTTAGCAAACTATGCCAATTTTGCATAATTTTAAGATTCTCATAAATCTTATGGAGAGAATGGAATAATTCTATGTCTTCTTTATTTTATTGCCACTTTTGAGACAAGAACAAGTGATAAGATTTAATAGCCAGCATATTTAGTGAAATGCAACACTTTCTTAATTTATATGTATTCTAAATGAGGATTTGGCAGTGATCCCATTTTTTCCTCACTATCCAATCAAATTACATAATGCTTTAAAGGACAAAGTAATAGCAAATGCTTTTTCTTTTTTATAAAGTACATAACACATTTAAAGCTCTGATAGTTCATTTTCATGATACATATGTTAAAGAGAAAAGAAAATAATTCAGGATTAATCACATCTCACAAATTACTAACTATAATAAAATAAGAAAATGGTACATTAGTGGGTTGGCTGGATTGTATGGTAGTTCTATTTTTAGTTTTTTGAGAAATCTTCTTACTGTTTTCCATAGTGGCTGTACTAATTTACATTCTCAAGAACAGGGTATAAGAGTTTCCTTTTCTCCACATCTTTGCCATTAATGGATGAATGGATAAAGTAAATGTGGTATGTATACACAATGCACTACTATTTGGCCATAGAAAAGAATGACAGCATGTCATTTACTGTAGCATGGATGGAATAGGGGTTATATTAAGTGAAATAAGTCAGGCATAGAAAGACAAATATCACATGTTCTCAGTCATATGTGAAAGCTAAAAATGTTGACCACATGGAGGTAGAGAGTGGAATGATATTAACAGACACCAGAGACTGGGAAGTATATACAGGGTGAAGGAACATGAAAGGTTGCCTAATTGGTACAAACATACAGTTAGATAGAAGGAACAAGTTCTAAAGTTTGATGGCAGGGTAGAGTGACAATAGTTACCAACTATATTTGTCTTTTTCAAAATAGTTAGAAGAGAGGGCTTAAAATGAACCCAACATATAGAAATCATAAATACTTGTGTGCTAGACACCCTAAATATCCTGACTTGATCATTATACATTCCATGCATGTAACAACATTTCAAATGTACCCCATAAATATGTACGAATAAATATGTTAAAAATATAAATAAAAAGAAAATAGTATATCAGGCTGATACAGTTAATGCTATTTTGAGGCCATCACAATTTTAGGAGAGGTAGGTTCACTTTGTGGACTAGATTGTTCATTTCATTTTTATAGCAAAGTATGTAATAAGTTAAAATTTAAGTCAAAAGGAATATTATCAACTTCTTAGTTAGTTTGGGGAATTTCCATGTATCTGCACACTGAGTTCTTTTTTTCTACTTTTAAAGAATTTTCTGCACGCAAAAGATAGAGAATCTGTGATGCTATAAATGGATTAATTGCATTTATAATTATTGAGTCAACTGCCAGTGTTTCTTACTAGAGGAAAATATATCTGCTTAGCTCTAAGAAAGAAAAAAAGCTGCTCCTTCTTAGAAATGTATTTCTCTTGAAGTAGGCATTTAAATCTGTTGATGCTAATGCCTCTTTTGATCCTAATAAATTATGACCCAAAAGACTGTAGTCTTTTTCAGTGCATTCTAGTCCTTCAATTTCTATTTTATCACAGGCAGCCTAGGAATAGTGCATCTAGCTCATTGAATGCTATTGAAACTCCGTGAAGGGTCAGACCTTAGAGGGAATGATGCCAGATTAATGTGTCAGTAATTGCTCATCTCCAGGTGACATGAAAAATAGATGGACTTACAGTGGGTTGGCAGTTGAGCCTCTAGCTAAAGAAGCTTTCAGTGGAAAACTATTAAAGCTGGGATGACACCTGAAAGCTCTGAACTATGTTAGACTTTGAATGAACAAGGAGCATATAGATTCTTTCTGTATCTATGTATAACGCTTTCTGCTCATGTCACCCTTATTTTAATGAGTTCAAGCCTTCTTCCCTTCTATTTCGGAAGGTTTAGACTAATGATGCATATCCATCCCGGAATAGAACATGAGCACATTTTCCTCAAGTTTTTGAGTTAGCAAGAGAAATCTTGTTTTACTGAACTCAAACTGACAATTATTATAATTTCTTAGAACAATATTTCTCCTGGGGAAAATGCATCACAATTGGTATTTTCTTCCAAATATGTAACCCCAAAAATGGGCCAATCTGCATTTACGTCCAGCCTTTCTGAGTTCATTTTATCACCACCACCATCATCACAATGATAAAAATGACTACATTAATGTAGAAGAGAAATTTTTCACAAGCAAAAATGTGCCAGAAAAACTTGACTAAGAAAGTGTTTCTTGTTTGATCACCAGTGAGATCACAATGATTAAAAAAAAAGGAAACTCTCTCCTCTAAGGAGTTTGGCCTTGTGTTCTAGATAACATCCCATTTTTGAAGGTCGAACTCAACCAAAATTGGGAAATTAATCTTCATGCTTCTTAAGAAATAGAAGAAAAAAGATAGGATGTAAAGTTGGAAAAGTGTCCACTATGGGGGTGGCTTCTATCAGAATGGGAAAGGGGCAGCGTTGGTAGGATTATACGGGTCGTATAGATCGGGTCTCTACCCCAGTGCTGCTGAGACGCAAAACTAGATGTGCAGAGTGGGTATTTGGGGAAACATGGCCATTCAATAATGTGACCTTGGGCACTATGCCAAGAGCATTCTCAGCACAACTTGAAAGGGATGGCCAAGTGGACACAGTGGCAGCAACCCAGAGAGACAATTTCTGAGAGATGCTGATGGACAAGACCTGAGAGAGGCAATGCATAGCAGGACCTCAAGTAAAATTCAGTGACACTGTGTCTAGACTAGGGCCCTCCTTTGTTAGTTTTCCAGAATATTCTAAGTTCAGGTACTTTTGTGTGATTCAACAGAGAGGGCCAAGAAGCCAAGAAACACCTGCCATTGGGCCTTGGGCACCCCTGATAAGTAACTTGTCAGAGTCATATGTGCTTTCATTTAATATAGAAAAAAATGGAGAGCATTGGCATTTCTTGCCCTTTGAGTATCTGGGGGCAGCTAATTCCTGTTACATTAGCAACAACAATTTAATTAGCTTCCTGTTTTGAGTTTATATTTTATATGAAGTCGTTGTTAACTTTTTTAGGTAAGTTTCCTTTCGGTTTTATGTGTGTATTATAATACTCATTATGTCAGTTCAAAATTGTAGTTATTTAATCAAGCATTTGTTCATTCAGCAGGTATTTATTGTTTACCTAGTATGTGTTAGGGAGAAACAAGAGAAACAGGTCCCTATTGTCCAAAAAGTGAAGACACTAAACCAGAGTGATCTTAAAGGTAGGGACCATAGACTATTCATCTTCCCATCTCTTGGTACTCAGGATAGAATAAGGTAATGAACATCTGTAGTGCACATAGTTTGTGCTTTGCTAAGTAAGCATTGCTGCGTTGTGTTAGGATTGTAGCTACGGCTAATTCAGCTTTAGCAGGAACGGAGTGTGTTGGAAGGATTGGGCCTCAGGACAGCCCTAGTGATCCAAGGACTGGAACTGGGGGAACTCAGTCTCTTTCCAACAATGTTTTATACCATGTACTACATAAGGTCTTTGTCTACTTAGTAGGGTATTTTTTTTTACCAGCATCCCTAGGTTTGTTCTCTTCCGGTTTCATGATCTGATAGGCAAAGATATATTTACCCCAGCTGTGGCTGCAAAATATCTTGGACAGGACTCTGTCCTGACGTGGGGCAAATATTCAGCCTTGGGAATTTACCAGGCTCATGAAGTTACGGTACATGGTCTATATTGGATGTGGTGATGGGTCCTGTGGTCAGCACACTCTGCTAGCTCCCAGTAGAAGGCAGCAGAAGTCCAAAGTGGATTTATGCCAGGCAGGCTAAAACAGCTACCACACATAGTTCCTATAACAACTCTCATAGAGGAAAATAGCATATTGCACATTTTATAAAGAACTAAATTTTGTCTCAAAGGCATTCAATAAGTTATCTATAGTCACTCAGCTTATGGAGGTGGGATTCAAACCCAGTTCTGACTGCAAGAAATCTGGTGCTCTTTTTACTGTACTATGCTATTTCTATCATGCCTGGAACATGATAGTTCCTAAGAAATATTCACTGAATAAATACATGAGTATCAAACTATATGTAGCTAGGATAATCCAAAAGAATCTATGCAATTTTTACCCAGAATTTAAATTGGAATATATGTAAGCCTATGAATTTTTAGATTTGAAAATGAGAATCCTTAGCTAGATAGATGTATAAATATGTATATGAACACACTGTGGTATACTTTGGGAACTATGAATACAAAAGTACAAAAATAATTATTCCAGTTTCCATGTCAAAAGTACTATTTAAATTCTTTACTTAGAGCAGATTTTTTTTTAAGTTTTTAAATTGCCAAAACCACTTTTGTTTTGACAAAATGAATCAGCTAAATGTATTTTTCTGGCATATGGAGGGGAATTTTCCTACCGAAATGGTGTCTAATAGTTAATTGGGACAGTTGCCATTGTTGTTTGGACTGCCTTCTCCCTCTTCTTAGCTTGTGTCTTGTGGTTGGTACAATTTAGATGTTAGTTCCAACTGACTGGCAGCTGTCACCTGTCAGTGGCCTTATAATAATGATCAGCAGACGCATTGAATATTGATTAGAGAAACTTATCTAAGGTGTCTCAGTGGAGGTGCTTTTAAATAGGCACGCTCCTGAGAGACACTTTAAAAAACCCAGCTTGAGATGGCTTAGCCCAGCGTCATCTTATTTACAGACCTGGTAGGAGTGCCGGCAGCGAGGGAGTTCAGTGAAGAAGTGGAAACAGAGGGTGGCAAGTGGGCACTTCTTGTGGAGTCTCTTCAGCCACCCAAACAAAGTTTTCTGTTTTTTTTTTTTATTTCCCCTCTTGCTTTCAATGTACTTTACCAGAAATCAGCTCTTTTTATGCAAAGGGTCAGACAGGAAGTATTTTAGGCTTTGTGGGCCATAGAGTCTTTGCTGTGGCTACTCAATGCTGTTCCTGTAGCACAGAAACAGCCGTCAGAAACAGCTGGCATGAAACAGCCGCAACATGTCAACAGATATACATGGCCATGGACCAAGGAAACTTAATTTACAAAAGTGGGTTGGAGGCCCTATTTGGCCCGCAGGCCAGAGTTTGCCAACCTCTGACTTACATGCAAGCTATTACTGTGTACATACCATCTGTAAACATTTATTGAACAATTACTTGTATGCAATACCCTGTGTTAGATATAGGAAAGAATGCGATGATGTCGGTAGCTTTGAGGCCCATAAATCTAACATGAAATACTGGGGAAAAAAACCACTGTGTTGTACACAGAATTCAGACATAAAGCCTCTTAAAAGGAGAGACTTCTAAAGGGTATGGCCACATGAGAGAGCAGGATCTAAATGAAAACTTGAAAAATGGGTTATCAAAGAAGAGCATAGAGACATTAAGTGTATAGGGGATGATAAAGAATAAAGGCAGAAAGGGGGTAAAGTAAGGAGACATGATTAGGGAAAAGTCATCATGCCTAACATCTTTAAAAAAATAATAATAATAATTTTTTAGAGACAGGGTCTCACTGTGTTGCCCAGACTGGGGTGCAGTGGCTGTTCACAGGTGTGATTCCACTACTGAGCAGCAGAGCAGTTTGACCTGCTCTGTTTCCGACCTGGGCCGTCCCTTCTTCTTTAGGCAACCTGGTGGTCCCCGCTTCCTAGAGGTCACTACATTGATGCCGCATTTAGTGTGGACACCAGGTCGTCCCAGCGCACCACAGCCCAGAACTCCTGGGCTCAAGCAATCCTCCCGCTTCAGCCTCCCAAGCAGCTGGGACTACAGGCACACGCCACCAAGCGTCTTAAACAACGTGACAGAGTTTGAATTCAGATTGTGTAGGGCCTTCAGTGCTAGGTTAATGAAGTTAGGCTTTATTTTTAAGCAATGAGCAGTTGTGGGGGTTGGAAACAGAAGGAAAGTGATGTGAACTTTATTCTAAGATGAATGTACAAGATGTAAGTAGTTTGGATTGGAGGAGAGAGGTGAAAGTCCGGAGACTAATTAGGAAGTAATTGGAATAGTTCAAATGAATGGAGTAGATGCTTGGATTAAAGTGTTAAAAAGTGAAAGTGAGAACATATGTATTTTTTCATGCAAAAGGAAAAA
This sequence comes from Microcebus murinus, assembly GCF_040939455.1. Lineage (NCBI taxonomy): Eukaryota > Metazoa > Chordata > Mammalia > Primates > Cheirogaleidae > Microcebus > Microcebus murinus. The sequence continues at coordinate 89,459,995 of NC_134114.1, read as the reverse complement.
CAAAAACAAATGGATATAAAACACACCTATGCATTAGAATGACTGAATACAAGGGGGCAAAACAAGAAATATTTTAGGGGTTAAGCCTGGATAACTTAGGAGAGAAGTAATTATGTTTAAAGAAATAGGAAAGTCAGGAGATATGGCCGATTTTGAGAGAAATGTGATGAATGTAGGATGCAAAATGAGAGGAGGGGGGGAAAGTTGAGTCTAATGGCATGATGTGTTCTCCTGAGTTAAAAGTTTATTATTGAGAGTTGCATAATGGAAATATGTAACCGGAATTGCCTGTTTTATGTTAAATTACCAGATCATGACTTATAATAGGAGACTAGCAATTATACTACCAATCCTATTGGACCAGCCATCAAGCCCAAAGAGTAGTAATTTTCTTTTTCATTTTGTTAGAGAAAGTATATAGGAGAACAGATGTGATAGAGTATATTAGAGGTAGAGTTAAGCCATGATTTTCATGTAATATGTTTTATTAAATGTCAGTGATCATTGTTTTAGAGATTAATGGCTATCTCCTGGTTTAAATTACAGTACATTTCATTACTGATAGCGATCAAATGATGTAAATTTGTAAAAGCTACATCACTCTAAATCATGTTTAATAAACTGGGGCATATGTTTTCATAAAGAAAAAAAAGAAACCCCGGTAAATCGTGGATCTCACAATTACTGGCTAACAAAGGCATAAAATGCTAGGTTGGATTTTCAAAATCTATGTTTTTAATTAGAGGGCACTGATAATGTCATTTGGTAATCAAATTAAATTCTAAATTGAGAATTAAGAACATTTGTATTTTTAAGTGACAAAAAGGGCACTGGTTAATGAAGGACAACATACAAAAATAACATTTTAAATACATTAACAGATTAATAACTTATAGCATTTCAGTAAGATGTGTTTTTCTTTTCTTTTTATAAAAGATTTGGACAATATCTCAGATGTTGAAATCATTAATTCTAAGACCACTTTGGTGTTGTGAATGAGCCATGGTACTATGTATAATTTATAATGTGAAGCCTTGCTACAGGTCAGTTTAACAAGTTAGGTTCCTGATTCTTCCCCAGAATCTCAGAAAATGCAGGGTTTGAGGTACAGGAGGGAAGTTCTTTATTCATCCTCCAGTTTTAGCTTTTTGGTTTGTGACTATTTGGATCTACAAGAAGATGGAACATACATAACAGAGGTAAATAATTTTACTTTGCATCTCAGGATCAGTAAAGAAGCAATGACGATAGCAAAAAAAGGACAGCATTTTCTTTCTTTCTTTCTTTTTTTTTGAGACAGAGTCTCACTCTGTTGCCCCAGCTAGAGTGCTATGGCGTCAGCCTAGCTCACAACAACCTCAAACTCCTGAGCTCAAGCGGTCCTTCTGTCTCAGCCTCCTGAGTAGCTGGGACTACAGGCATGTGCCACCATGCCGGCTAAATTATATATATATATATATATATATATATATATATATATATATTATTTGGCCAATTATTTTCTTTCTATTTTTAGTAGAGATGGCATCTCGCTCTTGCTTAGGCTGGTTTCGAACTCCCGACCTTGAGTGATCTACCCGCCTCAGCCTCCCAAAGTGCTACGATTACAGGCATGAGCTACCGCACCTGCCTTGCATTTTCTTTTTAATTCAGTAATAAGTTCTCAAAAGAATGAAGTCAACAAATTAACAGACCTGCTACCAAGGAAAAGGGGTAAGAATATGGAGAGAAGTCCTTCTTCTTAGCTAAAATGACAAAAAAGATGCTAACTAGCTCAGTTTTGTCTTTTTCATGTTTATAAAGAGATGGAGAAGATGTGTCACCAATGTTCTTATGCAGAATATTTCACATAGTTTGGAAAAAGTATGATTTGCAAGAGTATGTGGAGGTATAATTCAGTGAGGAGACATCAAAGGCCACTTAAAATAACAAAAGGTGGCCACTCAGGTGTCCTCAAAAAAGGATGAATTTGGATACACACAAATTTTGGGGTAGCAACTGGAGTGGAGTTTAATCGCAATGTGTAATAACAGTGGCGACTAAGTACTGGAGGAAAATATGAAGGGTTAAAGCTGGAGACTAAATACTGTGCAAGCAAAAAGTTTGTAGAAAAAAAAGAAATTCCACAGTTGAATAGGGATCTCAGTCTAAAGGAAAATAGATTTATTTACTAGGGATTTGAATTAAAATACTCTTGTGATTCTGCAATTGAAAAGACTATTAAACTTACAACATGCTTAATGGGTTAGATTTCTTGTCAAAATAGAGAAAGAGATAGTTTTCTCTTTACCTGGAATGGGCTTTGCAAGAGTCACCAAGCAGTCATGAATGAATGGATGATACATCTGAGTTACAATAAGTGTCTGCTTCTTTGTTCTCTTTACTTGAAATAAATCCATGGAAAAACCAGAACATCTTACTAGATTGACAATTCAGGTGTGAAATGTTAAATGCAGATATGTACAATCCTAATTCTTCTGACCAAAATGGATGACTTGCACCTTTCTCATCCTGACCAAAAAAAAAGTCACCGTTTTAATGTCTAAGCAATTTCACTTGATCTAACCTAGTTTATCAAACATGACAAGTATGGTGTTTGAGCTCAGATAATGTTCAGCTTCTTGAATTTTTCCTAGAGAGTAATTTGGATGAGCATCAAATTAAGTGCAGCTTCATTAATAACTGCAGCAGCCACCGCAGTCTCTAGGGTAGTTACACTAAATGTATTTACATATAAAAGTGATTATTCTTTAGTCTCTATGGAGATATGGAAATGTACACAGCTAATTCCAACTATTAAGACCTGCACTGGATTGAGGTAGTATGACACTGAACTGTTTCAGAACTAAGAAGGAAACTTGGAGTTATGTTTCAGTGTTGACAGAAATGCTCCTATTATTCCAAATTTGATAATATCTTTTGTAAATGTGAATTTAATTACTAAAGTAGGCTGTCTTAAAATTTAGATAGTGGAAAATATTACTCTAACTTTTTTCCAGTCCCCAACTCATTTTATTTAAGAGAAGGCAAAGTGAAAATGACATAATTGATTAGGAATGTAAGTAACTAGCACTTGAGTACAAGTGGCCTCTTTCTGTCAAGAAGGGAGTTCATTACTTGCCGCTGTTCAAAGAATGACATGAAGCCAATAAAGAACTTTGTGCAAAATCACTCCTTACCAAGTGTACAGTTTCCACGTATGATCCAGTTCCAAAAGACTGTCAGAGTATATGTATTATTTGGAAATTTATTACATATGAAAAATATTTATTTTTCTAATTCACACTTGCTCTTTTCCAATTTTCTGACCTTTCATTTGGAGTTCTAAACTAATGAAGACACTCAACCCAATAGCATTTATATTGCTCCATGAAAACTGATGCTTCATACAAAAGCACAAAAGATTTGAACAAATTTAAAACATTATTAATGCTGTTTAAAAGTTTAGTTTTGTGGTTTCTTCCCTAGATGTAGCCTTTGACTTTTGGAATAGTAAATAAATCTCTACCACTCTGCTTCCCTAAAAGATTCAGGGCTGTTTTATTTTACCTTTTTATTTATTTATTTATTTTTTCTGTCTGTGACATCTTTCTGAACTTTGCTTATTCATCAACTGTGGCTGGAAGTGCACATGATGCATTATTTTGTCCTGTGACAAAATCAGATTTGCTAAGCTTCTTTTTTTTGCAATGGATAAGAAATAAGTTTTACCATGTAAAAAGTGAGAGTGTAGTTTATATTTTAAAACTATCATATACCATATTAAGTTGCAGTAGTTTTCCCAATTCTGTTTTTGTTTTTTCATAGCATTTACAAATTGTATGGAGCCATTTTTAGAAGAGGAGAAAAAGGACTTTTGCATAATATTGGCATTGATCTAAAAGTTGTTTATTTCATGATAGATTTGAAGTGCATTTACTATGGTTAAATACCATTGATAAAACAGATATTGTGAATAGTAGCAAAGTAATGCTATTTATTCCTGTAACATTAGTAACTACGGAGAATGTAGATTTTCAAAGAAAATTGACACAATATAGTTTTGTAACTCTAAAGAAAAAACTTGCATATCAAATGCACTACTCTAAAAAATACACTGTTTTCTTAAAAAATAAGTATGTATGCACACGTATACATCACTCATCACATGTATTGTGGGCATAGTCACACATACACAGATTGAAATTAATAGTCATTTCAAATTTATGTTTGAGTAGATTTGTTAAAGATATGAAAGATGTTAACTTAAGAGCAAAGAATCAAGAAGGTTGTGTAAAAATTGGTGATTGAAAGAAGTGGTGAAAGAACAAAGAGAAAGACAAAGGATACTATGTGATAAATGGTCAGGATCTATTAAGGTCCTGTTTACTTCAGTGAATATAGTTACTTGACTCTGATTCCTAGGCAGACTTTATTTCTGATATTTTGATCTTTCATTTCTTACGTTGTTATGCATAGAGATCCTGTACATGTTTGTTAGATTTATACCTGAGTATTTATGTTTTAGGTGCTATTATAAATGCTAATTTAAAGACATTTTATTAAAAAGACACTTGCCCTCAAATGTTTATAGCAGCACAGTTCATAGTTGCAAAGATGTAGAAACAACCCAAATGCTCATCAATACATGAGTGGATTAATAAAATATGGTGTATGTATACTATGGAGTACTACTCAGCCATAAAAAATGGTGAACTAATACCCTTCGTAACAGCCTGGATGGAACTAGAGGCTATTCTGTTAAGTAAAGTATCACAAAAATGGAAAAACAAACACCATGTGTACTCACTATTAAATTGGAACTAATCAATCAACACTCATGTGCACATATGGTAGTAAAACTCAGCGGAAACCAAGCAGGTGTGAGGGGAGAGATGGGGATGGGTAAATTCACACCTAACAAATACAATGCATGTTACTTATAACTTTGAATACATGTAACCCAAACATTTGTAGCCCTGTAATACTCTGAAAAAATTCAAATTCTAGTTTTTCATTGCTAATATAGTAATATAAAAATAACTGATTTTTGTATATAACCTTGTAACCTACAGCATGACTATCTTTGCTTATTAATTTCAAGGATTTTTTTTTTGTCAATTCTTTGAGATTTTCTTTTTATTTCATCATATTATGGTCTGCAAACTAAGGCAGTGTTATGTCTTCTTTCCCAATCTGTAGACTTCTTATTTTCTTTCTTTGTCTTTATCACTAGCTAGGACTTCAAGCAAAATGTTTTACAGAAGTGGTAAGAGAGGCATCCTAGCCTTGTTGCCAATATTAGGTGAAAAGCTCTGTTTCTCACTATTGTGATCTTAGGTATAGGCTTTTTGTGGGTGTTCTCTGTCAAGTGTAAGAAGTTCCCATTTATTTCTAGTCTCTTGAGAGTTTTTATTATAAATAGGTATTAGATTTTGTCAAATGCCTTTTCTATATCAACTGATTAGGACATATAATTTTCTTTTTTAGCCTGTTGATATAGTGGATTACATTAATGGATTTTCATATGTTGAACTGCCCTTGTCTACCTGGAATAAATCCTACTTGGTTGGAGTATATAATTCTTTTTATACACTGTTGGATTTAATTTGTTAATGTTTTATTGAGGAGTTTGGTATCTACTTTCATGAGAGATGTTAGGTTGTAGATTTCCTTTCTTGTAATGTCTTTATCTGGCTTTGATATTAGAATGAGTCACAAAGTATTTGCTATTACTAATATTTTCTAGAAAGATTGTAGAGAATTGTCATTTCCTCCTTAAATAAGATTGGAAGTATCACCAGTGATCCCATCTGGGCCTGGTGCTTTCTGTTTTGAGAGGTTGTTAATCACTGGCTTAATTTCTTGAATATATATAGTATTATTCAGGTTATCTATTTCTCCTTGCATGAGTTTCGGTAGATATATCATTCAAATATTTGGTCTATTTCATCTATGATATCAAATTTGTGGTGTGGACTTTTTCATGATATTCTTTTATTATCCTGTTAATATTCATGGGATCAATTGTGATGATGCCCCCTCTTACATTTGTGATATTGGCAATTTATGTTTTCTCCTTTTTTGCTCCTTGGTTATACTGGCTAGAGGTTGGTTGATCACTTTTACTGATTCAAAGAAGCACTTTTTGTTTCATTTACTTTTCTTCTTGTTTTCCTGTTTTCAATTCTGTTGATTTCTGCTCCAATTTTTATTATTTTTCTTTTGCTTGCTTTAGGCTTGAAATGCTCATCTTTCTCTAGTTTTCTAATATGGTAGCATAGGTTATTGATTTTAGAACTTTATTCTTTTTTAATATGCACTTAATGCTATAAATTTTCTGATAAGCACTGCTTTCACTGTACCCCACAAAGTTTGATATGTTGTATTATCATTTTTATTTAATTCAAAAGATGTTTAATTTCTCTTGAGACTCTTATTTGACCAATGTATTATACAGGAGTGTTCTGTTTAATCTCCAAGTACTTGGGAATTTTCCATCTATATTTCTATTACTTATTTCTAGTTTAATTCTGTAGTAGTCTGAGAAATAAATTGTCCAATTCCTATTTTTTTAAATATGTTGATTCATGAAGGTGTGTCTTATGGTCTAGAATGTTATGTATCTTGGTGAATGTTCTATATGACCTCAAAAAAATGTGTATGCATGGCTGAGTGCAGTGGCTCACACCTGTAATCCTAGAACTCTGGGAGGCTGAGCCAGGAGGATTGCTTGAGGTCAGGAGTTTGAGACCAGCCTGAACAAGAGTGAGACTCCATCTCTACTAAAAATAGAAAAAATTCTCTGGGCATTGTGGTAAGTCCCTGAAGTCCCAGCTACTCAGGAGGCTGAAGTAGGAGGATCATTTGAGCCCAGGAGTTCGAGGTTGCAGTGAGCTATGATGACACCTCTGCACTCTAGCTGGGGTGACAGAGAGAGACTCTGTCTCAGAGAAAAAAAAGTATTCTTCTATTTTTGGATGTAGAATTCCATAAATGTTAGTTAGAGAAAGTTTATTGATAGTGCTATTTAGATTAATGATATCCTTATTGATCTGTCAGTCACTGAAGGGGTCTTGAAGCCTCCAACTATAATTGTAAATTTGTTGATTTCTGTTGCAGTTCTATCAGTTTTTGTTTAAAATATTTTATTTTTACTTATATCTTGTTTCAGTTTTTGTTTAAAATATTTTATTTTTACTTATATCTTCTTTCACACTCTTCCTTTACTTAGATCTAGTTTCTGAGCTATATCTTTTTCCTTCTCTCTGAAGAATTTCTTTTTGTTTTAGCATTTCCTAAGTTGGGTTGATAGAAATGAAAGAATTGGCATCAAGATGAATAAATTTTGAATGATAATGACCTGGTTCAGAAATCTTGCAGAAGAGAAACTAATGAAAAGGAACATAGGCTCCTTACTTTAGTTCTAGAAAGCTTAAAAATCTAAGCAGGGTAAGTAGGCTAAGGACCTTTTTCTGTGGTCTGGGTTCAACCCTGTTTCTTACCTCTTCCCTGTTATGAAAGCATTTTGAAATTTTGCTCAAGTTTGATTATTTGACAAGAGTGAGATGATGCACTTCTGACATTCAGAGTCTGTCAGATTTAGTCTAATTATAAAGAATAAAAAAAAAACTTAATGAAAAATAGGATATATTAATTTCCCATTGCTGCTGTAATAAATTACTGTAAACTTAGTGGCTTAAAACAATGCAAATGTACCATATTATCTTACAGTTCTGGAAGTACGAAATCTGAAAAGCATCTCGCTGAGTTAAAATGAAGGTGTTGGCAGAGCTGTGTTCCTTTCTGGAAATTCTAGAAGAGAATCTATTTTGTTGAATTTTCCAGCTTCTAGAGGCCTCCATTGATTCTTTCTCAAATCGCATCATTCTAACACTGACTCTTCTGCTGCCTCCAACTTAGGCTTTTAACGACCCTTATAATTACATTGGACCCACCCAGATAGATAGCACAAAACAATCTCCCCATTTTAAGCTCATTTAATTAGCGACCTTATTTCTTCCATGCCGTGTAACTTAACATATTCTCAGGTTCTGAGTATTAGGACATGGATATCTTTGCAGGAGCCATTATTCTACCTACCACGTAGGTTATTCAGATATTTTTAAGGTCACTTCTTTACATTTCTAAATTTCATTCCATTTGGAAGTTAAATGTGGAGGCCATGAAGTGTTAGGTAAGGATTATCCTAGCACCTAATCTCTTTTTACTCTTCCTTTAAACTTGATAGTTGACTGGCTGGGGGTATCCATGTAAAGAGAGGAATCTAGGATTCATGGAGGATTCTGGCTTGGCTGGCAGAATGCAGAGTATTCTACTCACAGAGAGGAGAAGCCTCTTAGGAGCTATAGATTTGCTTAAGGAGAGTGAAGAATTCAGTTTGACATTAAATTTGAATTACCAAATGGATGTTTCTTATGTAGTTAGAAGGCTTAGTAGAAAAAAATTTGTGCTAAAAATAAAATTTTAAGAGTTATTCACATATAGATGGTAATTAAAAGCAGAAAAGTGGCTAAAGTCTTCTTAGGAGTACCTACATGATAAAAAGAAAAAAAAAAAAAAAGAAGAAGAGGGCCTGACCCAGAAATTTAAAAGTGGCCATTAATGGTCCAGATTCACACTGATTCCTCTGTCAAGAAGCTTGAGGAACAGAAGATAGACAGGGCAGCACCAAAAGAGGATGATATCCTGGAAGCCAGGGAAGGACAATATCTCTGGAAGATGGAGACAAGTGGAAGTACTAAATGATACAGAAAGCAAATTAAGCTAAGGCCTGAAAAGAGGCCACTAAGTTTAGCTATAAGCAGATCATTTTTACTATAGTTGGGCCAGTGCTTTGGTGCAGACAGTGGCCACATTCAAGTGTATTGAGAAGAGAAATGGCGGTGACTAGCTAACTGGAGAGCAATGAGGTGGTATCCAAAGAGGACATGGGAGAAACATGGGAGAAAAGAGGGTTTACCCTCAGAAAGGAATATCTGTTTCTTTTCTATCAGAATATAAAGGAAAGGATAAGAATAAATACAGTCACATTTAATTTTTTTTTATTTTATTTTAAAGTCTAAATCTTGGAAAAATCTCATTTGATGGCTTTAATTTTCTCTGTAAGGGACTGAGTATGAAGGTGGAGGTGATGGGTTGGAGAGATTTGAGAGGACTAAGTTTGAAGTAGCTGCCTGTGATGTAAGGATGGCATGAGTCTTTTTACAAATTTGACAGGTCCTATAAATCTAGCAAATAAGTTCCCACACTTTGGCCTTTCTGTCTTTAAGATTTCAGTCCCCTTTGCAGCTTGATTCATGGTGGTGGTCAGACTTCTAAGGTCGCTACCAGTGATCCCTACTTCCTGACGTTCACAGCCTGTAATCCTCTCACCTTAAATGTGGGTTGGACTTGGTGACTTGCTGCTAACAAGTAGAATATGCCAAAAGTGATGGATTGTCACATCTGAAATTAGGTTGTAAAAGACCATGGCTTCTATATTGCTAGCAATTTCTTTTTTTTTCACCCAATTCCACTCTTTTATTTCAAAGTACACCCTAACTTATTGGTTTTATTTTTATTTTTAAGTTTTAATTATCATAGGTACATAGAGTTGTATATCCTTTTAGGGTACATGTGATGTTTTGATACAGACATAGAATGCGAATTAACCAAATCAGGATAATCAGGGTATCCATCACCTCAGGCATTTATCATTTCTTTGTGTTAGGAATGTTCCAATTCTACTCTTTTAGTTATTTTAAAGTATATGCCAACTATTGTTTATTATAGTCACCTGTGCCATCAAATATTGTTCATTCTGTCTCACTGTATTTTTGCACCCATTAACCATCCCCACTTTACCCTGCTCCCTCTACACCTTCCAAGCCTCTAGTAACCATCAATCTACTCTCTCTCTCCATGAAATCAACATCATTTGTCATCAGAGAAATGCACATCAAAACTTCAATGAGATATCATCTAACCCCAGTTAAAATAGCTTTTATCAAAAAGAAAAGCAATAATGAATGCTGGTGAGGATGTGGATAAAGAGGAACCCTCCTACACTGTTGGAGGGAATATAAATTAGCGCAACCACTACGGAAAACAGTAGGGGGGTTCCTTACAAAACTACAAATAGAACTATCATATAAGCGAGCAATCCCACTGCTAGGTATATATCAAAAAGAAATGAAATTAGTATATGGAAAATATATCTGCACTCCCATGTGTATTGCAGCACTATTCACAATAATAGCCAAGATTTGGATTCAACTTAAGTGCCCAACAACACATGAATGGATAAAGAAATTGTGGCACACATACCCAATGGAATATTATGTAGCCCTGTAAAAGTAGGAAATCCTGTCATTTTCAACAACAAGGATGGAGCTGAAGAACATTACACTCAGTGAAATAAGCCAAAAACAGAAAGACAATTCTTCCATGTTCTCACTCATATGTGGGAGCTAAATATTAGCACTTTCTTTTCCTTGTTCTCTTGCTTGCTCTAATAAAAATCAGTTGCTATGTTTTGAACTGCTCATTGGGGAGATCTATGTGGCAAGTAACCAAGGAGAGAGGCCTCTGGTTAATAGCTAGTGGTAAAGGAAGGCCTCCCTCAGTATAATGGCTTATAAGGACCTAAATGTGGGTAATGACCAGGTGAGCACGTTTGGAAGTGGATCTCCTCCACACCCCACCATTGAACCTTGGAGATGATGACAGCTCTAGCCAACTCCCTGATTATAGCCTTGTGAGAGACTCAGAGACAGAGGATCCAGCTAACCTGTGCTTGGATTCCTGACTTACCGTGACATAATGAATATTGTTTTAATCCACTAAGTTTTGAAGTGATGTCTTATGCAGCTATAAATAACTAATATAGGCATCATGTCCTCCATTAGAGATTTATCTTTGATTATTATCAATAGAAAACAGGATGCAAGTCAGGTACATGGTGAGTTTAGGGTGAGGTTCATGAATAAGAAGGACCTCAACCAAAGGTAGTTGCTTCAGCTGATTAATCAAAGTCTTATTTGGGACTTGGGAAGATTAGGCAGCAAGCTTTTCCTCCAACATTCAAGTGAGATTTGTGTTAAACAGGTGGTCTATATCAGCCTTTGTTATCAGTAAAATGAAGAATCTCAGACTCTTGGAGTAAATCTCAACCAAGGCCTCTTGTTCTCAACTTAGGACTTGAAGAGGGCCTATTTAATGCACGCTTTATCCTAATGGAAACAAAGGGATTAAGTGCTAGACTCACAGAATTTTTGCAGGTGAAGAATGGCATACAGAAAGTTCTTCCTCTGCATAGACAAGTGCTCACTATACTTTTGTCCAGATCACAGGGAACATTATTGCTTCATGCAATATGGCTTTCTCCTTCCTTCAAATCCAAAGTGAGCATCTCTTCCAAGAGAAGACACACAGAACAGAAAATGCACGCAATCTCACCAGGTCTCATGTTATTGCATTTCTATAAGGCAAATAGTCAGCAATATTGAACTGAAAAAATTATCAGGGATCATGAATGAGGTGACTGTGATTGTAAGAGCACTGAGCAGCTTAGGTCATTGCTATTAAGAATTTATAAGACAGACTGGATATATTAGTGAGATTTATCCATTTGAAAAAGTAGAGGTGTTTAGGGGCTGGCTTTTCAGATAAGAATGCACTCTGAGGGTACTAATTCTTTAAACTCTTGTTACATACTATTCTGGCCTGTATTTGAGGATGAAAATGGTGGGTCAGCTAGTTTAGGCTCATTTGTTCTATTTATTGGGCATTTACCATGTACCAGTTTGTGTGCTACAAAGCAGAGAGATAAGTGTGAACCATACACATTTTTGAATTAAATTAATAAAAAGGTTAAACTGTATGGCTAAGTCAGCTTCAACTAGCAACAGATATGAAACACAATTACCTAGTGTGTAATATATGCATGCATCATTAATCCCAACTTTCTAGGCTATTGGTGGAGCCCTAATCACAGAATGGCTAGCATGTTTTCTACGTCTTGGTCTTGATAGAAATCGTTCTCTTATTAGTTTGTCTTCAGTTGTTTCTGTAAGCTTGTGACACTTACAGGGAGGAGTCTTGATATTCATTGCAAAAAATAATAGCTTCTCAATGCCACTCAAAGCTGTTCGGATATTTAAGTATTATACAAATTTTAGAAATGTTATTTTTATGTTCTGCTCATTTTTCTAATTGTCAAAATTGGTATTCTTCAGTACTATTTTTGTTGCAAATAAAAGAAGACCCAACTTCAATGGTTTAAGTAAAGTAAAAACAAAGTAAAGCGAAACGGAAAAAGAATTTATGGTCTTGGATTGAAAATCCCAGAGGTAGAGATAGTTTCAGCTATTTGCAGTATTCAGGGCTTAGCCTCTCACTTCCATATACTCTTTTTTGTTTTGAATTGACACAATATCAGGCACTTTCACAGTGGCAAGGTGGTTGTAGCACACGGTCCAGCAAACATTTTTTGCAAATATTGCAAATTTTGCAAATATGTAAGTTCACCCTCAAATACAGACCAGGGTAGTATGTCGCAAGAGTTTAAAGAATTAGTACCCTCAGAGTGCATTCTTATCTGAAAAATCCATCCCCTAAACACCCCTACTTTTTCAAATGGATAAATCTTCCTAATATATGCATTCTGTCTTACAAATTCTTTTGGCTTTGCAGACCATATGGTCTCTGTTGCAACCACACAACTATGACATTGCAGTTTCAAAACAGCCACAATAATATTTAAATGAATGGTGTACTGTGTACCCCAAAAGCTTTGTTTACAGAAACAGAATGGGCTGTAATTTGGCAACCTTGTGTAGTAGCTGCTTTTACATCTTCTTTCATTTATGTTCAGAAGGAAAAGTGATTCCTTAACCCCATAATGAAATAAAAGTCATGGACCTCCTACTTGAGTACTCACAGCACTAAACACAAAGTGATGTTAGTGTTTAGCATAGAGCAACTAGAGGATGAAGAGAGGTTCACCAAAGTGATTCTCCATAGTCAGGATGGGGACAAGGCCAAGGAGAGGCTGAGAGCTATTGTCACCTGTGCCATCCAGTGCAACTTCCTTTGCATGTTGCTGACTGCTCTCTGCCAGCTTGGTGAGATGGGTTTATGATCTTCTCATCCAAACATCTGCACCTCTGAGGATGTTTCCATTATCTCGCTGCACATTTTTCTATGATCCAAAACAATCAAGGTTTCCACTGTGTTATATACATGGAAGCTCTGGCACATGCCTATGACCTTAACACTATAGTTTAGACTCTCCTGAAGTTTATGTCTTTATTGGAGCCCTGTAAGCTCATATTTGCTGAATATATATGATCACATGAATCAGCTGGGGTTCATGTTAGAATGTCGACTCCTGGTTCTTTTCCCAGGCCTACTGAGGTGAATCAGAAGGTTTTCTGGATCAGGGGAAGCTTCATGTTCAACGATTGCTCCAGGTGATTATCATGATCAAGCAGGCTTGGTGAATGTTACTTTAAATAACACCGCTTTGACATACACTGTGTTTAACTTGCATTATATTTGGGATTGAAATTTATACCTGCTCTTATTAAATGTGATATAAGTGTTTACATACCTGCTTTGTAGGGAACAGTAGCCTTCCAACATGGCTGAATTTTAGAATCACCTGGGACTTTTTAAAAACAGTGATGATGGCTCCAACCTCCTCCCTCAACACACTGACTAACTAGATTGACAACCACTGTCATAAGAAATGATCATGCTCAAGCTTATGTGCAAATTTTTCTTCATTTGCTTTTTTTTCAAAACAGAAGTTGTCCGTTATTGACACAATTGAACTGAAAAACTGCCATAATATCTCTTACCAATATGATTATAGAAACTTCCTCATCCAACTATTCAGGACAAGCTGGCATAGGTGTAAGACTCTAAATAAATACACTTGTCTGCATCAAACAGGAAAATTTCAAATGCTAAATGAGGAGTTTTCCAAATTCCTTCCATTGTTTCTAATCTCCAAATAAGTTAACGGTATATTTTCATAGGTTTATATTTATTTACTCTTTACTCAAAATAAGCAACATTTTTTCCCAAATTAATTAACTTAGATTTTATAAATTAAATTACCGTATAAATGTTCTTCAATTTACAGTTATTAAAAATGGCACACTATTCAGAGGCAGCTGCTCAAATCCTAGGTTCTTCTTTTAAGACAGGAATAAAATCCAGAATCAAGGACACCAAGCTGAGTGCCCAGGCCAAAGTCATATTCAAATTCTCACATACAAATTGAGTAAGTTACGAAGGCCTGATAAAAGTGTGCACATGATATAAGAGAGGGATACTATGGGGAACCAAAACAAATATCTGGATTACTCTAAATGCTAAACATGTATAATAGGTAATTTGCAAAAATTCCCTGAAGTAGCACTATTATTTTCTCCATTCTTGGGTGAGGAAACAAACTCTCTGCCACAGTTATAGGGCATATAATTATCAGAGCAGTAATTCTACACAGACTCACACTCTTAGTCCCCATCATTCTACCTCTCACAGCAGGATTGGGAAATTTGCTTTATGATGAGGCAGTGGGGATGATTAGAAATGAGGCTTTAAGATTGTTTCAGATAATGTGTCGTCCTCTTTATGCTATCCCAAATTTTGTGTAAATTGACTGTATCACACTTAGTGGGTCTAGCTAGACAATTGCTAGGAAACAACCATCCAAGGCAGACAGGTAACATCAGCAGAATGGCCCAGCACATGCACAGGTATCTGTCAGCAAAGCAGAGCTCCAACCCTGTCCGTATCCAGAGGGAATAAACAATTGAGCAGAAAGCATTTGTCGAGAGGTATAGTTACAGAGGCTACTTAGATGACTATATCAAATAGCAGCCCAGAGCTGAAGAAGGGGAGACTGTAGCATTAGATTATTGGAATTTGGAGACAGTTTAATTCTTCACATCTCATGTTGTATTAGCCCTGGGAACTAAAAGTGAAGCTGAGACCACAGGAGGAGTACAAGTGGCCCCTTTCTATGGGGAGAATCAGGCTTATAACCTTAATATAGTTTTTCCAGCCCTTTCTACAAACATTGTCTCACAGGCTGACCTCTGTGTACCCAACATAAACAGCCCTCGTCTGGTGCTAGCACCTGTTTTATATACAAGAAAATCTGGATTTGATGCTACTAATTGGGTCCAATCCATACAGGGTGAAACTGTTGATGTAATTGATCTGTCAGTTGTAGGTGGTTTTAAGAGTTATTATTGAAGCAATAGACTTGGAGAAGACTTTCTTCAGGTCAAATTTAAATTATAAGAGGTAAACGTAAGAATGAAACTTTAATTTCTCTCAATCCAGATGGCACAATTAGCATACTTACTGGACTCTCTTCATCTCAGAACCAATTGATAAAGTAGCAGAGAGAAAACTTTAAAAGGAGTAAATCTGCTAGTGGAGATAGCACATGTAGGGAGGTTATTAGTAGATGATACATTTCAACAAATTTCTGGAAAACAGAAATAAAATGGGAATGTTTTAACAAATCAAGTAGAGAGAAAGGAGTCATAGCCCAGAATACCCAGACGGACACCCACGGCAAAGGGAGATTGATGATCTCTCCTTGCAGCTCTCAGAGAAGTTCCAGATTTGGGTTTAGATGATGGTGGGAGAAGCTAAAAACAGGGTAATTAATCCAAAGTCTGCATGAAGCACATGCACGAGAGATCCAGCCCCAGCCCCCCTTGCCTCCTTCTTCCACACTTGCTTATCAGCATCCTGATATTTACACCCCTCTTAAATAGGAAGGCTTTTCTCTAAGGAGATTAAGCTACCTGACCAAAAAGAAGTAGGGTTCTTAGATGGCAATTTGTGTTCAAAGTGATGCCCTCCTTATTCTTACCCTTGGGAAGCCCTAACTTAGTGAAAAACTATTCCCCCTGTCACCTATAGCAAATCCATACAAGTCACCAAGCTCTGGCTATGTACTCAGATCCCTCAGTTAACTTTTCTACTCCTTCATTTTTGTCCTTAAGAGAATAACAGTGAATCATCAGGAACTTGAAGAAAAATAGCAATATGAAAAAGAAAGACCAAAATAAAGACAAAGACCTGATCTTAAAGGAAAAGATGAAAATTCAGAGGATCTAGAATGGAATAAAACAAAAAAAACAAACCTATAAATATCCTCAGATAAGCTCAAGATGACCTTGTACCCATAAAGCATGAACAAATTGTTAAGAGAAAGGAACATTAAGAAAATAATAAAGATAATGTGGAAATTAAAAATTATGATTATTCAATAGAATGTTTAGCAAAGGTAAAGATAATGAAAGGGTATAGAACATATAATAAAAAGAAGAGATATGGAAAATATGGTAAAATTGTTTTAGGAACAAAAGAATCACTGTAGCAGGAGCAGAAAAACACATCTTCTTCCTCATCAACAGCATTAGGTATTAGAATAAAATGGAACAATATCTTCAAGGGAAAATAATTTTGAACCTAGAAGTCTATACACAGCCAAATTATTAGTCAAGTATGAAAGTATAATTAAAACATTTTCAGATCTGCAAGGACCTAGGAATGATTCTCATTGAGAATCATACAAATATTGAGCTCATACAAATATTCCTTAAATGACTTCCTTAGGAAGGATGCTCATACAGCATGCTATTCAATTCTTTATATATGAAGGTTTTTTTTTTTTTTTTGCCTTACTTAGATCTTATAGATTTTCTGTTTTAATTTTAACTAATCATTTTCTAGACCTATTCATTGCTATCATCCTCGATTTGTTTTCATTGAACTCTTGGTTTAGTTTCACAATTGCATTAAAGGCTTTCTTGGTTCTTGCCCTATTTTTTTAATTTGTTTTTTTCTGCTGAAATATTCCTTAAATGACTTCCTTAGGAAAGATGCTCATACAGTACGATGAACAAGTCATGAGTTTTTTGTCAACAAAACAAAGGAGACAGCTAGAAGCTCTAGCTGGTAGATGTAGAGGAGGGCAAGTGAGAAACTGCCTAGTAATCTCATGGTCTAAATAGATGTTCTCAGCTTTGGCTGCACATCGTGGTCACCTGGGGAGCTATTGAAATCCTGATGCTTAGGCTACACCCCAGACCAAGGACATCAGAATCTGGTTTGGGGGAGCCAGACAAATATATGTATTTAAAATTCCCCAAGTGATTCTAATGTACAGCCAAGGTTAAGTACTACTATTCCAACATAGGCAAGCTAAGTTTTGTCATAATTTTGAGAGATTTAATAAGAATATTAGAATATAATTGTTTTGACTTTGATTTTAGGAATAAAAGACATTCTTGCTCAGAAAACAGAAATTATTACTCTTTGCTGTGTAGTTAACTGTGTTCGCATTTTCAGGTAGATTACTTATCTCTCATTCTTCACTTTGCAATTTACATATTTTTAAAATTTTCTTAAAATGCTCTTGTAAAGAAAAAACAATGGACATTTATATTAATTAATATACATTAAGAATAGCACTGTCCTCACCATTCTGGTCCTGGCTCAAATGTAAAATTTTTTAGAGAACAGCCCTCCATCACATACACACACCCCAACAACATATAAAATAAGAGCTTTCATCACTTTCATCATTCCTCCTTTCCTTACTCACCTTAATTTTTCTTCACAGCACTTATCAACAGCTAATTTTATTTACGCATCTTTTTTCTCTCATTTTCATTTTCTGAAAAGTAGGCTCAGTGAAAGGTAGAAAAATTACCTACTGTGCTTATCTGAAGAGTAAATACTTAGAAGGCACTTCATACCCACATATGAAATAAATCAATGAATGGATTAAACTGTGTGGTCTACAAGGGTGTGGCTTACTGCTTTATTCTTCTTTGTTTTCTATTACCAGTCAGAATGTTTGTTTGAACTGAGCTCCAAATGTGCACAAGTCCATGGTAGAATCAGATACTTGGACTTTGGAGTTCTGGCGCAGAATAAATTCTCATCTTCTTATAAAGACTCTGCCATAGCTCCAGCTACTAAACTTTGCAATAATTTGGTGGAACTTTGCAATAGAATAACCTTATTTCATGAGTGACTATGAAAATGTACAGGGATATAACCAGTCTTTGCAAGACAGAGTATAGTTCTGTTCCAAGGGAGCAGTTTAGTTGATCTAGCTGATCTAGGACTTCTTAAATCTTTACATAAAGATATTCATTAATAACCTATAATTTTCAAAGCCCTAGAAAAGGTAGCAAGAAACATAAGTCTTGTTTCCTGATATCCAGGATATGATTGCTGATCTTACTGTGTTCATTTGAGCTTCATTCAAACCATTGCCTTTCATTTAAGTTAAATATGATATAAAGAAAAAATGTAGATAAAATATTTAAGATGGATTCATTCAATTTACATGTAAATGTATGATTCCCAAACTGTTAAAAAAATAATACGTAAGTAGCCTGTGTCAAAATTTTATTTAACTCATTACAGTAATACAAGAACCTACAGTAATACAAGAACCTACAGGATGAAAAAACTGATTCAAGAAGGATATGAGAAATTTAGATTTATAAGGTCAGTGGAAAAAGAAATCTCGAATAAGATTGCCTGGTTTGATTTGAAACATACTAATATCCTACAGGGAAATAAAAAACTATAACCTTTGGGGGTTATCTTCTCTATCAAAGAGAAAAAAAATCACGCCTGGTTCATTTTTTATAAATCAACCTCTAACTTTGTTACAGAGTTATAAGACATGTGAGTCCTAATCAACTGTGAATACTAAATCAAAATTATATTCCATGAGAGAATCAGATGACCCTCGGGAATTCTTATTAGAAATGTTCTAGTATAACGTGTTAAAAAATTATACAACTCTTCTCTTTGCCTTACTCCCAAGTTTTGCTATTATTTTCCCTGAACACAGACCAGAAAATTATCTGAGAAAAACAAAGACAATATAGTACAAGAATATTTTGAAAAAGGGGTCAAAATTATCTCACTTTAAGAGCAGTGGAGATCATTTCTATTTAATTATGCTGCCTCACTGCCCAGGGGGATAAAAAGATGTGTGAGACATTTGAAAGTATTCTCAGCTTCTCAGAAGAATTATGTTGAAAAACTTATAGTATGTCTCCTTCCAAAATCTGTTGTTTATATTTACTCGTATGTAATCGCCTACTGTATTAATAATAGTTAACAAGAACAAAATTGCCAGGCCACTAGAACATACTCTACCCAAGGTTATAGAGAGGATTAAACTTTTCCTATTTTGGGGTGTTTGCTTGAAGATGACGTCAGTTATTTCCTTCTTGTTGAATTCTGTTATTTGGGGCTCTGGGGGGCTCAGGGCTGAGTGCCAATGCTTCTCCCTTGAAGTTCCCTTATTTGATTCCGTGTGGCTTCTGCTAACATTGACAGTGCTAACAAGTAAATTGATCATATCCTGTTTGGTGCTGTCTTCCAGTTGTCACACAACTTTATACCATGTTTTTCTCAGAAAACTGCCTCCCACTTGAGGCTTTACGTTTTATCTGTCCTCTACAGAGGTAGACAATGGGATCCAAGTAACTGAAATGCCTTTCCTAGAACAGCGGCTCCACACGTCTCTCTTCAAATCCAAAGAATGGGCAGAAACAATTGCACTCTTTTTTCAGGCCACATTTAGGGGAAATGGCAGTAAGTGAAATGGTTGCTAACTACTTCCCTCTCCTCGTCTCTCCCGCCTCCTGGTGCTTCTCTTTGCCAGACACCCACCAGCTTCCTGTCGCTCCTCTGTTCTCAGTTGTCTCTAGTGTAAATCACCAGACTGTAAACCTCTGGACTGCTTACAGTACAGTCTCCCTTTAAGCCTAAATTGTTATTCAGACCCACTGGTTACACTTCTTAAGAGAATTTGTATTAATATAAGTGTCCATGGGTTTGCAGAGGTGTGATGGTTATTTTACAGGGAAATTGAACACAAAATGCCTTGTTTAGTGTTGTGAAATAAGCCAGGCTTGTACTAACAATGGCTCTTATTCTTACCTGGTTCTGTTAAAAATGTGAATTTTGCAAAGAATATGTGTTACCAAACTGCACTGGGTCCATTTTCCCACACACAATGGAAAACTAAACACCAAAGCACCAGACTTTTACAGTGATAAAGGTTTATTGCCAGGCAGCTGAACAAGGAAATAGGAGTCAGGCTCAAATCTGTCTCCCCAAACTATAAATTGGGGTAGGTTTTATAGACGGTTGAACAGTTACTCTTTCTCATTGGATCCGTAGGGACTACTGCCTGAGGCATAATCTGATCGGATCACATGATGAAGTGATGCCAGAAGGCATGCTCTCACTAGATCTCACCATGACGTGCCACCAGGGTGAGATCTGATTGGATCCTGGATTCTGCCATGCCATGTCTACTCTTAATGAGCCAATGCTTAGGTTCTGCCTGTGGTTGCACACTTACGTGAATATCAACCTGGAGGTCCGTGGTAACCGATAAACAACTCACAACTTGGTTATCTAAAAACTGACCTAGATTGTTCTGATGTGGTTACATATATAGGCTGTGCAGTTGGGATGCCTGAATTTGATTCTGATCATTGTCCTTAACTCTACCAGTGGTTCTCTGCCCTGGTCCATGGACCAGCAACATCAGCATCACATGAGAATTTATCAGAAGTGCAAATTCTCAGGCTCTCTCTAGACCTTCTAAATCAGAAACTTTGGAAGGAAGACCCTGTATTTTGTATTTTAATAAGTTCTCCAGATATTCTCCATGCTAAAGTTTAAGAATGATTACACTACACTATTTGTGTGAACCTGAATAAATTATTTAACTGCTTTGAGCATCAATAGTCCAACTGTTAAGATGAGGTTAATAACATTACCTTTCCTCAGGCAGTGGTTCCTAAGGATTCAGTGAGAAAATCCATGTAGATAACTTAATACATGGCATAGAGTAACTGCTGAATAAATTTTAGCTCTTTTTATTAGCTGTAATACTCTGATACCTGGACCACTTCTAATTGATTGCCTAGAACCTAACTTGTTTTTCCACTCTTCCCAACCCTGTCTCCTTTGACTCTTACTCTTACAAATAGAAGAGGATATTCTAAGAATAATTAAATAAATCAGTTTTTTATTCAGGTAATAGGAGAACTACTAATTGTATATGTTATTACAGTTCTCTAACTTTCAGCTTTTTCCACTATAAAACTGGGATAATAATTTTTTTGTGTGGTTGTTCAGAATTAAATATGATTAGATATATGAAGAATCTATAGTAGGGCACATATTAAGTGTCCAACATAAATAGCTGCTGCCCCTGCTTTTTCGTCCACTTTCCCTCTGACTTCTGACTCTCCTTCTCTCTCATTGTTATTATTTACATTTTGTTCTATAAGATTCTAAGGAATGATACTGGATAGAACCCAAGAGTTTCAAAAATAATTGTACCTCTTCTTCTCAATCTGTCTGAATTAGATGCTTCTTGTCCAGTAGGACCCTATATCAGTGTCTAAGTCAGTTTGGGATACTATAATAGCATACCATAGATTGGATGGCTTAAAAAACATTATACCTCAGTTCTGGAGGCTGGTAGTCTCAGATCATGGTGCCACCATGGCCTGGTTCTTAGTGAGGGCCCTCCTTCTGGTCCACAGACTTTTTGCTGTATTCTCACATAATTGAGAGAATGATGGAGAGAGAGAGAAAGATCTAGTCTCTTTCTCTTCTTATAGGGACACTAATTTCATCATGTGGGCTCCACCCTCATGACATCATCTAAACCTAATGACCTCCCAAAGGCACAGCTCCAAATATAATGGTCTAGGCCTTTTTACCCTCTCCCATCAATCAGTGAATATGGTGCTCCCCAGGGGAGGGGAAAATTCCTGGAGAGGAAGTCATTTTTGACCCATCAGTCACCAACAATTACAAAAGTTAGGGAAAAAAGTGACTGGCTCACCACAATACTCACTATAATTTACTCCTTGTACTGCTGTCATCTACTTACTTACGGTGTAAGTGCAACTTAACTGAGGATAAATCCTCCAGGATTCTGGTTGTTCCCTTTCCCTGGAGAATCTCAAAAGAGGAAGGTTAGTAGAATTAAACTACAACCCTGATGTTGCAGCCAGTCTTAGCCCTACACCTAGCACTCATTCTCATCCTTCTCTACTATCCATTCTAAATTCTTCTCTCCATCAGCAGTACCTATCCTGGACTAGTGGCTTAATTAGCACATTGACCCAGATCCTTATATCTTAGGGACCTGAATCCCTGCTATTGTACTTGTCCATTTATCACCAAAATCAAGCAGTGGAGTCCCTAGAGATGTCCTTGTGGATCATCTGCCAACACTGTGTTGCTGAGATAATTGTTTTTTTTTCCAGAAGGTGAGATTCTTTCTCATTTTTTGTGGCAAAGCCAATACATGACACCAAAAGTAAGCATTAAGCAGGCCAGGCTTTATTCAATTGGCCAAGAAATGGAGAAATGGCACCATAGCTAGCAAATCAACTTCTCAGGTGTGAGAGGTGAGGGGGTTAAAATACAGGATTCTCTTAGTGTAGAGCTTGGGTATTAAAAGCAGAGGGCAGAAGAATCATGCCTTTTCTGGGATAGGTGGAGAATTCCGCAGAACTGGAACACCATCTTTTTGTCCTTTAATGGTCTCTTTTGGTTATCATCGTGATGATTGTCATTTGTTGTGGCAGCAGTGGGAGTACCTTGTAGCATGGGAATTAGACTATAAATAAGTTAGGGGCGTCTAGAGTCCCAGTGCACCATTACCTTGGATCCCACTAGTCTTAGCCAGTTCTGAATGGTCTGGTCACCAGAGGCCCAGGCATCCTCCTCCTTAAAGATAAGCACAGTTAGGCAGGCTGAGTTTGAGGGGGAGGTAAATATTTGGCTGTGTTCCACGCAGCTAGAAGGGGAGGTGAATGCTTAGTTATGTTCCACAGGGATTACACTGGCAACAATGCTATGCAGGCATTATGCTTAGTAACAATGATATAACAGTAGCTCTGTGTCCTATTGATGATCAAGGTCAACTGCCTTGCCAACGTAGTCAATCTTTTCTTTACCTCCTAGTCTCTTGGCAAAAGGACCCAAGTTGCAGTCATAGCTTAAAGTTTAATTAAATGCTTTTTGTGTCCCCTTTTTAAAGCATTTACCCTGGGAACAAGGACCTCAAAATCTATATAGTCTAAAGCTAAAAGGGTGGGCAGTACAAAGAATACTACTAGGTTACTTGGAGTAATGATAAGTGGGCCACTTCTACCTTTAACCCTTGGTTCCCCAGGTATTCTACCTGTTGGAGATACAGTCCCATACAATGATATTTGATTTAAGAAATATATTACATCATAGAGTTTATTGCCTCATCCTTGTAGTATGTTTTACCCATGCTGGTGCTTCATCCATGCCTTCAAAATGCTGTCCCATTATTCTTTCATTCTGTCACCTGTGACTGGTTTGGTATTTGATGGAACAAGTGGATCCCATGGCAACGGGACTACTGTTGTGCTAACTTTTTATAAAGTATACCTTTTTATTTAAAATAAGATGATGTTATAGGTACCATGTGGGTGGATCAAAAACTCAGTAAGGACTTGGATAATGTTACTGGTTGGGACAAACCATATCCATTATATATCTTAACCTGAGCAATATGAATAGATGCCCTTCCTGGGATAGAGGTTGTCCAATGTAGTCAACTTGCCACCACATGCCTGGTTGGACTCTTCCTGAGAATAATGAATAGAATAATGTTTTATCTGGACTCACCATTAGTCTCTTTGCTGGAAGGCTTGACATTCAGCAGCATTAGTAGCTAGATCAGCCACGGTGAGGGGTATTTGCAACTAGGCCCATGCATAGCTTCCATCCTTGCCACAGTGGCTACTATATTCATAAGCTCATTATGCAAGCACTGGGGTAGCCAATGGCAGAAGCTGACTGACATCAACTGGTGGAGCCACTCTTCTGTGGTGGGTGCTCTCTGACAGGCATTAACACATGACACAAAAATCTTCACGCTCATGCACTCACCATAGCTACATCCACATTTTCTTTCCCAAGAATCCTTATCTTTAATATTCCAATCTTTTCTTCCCAGGACTCTGGTCACCCAAATAAACTTTTTATTGATGCCTGTAGTTCAAATCCACTAATATTGTTGTCACTGCCCATGGGAGGATTTCTCTTTACCACTGTCATTCATAGACACCTGGAGTCAGGCTGCATTTTAGTAGCAGTCCTTTTGGGCTTGTACAAAGTCCTTTGGGGCTGGTACACTGTACTAACCAATACTTCACACTGGGACGACCTTTTTCTCCTGCCATCAATTGCCCATAAGTCTCTTCCATTGGGCATCTCTGACCTTAGGCTTGGCGAGTCTAATAGAATCTTGCTCCTGATCACAAGGCTCAATAATTAGATTCTCTATCGGGGCTCAGTAACATGCCTGGAACTGCTTTTCAAATGGTGTATAAATTCTCCATGACATAGGAGACCAATATGATAGTCTGTGAGATATTCAGATAGCCTGGGTACTTTGTACTGTTTTGTTCCCGAGAAGGGGAAGAGTTGACATAGTCCTGGGGCAAGATTGTCATATTTCACTGGAGTCTGCTGCTGGCTTTCATATTTTGCTTTAAATTGATAATTAATTACCCTTTGCTTTAGCCTTTGCTGCAATCATAACACTCACCAAGAGCAACGCAACTCCAATATACTTGTAATTATTACTTCTGAACCTCTCCAGTGCCTGGGATATGACATCCACCAGTGGATTCCTTTCCACTGACATATCATCCCAGTTCAATTTCCATGAAAAGTTAACTATTTTATCATTTCAGCATTCCCAATGCTATCAGTATTTCCCTACCACTAGTAATTGAGTCTTCATTGTATATAATCTGGAAAGTAATAATACAGTTCCCAAATCCCTTTATATTTAACATTAATCATTTTTTTATTTTGAAAAAAATATTCAACAACAGTGGAAATAATTATTTTTTCCTAAGTTCTTTGAGAACTAATTGCCATAGAATGCCT
The DNA here is from genome assembly GCF_040939455.1 of Microcebus murinus. Classification (NCBI taxonomy): domain Eukaryota; kingdom Metazoa; phylum Chordata; class Mammalia; order Primates; family Cheirogaleidae; genus Microcebus; species Microcebus murinus. The sequence goes on along the minus strand of NC_134114.1, from coordinate 89,434,975 downwards.
GTCACCCCCAAATGCTTTGTGTGTTTTATACAAACAAGGGCATTCTCCTATATTTCCTTAATGCAACCTTCAAAATCAGGAAATTAGCATTTAAATATTGCTACCACTAACCCTCGGTCTCCATCCAAATCTTAGCAATTGTCCCACTAATGGTCTTTATAAAAAATTATCAGTGTAGAATGACTCATTGCATTTTGATGTCATGTCCCTTTAGTTTTCTTTAATCTAAAATAGTTCTTCAGTCTTTCCTTGACTTTCATAATATTGACACTTTTAAAGATTACAAGAAATTTATTTTATGGAATGTTTGCAGAATATCTGATATTTCCAGATAGTTAGATTTAGGTTGTGCAGTATTTATCTTTCCAAGGAATGTAAAAAAAAAATATATGCTGCATTTACTCATTGCATCCTATCAAGTAATGGATGTTTTTGTTTTTTTCCATTGCTAGTTTACTAATTTGATATATGAGTAGCTTGTCCACTGTAAAGTTACTCTTGTCATCTTTGTGATTAATAAGTGTTTGGTTCAGAGATAATTTGAATCTAAGTAAATATCTTATTTTTAATCAAACTTTTAATTTTTAATTAAGTAATACCAATAAGTTCTCATAAGCTCCTATTGTATTCACTGGTTTCAATTTACTACCACCCCTTATTCATATTTATGACCAAATTGTTTCAGATTTGACCAGTGGAGTGCCTTCAAGCTGGTTTCTGATATATCCCATCATTCTTGGGCACTTTTTTATTTGTTCTCAAAAAGATGTTCTGAGTTCAACTTATACTTTCTCTGTCCTAGCCCTGGATCAGTCATTTCTCTAAGGAGTTCTAGTTCCTTTAAGTGGAGAATGAAAGTTAGAAGCCGACATGCAGGTGTTAGGTCTATGCATTGCTATTGGGGTGTCACTGCCATTAGGCGCTCTCACAAGACAGAGCTAGGGGATATATGTACATATACAAAGTGTCATTTATTTTTATATCCATCTGTATATTTTGATATTTATGAATGTATACCAATATCTCCAATTGTAACCCAAAGCCACGTTTATATAAATTTCTTCTCCAACAGTTTTCTATCTTCAGCATATATTTGCTTACTTGATCAATACCCATGTACATGACCAATCTCTTGCCCTCTTTTCAATACTGGCTTGTAGTACTTACACAGACACTTCACCTAACTCTGATTGATTTTACACTCTGAACTGCTATTCCACCATTCCTTATACAGATATCCTCTTTATTCTGGCTTCAAAATCCAGTGATGGGCTTTCACTGCTGCTGTAGTCCTGGAGGGATTTCTTTTTTACCCTTTCCCAACTCCAGTGGTCCATGCAGGGCTGACATCCTCTGTTCCTTAGTATTCTTCTTCATCTCACCACAGATACTCTGTGCAGGACACTCTGTTCTCTGATGCCCTCCTTATTCTTCTGAGACTTTGATTCACCCTCTTGTGCCTCCTTCCACTTGAATGCTTACCTTGCTTATACTTAACTTATGATGCCTTGGGACTTCTGGCCTACACCTTTCTCACCTGGCTCCGCCATTAGCCACTGCCTGTTTTAGAGTTTGTATTCAAGGACCACTTAAGTACCATCTATCTTAGGTTGTGCTCCTTGAGAAACTCATTCTAAGATGGAAAGTTGCTTGCAGGAACTTTATTGAGGAATGTTTCTAGGGGCAACACCTGTGAGGGAATGAGAGCAGCATCTAAGCCCATGGGGAGCTACACAGTGGTTATTCCTTCAGAGTTACTGCACGTTGAGACACGCATGTGAGGTCTTTGTCTTGTCACATCAACCATTTATTGGACGTGGGCTGCAGCCAGGAAGAGGCAATGTGGGATGGCTGACTTTGGCTGGAGGGGGAATCTGAACAACAAAGCACAGTGTGTACTTGATTTGGTTTCTGAACCTGGAAAATAATAGAATTGAGTTGCCTTTGTAAAAATACATATTTTTAGACAATATCCTCAGAGTATATTTCAGTGACCCTTGAATAGGCTTAGGATATATATCTCTTTTAAATGTCCCCAAATGTTCAATATTTATCTTGTTTGCCTATAGTTGACCTTTAACTAATATTATGACTTTATGTATGTATATGCCTGAGATTTTTGCTCTCAGAATAGGCAGATGGAACTTGAAATTTAGAACTCTTAATTCTCATAATTGATCTTTTTGGTTATACTTTATCTACCATCTCTTTTGATGTCTGATCAAAGAGTAATGAATTATTTGTTATTGGTTCATGTTTTCTATTTGCTTTCTATGGTCATGAAATGGTAATACTTCCAATGTGACCAAACTTGCCATTTACATCACACAGAGGAAGCTAAATATTTTAATGTGTTAATTTTTTGTATGTTTTAATATGACACATAAAATATTCTACAGTAGTTAAAGAAACTATGGATTGTATATTGTGTGTCAACTTTAAATCATAAGATTCAGAAAATATGAGTAAGTATAGCTTATTGAGCACAAAGCTTGAGGATAGCCACCCTGCAACCATCATTTCCAAAAGGTTGGGGTCAGTACTCCAAAGTGAGGAAACTAAGGTTTCAGTGAAATAGGCAGAAACAGTTTTAGCAGAGTTGCAACATTTTCTATACAAGGCTAGTATGTACATTACAGCAATTTGATTAATGTAGCTTGCTACATTCGAAGGAAGATTGCTTTACCATTCTGCAAGGAGGAGTAATGTTCTGAGGGAGTCTTATCTCTAGCACCACTTGGTTATTTCCAATCATTTACAGGAAAAAGCAGAAGTTGCAACTGAATGCTACATGACTCATGCTACATAGCCATATTCCTCTCAAGGCTCAGAATAACTTAAAGTTCCAAGAGCTTTGAGTTTGAATTATTTAATTTCACAATTGCATGATCCTTACTTTAAAACATGTTGAAATCATTTTCTTCATGTTTTCAGTTCCATATTTCCAGATTAGTACAAAGCAGGTTTGGTGATGGCCTCTTTCTACACTGGAAAGATTCTTATGTCAACGAAATGAACGTCAAACGTGCATAATCCCATGGCACAGATGTTAAGACATTTCCACGTTTCTTAAATGAAGAAAGGGTAAGATACTCTTCAGAAGTTCTATGCAGGGAATGCTGCGTGTACATGATACCTCTGTATGTAGATACGTTAACTGTCAGAAAATTCACTGAGCAGGATAAATAGGCAAGAGGAAGCAAGCTCTGCAGGACAATCTAACTCTCCAATACTGTGGGTGTCTGAAACTGTGGCAAATCTAGAGAAACTGGAGATCTTGAAGCAAATGGCTCTAACAGTCTAAGAAAGTACAGATCTTTCTAAGCTATTGCATTACACAAATATATCTCATGCTTTTTCCAGGCTGGAGGTAGTGCATAACCCATAACCCTTTAATGTCAAAGGTATTTTGAGTTTTATGACATTTCATAAAACATACCATGAAAAATTCTGAAAGGTTTTTCTCCTCCCACCCCCAGGAGTTGGCCTGCTTCATTACTGTTTCCTTTACTTTGTAGCACATTACAAGTTTGACATAGTGAAATTAGAGAGTCATATATAAACATGAGGGAAAGCTCATCCAGTGTGTAGTGAATCACATATCAGTCTTTTGCTGAGGCTCTCATAGATGGAGTTTCAAACAAAATCAGAGGCTCTCCCTTACTTTTATTAAAATGATTGCCTAGATACATCCTAGAGAGTATATAGCCATCAGGAAATAAAGACTGACCTGTGTATTTCCATTTCATAAAGACATGTCTATTCCATCTATCTGTTGTTCAACGTATTACAAATTTTGTTTGCTATTACTCAATACAAAATTGTGGAATCCTATAGTATAAAAGTATATCATTTACTTATGCTGAAAATATAAATGGAAAGTGATATTTTGTACATATTAGTTTTTCCTATTTATATTCATTCAATCACAAATGTTCTAACACATGTGAGGTGCCGGGGTAAGTAAAGGTGTTTAGATTAAAGGTTAGCTGCTGATTGGCTTTTTGGATCTCTTGAGAAGTACTTATCTAGCTGTGGTTTGAACATCTTCATTGTTGGAGAACTCTGCCTAATTAACTACCATATTCAACAGCTTTGTTGATTTTGTTTCTATCTAACTTCACACATTGTCTTAATTCTGTTTCTTGGAACCACACAATAACACCCTAATTCCTTTTTCTCATGATAATATTTAAAATATTTGAAACAGCTATCATGATTTAGCAGACTGCATATCTGGAATGATTCATTTTGTCTTTCAAATAGTAAAATTATGTACCAGGGTAGTCACTTGGGGCATTCGAGGATAGGAGAATGTGGGATGTGCGTGTTAATATGGGCTAGACATTAGGGAGTAATATTAACACTGAGCTAGCTCTGGGCCAGGATGTGGGCTTCAGATGACAAGGCATCTTCAAAGGGAAATACTACATAGGCTACTTTATGCTTTATTTTGTACTATCAAATGAAAACAACACAGGGAAAAAAATTCCAAATTATTAAAAAAACTTAAAAATCTTATATTTCTGAATTTATAATTTTTGTGTGTGTTCATATATTTGTGCCATCATATGTCAGTGAAAATCTATGAAAACATAATATCCAGTATTTGTCTTTGATTACAAAGCACACAGGAAATAAGGTTGTGGAATTGAGTATAAGTGTCTGCCATCCTAATCACAATTTGAAACATGTTATGGAAGAATCCTTGCCAAGACGTGAAAAGAAATCTGAGAGAGACCCATGGAGCTCCTAGCTTGCCTTTACTTCCTCCAGCTGCTGCTTCGGCCTTTCCCAGGGTGGTACATTCTGGTTCACTAACCTGGCCTAATTTAATCTTCACTTAGATGCTGTTATGAACCATAGAATTGTCAAAAAAAAAAAAAAAATAGAAATCAATGGTTTGGAGCCAGATAGGCAGAGTGCCATTCTACTTATTGTTGCTATTGTTATCATTTCATGTATGAGTGATAAAGAGGTAATCGTATTGGCCTCATAATGTTGTGTTTTGAAGATTAAATGCAGTAATGTATCCACATCACCAGTAGAGTGCTTGTCAGATTCTGAGGGTTCAATAATTATTGATTATAATTAGATTATTTATATTAAGTCATTTTGTATGAAATTTTGTTGCATAAAAGTTAACAGTTCTTTGTGAGGGAAGAAACAATAAGATCTACTCATGAGTACTCCTAAGTTTTTAAAAGAAAAACAAATAAACATATGTATTTTTCACACCATCCTTTACTGTTCTGGATCAAACTTGATTGAGCTACTCCTTCTTTCTGAATTTATCTGATATGATAAAAAAAAATGTGGCTCTTAAGTCATTGATTCCACTTTCTATCTATAAGTCAATTTGCATCTGAAGTCTTTTGTTTAAAACCTTGAATTTTACCTTTAACTCTCTTTAAAAATCAAAACTGAATTTTCAAATTATTTTTATAAAACTGTATAACAATGTAAACTATAAATTATAAAAAAGATGCAATTTTTAAAAAACTTTTTTAAAACTTTTTCTCAATAGTTAGGAAGACAAAAAGTTGATTGAAATTGATTGAATGGAGAAAACTTAATTTCCTCTAGTTTTCATTGAACTGCAGGAGGCATTTTACTCAATGATGGAAAAATAAAAATCAAACCAGAGAATTTGAAATTTGTCTGAAAAAAATAAAATTTTTATAATGATATTCAGATTGTGTAACACAGCAAGAATTAGAAATGAAATTTAGTTAATTCGTGAGGAATATGATTCTGAAGAATGCTATTGACTAAGGAGAAAATATTCCATATACAAAAATATTTTTAAGATATAAGAATACTCTTTGAAGAGCTCAATTTTGAGCATCAAATCTCTATATTTTTTATTTATGTGTAACAAATTACAACAAACTTAGTATTAATAGCTTAAAGCAACACAAACATGTTCCTGTAGGTCAGAAGTTTGGGCAAGATTAGCTGGGCCTTCTGCTCAAATTCTCAAAATGCTGCAATCAAGTTGTCAGCCAGAGCTGGGCTCCCATCTGGGGCTAGAGATCTTCTTGGAAATTCACATTGTTGTTGGCAGAATTCACTTCCTTGCAGCTGTAGAATTCATGGAGGCTGTGTCTTCAAGGACAGCAGGAGGTGGCACTTCACATTCTTTTAAAGTACTCACATGATTAGGTCAGGTCTACCTAAGATAATCTCTATTTTGATTAACTGGAAGTCAACTGATTAGTAATCTAATTAGGGCAATGAAATCCTATCATATTTACAAGTCCTGCCCACACTCAAGAAGAGGATATTACAGAGAATGTGTATGCCAGAGGTTGGGGACTCTTAGACTTCTGCATGCCATAATATCTGAAACACTTTTTTAAGATGAAAAACTACTATGCAAGTTACTAGATAAATAAGTGATAGACCATTTGGAATTTCAAATGTGCCCACTTTCATTTATTTACTACCTTGACTATTTTCACCCAAAGTAATTATGTCAAAATATGTTCAGTCCTTTTTCAGTTTTAGCTGCTCTGCCGCATCTGTGACTACCCATTATCTGCCTGTGAACCATAGACAATATCCATAGAGTTATCTCTAGAGGCTAGTTTCCCTTCAGAGTAAAGAGAAGCCTCGTAGGAAATATAAGCATATAATTAACAGATGCTGACTGATATACTCATTCTTTGAGTGATTCAGTGCAGAGCCTGTGTTTTTATCTCCATACCCTCTGACAGATGATATATAAACATCCGAGTAAGCCTGTCAAAAATCAGAATAGAGTGACTTCTCTTCATGCATAGAATATTGCCCTATGTTGCCATAGAAATCAGTTGAAGAATCATTTTTTTTAATATTTCCACAATTCTTCCTTTGACCACTAATGATAGACAAACATGGAATAGGTCTTTAAAGGGCTTCATTCTCTTTAAGCATTCAGCTAGTATATACTAGCTAATATAAGGAAAATAATCTTTATGACCATTTGACCACTTTATTCTCCCTTATATTTTTGACAATTTTCATTGCTTTTAATCTTTTTTCCACCCTTTTCTTCACTTGACTAATTTCTTTACACAGCCAACACATTAAGATGTGATGGATTCAAACTTGCTTCAAACTGACCCTCAATTATAAGGCTGCCAGGCTGCTGTTGATGGACTTTTTATATTGTTATACGGTTACTGGACTGAGCAGTGTTTCCACACTCAGCATCATCATAATCTAATCTGTTTTCTGCCTGCAATGTCAACTTGCAAAGATGGAGATCAGGCAGAATTCCAGGAGCCACAATCATAGCACCTGCAGGCTGGCTGTTTTGCCAGAACACCAAAAGGAATGATGGAATTAAGAAGTGCTATAGTCAGCTCACATAATGAAGATTAAAATGATAATTTGCCTTGCAGTAATTTGAATTACTCAACTAAATCTTTGTTGTGCTCTGAGATGTTCTAGCAATAGATATTAAATTGTTTAATCTGTTGGGATTTTGTCATTTTAAAGAATTGGGGGTAATGGCAATTTTTTTCAAAATGAAAATAAATTGACATAATTTTATATTTAGATCTTTCAGCCTGGGTAGAACTCAAATATTAGGCATGGCCCCAAGGAAAATTCAGTAGAAATGATCAAAATACAGTTCTTAAACAACCTGAGAACTTTTTGTTCCAATTTTACTGCAGCAAAATGCTCTGTTATATTCATGTGTACATAAAGGTGAACTGACATTATGAAAATGGCCATTTTAAACATTCATAATTTATGGTCTTTTTTCTTAAATATTGTTATAAATGTATAACTAATAGCTTGACTTTCAATTAATGCAATTTATAAAACACACCTATATTTACTTTATCTGAGCAGTACCTGTTAAAGGATCTGATATGGGACACACTGGTTTTGTCACGCTGTTTATTTGAGTTTTAATTTATCTCGCAGTGATTAATAAGCAACTCAAAATATTTGAACAAATGCTCAACATCTGTAGGATTTTGATGTGATCCCCAAACTCAAAAAGGGTTTTGTAGTAAGTCAGAAAGTGGAACGAAATCATTACTAGGAAAAATTTCAGATATTAAAGATCTCTCAAATGACAATGAGTAGATCCATGAGCATTTAATTGTTGAAGGTAGTTCAAAGGTACACGAATTTAAGAGCTTCATCTGTCACCAATGGTAGTCTGCATATAAAATTTTCTTTGTAGGGCCAAAATGTTATAAATTTACCAATATATAAGACAAAGGGCACAGATAAACACAAATACTCGAGGAGGAAAAAGTATCTCAAATAATTATTCTGAGTATGTCCACTCGTGAGTCTATATAATTTAAGGGATGGGTCCTAAATGTAGACTAAGCTCCTACCTTGGTTATGCTATTTGTTAATTGTGTATCTTTGGAAAGTTTCCTAATTTTTCTATGCCTTATTTTTTTAATATGTAATAATGGAGACTTTATATCCCATCAAAATATTGTATTAAGTAAATAAGAACATTTGAGAGGGAGGAGAATCAAGATGGCGGATAAGAAACACCGCCACACAGAGTGTCTCTGCAGAAAAGACAGATTGTAGCAGAAATTAGAAGAAAGAACCAAAAAGACAAGCATACATTGGACAAGGGTCGGAAGGAGGGGTACCTGAGACCATGGGATATCCCACAGGAGGAGGTTGCGGAGGAGAACTGGAAGCAGAGACCTATGGAGCAGCTTGGAGACCAGCGGCAAGGGTAGGTGGAGAATTTAACTTTCCCCTCCTTTGTATCTCGGAGTGCTGGTGGGCTCCCCAGTGGGTGGAGAGAACCTGTTGACACTAGCCCAGAGATGGCTACTGCCAGTGAGCGGTAAGCCTGCACACCCTTTTCACAGCACCTACTGACTCATCATACAGGGAGTGGTCAAATCTCACCCACAGACACCACCTACTGGCTCAGAAACTAAACAAGGCATGTGAATACCCAAATGAAAACCTAAAGGAAAGAAGCAACAACTGATTGACATGGGAAGAAATCAGTGAAGGAACTCCAGAAATATGAAGAACCAAACAGAAACCACACCCCCAAAGAGGAGCACCAGCCCCTTAGAAATGGACACCAACCAAAATGAAAGAAGAGGAATTCCAAATGTGGATCATAAGAAAATTCAATGATCTGCGAGAACAACTCAATAACCAACACAAAGAAACCACAAAAAGCCTCCAGGACCTAGAACAAAAGTTCACTAAAGAAATCGATACAATGAAGAAAAGTTTAACCGAACTCCTAGAAATGAAGAATCAATTCAGGGAACTACAAAATTCAGTGGAAAGCATCAAGAACAGAGTAGATCAAACAGAAGAAATAATCTCAGAGATTGGAGATAACAACTTTCAATTAAATAAATCAGCCACAGAGATAGAGCAGAGAAACAAGAGAAAAGAGCAAAGCCTATAAGAGATGTGGGATTATGTGAAGAAGCCTAATGTTAGGGTCATAGGGTTACCAAAAGGGGAAGAAGAAAACACTTAAGCGTTGGACAAGCTATTTGAATATATAACAGAGGAAAATTTCCCAGGCCTTGCTCAAAATCTCGATATACAAGTTCAAGAAGCTCAGAGGACCCGTGGGAGATACAATGCAAACAGGAAGACATCACGACATGCAGTCATCAGACTGACCAAAATATCAACTAAAGAGGCCCTTCTAAGAGCTGCAAGATGGAAAGAAGCAAGTAACATACAAGGGAAAGCCAATTCGAATAACACCAAACTTCTCTACTGAGACTTTATAAGCAAGGAGAGACTGGGGCCCCATTCTCAGTCTTCTGAAACAGAACAATGCCCAGCCTAGAATCTTATTCTCTGCAAAACTAAGTTTTGTATATGAAGGAGAAATAAAGACATTCTCAGATAAGCAAAGACTGAGGGAATTCACCAAGACCAGACCAGCCCTACAAGAAGTACTTAAAACAGTGTTACCCACGGATCAGCACAATAAACACTCACGAATGTAAATCTACTCAAAGCTAAAGATCAAAGTCCAGACACTACAATGGCTCAAGAGAGAAAACAAAGCAACAAAGTTCAACCCAACATAATGAACAAAAATCTGCCCCACCTATCAGTTATTTCAATAAATGTGAATGGCTTGAACTCCCCACTCAAGAGACATAGGCTGGCCGAATGGATAAAAAAACAAGCCAAGTATCTGCTGCCTTCAGGAAACACATCTAACCTGCAAGGATGCAATTAGACTAAAGGCAAAGGGGTGGAGAACAATATTTCAAGCAAATGAAACCAAAAGAAAGCTGGTGTGGTGGTGCTAATTACAGATAACTTAGTTTTTAAATCAACAAATGTAATAAAAGACAAAGAAGGTGACTATATACTGGTGAAGGGTAAAGTTCAACAAGAAGACATAACAATTCTAAATATATATGCACCCAACCTTGGAGCACCCAGATTCATAAATTAAACTCTACTGGATCTAAACAAATGGATAGACAGCAACACTTATGGAATAAGTCTCCAATAATAGTTAGAGACTTTGACACCCCACTGACAGCATAGGACAGATCCTCCAAACAGAAAATCAACAAAGAAATAATGGACTTAAACAGAACCCTAGAACAAATGGTCCCAACTGACATTTATAGGACATTCTACCCCCAAAACGACTGAATATATGTTCTTCTCATCAGCTCATGGGACATTCTCTAAGATTGACCATATCCTAGGATGCAAAGCATGTCTCAAACAATTTAAAAAAATAGAAATTATACCATGTATCTTTTCAGACCACAGTGGAATAAATGTAGAAATCAATTCTAACAGGAGTCCTAATTTCTACACAAAGTCATGGAAACTAAACAACTTTCTGCTGAATGATCATTCAGGAAATCAAGATGACAGAAATCAAAAGATTCTTTGAACTGAATGACAAAGGTGACACAAGTTACCAAAACCTGTGGGACACAGCTAAAGCAGTCCTGAGAGGAAGGTTTATTTCCATAAATGCCTATATCCAAAAGTCGAAAAGATCACAAATAGACAACCTAATGAATCATCTCAAAGAGCTGGAAAAAGAAGAACAGACCAACCCCAAACCCAGAAGAAGAAGTGAAATCATTAAGATCAAATCAGAACTAAACAAAATTGACAACAGGGAAACTATATGGAAGATTAATAAAACAAAAAGTTGGTTCTTTGAAAAATAAACAAAATTGACACACCATTGGCTAGACTAATGAAAAGTAGAAAAAAGTCTCTAATAAGCTCCATCAGGAAAATAAAGGAGAAATTACAACTGATGCCACAGAGATAGAAGATATAATTTATGAATACTACAAAAACCTCCATGCACACAAACAGGAAAATGAGGAAATGGACAATTTCTTAGAAACACACAGCCTTCCTAGGCTCAACCAGGAAGAAATAGAATTCCTGAAGAGACCAATATCAAGTTCTGAAATTGAAACAGCAATAAAAAACCTTCCTAAATAGAAAAGTCCTTTCTTTCACACCCGAATTTTACCACACCTACAAAGAAGAACTGGTGCCTATCCTGCAGAAATGATTCGACAACATCGAACATGTCAGAACCTCCCCAACATATTTTATGAAGCAAACATAACCCTGATACCAAAACCAGGTAAGGATGCAACAATAAAAGAAAACTATAGACCAATATCCCTTATGAATATGGATGCAAAAATTCTCAACAAAATCCTAGCCAATCGAATCCAGGTGCTGGTCAAGAAAATAATTCATCACAACCAAGTGGGCTTCATCTGAGGGATGCAGGGATGGTTCAACATACGTAAATCTATAAATGTAATTCTGCATATAAACAGAAGCAAAAACAGAGACCATATGATCCTCTCAATAGATGCAGAGAAAGCATTTGACAAAATTCAACACCCTTTTAATGATAAGAATGCTCAACAAAATAGGCATAGATGGGGCTTACCTAAAAATGATACAAGCCATATATGACAAACCCACAGCCAATATCATACTGAATGGGGAAAAACTGAAAGCATTCCCACTTAGAACTGGAACAAGACAAGGTTGCCCACTTTCTCCATTTCTGTTCAACATAGTGCTGGAAGTCCTCACTACAGCAATCAGACAAGAGAGCGGAATTAAGGGCGTCCAAATGGGAGCAGAAGAGATCAAACACTCACTCTTTGCTGGTGACATGATATTATATCCAGAAAACCCCAAGGATTCAACCAAGAGACTCCTTTATCTGATAAATGAATTTGGTAACGTCTCAGTATACAAAATCAATACACAGAAATCAGAGGCATTCATATACACCAACAACAGTAAAAGTGAGAACAAAATCAAAAACTCAATTCTCTTCAAAATAGCAACAAAGAAAATAAAGTACCTTGGAATATATTTAACTAAGGAGGTAAAAAACCTCTATAGGGAGAATCATGAAACACTGAAGAAGGAAATAGCAGAGGACGTAAACCAATGGAAGAATATACCATGTTCATGGGTTGGCAGAATCAACATTGTTAAAATGTCTATACTACCCAAAGTGACCTACAGAGTTAATGCAATCCCTATCAAAATACCATCATCATTTTTCATAGATATAGAAAAAATAATTTTATACTTCATATGGAACCCGAGAAGACCATGTATAGCAAAATCAATCCTAGGCAATAAAAACAAAATAGGAGGTATCAATTTACCAGACTTCAAACTATACTACAAGGCTATAGTCATTAAAACAGCTCTTTACTGGCACAAGATCAGGGACATTGACCAGTGGAACAGAACAGAGAACCCAGATATAAAACCATCCTCATATAGCCAACTAATCTTTGACAAAGCAGACAAAAACATACACTGGGGAAAAGAATACTTATTCAATAAATGGTGCTGGGAAAACTGGATAGCCACATGTAAAAGACTAAAACAAGACCCACACCTTTCACCTCTCACAAAAATCAACTCACGCTGGGTAACAGATTTGAACCTTAGGTGTGAAACTATTAGAATTCTAGAGGAAAATGTTGGAAATACTCTTCTAGACATTGGCCTAGGCAAAGAATTTATGAAGAAGACCCCAAAGGCAATCACAACAGCAACAAAAATAAACAAATGGGACCTGATCAAATTAAAAAGCTTTTTGCACAGCCAAAGAAACTGTCAAGAGAGCAAACAGACAACCCACAGAATGGGAGAAAAATTTTGCCAGCTACACATCTGATAAAGGGCTGATAACTAGAATCTATTTAGAACTCAGGAAAATCAGCAATAAAAAATCAAACAACCCTATCAAAAATGGGCAAAGTACATGAACAGAAACTTCTCAAAAGAAGACAAAATAATGACCAACAAATATGTGAAAAATGTTCAACATCTCTACTCATCAGGGAAATGCAAAGAAAAACCACAGTGAGATATCACTTAACTCCAGTCAGAATGGCCTTTATCAAAAAGTCCCCAAACAACAAATGCTGGTGTGGATGCAGAGGGAGGGGAACACTCCTACACTGCTGGTGGGACTGCAAACTAGTTCAACCTCTGTGGAAAGCAATATGGAGATACCTCAAAGCGATACGAGTAGATCTACCATTTGATCCAGCAATTCCACTACTGGCATCTACCCAAAAGATCAAAAGTCACTTTATGAAAAAGACACCTGCACTCGCATGTTTATAGCAGCACAATTCACAATTGCAAAGCTATGGAAACAACCCAAGTGCCCACCAATTCATGAGTGGATTAATAAAATGTGGTATATGTATACCATGGAATACTACTCAGCTTTAAGGAACAACAGTGATATAGCACCTCTTGTATATTCCTGGATACAGCTGGAACCCATTCTACTAAGTGAAGTATCTCAAGAATGGAAAAACCAGCACCACATGTACTCACCAGCAAATTGGTATTAACGGATCAACACCTAAGTGGACATATAGGAGTAACATTTATCGTGTGTCAGAAGGGTGGGATGGGAGAGGAGGGGATGGGTATATACAACCACAAGGAGTAAGATGTGCAACGTTTGGGGGATGGACATGCTTGAAGCTCTTACTAGAGGGGGGAGGGGGGCATGGGCAATATAAGTAATCTTAACACTTGTACCCCCATAATACGCTAAAATAAAAAAAAGAGAACATTTGAGATTCTTAGTACAATTCCTGAAACACAATGAAGATACTATAGTTTGGCTATTATTTTCATTGTTTGTGGGCTCTTTGTTATAGTAGCATGAGCCTTCAAGGGATATGTACTGCGTGCCAGGCTTGATATTAGGATTCAGGGATACAACAATGAATGATAAAAGTTCCTGTCCTTACAGAGCTTATCTTCTATTAGAAAAACAGTATATCAGTGCTCTCAAACTAGCATATATGAGAATTACCTAGAATACTTTTTAAAACACAGAATGCTGAGCCCCACCCACAACAATCATCGTTTAGTATGTCTGAGGTGGAGCTTGAGAACATGCATTCTAACAAGTTCCCAGGTGATGCTGACAACGCTGGCCTGTGGATGACTCTTTGAAAATCCTAGCCTAACAATTTCTAAAATAATGGTGGTAATTAGTATTACAGGAATATAAAAATAGTGACATAGAGGCACAACCACTTGGACCAATGCAGGGATTTCAAGAGGCCTTTTTGGAAGACATGGTGCTGCAGTGATAAGTGAGGGGTAAATATTAACCAAGTGAGCAAATGCAATGAGTATTTTATGTATTAGGATTAACAAGGGCAAAAATCACATGAAATACTAATACATGTGGGAATTTTTCTAGTTTGTTTTCAGAATATTCCTTTGCTTTTAATCCATGTATGATTTACTTCCTTTTCAAGAATATTAAAAATAATTCTCTAATATTTATCTACTTTTTCATAAGGTAATAAAAATGAAATTTATACTTGCCTTGAAAAATGAGTCCAAAATAATATGAAATTAAAACTATTGATAAAAATACAATTTGATGATTAATTTCCAATATTCGTATTTCCCATTCTTGTTCTTTTTTCAATAGTAGTTGTAAAATTTCATAACTCTTATAGTTTTGTATAGTTATGAAACATGAAGTAAAATATTGTCACTTGAATGTGTTTCTCCAATTTAAACAGTATGTGTTCAAAATAGATGATTAAATGATTTTTAAAATTACTAATTTTATTATTTTTGTAAAATTATTCAAAGTAGAAAAATTATAAAACATAGAATCTACCAGTCATTTTCACTACCCAAGTATAACTCTAATTAGTATTTGATGTCCCAAAATTCAGATATTTCTCTATTAAAACACAAGGATAGAAAGACAAATAGAAATAAAATTTAACCTACAGAAAAGGAGAAAATATTTGCAAACCATACATCTGACAAGGGGTTAATATCTAAGAATATATAAGAAACTCAAACAACTGAATAGTAAGTACAAAAGCAAATGACTTTATTATTAATTTAAAAAAAAGGCAAAGGACTGGAATAGACATTTCTTTAAAGAAAACATACAAATGGCTAACAAGTATATGAAAAACTGTTCAACATCACTAATTATTAGGGAAATGCAATTAAAGCCACAAGGAGATATCACTCTATAACTGTTAGAATAGTTATTATAAAAAAAACAAGAGGTAAATGTCGATCAGTATGTGGAGGAAAGGGAACTCTTGTATACTGTTGGTGGGAATGTAAATTCTTGCAACTATTATGAAAAATGGTATGAAAGTTCCTCAAAAAAATTAAAAGTGGAACTATCATATGACCCAGCAATCCTGTTTCTGGGCATGTATCCAAAGGAATTGAAAACAGGATCACAAAGTGATATCTGCAATTTTGTATTCATTGCAGCATTATTCACAATAGCCAACAACCTAAGTGTCCATCAAAAGATGAATGGATAAAGAAAATGTGATACATATACATAATGGAATACTATTCAGCCTTAAAAAAGAGGAAAATTTTGTCATTTGTGACAACATGGATGAACATGGAGTACATCATGCTATGAAATAAGCCAGGCATAAGAAGACAAATACTGTATGATTTCACTTATATGTAGAATCTAAGAATGCCAGACACATAGAAGCAGAGTAGAATGGGAATTACCAATTTCCTCACTATAAGAAATATTAGAAATCTACAGATGTCTGTAATGGTAGAACAAGAAAAAAAATAACACAATTTTGAGGGGAGAATTGTGTTAGTTAAACTAGTCATTGTGTTTATTGAATTTCAGATATGAAAGATAAAATTGAATATTTTATCAAAATGTTAGCACTTTTGTCATTCCACCTTTTTTCATTTCACTTCAGATGCTTTACTCTGTTAAATTACAATAAAATTAAGATAATAACTTTAAGGACAATCCTATATAGTATGAGTTAAGATTTTAAAACATTATTTCTTTTTTGAGATTTAATTTGTTTATTAAATTAAAATTCAACTTTAAATAACAAATTTCAAAATCCTAATTTTTCTTAAGCTTCAAAGCTCAACTTATAAGTTTGGGGGTTCTATTTACAAATTTTTAAAAGTTATATATATATATAAATCATATAACTTCTAAATAACATTTGATTACCTTAAACTTTTAGTTAAATGAAAGCTTTCATACATTCTAAACTTATTTATATATTTAATGTGCTTAATTTCCTTTTTAAAGTTTATTGTTATTTAATTATCTAATAAAATTGTATATATTTATAGTATACAGTATGATGTTTTGATGTATATATGCATTGTAGAATGATTATATCAAGCTACTTAACATATACATGACCTCATATCCTTATATTTTTGTGGAAAGAACATTTTAAAATATACTCTCTTAGCAATTTTCAAGCATATGATACATTATTGTTAACTTTGGTCACCATGTTGTACAATAGGTCTCCCAAACTTATCCCTCCAGTCTAATTGAAACTCCAGTCTAATTTGTACCCTTTGACCTGTATCTTCCCATTCCTCTCCCACCACCTAAGTACACATCACTGCCAGTCATTGGGCTGCAACCACACCTTCTCCGATGAGATCTGAACCTCAGCCTTGGAGAGAGCATTTCCTTTACAAGTTTGCCATTCCTTGGACTCTCTGTCTCAGACACACAGTGCCTTGTTAGATTTCTCTTTATGTCATGTAGTAAACTCCTTCTTATACCTTAATAAGTTGTGATATTAAAATTCTTCTGTGTACATCATGAGGGGTTTCTCTCTCCTGGTTGGACTTACATTGATACACCTCCCTCTTGACCCCTCGGGTATCTTTGAGGAAACCAACTCCCAAGCACAGTTTGAAACTGACAATCTAAATTTATATATCAATTAATTCAAATTAGAACACATGCATAGAGCAAATTAATTCTAAATAATCAATTCAACTTAGTTTCTTTCTCTATTACAGGTTGACATGGTTGGGGATTTGAACACATTGAAACTAACTTTTTTATACAAAAAACAGTAAAACACTAGACCAGGACTCAGCAGACTGAGTTCCTTGTCCTATTTGTACCATGATAATAGGGAAAATTGCTGAATGCTTCTAAACTTCATTTTCCAAATCTGTAATATGAAGAATTTGTACTTGGTTTTTATGAGTCCTTTGGGTTCCTAACCTTTATCCTTGAAAGTGTTTATAATGGTTTCATTAACAATCTTTAACTGCTCAAAGAGGTAGTTCACTCCTCTCATTGTGAACTATTTTATATGTTTTACAGAAAAGAGACTCAAGGCTAGAAATCCTATCATCAAATAAAATGACTCAGTACAGCCCCAGGAAACATGTGGAATTATAATTATCAAAAGAGTGAAAATCTTACAGTTGCTCCCAATGCTGGTAGAAGTATGAGTGAATATTTTATTACTTTTCTTGAGATTTTAGTTTTCATCTCTGGACTTCCCTCGGAGATTTCCCACTGGTAGGGACTGACCTCAATGGAATGAAACAACTCAGACCAACCAGAATCCTATAGGCTTTCATAGGGTTCCTATAACAATGCTTCAAAAATTAGAAAAAAGTTTTATTATTTATTGTTATCATAAAAGAAAAGCACTTAAAAAGTAAGAGTGTAAAGTAGTACAAAGTAACAATTAAACATCGCCCTCAATTCTACCATCCAGAGAGAGAATCTGTCAACATTTTGGTCTATGTTCTTTAATTTTATCTTATGCATATATATCACATTTTATTAATCCACTCATGTATTGATGGGCATTTGGGTTGTTTCTACATCTTTGCAATTGTGAATTGTGCTACTATAAACATTCAAGTGCATATGTCTTTCTTATACAATGTCTTTTGTGCCTTTGAGTAGATGCCCAGAAATGGGATTGCCGGATCAAATGGTAGTTCTACCTGTAGCTCTTTGAAATATCTCTATATTAATTTCCACAGTGGTTGTACTAGTTTGCAGTCCCACCAGCAGTGTATGAGTGTTCCTATCTCTTCGCATCCACCCCAACATTTATTGTTTTGGGACTTTTTGATAGAACCATTATCACTGGAGTTAAGTGATATCTCATTGTGGTTTTGATTTGCATTTCCCTGATGATTAGAGATGTTGGAGCATTTTTTCCTGTTTTTTGGCCATTGGTCGATCTTCTTTTGAAAAGTTTCTGTTCATGTCCTCTTCCCACTTTTTGATAGAGTTGTTTGATTTTTTTTCTTGGTGATTTTCCTGAGTTCTATATAGGTTCTAGTTATCAGCCCTTTACCAGATGTGTAGCATGTGAATATTTTCTCCCATTCTGTAGGTTGTTTGTATGCTCTCATGATAGTTTCCTTGGCTGTGCAGAAGCTTTTCAATATTATCAGGTCCCATTTATTTATTTTTGTTGTTACTGTGATTGCCTTTAGGGTCTTCTCCATAAATTCTTTGCCTAGGCTAAGGTCTGTAAGAGTTTTTCCAACATTTTCTTTTAGAATTCTTATAGTTTAATGACTTAGGTTCAAGTCTGTTACCCAGCATGAGTCGATTTTTGTGAGAGGTAGAGGTGCAGATCCTGTTTCAGTCTTCTCCATGTGGCTATCCAATTTTCTCAGCAACATTTATTGAATAAGGATTCTTTTCTCTGGTGTATATTTTTGTCCTCTTTGTCAAAGATTAGATGGCTATATGAGGATGGTTTTATATCTGGGTTCTCAGTTCTGTTTCATTGGTCTATGTCTCTGTTCTTGTGCCAATACCATGATATTTTAGTTAGGATAACCATGTAGTATAGCTTGCAGTTTGATAGATTGATGCCTCCCAATTTGTTCTTTTTGCTTAAGATTGCTTTTGGTTTACAGGATATTCTCTGGTTCCATACAAAGCATAGAATTATTTTTTCTAGATCTTCAAAAAATGATGTTGATATTTTAATAGGGATTGCATTGAACCTGTAGATCACTTTGGATATTATAGACATTTTAACAATGCTGAATCTGCCGACCTATGAGCATGGTATGTGATTTTTTTCCACCTGTTTATGACCTCTGCTATTTCTTTCTTGAACGTTTCATAGTTTCCCTGTAGAGGTCTTTCACCTTCTTAGTTAAATATATTCCTAGGTATTTTATTTTCTTTGTTGTTATTGTGAAGGATATTGAGTCTTTCATTTGGTTCTCAGTTTCCAATAATGTTTTCAAAACAAGTATATTCAGTAATAAAAAAATTTTAATGCCACAAATGCTTTAAATTATATGAGAATTTCATGGGTGACTAAGGGAGTATGACAAAAAATAGTTTCTCAGAAAGTTAGAATACTTATCTGTGTTTGATGTGCTCTTCTTTTTCTACCTTGTGATCTGTTGCTCTCTATCCCTAATTTACCTGTTTCATGATCATTTTTTGTCCTGTTCTTTTGGTTCTCTTTCCATGGCATTATTAAATGGTTTAGGTGTTCATTGTTAAGATAAATCTTGCAGTGAAAGAAACAGATTCTGAATACACGGTTCAAGTCTGATAAATGTATAGATTATATTACGTACTGAACATTCTCATTAAATTTTCTACATTCTTACTGATATATAAATTAGTGAATATTAGTGATATATAAATTAGTGAAGCAAGAAGGTTCTAAGGTAAAAAAGATAATGCCAAAGTTTTGTAATACATGGTAACTAGTATTCACCTTTATAATTGCAAGACAATAGGGAATGGTGGTGACTATAGTGTACTGGAGAGTGAATAATCTTATAAAAGAGGAGTCACTCTCAGCTTCTGCTGCTTATTGTCCTAAAATAATACAAACCCACATATTGCATTCTTACTGATTTTCTTGTATATTAAATGTATCAATATGAAGAAGGGTGTTAGTACCTATAATTATGAATATGGTTTATCTATTTTGTTAGCATATAGTCTGTGTATTTTCAGGCTTTCTTATTAGGTGCAGACACATTTAGAGTTTCTTTGTGTATCTGGATACATTTTTAACAGTTTTCTTGAGGCATAATTTATAAGCCATAAAAATCATCAATTTAAAATGTACAGTTCAGTGAATTTTAGTAAAGGTATATAGTTATGCAACTATCACCTGAAATCAGATTTAGAATATTTTCATTAACATAAAATCTTTTCTTATCTGATAATCTCTACTTTATAATTTGAGTGCTAATTAATTCATTTTTAATATTATCAATGAACTGGTTCAGGTTAGGTCTGCCATGTGGCAAATTTGTTTTTATTTGTCTCATATCTAATATTTTTCAAATTTCCTTTTAAATAATTCTATTAAATAATTTTATTAAAAAACAAAACTTTAAATGAAATTTAAAATAAAATTTTATTAGCATACCATTTTAATTCTTTTATTAATAATTAACAATTTTTTAGTGATTTTAGTAATTGCTCTAAAGATTATAATATTCATGTTTAAATTACTACTATCTACCACAAATTAATATTGATTTAATTCCAGTAAAATATGGCAATTGCACAATAATACAGCTCAATTTCCTACCTCATGTACATATGATATAAGCCTGAAAATGCATGTAGTTTGTTCTGTAAACAGTTATATGATTATTAAAGAACATAAAGAAAGAAAAAACATAGATACATAAAATATATAGAGAGATATTTTTATGAATGTTTTCAGTTTTATTTTTAAAGTATAATTTCACTGAATATATAAGTCTTGGTTGATAGTTTTCTTCTTCTACAACATTAAATATGCTATTTATTGCCCTTTGCCCTACATTTTTGATGAGAGACTAAGCATTAATCATATTATAATTCCTCTGTATGTGAGGTTTAGTGCTTTTTTCTTGCTGCTTTCAAGATTCTTCCATTGTTTAGGGATAGAATAATTCTAATGATTTCTAGTTGAGTTCTCTTTTTTTTTCTGTTATTTCAAATTTGCCATTGAGCTCATCTAGTGAAACTTTCACTTCAGTTATTTTACTTTTAAACTCTTGAAATTTCATTTTTTTTATACTTTTGATTTTTCTGTTAGATCACCTATTCGTTGGCTCAATGATAGCATGTTCTTTTGACATACTGAGATTAGCTGCTTTGAATACTGTTTGCTAAATTCAGCATCTGAGTTCATGCAAAGTGGATTCACTGAGCTGAGGAAGCAGAGATGAGTTTCTATTTGTGACTTTGTTTCCCACATATTTGTATAGATCACATTTATTACTTTTAGGTTGAAAACTTGCCATCGTCAACCTTATGTTATAGCAACTCCAGATTTTGTTGTTATATTTGTGAAAGTATTTCTTTGCTTTGTTTTTATTAACTTGCTTTGACTTAAATGACAGAATTTCTCTCCCCATAATGGTGTATGGCCACCGATATCTCTGCTCATTTTTTTCCTGTCTCCCTAGATATATTTAATATCCCCTGCATCTGTGTGGTTTAGTAGTCAGTTACTAATTTGGGCAGAGATTTTATATGCTCAGACATCTTAAGTGCGCAATGCTTTTCGTTTCTGCCATCTAGGCTGTGTGTGAGTTGAGGAACATATTGGATGCCTCTGCAATTTCTCAAGACTCCTCTGGCTTTCACTTTTACTGGAGTCTCTTGAGTCTCCCACACTCATGCATAGCTTAGTGGTCCGCCAGATGTGTGGTGAATGTGTTATCTCACTTCCATAGCCTTCTGGTGGGTTGGGCATCCACCCCACACCAAGATCATGATCTCCGATTTCTGTTTCCTTAGGTCAGTGAATCAATGGTCTACCTAGGCTCTTCCACTCTATTATATGGCAAAAAGTGCTCTCTCACAGAGGACCAGAATGTTTGTGGGGAACCACTTTGTGTCTTTTTTTTAATCCAAGTATCATTATCCTATACTGCCTGTGGTTTAGTGTCTTAACACATTTATTTCATATAGTTGTCATTTATATAGCTGTTTAGAGTGGAAGGCGAGTCTAATACCAGTAAATTCTGGACATATCAAGATGTGGAAATCTAATTGATGAGGTTTTCTATGTAAATATTTAAGGTTATAGAACATTAATTTCATTTTATACATTTGAAAGAGTCTCATTATTTAAATATTGTAATGTTCTGTGTAGTTTAAGTATATTTCATATTCTCAAATGAGTGTGACTCCACCTTACTTGTCTCTTTTCTGATGTCCCCATATTTCTATGTAGTATTGACATTCCCATCACCTCAAATCTATGGGAAAATTAGTAGAGATAATGACTCAAGCAGATTTCCAGTATGCCTACTAACAGCATCACCAATAATACTATCATCAAAACATTTATTAAGAATCAAATATATTTTGGGCAAACTTCAAAGGTTAGGGATACAAATGACTGATATGACATAATTCTACTTTTCCTAATGCTTACAGCCCATTGAGGGAGAGAGAAAATACATATTAAAAGATATATGATAATGAAGGTCAGCCAATGTTAAAGATTTCATGCATGAGAGTTGAAAACATTAAGTAGTCATAGAGGGTTGTGTAGATTTCATGGGAATAAATTAAATAGATAAAACGAAGTCTTAAATACCCCTCTTAGGAAGTACATAGTAATATAAATTAGTGAAGGAAGAAGGTTCTAAGGTAAAAAAGATAATGCCAAAGTTTTGTAATACATAGTAACTGGTATTCACCTTTATAATTGCAAGACAATAGGGAATGGTGGTGACTATAGTGTACTGGAGAGTGAATAATCTTATAAAAGAGGAGTCACTCTCAGCTTCTGCTGCTTATTGTCCTAAAATAATACAAGCCCACATATTGCCAGATTTCCATATTTTCTGACAAATTTGAAAATCTAAGTTTTTTTGCAAAATATCCTAATTTTAAAATGCTGGCAAGCAATCAACTACTTTATTGTGCCATAGAAGCCACAAAAATTATTTCTGGAAATAAATTTGGCATGTAGGGTACCAATTTGTGACTTCAGAGTTCACATATTCTGAAGGATGGATTGAATTTGTGGCAAGAACGTTTGTCTGAAACATATTCTGTAGCAGAAATAATGACTTAATGACTTAGCATAGTCAGTTATGCTACTTCCCTATAGCATTTGATGATTGCTATTGCAACTTAATAAGCATAAAATAATGGAAACACCTTCATATCCTTTAGAAAGCAGATGCATTTGAATTTTATTTAGAAATTCATGGCTAAAAGTTGTAAACAGCATCATTATTTTATGTACTTAGTGTTTGGATTTAGGGCTCTTCGGATTTATAAAATTAACATTTTTTAAAAGGGAGGAAAAAACTCCCTTGCAAATACCAACTCAGTGTTGCACAACAGATTGCAATGTCTCCACAGGGGCTGCAAGCTCATCAGCGTGCATCCTACCCAAATATTTTACCAATTTAAAATGCATGTTATTTACCAGCTAGGTTGTAACATCTTTGGTAAGACATTAAATCTAGAGTCTTCATATCCATTTCAACATTTTAAAAATGTACATTATCCTAGGCAAGCCTAATAGAGAGTATATTCTTTAACTGCAATAGTACCCTAGAAAATAAATGTTCTGTTTGAACTGTCTTATTGTTCACTTTAGACCCAAGTCTACATCTTTTAAGCTTCAAATTTGCTTTCTTATATCAAAGCATAATTTTCAATTATAAATAAGTAACAGTGTAATTTTTCAGTTTTTTACATCTAAGAAACTGTTATATCAGTTTCTTACACCTTGTAGGTATCTAGAAGAATATATTTTCATTAAGTTAAGTGTGAATGAATTGAAGCCACATGGATATTGCTTCCTTCAAATAAATATGGAATTAAAATAAATACAGGGCAATATTAAATGAAGAAGTGACTCCTGCTGAACCTGAAGTATGAGAACATTGGAGAAGCCCCTTCTCCAAATAAATACAGATACCGTTCCAGGACAGTCTATCTTTTAGTGTCTGTATATATATATACATGCATATGCACCTTTGTGTGTGTGTGTGTGTGTGTATTCCATGTGGCAGTTTATCTAGTGAATGTGCTAACTCAATTTTGATACCTGTTTTTGGTAACATTTATGTCGTTAACATTGCACCAAGTGCTAGTTTTTACTTATCTCTATTAAGCTTACAAAGTAGATAGCATCCAAAGTCTAAGTTTGCATATAAGTCATTTGTATAACTTTGACCTCTAATTCTATTATTATAGGATTTTGAACCTCAATCTCTTCTTAATTGTATTATATGCTGTTTACTCAAAGCACTAAATGACTATTATTTTTAATGAATTTCTTTTCAAACCACAAAACCATATGGGTGTTTTTTTTTCTTTTTTTTCTCTTTACTTTCTTTTTCTTTTTTTATTCCATTTATAACTCTTTTTCATAAAAATATAGAAATCATTTAAGATTATATTTAAGTAGAAAAAAGTAATGCATCTCAATAATTCGGTTTAATACAAAACACTTCAAACTTATTGTTTGAAATCTATTAAAATATATTATTTTCTTTTTTTTATTTTGGCATATTATGGGGGTACAGATTTTAAGGTTTCAATAAATGCCCATTTCCCCCCTCCCCCCAAAAGTCTGAGTCTCCATTGTGACCATCCCCCAGATGGTGCACATCTCACTCATTATGTATGTATATACCCGCCCCCTCCCCCCTCCCACCTGCCCAATACCCTATTACTATAGTACCTATGTGTCCACTTAGGTGCTACTCAGTTAATACCAGTTTGCTGGAGAATATATCTGGTGCTTGTTTTTCCATTCTTGGGATACTTCACTTAGTAGTATGGGTTCCAGCTCTAACCAGGAAAATATAAGATGTGCTATATCACCATTGTTTCTTAGAGCTGAATAGTACTCCATGGTATACATATACCACATTTTATTAATCCATTCTTGGATTGATGGGCACTTGGGCTGTTTCCACAGCCTTGCAATTATGAATTGTGCTGCTATAAATATTCGAGTGCAGGTGTCTTTTTTGTAGAGTGTCATTGGATCATTTGGGTAGATGCCCAGCAATGGGATTGCTGGATCAAATGGTAGATTCACTTGTATCACTTTAAGGTATCTCCATATTGCTTTCCACAGAGGTTGAACTAGTTTGCAGTCCCACCAGCAGTGTAGGAGTGTTCCTCTCTCTCCGCAACCACGCCTGCATTTATTGTTTGGAGATTTTTTGATAAAGGCCATTCTCACTGGGGTTAAGTGATATCTCATTGTGGTTTTGATTTGCATTTCCCTGATGATTAGGGATGTTGAGCATTTTTTCATATGTTTGTTGGCCATTCTTCTGTCTTCTTTAGAAAAGTTTCTGTTCAAGTCCTTTGCCCACTTTTTAATAGGATTCTTTGATTTTTTCTTCCTAATTTTCGTGAGTTCTAAGTATATTCTAGTTATCAGTCCCTTATCGGATGCATAGGATGCAAAAATTTTCTCCCATTCTGTAGGTTGTCTGTTTACTTTCATGACTATTTCTTTGGCTGTGCAGAAGCTTTGTAGTTTGATCATGTCCCATTTATTTATTTTTGTTGCTGCTGTGATTGCCTTTGGGGACTTCTTCATAAACTCTTTGCCCAGGCCGATGTCTAGGAGAGTGTTTCCAACTTTTTCCTTTAGAGTTCTAATAGTTTCATACCTTAGGTTTAAGTCTGTTATCCAGCGTGAGTTGGTTTTTGTGAGAGGTGAAAGGTGTGGGTCCTGTTTTAGCCTTCTGCAGGTGGCTATCCAGTTTTCCCAGCACCATTTATTGAAAAGGGATTCTTTTCCCCAGCGTATGTTTTTGTCTGCTTTGTCAAAGATTAGATGGCTATATGAGGATGGTTTTATATCAGGATTCTCACATCTGTTCCACTGGTCCATATTCCTATTTTTGTGCCAATACCATATTGATTTAATTACTACAGCTTTGTAGTATAGTTTGATATCTGGCATATTAATGCCTCCCATTTTGTTTTTGTTGCCTAGAATTGCTCTTGATATTCGGGGTCTTCTTTGGTTCCATACGAAGCGTAAAATTATTTTTTTCTATATCTGTGAAGTATGCTGATGGGATTTTAATAGGTGTTGCATTGAATCTGTAGATCAGTTTGGGTAGTATAGACATTTTGATGATATTGAGTCTGCCGATCCACGAGCATGGTATGGATTTCCATCTGTTTACATCCTCTGCTATTTCCTTCCTCAGTGTTTCATAGTTCTCCCTGTAGAGGTCTTTTACGTCCTTGGTTAAGTATATTCCTAGGTACTTTAATTTCTTTGTTGCTATTGTGAAGGGAATTGAGTCTTTGATTTGGTTCTCAATTAGATTGTTGTTGGCGTATATGAATGCCTCTGATTTCTATGTATTGATTTTGTATCCTGAGACTTTACTAAATTCATTGATCAGTTCCAGGAGTTTCTTGGTTGAATCTTTGGGGTTTTCTAGATACAATATCATATCATAGCAAACAGTGAAAGTTTGATCTCTTCTGCCCCTATTTGGATACCTTTGATTCCATTTTCCTGTCTGATTGCTGTAGCCAAGACTTCCAGCACTATGTTGAACAGAAGTGGAGATAGTGGGCAGCCTTGTCTGGTTCCAGTTCTAAGTGGGAATGATTTCAATCTTTCCCCATTCAGTATGATGTTGGCTATGGGTCTGTCATATATGGCTTGTATCATTTTTAGGTATGTCCCTTCTATGCCTATTTTCTTAAGTGTTCGTATCATGAAAGGGTGTTGAATTTTGTCAAAAGCTTTTTCTGCATCTATTGAAAGAATCATGTGGTCTTTGTTTTTGCTTCTGTTTATGTGGTGAATTGCATTTATAGATTTATGTATGTTGAACCATCCCTGCATCCCTGAGATGAAGCCCACTTGGTCGTGGTGGATTATTTTTTTGATAAGTGTCTGGATTCGGTTAGCTAAGATTTTGTTGAAAATTTTTGCATCTATATTCATTAGGGATATTGGTCTATAGTTTTCTTTTTTTTGTTGCATCCTTTCCTGGTTTTGGTATCAGAGTAATATTCGCTTCATAAAAGGTGTCGGGGAGGTTTCCGTTCTCGATGTTGTGGAATAGTTTCTGCAAGATAGGTACTAGTTCTTCTTTATAAGTGTGGTAAAATTCGGGTGTGAAGCCATCTGGACTGGGACTTTTCTTTTTAGGGAGATTTTTAATTGCAGTTTCTATTTCAGCTGTTGAGATTGGTCTGTTCAGGGAATCTATTTCTTCCTGGTTGAGCCTAGGGAGGCTGTGTGTTTCTAGAAATTTGTCCATTTCCTCCACATTTTCCAGTTTGTGTGCATAAAGATTTTTGTAGTATTCATAAATTGTATCTTGTATCTCTTTGGGATCAGTTGTGATATCTCCTTTTTTGTTCCTGATGGAGCTTATTAGAGATTTCTCTTTTCTGCTTTTCGTTAGCTTAGCCAATGGTGTGTCAATTTTGTTTATTTTTTCAAAGAATCAACTTTTTGTTTTATTAATCTCCTGAATAGCTTTCCTGTTTTCAATTCGTTTAGTTCTGATTTGATCTTGTTGATTTCACTTCTTCTGCTGGGTTTGGGGTTGGTCTGTTCTTCTTTTTCCAGCTCTTTGAGTTGTTTCATTAGATTGTCTATTTGTGATCTTCTTGTCTTTTAGTTATAGGCATTTATGGAGATAAAATATATTATTTACCTCTTACTGAATGTGAAGTCAAGTGTGAAAAGCCCATTTATTATTTCATTGGTTTAATTTCTCTAATTTGAATACAATAGCAACAATCTGTGTAACAGATGCTTTCTGAGGAAAAATCTAAAACTATATATGCAATTAAACATTATATAAGTTTAATTTCTCATCAATTTCAAAAACTTCCAAAATGTGTTCTTAAAAATGTATCAGGAGACGAAGGATAAATCAGAACTGGGGTTTATGGTGTCTTCTGTATAGATTCTTTCTTGTTCTTAAAATAGCATTGGCTCCTGTTTCTGATGGTTCCTTTTCTTATTCCAGAAATAAATCATAATTGTGACTGGTAAAGACAATTCCATTACTTAGACCCTATAAACCATTATCTATCTTTAATAACTTCTTAATTTTTCTTGTTTTGATTTTGTTTTGTGTCTGGTCTGAAGTCTTTACTCTTTTCCCCCTTTCTTGGGTATAGTGTATCTTCTCACCACAAATCCATATTCTTTGTCTTCTATCTCATCAAAGAGACAAAATCCTTGTCTTGCAAGAAGTTCCTTCTTTTATCATAGTTTGCTAGAGATAAATGTACTGATTTTGAGGGTATTTTCTCATCCCATACTTTTAAGCATTGGGAAAATTTCTTGGCTTCAGACTCTCAGAACAAACATACTTTTAAATTTAACTATTAAATTTATTATACATTTAATAAAAGTTCTTTGTCAGTGACATTTTACATGGTTATTACATAGGCATGTATTTGGTTAACTTTGGATAGTTAGAATATCTGTCTTTGTAGTTATGATATACAGTACAGTTTTTAAATCATCTGTGGTTGGAAGAGGAGTTTCTTTGGAACTATACTGAGAGCAGTAGAATTGAGAACAGAGTTAGTGGGCAGGGCCTTGGACATGCACTACTCATAAATAGTCAAAATATAATTTTATTTTTATTTTCCATTGCATTTAAACTTTGTTCAGTGGGATAATCTCATTTTTTGCCCCTAAGATATTAATGGAACCACTGAATTTGTTTTCAAAAGTAGTTAAAGTTGAAGTTACTGATTGACTGTGACGAAAATGAAACCTGACTTTCTCCTGAGATATTTTCATAGGTTCTTCAGATGTTTCTTGCAGGACGCTTGACTAGAAGGCTGGAGTTATATTTGATTCTATTTCTGGTGTTATATATTGGCTAATTTCTCAGCTCTTGGTATTTGGCAGATGTCTAGGTGGTTTCTGCTAAGGCCTTTTGCTTTCCTACTCTTCCTTTGTTCTTCATATCCCCCATGGGAAACTCACACACCTTCCTCAGAATAACTCAGAGTTGATCCCAAATGCAGTAGCAAATGGATCCCAACACAAACCACCTACTCTTTGCTGTATCATTAAAGACGTTGATGAACTCATGTCTCACTCTCTAGATTGTCTTGTTTGAGAGTCAGATGCAAATTCTTTACTGCTTCAGTTTTTTCAGATGGGAGTCAAATATTAGTGCCCATAACCCTCCACATTTCAGAGAATATAGACCAAGATCTCTCAATACATGAGTGGATTAATAAAATGTGGTATATGTATACCATGGAGTACTATTCATCTATAAGGAAAAATGGTGATATAGCACCTCTTGTATTTTCCTGGATAGAGCTGGAACCCATTCTACTAAATGAAGTATCCCAAGAATGGAAAAATAAGCACCACATGACTCACCAGCAAATTAGTATTAATGGATCAACACCTAAGTGGACATATAGGAATAACATTTCTCTGGTGTTGGGCAGGTGGGAGGGCGGAGGAGGGGATGGGCATATACAAACATAATGAGTGTGATATGCACCATCTGGGGGATGGACACGCTTCAAGCTCTGAATAAAGGTGGGGGGGCAAGGGCAATATAGGTAACCTTAACAGTTGTACCCCCATAATATGCAGGGAAAAAAATCTCTAAATAGTTCCCATGAAGCCTTTTTTTTTTTTTTCTTTCAGACAGAGTCTCACTATGTTGCCTGGGCTAGAGTGCTGTGGCATCAGGCTAGCTCACAGCAACCTCAAACTCCTGGGTTCAAGCAATCCTCCTGCCTCAGTCTCCCGAGTAGCTGGGACTACAGGCATGTGCCACCATGCCCAGCTAATTTTTTCTATATATTTTTAGTTGGCCAATTAATTTCTTTCTGTTTTTTTTTTTTTTTTTTTTTTTTTTTTTTTTTTTAGTAGTGATGGGATCTCACTGTTGCTCAGGCTGGTTTTGAACTCCTGACCTTGAGCAATCCACCCACCTTGGCCTCCCAGAGTGCTAGGGTCACAGGTGTGAGTCACCGTGTCTGGTCCATGAAGCCTTTATAACTTGCCTTAATGTCAAGGGATAGATGGTGCATATTCCTCCTATTCTTCATAGAAAAGGAGAATATAGACAAGGCTCGAAAGTTCTTTCTCTATAAAAATTTTCCGTTTAAATATCACTGACTCCTTTATATATTCATGAACTTTGGAAAAGATTCTGGGGACATTTGATTGCAAATTTGTCTGTCCTATGTATAGTCAGTCTCACATACATTTGGTTACCATTCTTCTATATAACTTGAGTTTCCTTAAAAAAAGCTTTTATAATTTTAAAAAGTTTGCCACTGTTTAAATGATGCCAGGTTTCGCTGAAAAAAATAGAAAAAAATCAGTAAGAAAAACTTAACTTTGTACAATTAAGAATTTAAAGATTTTTTTTTGAAAATCAATTTTTATATTCATTACCTTTAGAGATTTGACTTATAGTTCAAACCATAGGTAAAAATCCATGCCCTTATTGAAAATCTAGGAAAATTACCTTTCTAATGACCTATGGAAATAACCTTCATCTTCTCATAATAAAGAAGGAATTCAAATCAGATTCTGCACTCACATTGAATATTAATATTCAGACTATTCTCTGTGATATGGAATATATTGTCTATTTAGTGATTTGTATAAGGTGTTTGTTCTTGTGCATGTTCATGTTTGGAATTAATTCAAATAATGGAAAGAGTACTATTTATATTTGAGTAAATTGTCATAGATTTTGAGATTGAAATACCCTCACAAATCATTTACTTCAACTCCTTAACTTTATAGATAAATATACAATAATGATAACAATGCCCATATTTATATAGAACTCTTCAGAATATGGGAACTCAAAAAAGTGATTAGGCTTATTCAAGGTCAAAGATACCTGAACTAGAACCCACATTTCCAAGTCCCCAGCCTTTATCTTTACATTGCATGATAATTGGTATACCTAATTTGACTTGGGAAACTGAATGGTAAAATTGAAATATTTATGTTATAAATTGAAATAAAATCAATAGATTTCTTCTCTAGGCCTCTAAGTGGCAAGTACAAAGGTAATGGTTATTAACTTAATGAAAAAAATCATGAAAACTTTCCTTTAATTCCAGGAACAGAGATAACCATATCCATGTCAATGAAAAGAGAAGGCATTTAATGCCATTGGGCATGTGTACCTAGGCTTCCAAGCTATTTAGGTGACAGGATTTTTCAGTTCTAAGGAAAATGAATATGTTGTTTTCTACCAAAAATATAATAGATTAGTTAGAAATAGAACTCTTCTTCATAATTTTTAGTTTCTGATTTTCTGTTAACATTGTCATAAAATGATTATTTAATTAATCAGCATATGGATTATTAGAGAGTTGAAATACATAGATTTCTTGTGATAACTTTTGTTCTCTCATTTTGATTTTGCTTACCTGTGCAGAACTTAATGAAAATCATTCTTCACCAGCCCTTGTGTGGTTACTGACACTCTTAATGCAGGTTCTGAGTCAGACTTCCTAATAGGTGAAGAGAGTAAAAATGAAAGGTAAAATAGAGCGAAACACACCGTAAATACCTGGGGAATGTAGAAAAAGGTTTGTAGGCTACTTATGTGCAAATGAAGGCATTTAATTGTAATGTGTCTTCAGTGATAAATGAGGAAAAAACGTCTTGAATAAATTTCCCATTATAAAATGAGAAATTGTCATGCTCTGCCCTTTTCATTTGCTCCTTGAGAAAGGTGAACTTATCTAAAAAAATTTATACCAGCAGAGCTGCTTTTATTCAGCTAATGAACTGCAGTAACTTGGGAAATGGCACTATGTTGGATGGTATTAGAGGGCAAGAATAATAACACTTTTACAATATTAAATTACTAGTAGGATTTTCTAAAAACTAATTTTATTCTCAATAATTTTTTCTTCGAGGCTAATGAGTGACAGGAAAGAGAGGACACGAGAGTTGCATGGGTTCAAGTGTAAGCCTAGGAAACCGACCCAGTGTCTTACAAGTTCCCAGGGGAGTAGGTCATTTCCAGATTAGAAGTTTGCTTTTTGAGTTCAGGGTTAAAGACACACTAATGTACCAGGAGCTATTTTCTGAAGTGTCAGAATAGCAGATATTGCCTTCTGGAGAAGGATCAATTCATTAAGGGTCCTGCCCGGTCTTAAGCTGTAACAGACAAGATGTAAAATTGGTACATTAAGAGTGGAAAATGAGATTTCTTTAAGAGTGTCACACTAGTAGTCCTCCTCACACACAAGAAACTTGTGCATGGGAAAGAGGAAAAATTAAATGTGACATGAACAAAAGGCAGCTGGCAAACATTGGAAAAGTCAAGGGCACAAACACAATTATAGGAAAATATTTCTATTTTCTAATGTAACAATTCCAAGTCTATACTTCTCTATTATAATTAGTCTCTTTATGTTGCTATTAAAGTCATTTCATCATTATCATTTTTGAGTTGCTATGATCAGCAATGAAAATGCAAAGGGACCTCTTTTTCCTGATGATATTAAACTGTAACATACATTTACAGAAATAGTTTCAAAATCACTTACCTTTATAAATGCATCAGTTCTCTTCTAAGAATACATATTGCAGAAAATCTTTAAATTCTCTGAAGGTCCTTGACTATGGAGTGTAATAAAAATCTATTGTTGAAAAGGAAATCAACTGCCACATTTCATAAAAGCACTTTGACTTTACCAAATAGAGGCTTTATTGTTTTGCTCTAGGCTAAGGTTAATGTTGGATAGTGCAAGATTTTTTTCTGCTGCAGTAGTCTAGTTTCATGTACATAAACCCAAAGAGTGATATCTCTGATGAGGTGGTGTTAGCTTAAGCAAAACCACAAAAAACATTTTTTGTGAGAAAAAGGTTTGAGTGGGTTGCACAAAATTAATATTAAGTTTCCTGTCGTCTACCTCATTACTTTGGTAGATGACTTGCATTAAAGGCAGTGAAGCAGAGAATCAGTAACCTGGGTCTTTGCCATTTCTGCAGCGCTGCAGATACACATTTCACACAATTTATAAAGAAATTATGTATGTTGAGTGCACCTTCTTAGAATATCTGTGCATTGGACTAGAACTTATGCCTTTATTATGATTCTTCAAGATGTTACTCTTTCAAATTATGAGTGGAAACCACTGTTATTAATGAGAAAAACCAGAAAACCAGAAAATACTACATAAATAGTCTTTGTTTATACATTATGCACAATATTTGCATGTATGCACAAATACACATACCTAATTTATTCTTCTTTAGAAAATTCTGCAAAAAATCGTAGGGTTATATTTATTACTTTTGAAATAAACTCAGAATTTGTAGTCAAATGTAAATCAGTAATAAGTTTCATTTTCAAAACAGAAATTGGATTGCAGTCTTCCCTGAGTGAAGATAATATTTCCTTTTTTCAGTAAAGAAATGTACTTCAGATTGTATTTTCATACACTTTTAGAGACCTTATCTGCTTGCTAAACCCTCATTCATCAGTCATAACCCTGTGTGTTCTGTAAATTCTGAAGTGGTTGCGTGAATTATCTTGATATAGGAAGGTGAGCCTGATTTATGCCTGTGATATTTTTCTATAACTTACTCCTATTCTATAGCATATATTAATTACTGCTTATCTTCTGAATGTCAAATTTCCAACACTTGTCTCTGTAAATATTATTTATTCATTAATGGAATCATGTGATGCCCACATATCCACAAAACAAAAAAATCTAACTTCCCAATTCTGGATTTTCAATCTATTCATCTTTTAGAGACAGTGCTAGAAATCAAGGAGTAGTTAATCTACAGGGGTGTAGAGCTCAAAATTCTCTCAGTTGTATAATGGGTATAGTAAGCAGATATAGAAACCAAATTATTAATACTATACACACCACGGACAGACAATATAATGGCTTTTTAAAAGTTAGCTTAAATTACCCTTTCTTGATCCGTTGCAGAATGACTCCAAATTTGGTTTATACTGTTTAGCATTTGTTCTGGAGGAATTTCTACACCAAATGATGTGGTTTGCTGAAATTTGAGATGCTGTTTATCCTGGCTATTCCATTACGTTAGGACTATACATCTGGTTCTACTTAGACATGAGTTTACTAGTTACCATTTTGAGCCCACATCTTCTTTGCACTGAGAGCCTCTTTGGACACTGCTGGTCAGGCACAAGCAGGGTGCCAGCACATTGAAGGGACTCAGAGCACATTTATGGTTACTGAAATAATATCATCAGTGAATATTATCAATGAGCTTTGAGAACAACATTATTCTCATGAGTTTCCAATGTTACAAAACTGTTTTTGTGATTAAACCCATTGAAAATAATCTAAGCATTAATTTTATTTCTGAGTTAAAATTATGTCTCATTTATTCCTCTTCTGTCGCACACTTTTTTTTTCTTTACATCGTGTTAGGTTCCTTTGAGACACTGAGACTGCAGCTATACAATTGTAGCTTTATATGATTTTGAGAATTCATGATAGCCTTGATTTCTTTTCATTCCTTTTGCTAAAATATATTTTTAAATTAAAATTTTGATATAGTCTGAGACAATAGTTTTGTTGTCCTACATCAGGGAAAACTACCTCCCTCCTCTATGCACTCTGATCTCTTAAAAAAATGGTAGAATTATTTTAAAAAAAACAATAACCATAAAAATCCATCTATAAAGTTTAAACACTAACTTAACAGAAAACTACTAGTCTAAAACAGAAGCAAACCACACCAGTCATTCATAACCAACCCCAGGGCTTTGAGCAAAACTAAAGCAAATCATGGAACCAACAAACTGTATATGCACCTAAAAATCTGGGTCAAGAGCTAATAAGGTCTACTTTATTTTTAGGCTGGTTAAGTCAAGAAATAAACACTTCTCCCTTGTCTTTCATAAGTATCTGTGTGTCATTCAGAACCTCATTAGGAGCTCCTCCATGCTGCTTGAACAATCTTTGCTATCCCATTTGAACTCATAAAAGCCATAGATTGTGAAAGTGATGATTCCACTTCTTTCTCAATTCTTGTCTGGCATACCTTAAAATGGATTCCAAAAAAAATCCATGTTTAGGTATAATAACCATCATTCTGATGGCTGTGATAAATCTGGAACATGTGATGTAGGTCTAGTGAGATGGGAGAGAAGCCAGGACCAACTGTTGAAATGATTTCCAAGGGAGATTGTGGGTAAGCTAGAAATTAAGGCTCGGTTTAAGTAGATATTGCTTAGTTGATGTTCCTATCATTCAAATTTAAGAAGAAACATAGACATCAATGTTGTGGATCTAGGCAATGTTTTCTTCTGAGAAAGGAACAAAGTAATTAGCCTAGTTCAAGAGGAACAATGCACAAATGACAAAAGGGTTGGTGAAGTCAAACTCAGTGTTTTTAGGGTGTGTCCTTTATATACAGTAGGAACTAGATTGCCAACCAAGTGTCTTTTCTACAAGTGCAGTCACTACTATTGGCAACATATAGATACACAGAGTCCAGAGTCTTGAGTCTGGTTACTAGGGTTCAAATTCAAGCTCTGCAGCTCATGAGAAAACTTTAAGCAAGTTGTTTAACTATCTTCTCTTTAAGACAGGGATTATTAAATTATATAATCAAGCCAAAGTGTCTGTAACATAAATAAACAATCAAGCTTGGTAAATATTATTTAAATATTGATTTAGTTAGAATTGTTTTTGCATGTGGTTTAGGCTGCAGGTATAGGGCTTGAGTGATTATGGTTGAAGAAATCATGAGAAATCTAGTGATCTTGGGGGGTCTTGTACCACTAAGGAGTTTGCTACTCTCACAAATAAGCAGACTGTAATTGCTAAGATGCTAGCCATGACATTTTGCTCTAAATTTACTTTTATATCTAAGCCTAAATGTGTTATATACTCTCACTGCCCTCTAACTGATGCTTCAATTCCCTTTCTTTTTATATTTCCCTCGTTCTACCGTCATCATTTCTTCCTGCCAATTTAAGTTCCATTATTATTCTCCTTCTCACCTTCTCTGCCACTCCTCTTTGCATGTGTGTGTTGTATGTGTGTGATTATAGATGACAGCGAACAAAGATTTAAAAAATAATAGAATTTTTAAGAGCAGTTATAGATTTACAGAAAAATTTATCCAAAAGTACAGAGAATTCCATAAACTCGCTAACTCTTCTCCCATCACACACAGTTTCCTCTATTATTTACATCCTGTGTTAGTAAGGTCTACTTGTTACAACTGCTGAGCCAATGCTGTTACATTATTATTTACTAAAGTCCATAGTTTATATTAGGGTCCAATGTTTATGGTGTAGTTTTTACGTTTTGACAATGAATAAGGACATATATTCACTATTATAGTATTGTACAGTATAGTTTCACTGCCCTAAATATCCTGTGTGCTCTACCAATTCATTCCTCTCTTCCTGGAACCCCTGGCAGCCACTGACCTTTTACTTGCTTTATAGTTTTGTCTTTTCCAGAGTGTCATATAGTTGGAATCATACAGTAATGTATCATTTTCAAATTGGCTTCTTTTACTTAGCAATATGCATTAGGTTACTTCATGTCTTTTTGTGGCACGATAGCTTATTTATTGTTATTGTTGAATAAGATTTCATTGAATGGATGCACTAAAGTATAACTTGGGGGCAACCAGGATGTCCTTCAGTAGGTTATTAACTACAGTTTATTTATCCATTCACCTATTGAAGGACATCTTGTTTGCTTCCAACTTTTGTCAATTCTAAATAAGGCTTCTCTACGCATCTTTGTTCAAATTTTTATGTGGTCATATATTTTCAATTCATTTGACTAAATACAAAGAAGTGCAATTGCTGGATCATATGGTATTGATATTTTTAGCTTTGTAGGAAACTGATAATATCACTTCCAAAGTGGTTGCACCATTTTGCAGTAGAACCATCAGCAGTGATGATCTCTCATGTTCCTGTTGCTCCACATCCTTGCAGGCAATTGCTGGTCAGCATTCATAGATTCCTTTTAACAATTTGTTTTCTTGCTGTTTCAGTGAGTGCAATGTTAGTTGCTATAATAAAAATATCTTGAACATTCAGTGACAAAGTGAATCTCTCTCTCATGTAATCATCCATTGTGGTATGACATGTGGCACTGCTATCCTTAGTCATTCAGAGACTTGGGCTGAAAAGTGGCTCTGGCATCTTTAGCAGATCTTCTTCCAAGGTCATGCCTCTCATTTCAGGTAGTAAAAGGGGGAAAGACATGTTGAGGAGGCACAATCACTTTTTAAAGATGTACCATCTTGGAAGTGGTGTTACCACTTCGGCTCCCATTCTAGTGTGGAACTACTCACATGAGCACACCTAGCTGCCTGGGCTGCTGGGAACTGTTGTCTCTGTCTAGACAGTAGCTTCCCAGAAACAGCTCTATCACTATGGGGAGTCAGAGCAGATAATTATTGGAGGATATTTGGTGATCCTTTGCACATTGGCTAAAATAGTTTATTGTATCAGTTGTGATTGAGTACTTACTATTATTCCCTCACTTCAGGAACTAAGGGCAATGCAGTTAAGATAGAAAAACAAGCAAGGACTTCCTGGAAGTTCTGATAATTGGGCACACCTTTGTCTAAGAGGTACTGTGATGGTTGGCCATTATATGTGGATCTTCTTAGTAATACTTTTCCCAGTGCTTGTATAAGATGATTGGGTACCTAGTTATCATGTCTTTTCTGAGGAGCAGAAAGCTAGTCTGACATAATTGGCAAATAAAAAGCAAACGATATATTTTTGAGCATATTGGTTCCTGTTTGGGGAGCAGTAAGAGGGAGAGGGGGTAAAGAAAATGATTATATCCTCCCAAATCCAATCATTTCTGTGTATTCTGTGGCTGTTCTCCTCCTTATATACATGGTAATTTAGATTTTGCTTTGACAGGAACATAGAGATATTCATAAACTGAGAGGCAATATTTATAGATTTGGTAAGTATCTTATAAGGAGTAAATAATAAGGGCTCTACATTTTTGAAAGCATGGTTTATATAGTGTTCCAGTTTTCATTAGTTTATTAGTCCCCCATTATTCCACAAATGAGGAATAATAAGGAATATTTATAAAGTTATTTATTTTATTTATAAATAAAGTCATTTATTTCAAATTTAAAATAGCTTTAAAATTTAAAGTTTAAATAAACTCATGCTTTAAAAGAGCATTCAAAAATGTATTTAATTGACAGACTCTGAAAATCTATTTGCCCTCATATTATACTTAAAAAAAAACAATTGCTTAATAGTTATTTAATAACACATGTGACATTAGCAAGTATCAATTAACAACTTTAATGTCAATTTTTCTTGTTTTCTAACATCAAATGTTCTCACTTGATATATTTCCACTTTCCTATTCAGAAGGAAAGAAGGAAGGAAGAAGAGGGGAGAAAAGGAGGGACAGATGGAATAAGAAAGCGAAAGAGGAAGGAAGAGCTAGCTTCAAATTAGATTCATGGGTTTTAAAGTAACAAGAGAAACACCTGTTAGCAATGTTATATTTGTTCTTCAACAGGCTAGAAGTTCTCTAAAAGCAGTGAGCCGTAGGTGAATGCTGTGTGGTCAATTTTATAGTGTATAGTTGTTTTATGCCGGAACTCAACGGGATTTTTAAAACCTGCTTTTTCTGAGAGTCCTCTCTCTTTTAGGATCATTAGTCTGAGATTCAGTTGGGATTTAATGAGTAATTTTGAATTTCTCTGAGAAGAGATCATGAATGTACACTTGAAAATTAAAAAAATAATAATGTTAAAAATTATCTCTCTCTGCCAGACTATCTTTTGTCTTTTTCTTATGAATAAGATCAATTTCTGAAATGGACCACTATTTGATTTAAATACAATATCTATGAACCAGACACTTAAGCACTAACAAAAGTTAATCTCTGTGCCAGTATTTGAGTAATCAGTCATTAATGTTAAGTAAACAACAGTCCATGTTTTAAAAAAATAGGTGTTATTCTTGGTGTGTTCACATACTTCACCTTTTAGTATCTAGGAAATGATTTTTAAATGTGCTCAATATTTATTTTCTCAGAGAGAAAACATTTGCTGCAACCTATGAAAGCCAATCAAAAGAAATATATTTTAACTATGTTTGTTCTTGACCTATAACTAGTTCTTTTTTTGTTTGTTTGTTTTTGAGACAGAGTCACACTCTGTTGCCCTGGCTAGAGGGCCATGGTGTCAGCCTAGCTCACAGCAACCTCAAACTCCTGGGCTCAAGCAATCCTCCTGCCTCAGGGTCCCAAGTAGTTGGGACTACAGGCATGCGCCACCATGCCCAGCTAAATCTTTTCTATATATTTTTAGTTGGCCAATTAATTTCTTACTATTTTTAATAGAGACAGGGTCTCGCTCTTGCTCAGGCTGGTTTCAAACTCCTGACCTTGAGTGATCCACCCACCTCAGCCTCCCAGAGTGCTATATTACCAGTTCTTAAAACTGCAGATGTTGGCAGTCCTACTTTCTGTTATTAAGACCAAACACTTGTTGTTTTAAGGCCACTCAACTTTAAGACTGTATCAAAATGTGTGGAAGAGGGAGTGCAGCAATGTGATTTACAACATTGTGTTTTATTGTGGTGCTGTCTGCACATAGCTCTATGTACTAGCTCTTCCTGCTGTACACCCTGGCGGATTCACTCTCACCATCTTCCTTGTTAGAGACTACACGGCAGATTTAATAATACTTCAGAAGTACAGCGTTTTCATTGTTATATTATTGCAAACTAAAGAGAAGCTTTACACAAATGAGGCCAGTTTGAAATTGGCCAATTTGTCTTTATAAAACTATTTCTGAGCAACCAACTTCTGAGTGCTAAGATTGTGTTGAGTTCCCATGTTGGATCCTGATTGCAATACTCTCTGTTCTATTGACTAGAGCATTCTCTCCTGTAGTTCAGGAAGTTACAGAGATCATGTTTACAGGACCAGGGCGTTTCAGAGATGACATCTATCGCACAGCTGTGATAAAAGTCTCTGAAATAAAAAATAAAAACTCAACTGTAAACTAGTTCAGCTGTTTTCAGGAGAAAAGGTGTATTTAAACTTGATGGCATATATTTTTAAATTTGCCTACACAACACAATTATTTTTAATGTCATGGTTTAGATTTTGTGAAAATCTAACATTTTCTAACATTGCTCAGAAAGCTAAGTGAAATTGTGATCTTTCCAGTTTCTTAGAAAATAATGATCTAGAATTAATTTTTTTATCTGGTATGTAATGTCATTACTAGATGGTTAAATCATAGCTTCCCAAATACAAATGGGTGATATTTGAGGTTCATTCCCAACCTAAATTGAAGTCATTCTCTGTTTATTAATATAATAACATAAGATTAAGAAGATCAGCAACTTGAGTTTCTTTCAGGTACTCTAGGAATTTACAAACAATGGCAGGGAGAACTATACCACATAATAATGCATTCTTTGTACATTATTACATGTGCTCATTAAATATCTATTAACGAAAGCCAGAAAGAGTAAGGATATTTTAGATACTTTCTTTTATCATTTTGCATAATTGTATTTCCTGTTTACACATAAAACGGAGCTAAAAAATAACGCATTATAAACATTTAGTCACTTAGACTTTCAAAACATCTTCACAAACAACTCATCAATTGATATTCACACGAACTTTATGGGAAAGCAAATATTAATAGGATTAGTCCCTCTCATTACCAATGAGATAATTGGGGCCCAGATAAATTGTACGACAAGTGTTCCTTACATAGGCTATAAATGACAGAACAGACTTTGAACCTATACCTTGTGATTGAACTCACATCTCCTATTAATATTCTACTACTATTAAAAACAAAACAAAACAAAACAAAAAAACCCAAAATTCACCCCTATTCTCAAACTCTGAAATCTTTCTTTGGTCCCCGTAAGTAGTACAAATAGTCTACACTGAAGGTCTCACGTGCTGCTGACTGTTAAACCCTTTGACAATTTGTTTTCCTCATTGTACTGAAACTATTTTCACTGTAGTTGTCATTGATTCTTGAATACCCTCATGCAAGCACCTAATTTTATTCTTTATCCACCTTGAACATCCCCCTTCTCTCTTTTTCTATCTATCCATCCATCCTCCCTTGTTGTCCAGAACAGCATACTCTTCTGTTGATTCTGTCTCTCTCGGATTCCTTCTTGGCTTCCTTCACTGGCCATACTAGCAAACAAAACTGTTCTCTCTCAAAGAGTAGCCCTCGCTGGTGCACCACCCTGTGCCAGGGGTCCCCAAGACTATTCTCAGTCTCCATAATTTGCTGAAATGACTCACAGGACTCAGCGATAGATTATGGAGAAAGAATGCAGAGTCAAATCAGCACAGGGGAGAGGCACACAGGGTGAAGTCCAGGACACCTAGGCACAATCTTCCAGTGGTCCCATTCCAGTGGAGCTTCATGGAACATGCTTCCTTCTTTCAGCAATAATGTGTGACAAGTCGTGCATAGTTTTGTCTACCAGGGAAGCTCACTCAGAGCATGGTGTCTAGAGTTTTTATTGGGGGAACAGTCATATAGGCATGCAGCACCCTTGTTACCAACCATAGTTACTCAGACTCCAACCCTCCAAAGTAAAAGCAGGCATTTATCATAAGTCACATTGTTAGCATAAACCATTTGATCAGATTGGTACAATATGGCCCAAGGGCTCAGGCATACAAAAACACTTTTATCCAGCAAAAAATGTACCAAGTGCTTAGAAGTCATTTTCCTGGAGTGGCCAAGGGCCAGTCATGAAGACAAGGCCTTTCTTTGGAATGTGTAGAGTTTGAGCAGCTCAGCCTGCTGGATTAACCCTTTCCTGCACATACCTCACTCAGAGATACCTTTGCCTTATGCGTTGACCCTGATTATTTCTGACAGGACCGAAGGTGGCCACATCTAAGCTAAAAGTGGGTTATGCAGAGGCAACTTAAAGTACACAAAGGAATAAAAAGTATGGGATTGGCATTGGAGAGATAAGACTTAGCAACATATTTTCACGTGCCTATGGGCAAGTTAGGATTTCTAATAAATGTAGGCATTCAATATATATTAGTTTTCCAACTTTCCTATGATTTTCAGATTCTCAAATATGACTCTAACTTTCCCATAGTTAACAAAATGGCCCTTGCTGTCTTTTGACTGGACTGTTGGAACTGCTTCGTAACTGGTCTTTACTCCAACCTGAATAGCTGTGTGCACAGCACTCTCTTCCCCACATGGCCTGAAACTGCAGCTCTAATTCATTCTTTATATGACTGAACAAGTTCCTTTGTTAAAAGGCATCTTTGATCATTTACTCTCCTTGTCAAAAACCTTTTATGGTTCTCAGTTGCTCACAGATGAAAATTCACTGCCCTTAGCCTGGCATTCAGTTCCTTCCTTAATCTGTATCAAACTTGTATTTCAAGATTTGTCTTTCTTTACTTTGCTTATAATGTATACTTTAGTTTGAAATAATTTAAAAGTTTTTACATAGAAAAAAAACTATCAGTCTTTTCCTTTATGAGTTCTGGTTTTTTTTGTTGTTGTTGTTGTATTGTTTTTTGGGGGCTTTCCAACCAAGATCATAAATATGCCCTACTAATTTCAAACAATTTTTCATTATAGTTTTAAATTTATATTATGGTTTTGATACTATAATATAAATGTCTTAAATTTATTTTGGGGCATGATTTTTGATAGGGATGTAACATTGTTTTCACCAAATTTTTCCAATACTCTTTATTGAAACTCTTTACTTCACTACTTTCCAATGCTACATATACTTTAAAATCAATTTTGTGAATAGATGGATCTGATTCTTGAGTTTACATTGGTTTTCATTAATATACATATACATTTTAATACCAAAATCACTCTTAAAATTTCTCACACTTTATATGCCAGGTCTGCCCAGAAATTATGCAGTCATGTAATATGAAAAACAGAGACATTTTACTGAAAACTACACAAGATACAAGAAACGTTTTACATACAACAGTGATGCCTGAGTCCCCTTCAAAGTAGGCACCTTGGGACGTCACACAGTTCTCCCAGCACCTCTTAACGTTCAACATTTTCAGGTTTTCTGTTTTTTCCAGGCCTTCCAGAAGGTAGATCACTTTCAATAGATTCTCAACCATCTTTGAAGCATTTGTGCCACACTTTTATTTGCACTGCACTCATTGCATCCCCCCTGAAAGCCTTCTGAATTATCGGAATAGTTTCCATGGAGGAATGTTCAAGATTAACGCAAAATGTGATGCAGATTCGTTGCTCTACTTGCTCAATCACTTTGAGTGTGACGGCCACACAGTACACATGCTCACTCGATTGTCTAGCATCCCACTGACTTGTGCAGCTAGGTCATTGGTCACACATATGCATTACAGTCCACTCTCCGTGGCTGCCAGTTTGCATTGATGTTGTGCAAACCGTTCTCATTATATTAACAATGACTAAATACTTTCTGCACAGACCTGGTATAATGATAGTCTGCATTTCGAGTGCCCTATAATTGTCTTTTTAAAAAGGTTTTTGGCTCTTTTATCACACACATTTTCCCCATATCATTTTTAAAATAAGCTTAATCTAGTCAATTAAAATTTGTTTTAATTGGTGTAATTTTATTTGGTATTATATCAGTAGCATGCATTATTTATAAAGAATGGGCATTTAACATATTTTGTCTTTTTATACAGAAATATGGTATGTCACTCTTGATGATTAAGTTTATATTTTTTGATGTCTTATAATTTCACTCTGAGTTTTT
This sequence comes from Microcebus murinus, assembly GCF_040939455.1. Taxonomy (NCBI): domain Eukaryota; kingdom Metazoa; phylum Chordata; class Mammalia; order Primates; family Cheirogaleidae; genus Microcebus; species Microcebus murinus. The sequence goes on along the minus strand of NC_134114.1, from coordinate 89,390,917 downwards.
TTCATGTACTTGTTAGCTTTATTCTAGGATACTTTTTTTAAAATCAATTTTATTTGTTTTTAAGAATAGGATTCATATAAATTATTTCTTGCTGGTATACAGGAAAACTGCTTGTTTAGGTGCATGTAAATCTTGTGTCAGAAAAATCTTTTATTTAAGATTGCAACTATTTTTGGTCAGCATTAGAGGAAAGATAATTTATTAGAATAATTTATTGAAAATCTTCAAAATCAGACAGAATATAGCAGCATCTGCATACCTCTGAGGGTTAAAGCAACAGGAACAATTTACAATCCTGTTAGAGAGGAGACTTTTGGAGTAAATGATCTCCAATTAATTTTTCTCTTCTTTTCTTGGATATATTTTTACTGTATATATTTAAGGTATACAACATGATGTTTTGATAATACACTAATATAATGAAATGATTACTATAGTCAAGCCAATTAATACAGTTACTTTTATCATTTTTGTGTAGTTAATAGCACCTAAAATCTACTCTCAGCAAATTTCTAGTATGCAGTATAATATTAACTATAGTCCTCATGCTATACTTTAAATCTTTAGGTATTTTCATTCTACATAGCTGCAACTTTGTACCCTTTGGTACAAAGGGTACCCTTTGGATCAAACCTCCATCTCTTCTTCCTGGCCTCTGGTAACCACAATTTAACTGTCTATATCTATATATTTGGCTTTTTTTTTCTTCTCAGATTCCAAATATAAAAGAGATCATACACTATTGTTTTTCTGTATCTGGCTCATTTCACTTAGCGTAATGTCCTCAGGTTCATCCATGTTGTCACAAAGGGCAGAATCTCTTTCTTTCTTAAGGCTGAATAATATTCCATTGTATATATATGCCACAATTTCTTTATCAATTCATGTATCTGTAGAAACAGGTTGTCTCTATATATTGGCTATTATGAATAATGCTGAAATGAACTTGGAAGTACAGATACCTCTATGAGGTGCTGATTTCATTTCCTTTGGGTATATACCCAAAAGAGGCATTGCTGGATCATATGGTGATTCTACTTTTAATTTTTTAAGGAATCTCTACAGTATTTTACATAATGGTTATATTAATTTACATTTCCACTAATAGCAAACAAGTGTTCCTTTTTCTTCAAACCCTCACCAGCACTTGTTATCTCTTGACATTTTCATAATAGCCATCCTAACGGATGTGAAGTGATGTCTCATTCTGGTTTTCATTTGCATTTCACTGATGATCAGTGACATTGATCATTTTTTCATAAGCTGATTGGCCATTTGTATGCCTTCTTTGGTAAAATATCTATTTAGATCCTTTGTCCATATTTTTTTAATCAGGTTATTTGTTATTTTACTATTGAGTTGTATGAGTTCCTTATATATTTTGGATTGTGTCCTCCTATGGCAAAAAGAACGAGCTCTGGTCTCTTCATCCCCTTAAAAGAACACTAATCCTATTCTTGGGGACTCCTCCTTCATGACATATTTACCTCCCAAAGACCTCACCACCTAATACCATCACATTTGGAGATTTAAGTTTTAATATATGAATTTTTCAGTGACACAAACATTGTCAATAACAGATGAGCTTTCTATTTTATACAATGTACTACACAAATGATGGTAAAATAACTTTCTTCAAATGGATACATGATGTTTTCTTTTAAATCATGTTCTTTGGTAGGCCCTTTACACACAGATTGTTATTATTCATTTTATTTGTACTCTTTGAATGAAGTATTTCCTACCTAATTGCCCACTCACCCTGTAAAGATGAGCTCATTGTTCAAAGCTATCAGATTAATCAGCACTTGAAAATAAATGTTTGAGAGCAAATAAAACTGAGCTGGGTAAATATTATCCGCTCCTCATTAATAACTGTTTCAAGCAGACATTTTACATGCAAGTTCCATGTGTTAGAGACATGCTGGCCTGCAGGTCTTGCTTACTGTGGAGTTCTTACATACTTCCAAAATGCTTTCACTCTTTATCTAGATTTTTCGTAGGATAATCTATTCCCTCTTTTGAAAGTGAGATGATCAGAGTATTGCAAAACAGAGGAATCAATTGAAGAAATATATTATTTCATGATGTTCCATAAAGGACATAATCCCTATGTAAAGCTTGTCCAAGGAGGGAAGATCATACACTTCCCAACCTTAGGCCAGAGAACTGCCATTTAACAATTTCTTTCTGTCCTTTTTTTACTCCTATGGGAGTAAAACTGGTTCATCATTGTCTCCTACCCTGCTGTCTTCTAATTCTGTTCTATTCCCGGAGTGCTGACATCTTGATCTTCCCCAGCTGCTTCTTCTATACTTTATAGCAATTAACATTCAGAGAAAAACATTTTCCTTTTTAGAAGTTATAAAATTTTCAATCATGTGATCTTTGAGCTCAGGGAATAGCCAGGCTATCCACCAGAGGGAAGCTATACTTTAGATGAAGAAAATTTTCTTGTTTTGGCAAATGTGAAGAAGAAGAAAGACTCTCCAAAGATCTCATCTCTGTCTGGCACAAGAGGATTTTTCTACTGTACTTGATGGTACCAAAACAGAAAATGCTGGGCTACAAGTAAAGAAACAAGGACAAGTGCCTTAAAAATTTAAAGAGGGAAAGTAATGAGAAGTGTGGAGGGGAGAACATGGGGCATTACTGAATTTTCAGTTTAAGCTGTCAAGTAGCTCACAGATTGCCAGACATGACACTCCCAATTTTGAAAAGACAGTGAAAAATGAACTCCCTTATAAACTGGAAAGTTGGACTTCTAACACCTGTGTATTATCAGAGGAACATTAATCCATTTTACTAATTCCTAAATATTTTTCTTTTCATTCTTTTTTATATCAATTGATTTAAATCTACTGGGTGGAAGCATATGCAAAACAGATAAAGAGATGCAAAACATAAGTTGTAACACACGACACTATTGTTACAAATAGTACTATTATAAGTACTGTAACTACCATTTTTAACACTTACTATGTCATAGGAAGTATGCTAATCATTTGATATGCATACTTGTTAGATTTATCATTAAGTAACATGGGGAAGGTATTAATAATATTAGATGTTAATTTTTTGTAAACCCGACAAGTATAGTTATACAGGTACAAATCATGGTTCATCATTAATCTACCACCCAGTTTTTGTATGTAACTCATTTGTTCAGCAGTGATTCATTGTATTACTGCTAGTTGGCAGTGCTGGGCTTGATGCTTTGGACATTTAGAAATGGTAGATCAAATAAAGTAAATAAAGTATCAGGGCTGGGAAAATCCTAGGCACTTGGCAATTACAACTTACGATTTTGAAATGCCAAAATGAGGCTTGTGGTTTACAAGACAGAGATATTTTTCAACTACAGAACTATGAAAAAAAAAGTCTGTAGAAGAGATGACATTTCAGCTGAGAAGGCTGTAAAATATGAGTAGAATTCAGATAGCAATAATGGACATAAAAACAGCATTTCATGGTGAGGAAATTATATGAACAACACGAGGAAGTCAGGGAATACAAGGTATGCATAAGATCCTGACAGGTGGCCCAGCTCTGTATTAGCACAGACAGGTAGAGGACAGCGGAATAAGTTTTGCTGTGACCAGCTCACCAAGGGCCTTTAGCACCAAGCTAAATTTTTATAACTTATTTAGTAAGATTCAGAGATTCACTAAAGGGTTTTAGAAAAGGGCAAATGCATCACCAAAGAGGTTCTACTCTGGAAGCAGAAGATAAAAAGAATTATATGGAGAGAAAAATTAAAACCAAGCAGATCAGCTAAGAGACCACAATCAGAAGTCAGAGAGGAGGTGACAGGGCTGCATGAGGATGGCTCCTGTGGAATTAAATGGAAAGGATATATTCAGAAAGATTAACCAGGCTTAAGGACTGGGGCTTGTGGGGAGTGAAGAAGAAGAAATAATGTCCTTACAAAGGTAAATTCCTCAAACAAAGAGCCTATTATTCTAACGAAAATCATCTTACAAAATGTATTTGTTAATCTTGTATCTCAGTGCCCAGTGTATCTTTTATAAGGTGTTTATTGCATATTTTTCCCTTTCAGAGTATATTTTTCCATTTCCATTTATTAAGGAATTAAATGAACTCCTTTGCTCTACCTCATAATAGTCTAATAGTTTAATATTCTGCATTCAACTTTCACTGAGATGGTTTTATGAACAAATATTAGCTTTCTGTACTTTAATGCTTGCACAGGATCTCATGAATTTTTATTTTTAATTAAAAACTGACTCACTGATTGCTAATCCTTTTAGATTATTCTTTAGCCTATTTGCATCATCTAAGCATCTTTTCTTCTACCAATTTTATTCCCTTATTCTCCACCCGAAACTTCAATATAGTCCTGTGGTTGAATCTATTATTAATCATATTCTTTCAAAAACCAACAAATTTTTTTTGCATCAAACATTGTCTTCCAAGTTAAGAAACAAAAGGCTTTTCTGTTCAAGTTGTGTGGTTAACCCTAGCAAGTGACAAATGCTTTTTTTTTTTATAAAGTATGCTTCATTGAGAAAGAAGAAATTGAATTAATTATCTATTATTTAAGAGGTCTCACCATGGAGAAATAATGTTATCTCTTTTTAGAAATTACTTTTTGATCATAAGGTGAAAAAAAAGCCTATGAAAAATATAAAAATTGGAAAGGCAAACAGAGCCTTCCCATGAGGTGTTACAGTGGGAGAAAACCCTCATTAAGAATGAAATCTTGAAAGGGATTTGTGAATGGAAGCTGCTTTGCAGGCTTTCGATAGGAAATTGTCCTCAAGCCTTGAAAAGTCATGTGACACCTGCCACATCCTCAAAATGTTGATTAATGATATTAGGTTATTAAGTATGGAATGTATGATTTTGAATGAAAGGTTTATTATACCTCAAACAAGAAGCAGCACAATTAATCAAAGTATAAGTCTAAATTATGGACACAGATCTGCCATCTTAATGGTAGCTTGTTTATGGCAGCAGTGAAGAAGCCTGGAGACCTAATGGCAATGAAATCGAGAAAGGCATTTTCCATAGCTTGTCGAGAATTGAATATTTTTCCTTGCGTGAAGTGGTCCAAAGCCTGGAAGAAGTGGTAGTCAGTGGGTGCAAGGTCTGGTGAATATGGTGCACGACAGAGAGTTTCCAAGTCCAGCTTCTATAGTTTGAGTAGCATCAAATTTTTGCAACATGTTCTTACAAGAGGATTGGCCTATCTCTATTGACCAATCTCAGCTGTTTCATCACAGCATCCTCATATTTCATCCAATTGGTTGCCGTAGACATCTGCTGTAATCGACCGAGAAGGCTTCATGAAGCTGTACTGGACAATACCAGTGCTGGACCATCAAACAGACTCCATTGCTGTGTTTTAGCACTTCATCTTTATCCAACTATTGTGCCAAATGTTTGCGATTGTCAAACAGAATCCATTTTTCATCATACATAATAATATGGTGTCGAAATGGTTCCCCTTTATGTCATGACAGCAAAGAAAGGCAAGCTTCAAGGCGATTTCTCTTTTGATGATCAGTTAATTCATGTGGTACCTACCTATCCAGTTTCTTTATCTTGTGGATTTGTTTCAAATGGTCCAATATTGTTGGAATAGTAATGTCACACCTTCCTGCTAATTCACGCATAGGTTGACATGGATTTGCTTCCACACTGCTTTCAGCTCATCGTTATCCACCTTGGTCTCAGGTCACCCACATGACTCATTTTCAAGACTAAAATCATCAGAATGGAACTTCTCACATCACAGACGTGGTTAACTGAGCGTTCATTAGCCACATCATTTTCAAACACTTTTGTTGATGTTTTGAGCTGTCTGTGCTGCATTGGTTCCATGACAGAACTCATATTCAAAAATAACATGAATTTTTGAGTTATCCATGGTTTCACAAAAATTTCTCTAAAAATTTTTTTGAAAGATAATCAAAAGCCAAAATGTGCATTTGAAAGAATGAGGATGTACATTTACAATAAAAAAGATAAAACAAGAAGTTTCAAAGTGAAATGCCAAAGATATCAACTATCAAACTTAGTACTTAAAGAAGTTGGACATTCCATATTTATTTTTTATTTTTATTTTTTCAGCATATTATGGGGTACAAATGTTAGGTTACATATATTTCCCTTGCCCCACCAGAGTCAGACCTCAAGTGTGGACATTCCATATTTAATAACCTAATATGAGCATTATGTCCAATTAGCAAAGTTGATAGGAAGAAACTTAGACTGTATAAATATTCACACAAAAAATATTTTTCCTGAGATACAGAAAAATGTTGGCATGCAGAGATACATAGAGTATTATAAAGAGTGAAATAAGAGGTAGAATTATTGAATAGGGGGTCATTTTTGTTTTGCTATTAAATGTCTGCACATTATGTCTAAATTGTGTATTTATGCATATAGCGTTCTATACTATTTTTGTACAGTTTCTTTTAAAATCACTTCCCATTCTGGTGAAAACTATGTAATTGCTGGTATATGACAATCCGGTTCTTATTTGTTTGGGAATTACTACAGGGATTCTGTCCAGTTAGATCACAAGGAATATTATTAACAGAATTACAAGTGTCAAACTAAAATCAAAATTATGTCAGATAGCTTTAAACATATTCTTATACTTCATGGTGGTGAAAAGTCATTATAAAATACTCTTCCTGGCCACAGAGGGTTGTCCTGAGCAACCTCTTTTTTTTTTTTTTTTTTTTTCTATTTCCAGTAACCAGTTGTGCCCAAAGTAGGTACTGATTGTTTGTATGAGAGGATGGAGATTTTCTGTCTTTGAATGCCTTTTACTTCCTTTGTTCCACCTCATCCTCACTCACAGTGCAGGAGGGGATTAGCCTTTATGCACTTCCTTACTTACCCCTAGTCTTGGTGAAGGAGGTAGCTCAGGTTATGTTGCAAAGGAGTCTTTTATGCAAGAGAAACTCTTGCTTGTCTTTCAGGTGTTACACTCTGAAGAGAATGAGTACCTAGGATAAATGAGATTTGCTGTCTCAACTGCCTTGTGTTAACAGCATTAGCAGGACTGGTTGACTTGATTATGTATGTGGGGCCATATAATAATAGTAAATCGGTGGCCCTCGAGGTGAGGAAATTGGACCGAATAAACAGAAAAGAGGATAGATGTGAGAGGTTTCCAGGCATCCAGGTGATGCAGGATGTACATAAACTATAATACTTTCCACTGCCCAAGGAATGAAAGAGTGTTCAAGTGCAAGCTTGGGTCTTTCAGGTGATAGAATGAGCCAGTGTGTTTTAACAGATGTGAATAAGAATGGCAGGGTCACATCTGGATAAGGCTCTTCTCTCTACAGGTGTCTGAATAAAGCCTTCTTCACAGAATTTATGACAGCCAGTTACTCTTTGTTACATTTGAATTTATAGTTTGGAAATGACAGTGGAGAATTTGTGTGCCAGTGATGCCTGTGTACAAACTCAGTGCTCTCTCTTTCTCTACACACACACACACACACCCCACATATGCATATAGTGAGCCAAAAATTATATTTCTTTAATATTGAACAAAAAGTACCATATTAAGATATTTCCTAAAAATTTGCTGCATTCAAAAGCATAGGAAACTTAGAAAATATACTTTAGCATATCAGTATTAATAGCTACCCTAGTAAGATTAGGCAGAAAGAGAAAAAATGGCTTCACAAGTTTCTTAATAAGGTGGAGATGAGATGGGGAGAAGCCTAGGGTATTTTTACCCAGCAAAGTGATGAATAAAAATGATTGCGCTAGTCACATTGAACCATGATACATTCCAAAGGGACTGAAACCCTTTCATGAATGACAAGTTATTCTTAAATATTTTTCTCCTCGAATTTTTATAATCATGGTATCAAGAGAGTAGATATAATTAATGTTGAAATGAGACTTGTGTTAGAAAACTGATGGCTAAGATTTAATATTTATCTCAGTTATATGGCATGAGACTCAATCATAGCCAAGTCCATTAGGGTTCCTTCAAATTTTCCTATGTAAAAATTTTACCCTAGTCCTTATATATTTTTTATTACTTTGTTTTTCTTTGATGTTTATTTTGTTTCTTCATTTTGTTAGTTTTCCTCATGACATTTTTATGAAAAAAATGTTTATTATTTAAGCTGGAAAGACATTTGTTAATACAAAATTTAGGATGTATTTGGAAAAGTATAGCTGGATTAATACACAAAATTATTGGCATTCTTATTTTTTCCATCACTCTTAGACAAATAACATGTGGAAGCATTTTTAGATTTGTATATTGCAGTATTTTGAACTATTTAGCAGTTTTTCCTATAATGGAAACAAATCCTTTCACCTTCATATGTAGTCATCCAACCTCCCCCATCCTCTTTGCTTTTTTTTCTTTGCTACCCTCCAATCCAAGAAGCTTAATTTTTAAAACTGCAGTTGGGCAGACAGCTGGTCTTTGTAGAAGATTTAACACTTTGAGTATTTTGAATACAGTTTTGTAGCTGCTGGAAACTGAAATATAAATAAAATTTTCAAAAAATGTGAGAGAGAAAAATACCTCACAACTAAGCCACATACACAGTCCCAGCTCTTTAAGGGACTCTTTTTAGAGGGAAGACATTATTTTTCTCTTAGCTATGGTACATATATGGGATACATTCATGGGTTACAACAAATTGATAAAGCATGATTTCAAGAATATGAATAAAATAGGATATGACCAGTAGAGAATCCACCATGTACTGTGACTCAGTGGAAACCTCTTATGGATACTTTTAACATTCTCATTACAGGGGTTTCAATAGTGAATGCTTAATACATAGTCACATTAGGATGTACTCATACAAAAGGAGCAATGGAAACAAGTAAATGCCTAGAGAAATGCTATGTCATGAATTTACAAAAGGCTAAAATCAACAAGGTGCTGGTAACCCAAAGTTTCTACCTTGCCCCTAAACAGCTACCAATGAAGTTGCCACTGTTTAAGTTAAATATGGTCCTGGTGTTGCAATCTAGAATTCAGAATTGATTTTCCCATCGAAACAATGTAAAAATTTTTGGCTAGTTTTCAATCAATTAGCATAATTAATACTTTGTTTGAGGGGTACATGAATGTAAGTAAAATTATAACTGAAATTTATTGAATACACCAGGCAATATGTTAAATACTTTACATATACTATTCTATCAAACATTCACAATAATGCTCTAAGTAATACAACCATCCCAGTTCTGTGTATAGAGAGATACATAAATGAGGAAACTTATAGAAGCAGAAGTTAAGTAACTCATGAAGGTTGTACAGTTTGTAAGAGAAAGAGATAGAATCAATATCAAGCAGCCTAATTCCAGAGGTCAATCTTGAATGCTGCACTATACCATCGCCATAGTTACAGAGGCTTTTTTGTGTTGTTATTAGAACATAATCATTTATTCATTATACTGTTTCTGAGGGAAAATTCTTTCTGAGATTATGGAGTATAACCCATATGTTATAGCAGTAAAAGAAAAGTATATTGAAGACTGATTTTTTAAGAATTCTGCTGAATAGGCATGCAGAAAAGTGGATTGCCAACTTACTTTCTTGAAATCTATCAGTATCTTCATCAAATCTTTCCCTTCTGTCCACGTGCTATCTTGTTTAATATATGCAGTAGTTGTTAATCCATATGGGAATTATCAAATTTCTAACTTCCCTCATCACTTTCAATTTACATTGTACTGGAGATTCCAACCAGGCAAGAAAATAAATAAATAAATAGCTAGCATCCAGCTTGGGAAGAAGGAACCAACCTCTGTTAATTTGATGATGACATGATCATAAATGTAAGAAGTCATAAAAATACACAAAAACCTACTAGAACTGATAAGTAAATTTAGTAAATTCATAAGACATATAAGGTTAATAACTTATTATGAAGCTACAGCAATCAAGACAGTGTAATACTAGCATAAGGATAGCCATATAAATCAATGAAATAGAATTAAGAGTCCAGAAATAAAACCTTACAGTCACGGTCAATTGATTTTTTTTTTTTTTTTTTTTTTTTTGAGACAGAGTCTCACTTTGTTGCCCAGGCTAGAGTGAGTGCCGTGGCGTCAGCCTGGCTCACAGCAACCTCAATCTCCGGGGCTCAGCGATCCTACTGCCTCAGCCTCCCGAGTAGCTGGGACTACAGGCATGCGCCACCATGCCCGGCTAATTTTTTGTATATATATTTTTTTAGTTGGTCAATTAATTTATTTCTATTTTTGGTAGAGACGGGGTCTCGCTCAGGCTGGTTTCGAACTCCTGACCTTGAGCAATCCGCCCGCCTCGGCCTCCCAAAGTGCTAGGATTACAGGCGTGAGCCACCGCACCCGGCCACGGTCAATTGATTTTTAACAAGGTACCAAGACAAAACAGTAGAGAAAGAATAGTGTTTTTGAAAAATAGTGCTGGGTCAATGGCATATTCACATGCAAAAGAATGAAATTGGACTCCTACTTCATACCATATACAAAAGTTAACTCAAAATGGATCAAAGACATAAATATATGAGTTAAAAAATCTCCAACTCATAGAAGAAAACATAGGTATACATTTTCATGACCTTGTATTAGGTGATAGTTCTTAGATATGACCCAAAAGCATGAAAACAAGGAAAAAATAGATTGACCATCTCAAAATGAAAAATTCTGGTGCTTCATAAGAGAACATCAAAAAAGTGAAATGAAGAATGGAAGGAATATTTTTTTTTTACTTTAATTTTTTTTATTTTGGCATATTATGGGGGTACAGATTTTAAGGTTTCAATAAATGCCCATTTCCCCCCCTCCCCCCAAAAGTCTGAGTCTCCATCATGACCATCCCCCAGATGGTGCACATCTCACTCATTATGTATGTATATACCCGCCCCCCTCCCCCCTCCCACCTGCCCAATACCCTATTACTGTAGTACCTATGTGTCCACTTAGGTGCTACTCAGTTAATACCAGTTTTCTGGAGAATATATCTGGTGCTTGTTTTTCCATTCTTGGGATACTTCACTTAGCAGTATGGGTTCCAGCTCTAACCAGGAAAATATAAGATGTGCTATATCACCATTGTTTCTTAGAGCTGAATAGTACTCCATGGTATACATATACCACATTTTATTAATCCATTCTTGGATTGATGGGCACTTGGGCTGTTTCCACAGCCTTGCAATTATGAATTGTGCTGCTATAAACATTCGAGTGCAGGTGTCTTTTTTTGTAGAGTGTCACTGGATCATTTGGAAGAAATATTTTTTAAATCAAAGCTGATAAGGGTCTAGTATCCAAAATATACAAACAACTCATATAACTCAATAATAAAAAGAAATAACCTAATTAAAAAACAAGCAAAGAATCTGAATAGAATTTTTCCAAAAAGATATACAAATGGCAGTAAGCACATAAATATATCATCAATGAGAAAAATACAAGTCAGAACCACAGTAAGATACCACTTCACACTGACTAGGATAACTACAATGACAAAGACAATAACATATTTTGGCAAAGATATGGAGAAATTCGAACCCTTATAAACTGCTGGTAAGAGTGTCAAATCATGAAGTCACTTTGGAAAATAGTCTGGCAGTTCATCTAAAGGTTAAACATAGAGTTACCATATGACCCAGAAATTGTACTTCTATGCATATAACCAAGAGAAATGAAAACATATGTTCACCCAAAAACTTCTACATAAATGTTCATGGTAACAGTATTCATAGTAGCCCAATAGTGAAAACAATTTAAATATACAACTGATTCATTGAGAAATAAAAGGTAGCATATTAATATAAGAAAATATTATTCAGCAAAGTGAAGCAATAAAATACTGATACATACTACAATATGGAAACATTATACTTGAAAACATTATACTAAGTTAAAGAAGGCAGTCACAAAACACTATATATTTTATGATTTTACTTATATCAAATGTCCAGAATAAGTAAATCTATCGATTTAGGAGTAGATAACATTTCTATTATCAACAGACAAATGAGAAAAAAATACCATTCATAATAATATAAAAAACATCATATACTTAGGGACAGATTTAACAAAATATGTACAAAACATATACTCAGGAAACTACAAAATATTAGTGAAATAAATTTAAGACCTAAAAATGAAGGATTTGCCATATTTATTGATTAAAAGATACAATCTTGTTGAGATATCAGCTCTCCCCAAATTAATCTATATATTCAACTCAATCCTAAACATAGTAACACTTAATGTTTTTTTAGAAATTGCCAAACAAATTCTAAAATTTATATGGAATTAAAAAAACAAGCTTTAAATGGCCAAAGAGTATTGAAGAACTAAGGTTGAGGACTTATACGGCCTGATAAAGGAATTATTATAAAGCTATTGAAATAAAAATATCATGATATTCATCTAAGGCTAGACATATAGATCAATGGAATGAAATAGGGAGTCCAAAAATAGACCTATACATGTAAAGCTAATGACATCCAAAAATGGTGCTGGGCCGGGCGTGGTGGCTCGTGCTTGTAATCCTAGCACTCTGGAAGGCTGAAGCAGGAGGATTGCTTTAGCTCAGGAGTTCAAGACCAGCCTGAGCAAGAACAAGACCCTATCTCTACTATAAATAGAAAGAAATTAGCCAAACAACTAAAAATATAAAAAATTAGCCAGGCACGGTGACAGGTGCCTGTAGTCCCAGCTACCAGGGAGGCTGAATTAGGAGGATTGCTTGAGCCCAGGAGTTTGAGGTTGTTGCAAGCTAGGCTGATGCCACAGCACTCTAGCCTGGGCAACAGAGTGAGACTCTGTCTAAAAGAAAAAAGAAAAAAATGGTGCTGAGATATTTCTGTGGGTGGAAAAAATTTTTTTTTTCAATAAATGATGCTGGAACAGATGAATAAATGGATGAAAATAATGATCCTTGACCTTTATCATACATTATACCTAAAACAAACACAAAATGGACAGCATACTTAACACAAAATCCAAAACTATAAAATATTTAGAAAAAAATAGAAATTATCATAACCTTGGGGAAGGCAAAAATGTTTTAGGAAACAAAAAGGATTAAATACAAAGGAAAAATACGATAAAATTAAAACTGATGATCTTGAAAAGCCATGGGTAAGGAAAAAAGACAAACCACGGACTGGGAGAAAATATTAATAATACATATGGGACAAAGAGATATCCAAAGTATGCACAAAAATCTAGCAACTCAATAGCAAAAAGAAATCAGTATAATTTTTTTAAAAATGAGCAACAGATTTGAACACACTCTTTTTTGATTATTATGGGTACAAAAGATATGTTAATGGTTAATAAGCACAATAAAAGGTATTTAATTTCATTGATGATCAGGGAAATGTAAATTAAAACCACTAGTTACTATAGATCCACTGGAATGGCTAAAATTAAAAAAGATTGTCAATACCAAGTGCTGGCAAAGACATGGAGTGACTAGAATTAGGAGTTACAATGGTACATACCTTTCGGTACACTGCAATTTTTTTAAAGGTATAACTCATAAATTCCACTATAAGATATTTATTCAAGAAAAATGAAAGCATATGTCCACAAAAGACTATATATATATATATATGCATATATATATATATACACACACACACAAACACATACATACATAAACACACACACACATATACACAAATGTTCATAGCAACCCTATTCAAAATGGCTGAAAACTGGAAATAACTCAAAGGCCCATCAACAGATGATTGGATAAACAAAATATGGTAAGTCCATAAAAAGAAGTTCAATTCATCAATAAACAAATAATAAGTTGCTGATACATGCAAAAACATGTATATATCTCAGAAACATTTTGCTGAGTATAAGGAGCCAGAAACAAAGGAGGGCATACCGTCGGACTTAGTATCTATGCCATTCAAGAAGGGGCAAAAAGCAGATCGATTATTGCCTGCAGTCAGAGGTAAGAGTGAGGAGTGACTGAAAAAGGCCACCCACGAGGGCACTTTCTGAGAAGTTGGAAATGTCTTGCATTTTGTTTGGAATGTTATTTACATATATAACTGTTATTTGCATATATAACTGTCAAATTCATTGGATAGTATACTTAAAATTGGTGTATTTTTATCCATAAAGTATACTTTAGTAAAGTTGATTTAAAAAGAAAATCAAAGTAAGTAAAGAAACAAAGGCTTATGAGCTGTGAGAGCTAAAAGTAGATTTTGAAACCAGCTTTTAGAATTCTCTTATTTAATATTTCACGAGACTCAGGACCTATACAATGGTAAGTGACTTTCTTCATGTTATTTAGCTGGTCAGGGGAAGACCCAGCATGAGAATTGAATTCTTCTGACATTTTACATTACTTTGTAGAAAATCCAGGTGATAACACTAGATTGTAGCTCAGTCAACGTTTTCTTGAGACCCAAGTGTTACATTTTATTCATTAATCAACATTTTGTGGAAAAATCAAAGCACCATTCAAAACTTTATCCTATCTGTAAATATAACATATGTATGGTTCCTGTAAATATGAATATATCAAAAGAAGATCTCCAATTGCTTGCCACAGTGGGCTGAGAAAATGTTTAGTACTTGCAGCTGCAGGTACTATACAATTCAAGCAAAGGAGAGTGAAAAGTGAGGATTTGTTTATCCAAATTATTAGTTTTGTAATAAAAATAAATTAAAACGTGCCTATAGATTGGAATGTTATAAGCACTAAAACTTAAAATAATGATGACATTAAGAAAAAATAAAGCCTTGCTAGAAACAAAAATTTTAAATGGATTTCAAATATAAGCCTGCCTGCTATCAGACTCCCTATTTGGTAAGTGGCATACTTCCAGTTAGAATTAACTTAATTCAGCTTCTGTTTTGGTGGTTATGATATAGTTTATAAACTGACATTATCAGGCAAATGTCTAAAACAATTTTGTAATAAAATCTCCTTGAGAGATATACCCCATTCCTTTTTTTATAATATTATTTTCATATATATATATATATATGACTAGCTCTCCAAATCTCAAATTATTTGTAAGCTACTCCTAATGTGACCTAGTCCAAAAATGTAAGAATTTAAAGTTTAGAAGTAGGAATTAAGAATAAAAGTATCCTCAGAATATGATTGTGAAAAGCAGGGAGGAAGGAAGGGAAGAAAGAAGGGAAAGGGAGAAAGGAAGAGGAAATGTAAATGAGGAGAGTGGTTCCTTGCAAAGAAAGATGACAACTTAAAGCTTTGTTTACTTTATTCTCCTTTCTAAAATACACCAAAAGAAACATGTGCAATTTGTAACTTAGTGAGATTAAGTAGTATATCGAGAGGAGATGAGATAGCATGACTAACAGAGCTGAAAAAGTCACAGTGGTTGAAATTGCCTTTTTGCCCTGAATGACTATAGGGCGTTAGGACATTGGGCAGAATTAATGATGTTGCTACCACCTCGTTCTTGTCATAGAACATTTTTGGTGGAATTCTACCCACTCTCAGCTATGTACTGAAGTGAAGGAAGGAGAGGAGGAAACAGATAAAACTTCAACAAGGGAGATAATTGTTTCCGGCTCTGGTTTTGCTCTCTTCTCTGCAATACCCCTCCCAAAGCACTCTGCTCTATATTCCCATAGTGGGAGAGACAGCACGAGCAGGCTATTAGTCACAGCATATTATTCTGTGTAGGGCAGTGTCTTAGGGGAATAGAAATGGTTTTGCCTTGCCAGAGAAGTTTTTATAGTGAAATGTTTGGAAATGATTGTTATAATACATGGTCAATAGCTAAAAATCTGTTCATATGAACAGTGTACTGATTTCTCTGACCATAAAACAGTTTTTAGTACAAGACCTGCATGGAGATCAGCATGAATGATATTGTTATTTGCTTTAATCATTGCAAAATAGATTTGGAGCTAGGAAAATATCTATTATCTATGGTATAAGTGGCATAAGTACAAAATTTAAAAAGAGACAGAATAAAGAATATAAACCCTGTTTGACACTATGAGTATTTCTCAAGGAGTTAGGAAAACAATTACAATCATAAGATGGAGAAAACAATTTTGGTTTCTGAAACTACAATGAAATAGCTAACTGTTTTGGAAAAGTATTGAAATTTGTGTCATTTCTTTTTCTTTTTGATAATGAACAGCTTCTTAAACAAGGAAATGGCTTGACTCATGCCAGCTACCTATATATATAATCTGATGAAAGACAGAGCTGCTGGTGCCTTCTGTTTTCCTTTTTTCTATTACTGAGTGTCTTGAAATATCAGACTGATTTATTTTGTTTAGGCAAATCTATAATGTTTACTCCAAATGTCATGCAATTTCATTTTTGGTTTTCTTGAGCCAAGAGCTGGTAGATGGGTTTACTTCTAAACTGGATCACCTTGCTCTGAGTTTGTTAGCTGGGTCACCATAGGAGAAAACCCCGAATGGTGACAAAACCACCACAGGATTAGAGGCATTGCATATACAAGAATCTAGTTTTGTCATTCCTATTTAAATGCCTGAGCCAAGTGCTTATGCTGCCTAGAGCCCGCTTGTTTTGCACACTGTCGCATATTCTTTCAGATGACGTTACATATGGAGCCATAAACTCAATCTAGCAGTTTATTGGCTTCCAGTTTTTCTTCCAGCAACATCAATCTATTGCTGAATATTTGAAATTTAATCCCTTTGGATGTTCAATAACAAGCAGTAGCCCAGATCATTTAATTTGTCTGGAATTATAGGAGAGAAAAAAGGCTGATGCTAAACAAGAGATGCCAGGGGAGAAAAATCACTGAAGCTGCTTTCTTATCGCTTTGGCAAATGAGACTTCGTTCCCCTTTCCGGGAGCACATTGGAGGATAGTGGCTCTTTGGTGTCACTACCAGGGAGAGAGAGCATGAGATACCTATATTTTTTCTAGCTTCAAAACCACTAGGAAACTTTTAAGTTGTAAATAAAATTCGTATTTAAATTTTCCTCTGCTCAAATTTTGAACCTCTGATGAATTAAAAACATATGCTTTTTACAAAGTTGTTTACTTGGCATGATAGGAGTATTTATTTACTTAGAAATCAAGACTCTATTTGAGCAATATGCAGTGTGATATTTAAGTAGTCTGTTGGGAGCCCAAAGTCATTTCCCATCAACATGTTTTAAATGATGCTAAAATTCATAGAGCAACCTATAAAGATATATTCAACCCCTAACAGACATTATGGATAGAAGTTTTTTGTTCTATCTTAAATATGATTGTGAACATTATAATATTTTCACAGAAAGATGCACTCATAGGTCCAAATGAGGTTGACAGGAAAGCATCACCCCTTGATATGCCTTGGATGCTGGAGTAGTGACTAAGAATTCGTTGGTGGCAGCTCCCACTGATTGTGGCAGGGACCAGGGAACGCAGACAGGGACTCAGGGCCGAAATTGAGTACTGAAGATGTGTTGAGAGAAGTAGACTTGTAAGGATGGACAACTCTAAATAGGCTTCCCAGTCCACTCCCAACTCATACCCCGGTTCCCTTTCAGAGAATTTGCAGCACTTCTTCTGTCTTCTGGGCACTGAAACAAAACCAGTATTATTTAGGTTTTCTACAGATTTTGTTTTAAAGAAAACCATTCAACATGTTTCTTTCTGTGATTCTTCAGTTCCTTTTCATTTAGACCCATCCTGGAGTGATAGTCCAAAGACACATTGGTGATAAAAATATGAAAGTTAAACTTCATTTCCAAGTTAAAATAAATTGAGAATTCATTGTTTTTTTTAAGACATTCAGTCACTGGGACTAGAGTGGGAGCTCCAATGAAAGGAAATGGGTTAAGTATTAGGAACACTGACAAACTCTTCATTTGTTTCTTTACTCATTCATTCACTCAACAAATTTTTACTAGATGCCTACAGTCTACCAGATATTGTGTCAAGTGATAAAAACTTAAGAGATGAATGTGCCCTAATCATGGCCACTCAAAAAAGTTTATATTCTACTAGCATGAAAAGACATATAAAGGAAGAAATACATTAATGTATTATAGCTATCATGAGAGAAATGATCATAGACTATTGTGTTTCGTTATTATTGCTGCTGTAACAAACAAACATAACATAGTAACTTAACACAGCACAAATTTATTCTCTTACAGTTTTGGAGATCACAAGTCCTCAAATCAAGGTGTGGGCAGGGTTGCATTGTTTCCTGGAGGTCTAGGGGGGAAGCTATTTCCTTGCCTCTTCTAGCTTTTAAAACTACCTGCATTTCTAGGCTTTCAGCCCCATTCTCCATCTTCAAAACCAGCAGTGTAGCATCTTCCAATCTTTCTCTCTCTCTCTGTTTTCATAGTCACACTAGTCTTTCTGACTCTGACCATCCTGTCTCCCCCTTAGAAGGGCAGTTATAATTACATCAGAATCACCTGGATAATCAAAGATGATAATCCCATATCAGGATCCTTAAATGGCCTCTTTTTTTTCACCATGTGATGTATTAATAACATATTCAATGGTTCTGGGGATTTAGAAGTAAAAACATTTTTGTGGGGCATTCATTCTACCACAGATGTGTTGGGGTTTAGAGGAAAGACAGTTTGGTTCTAAGTGGGGGTTCAGGCAGGACTTCTGGAAAAGAGTCACTGAAGTAGTAGTGCCTCAGTCACAGTTTAGATTTGGTCATGAAGTATTCACCAGGGGAACCAAGGTATTCCAGAAGGAGGCAGTGTGAAAAATTTTCACAGTCAGAGGCATAGAAAGTATATGTTTAGAGAACTGCAAGTAGTTTGACTTGCCTGAAAAAAATAATTTTTAAGGAGAGAGTTCCTAAATGACAAATGCATAAAGCTAGTGTTAGATGATTAGGTCAAATTATACAGAACTTTACTTGTCAACCAAGGGTTTTAGATTAATGTTGGCACCCTGCCTTGTGAACTTCAGCCACCTCCTCAGATTCCCTGAGCTCCCAGTTATGTTTTCTAATTCAGGGAGATCACTGGACTTCATCTGTGTTCCCTGTCCTTGTGCTGAATCTTGGAAACTTTTTCCAGGTAGTAAACTGCTGCAAGCGTAGGTTCCACTTCATTTGTTTTTCATCTCTCAGGATTCATGAGCCTTCATTGCCTTATGTGCAATATATATATTGACTTCTGTTGTTTGATAAAAGTTAAAAAAAAATTTTTATGTGTGTTATAATGTCTGTTCTAGCTAAGACTGAACTGCATTCCTTCATTTATAAAAATAATAATAATGAACCTGGAGATGTGGTTGAGTTCACCTTTGAGGGCAGACTTCCTTTATTTTAGAAAAACCCAGCTTAATGAATCTTCTTCTTATGCAAATTGAGTTAGAGAAATTGGCAAGTTCAAGAAAATGAAGTTGTAAAAAGGTATTTGTATTGCATAATATCATTTTAGAAATCTATAATAATAATATCATTTTAGAAAACAAATGTCTTTCCTCAGAGTGGTTGAGACTCTGGACTCCAGGGCAGGGAGTGTGTTGAGCCATATGCCCAGGTATGGATAAGTGACCTCTACAAAATCAACAAACAAGGGATTCAGAAGCGAGATATTCAGGAAAGTGGCTTGTCTTATGGATTCTGGTCATAACTTATTTCTAATTATTAATATTTTCTGAATTTCAGTTCCCTTTTTTTATCTTGAAACTTCAGCAAAGTTTAGTTAAACATTGCAATCTGGAATTGTTACTATTTGGACTGGTTGAAATTTAGAAAGAGGCCTGTGGCTGGATTCGGGTAAAGTGAAAACAGAGGGAGTCATAGCAGTTGGAGATGACTGGTGTGTAGTCCACATAGAAGCTCTGAGTAGGTGCCTGCAGTGAGGCAAGAAGCTAAGCAGATAAGTGACAACCCACTTGTGTTTATGGAATGTTTAGTAATTTCCATGAGGATTCCCAGAAATATGTGGAGAGAGAAATATAATAAAGTTGGATTTCCTGTGGTCAAGTCGGATGGGGGCTTATGTTATTTTTATTTAGATATTAAAGGGAAATGTCTGAAGACCTAGAGGTCATATATTTCTATTAACATACTAGCAAATTATAATACGGTTCAGCTAGGAATTCCAATATTTTTCCCTACTTAATCTATTGGTGAAACCATAGCCACATGTGGCTAAGGGAAAAATCTTTGTCCCAGATATATCCATAACCCAATTTTTATTTTTTCAAGCCATTAGCTAATTTTCTTTATCCTACACTGTTGGACTCATAACAATCAGAGTCAGAATCACCACCTCCTTGCCTTAAAGCATTTTTAGTAAGAGAAAAAACTTCTTAATCTCTCTGAATAAATTATTCATAGATCAGACTTTAAGCACCAGGTATTTATAAACTGTAGGCTTATGGTTATGGCTACCATTGGACAAAATTTGATGTTGTAAAGATCTGTATGGTTTTGGACTTTAGGGAGATTCCCTCTTTTCTATCATTATTTATAAATAGTTGTTGTAGTTTAGCCAGAATGGCTTATTTTTGCTTCCTGATGATGGAAGTAGTTCTATAGGATTTTTAAAAAAATGTATCATAGGGAGAATATCTTCCAAAGTGAATATTGTCTTGTGGTGGAAAAAGTAATCATTAATTCCATATTACTTTGTTGCAGCAGTATTGACATATCCAATCTCTCTGATGTAATGCTTATATGTAATTTGCAATGTCTTCTAGCTAACAAAATCACTGGCTTTAATATCAGCAATGGCTTTAGAAGGATGGTATTTCTAATAGGCTTTGCATAATTTTTAAATGCCACTGTCTTTTTGTGTCATTCAGAAAGACATGCTAGCCGTGATATTTCTCTCCAGGGTGAAAATGCCAGTGACCTCTTTCCCTTCCAAGTAATGTTCTTTATAAGAAGAATTTATAATCTTTTCTACTTTGCAAGTTCCCTGACACTGCTTAACCTACTGCAGTTTGCTTTCTGACACCTCCATTTCACTGGAAGAATTCCCACCAATATCAGCCATAACGAAGTGATTGCAAAATCAGTCACTTTATAGTCCTCATGGTATATGTTATCACAGCCATATCAGACCCTGTTGCATACCTTGCCCCTTTTGCAACTCTCTCCCCATTAATTTTCATTGAACCAGTCCTTTATTTTTCTTTTGTATTTCAGGTAATTCCTTCTCAGTCTCTAACTAGCTCCTATACGTTTATATTGTGTAGACATTTTCTCTTCGTATCATACACTCAAATCTCCATCAAAGTCTTTATGTTAATGATTTCCAAATCTGTATTTCCCATTCAGATTTTTTCCCTTTAATTCCAGAGTGGACTATGAAATATTTACTTGTATGTTGCTTTAGTGCTTAACGTATTACAATATCACTATTGTATTTATTAATATTAATCTTCCCCCAAACCTGAATGGAACCTCCATTCAACCAATCCCTAAGTTAAAACATTAGAATTTATGAGTCTTAGCTTTGATGCTGTAGAGAATAGGTCCTGGGGAAAGGACTAAAGTGCTAATACTCTATTTAAGAAATGGAAACCCAGAATAGTGAGGTGTTGAGAAAATGTGATTGAGGAATTAGTGAAATATAGCTCATAAGACCATTATTTCATTATATAACCCAATATTGCTATATTAAAGACAGAAACAGGAGTTTGCAGGGTTTTGTCCTAAGGAATGTGTGGACTCAATGGTTCACTTATTAGAGGTTGCTATCATGGGCGAGCTCTCAAATCTCCGGTAGGTATGTTTTCCAGGAAGACTTTCCAGTATTTCAAAATCTGTGAGCTTCCCTGTGTCTTAAAAGACAAGACAAAGCTAATATGGCCCACAGGATGGGAGCCAGAGACAATGAGTGTACTTCGCTCAGAGATGCACCCCAGTGATTATAAACAGCCTGTTTATTAGAGATGGGTTTCCTACTCTCTCCTGTCTGTCTACCTTTAAGTCCACAATTACTAATCAAAGAAATAAAGAGTCACTACCTCTTTTGTTATATCTTTGTTAATTGACAACTACCTCTTATAACTTAGAAGTTAGCCCCTGAAAGACTTTGTACCAGTTTGCTCACCTAGATAGATTAGAAGCCCCTTGAGAGGATTTTTGACCCTAACCTACTACCTGTATCCCCTAGCAACTGCATTCCCTGATATGCAAGTATGTTGTCCTGACAACTGGTAATTAATGTCTGTGATTATAAAAACCTGTATGAATCTAACCATATTGCTGGCATTCATGGAGATACACCAGCCTCCTAAGTACCCCCACTATGTTATATCTGATCTTTATATATATATAAAACTATAAACTATACCTTAGTTTCTGTGTATTCTTTTATTTCTCTCTGTTGCCTATCAATTTCCTTATCCTCTGTGGCGACCCCTATCTTAGGGACTTGGCTCTGTGGGAAGAAGCAGCTGATCTCCTCATGGATCTGCCTCAAATACTCTCCCCCACAGTGAGGAAGAGGACAAAAGGAACGTGAAGCAAAGAAAAATGTACACCATGTGAGGTGATGCATTACCACGTTGGTTCCAGCTTTATAACAAATTAGAAAGGGACCCCGATGGTCTTTCGTAAGTTGTATTCTCTGGGCATGCAGAATTTTTCTGATTATGCTAAAGTTGAAACCATGCCTTGAAATGGTCTGTAAAAAGAGAATGAAGGAAGAACTTACCTGCCTGATTCCCTCCATGGTTTCACATTTACCACTCCTCTGTAGTCACACTTGGAGGAGCTAACTTCTAGGTTGCATCATCTGGACTCTTGGTGGGCCAGTCAGGAAATTAGGATGCTTCAGCCCAGGTAAAGTATCAACTCAAGGAGAGAGAAAAGTAGGTAATTAAGGAACTATGAGGAAGTTTACAAGGTTGGTGTTGTCCCAATCACTTATCCTGAACTCATTCCTAAAAACCAATATCTATACTGGCTTCGTTACCGAATACCATCATTTGTACCTCATAAATATATCCCAAATGGGTCTCCTTCCCTTAACTCATGCTGTTAGCATTGTTATCCAGGAACGCCACAATAATTTATTAGTTATTCTCCCTTACTTGGCCTTGCTTTTCTCTACTGTGTCGTCCATCATGCTGTCAGAGTAATTTTTCTAAAGTATAAATCCTAATATTTCACTATATTACCTAAAAGTCCTTTCATGGCTTCCCATTGACTCTAGACTAAAATTCATTTTTTTAGCATGGGTTAGAAAGTCCTCATAATCTAGCCCCTGCTTACATCTTTAGCCTTTTCTCTCATCATTCTTCAAAGTGTGCCTTATGATCAGAACATGATCATCTACTGTCAGGCTGCCCACATGTGCCCTGCTACCTTTTTCATTCATATATTTTAAGAATGATATCCACCTCCTGTTCTTTACCTGGCCCTATTCAACCTTCTAAATCAGTTCAAAGTGAAAAACCAATACAAATATTTAGTCATGTATTAATTCAACAAACATTTATTGAGCTACTCTATATATTAGATATTATTCTGTTTCTGAAGACAAAGCAGTTAGTAATGTGGACAAAGATCTGTATTCCTAGACCTCATATTCCAGTGGTGGAAGTATACAATAAAGTAAATGAATAAAATATGAAATGTTAGCTAGTGAGAAGTGGCAAAGAGAAAAAACAAGCAGAGGAGCAATAAAATGTGTTAGGGAATTGAAATTTTAGGTTCGATGGCCTGGGGAGATCTCACTAAGAGGTGACATGTGAGTAAAGACCTAAGGAAGGGAGCCTTAGGTCATGAGGATATCCTGGGAAAAGCAGAGCAGGCACAAGAAAAAGTACAATGTGTAGGGTTACCTGGGATGCAATAGTACATGGGGTGTAAAGGTACCTGAAGGCTTGAGGAATTGCAAGAAGACAAAGGAAACTGAAGCAGTTAGAATTGTAGATGAGGTTAAAGAGGTAGCAAGAGGCCCCATCAGGTAAGGATGTAGGAATTTGCCATTTTCTCTGTGAAGAAAGGAAGCCATTGGAGGATTTTAAACAGAAAGCAGGAGATTGCTTTAGCTGTTATGTTGAGAGTAGACAATACTTTAGGAAAGGCTAAAGTTAGGAGGTTACTTAGGAGCCTACTATAATAATCCAGTGTAAGATGATAGTGGCTTTTCCAGGGTGGTAGTGATGGAGTTGATAAGTAGTGTTAAATTCTGTATATCCTTTGAAGATAAATACTGAGAGGTAGGGTAAAACATTTTCACATTTTCCGTGTAATTGGGATGGAAAAACACAGAGAGAAGGAGGTTTGGGAAGTAGTGATAGGAGCGCAGCTAGGGGCATGTTAAGTTTGAGATGACCGTAAGTTATTCAGGTAAGCAAGCTTGATATCCAGGATATCAAGCATGCAGTGAGGTAACTGAGTCTGGATTCTAGGGGAAGAATCTTTACCAGAGATTTCCAGTTAAGATTTACCCTTGTGGAGATTGGAATCCATGAGATTGAATGACTTTCCTTCTCACTCAGAGTAAAAGCCAAAATCCTATAATCACTAAGGAAGAGGATATTAAAAAATAGATGATATTCAAAGATAATTCAGGCATTCTGAAATGTATGGATTAAGTATTTAATGGAACCAGAAAAGAGACTGAGAAGGAACTGCCAGTTAATTAGAAAGAAATCCAAAAGTTAATGGTGTCCTTGGATATTGATTAAGGTAGGTCAGGCTTAAGTAATAAGTTGACACAAATATTTAATGGTTTAAGCACAATGGACATATTTTCTTTCACAAATAATATTTGAGTCTGATATTTCAGGACAAGGGGTACCTGTCTTTCATATAGTGAGTCAGGTATTGATGTTTTATCTAACTCATAGCTGATTCTGCCATCCTCTATCGCTTCGTTATTATTTGCATTCAGTAGTTCAAAGGATAAAGATGATTGGACAGAGAATATTCACTTCTTAATTTATTTGGCCAGGAAATGGTATACATATCATTTCTACTTAGGTTTCCATATTCTATTACCCAATCTTATGATCATACTTATCTTAAAGTGAAGTCTGGAGATATGGCCTACCTGTGTGCCCCACAAGAAGAAATAGATTTCTACTCAATGGATCTATAGCTAGCAAACTGCTTCATGCTAAGTGAAGAAATTTTCCTTCTGTCTCTCTCTGAATTTTTATGTTCCTTTACTTTGTTTCCCATTAATGAATTTATTGATAGCATTTATTTGTACATCCCTGATGGTTTGCATATTGACTGGGCACTTAGATGTTCAATAAATAATATTGGATAAAAAGATAAAAGCATTGAAATTACACAATGTTTTATAGTTTACAAGATAATCTGAGTAGTTCTGTCCTCATTTCTTCAATGGGTTACATGAAGCTCAGAGAGGCTAGATGTCTTGCTGAAACTCACATAGCTAGTAAGTGATGGATTTGTCCCTTGAACCCAGGCTTTCAGATTTCAAAAATATGAATAGCCTTGATCACTCTTCTCCATTTAGATTTACTTGCAGGAGACCTAGAGTGGAAATGAAATATTTAAATGGATAAACTCTGATATGTAATTTACTGAGAGTTTTACTATAACCTCTATTTAAGTATTGATCTTGGATTATGACACAGACAATGAGCTATTTTGGTTCTCTAATGATATTATATTGGATGGAAAGTCTAGTGACAGAGACATTGGCATTAAAATTTAAAATTACTGAGGCAAGCTGGAAAAGAAAACAAATGAAATTCAGCAGAGATAATTCAATTAAAGGACTACAGAATAGAAGGGGGAAGAATATAAACATGGAAATAATCTTAAAACAATGCCTGAGAGAGGTTCATGCAAAATGTCAGGAAAGCTTATTGGAGAAAACCCAAATCTCACCTTGCTTCAGGTCAAGGCTAAACCATTGTGCAATGAGAGGGTCCTACATTCTGATTTAGTTCATGGGCCCCAGAGTGCCTGTCACATGGAATACCCAGTGTACTATGTTAGGAATCAGGGAAACTTTAATATGGCTCTTGAGGTAGCAATAATATTTTACCAGGCAATGCAAATTTATCAGTTGCAATGTTTTTATCTGTAAGTGACCGAAAACATCAAACTCTTTTTCTGGACTTTTTGTTTCAGCTTTGCTAATTGTGGATCAACTTTGGCTACAAGTCAGCAGACTTCTTTTGTGGTAACATTGTCATTGCAGCACTATGTATGCACACACTGTCATTCCTCAGAATCCAGAGCAGAGTGGAGCACAGGTGTCTGGAAGTACTTTGCAAAAGTCCTGGGATGCACTCTGGTTGGGCTGGCCTGTGTCACATGCTTACTGCTAAACCTTTTGAGGGAGCTATGTCTCCAGACCACATGGATACCCAAATGGCAATTAGCATGGCTTGGAAAGGAGAAAGAGATGCTCCATAATGTCCAGAGCAGGTGGTGAGGGAATTTGAGAGAGGAAATTATTTTGGAAAAGGAGTGTACTGGGTAAAGGTTAGGGTTTTGTTTTGTTTATTATCCTGCTTGGTGCTTGGAATAATGATTGACAGATAGTACTC
The DNA here is from genome assembly GCF_040939455.1 of Microcebus murinus. Taxonomy (NCBI): domain Eukaryota; kingdom Metazoa; phylum Chordata; class Mammalia; order Primates; family Cheirogaleidae; genus Microcebus; species Microcebus murinus. The sequence goes on along the minus strand of NC_134114.1, from coordinate 89,364,483 downwards.
ACCGTAGTAAATGAATGAAAGAAAGCATACTTCAGTTTGGGTAGAGCAGATGATGTACATAAAAGAAAATGTAAAGTAGTGTATCAAAGGCAGGCAAGCAAAACAAAAATTTATTAAACCACATAAAGCAATTCCCATTTGTAACTATCCTTGGTACAATTTTGATGTTGGCCAGCTATTACCAACTGAGCCAGCTGCTCCTCAGTGCCCTGCTTGCTCCTGGATAAATTTCTACTGCTCTAGCAGTAACTATGAGAACAGACACGCCACTTTTGACCATAGCCTAAGCCAGCTATAAATAGGAAGGTGTACATCTTCTGCAAAAATAATCATATACTGCCTTCCAAAACCCCCCAAAAATATAATGTGTTTGCATCATCTGCTGTTTGAGATTATCCGCACCACTGCTCTCCTCTATTAGTGTGGCTAATTGGGCAGACACTATACACAATGCAAAATGCAGAATCACTGGCTATGGACAAATACAATGTAAGGGATCCAGGGGTTATGGCTGATTACTGGCTGAAGTCGACAGAGCTGTTGGTTTCTTTTGTTAAAAACAAAACTAACAAAATTCTCCTCCGAACTCTTTACCAATAATTGTAAAAATCCAAAGGAAAAAAAACCCTGACTTTCAGAATAGTTAACTTGGCACATCATTTACTTATTCAACTAAACTATCCTTGCTCATATTTCAGAAATTCTCCTTTTACTGTAGGTTTCAATTTATGTCTAAGCAAGAAGGCTCATCTATTTTATTTTACTTTATTTCACGTTACTCTTGTTTTGCTTGCTATGCAATAGAAAAGATAAGGTACTCATTATTCATCATACTTAACTTTGAATGACTAGGTGGTTTCTAAAAATTAAATCCCTTTTCAACATTAATGATGAGTCTATACGAAGGATCATCAAAAGAAAGAGCTGCAGGATCAGAAGAAAATTCCAAAGAGGAATTCTAAATTCATCTTGACTGACAGAAGACCACCTAATGAAAAAAGACATTTTCTCAGGGTAAGTTATTTTATCATTAAAGAACTTAGCTGTATGTACCTACTCTAAAATTTTTTGTGAAAGCATCAGACTTGATACTAAACATCTTCATGCTAAAGCTTATGCTCGACATAGTATACAACTACATTAATGGGCACAGCTACATATGTGTCTATAACATCTATATACCAATGTTCTATTGCCATATACACTAGTTACTAATCTATATAATCTTTATATAATATCTATAAAATGTGCTAAACTTTTTTTAATGTTTAATATGGATCACATTCTTGTTGATCATTTTCTGGTTAGATAATCAGACTTCTTGATTAATAAAGATGAGGAACTATGAAGGAAATCTGAAATAACCCACTATAGTGGTTTGATAGAAAGAAAATACAATCAATTCCAGCAATTGCTTAAATTTAGTCTGAATAAAATAAGTCCAGGGGTAATTTACCAATATGCTTCAAGTATATAAAGATATACTTAACAAGAATTAGTATTCATCTTTATCTCTGTACATGGTGAAATAGGGTAGATAGAAGATGTTTGTCAGACAATAGGAACAGAGTGTGTTAATACTAAAAGTGAAAGAGCAGAACAGGTTTTAAAGAAGACTTGTAAGATATCGTTATGTAGAGTGCGATGTGCACCATCTGGGGGATGGACACGCTTGAAGCTCTGACTCCAGGGTGGAAGGGGGGGAAGCAACACACATAACCTAAACATTTGTACCCCCATAATATGCTGAAATAAAAAAGAAAAAGGGAAAGAAAGATATCATTATGTAGCATACTCCAATATATGCCTTTAACTGAGAAAAAGAAAATTTGACTTGCCTTTCATTTCAAAAGCCACAGTAATTACACACTATGAGCCATCTGGTCAAGAATTAGTTACCTGCACCTGTAATGGCTTCCAACACTTCATCTTCTTAGAGGATTCCTGGGTGAGGTCTACCAACCTCTGGCTGTGGCTGATTCACTCATGCACCACACCCAAGACAGCTTATATAAAATAGCCACTGACAATAGCTCTTAACACCAGAAATCTTACCCCATTTTGCCTTGCAACTTCTACCTAGTTCTAAAATTGTGGCCTTATTCATAAACGTTGCTACCTGCTTTTGGACTCTTCAGACAGGCCAGTTCTCCCCTTTGAAATCATAATTTCAGATTTTGCATTCTCTGAAAACCTTCAGATTGCTTGCAAAATGATTACCCCTATAGCCATTCTTCATTTTCCTTGGGGTTTTATTTCTACTTTTAGTTTATGTACTTCATTCTACATTACTTCCCTCTCCACTGACCTTGATTTGATAGTCCACCACTTCAATCTTATTCTGGAAAGTGACTTAAACTATATTAATTTGTAGTTCTGAAAAAATCCCCAACCTATATCAATATAACCATCTGACTTATCTAAGCCTACCTTCAGAATGCAGAAATATTGTAGATAATCTTACAATAAAGTAGACTAGAACCACAAGTTTGTAGATGCAACTTCACTAGACCCTTGGTTTTTCCCAGCTCATTCTTGTACTTTCTGCAGTAATAATTTAAAATATTTTCCTAAAACTTCTATACTGCTTTTCTTCTCTTCGATAGCTCTTAGCAGAAGGTCTGGACTTTTCCCACCCACCTTCCAACTCATACCCCAATATCCTACAATCTGACGTATCAACTTGATAACTTGCTGGGAGATTTCCTAGATCTCCATGTTGTTAAATCCAATAAATACTTTTTAATACTTGTTTTACCTGAGCTTTCAATAGTAATTAAGAGAGTATTAACCACTTTATCCTTGAACTGCCTCAGTTTCCTTCACAGGATCTTGCACACTTGTCCAAGTTTTAGATGTTACAGATCCTCTGGGCTAGGGCTTTTGTTCTATTCTCACTCATGTCTCCCTTCCTCAGTGATTCCATCTATGCCTCGGATGCCTCATATCCATCTCTCAAGCATTAACACTGTCTAAATAATATAGAAATTTATTCTTGGAAAGACTGGCTGAGTCAGAGTGGAATTGGGAAGAACAGCAAAAAGCCTTCAATTGTGGATGGGAAAAAGCCAATTTGTACTAGATGTTAGTAACATAACTGGTTAAGCAATGGCTTTTCCTCCCTCCAGATTCAGTCATGTTCCGAATGAAGCTGTAACTTTAGAGTTATTGAAAAAAAAATCAAATTATAATAGCATTTTGGCTACTTTCTATTCCTTAGTATATTACCATGTAAAGACAAGCAATGGGCCAAGCTAGTCCATCTGAACACAAGAAGACGTATATACACAGCTCTAATGACTACCTGTTGTTTATATTGAACCAGAGGTTTTTCCTTTTAGGAACTGCCCTTCCCCCATTTTATTTGTACTTTATGGGCTGTCAATCATCATGCTTTCCCAAACACAAGTAGGGGTAGACATACGATTCAGTTTGACTGCTCAGTTCACAGTATGGCCTATATTCTAAGGCTTCATAAGGTCAAGTCATCACGTGGCCTTGAGAATACAAAATGGGCTTTCTCAGCTGCATGATAAGTTAGTGTGAGTACAGGATGGGGGGTAAGAAACAAAGCGTGAAAATATTGGGGTCTACAAAGAATCACAGAGACGGGAAAATCCTGATCTACCAAGTACCTCCCAAATATCACCTGTTGTCAATATTCTAGCACCTTCCCATGAAAGCCATAGATTACGGGGCTGCAGCCTGAAGGCAACTCACTCAGTCTGTGCCTCTCCTAAGCCAGGCTACTGAATTATTCTCCCCCAGCAGAAGCTATTAGCTGAGGACTGGCTGGGAGGAGGGGGACACCGAGTCACAGCTGTGGTGACTGTTTTTTTACTTTTCTATTTACTATTTGATGACAGCCCAGAGGATGTGCAGTTACACATTAAAGTGTAGATTTGTGTTTGGTCAGAAAGGCTTTTCCAAAGTACATGGTTTTTACTGTGGTGCAGGATACTAACTACTTTTATACCTAACCTAAGCATCTTATGCTAATAATTCTTCAACTTGTTCCTTGATAGACGATATAAAACCCTCTTCCTCCAATACAGAAACCAGCTTCCCTCATTAATTAAAAAGTTGAGTAAACTCTTTGACAATTTTTTAGTTTTTATTTCAACGTGTTTGTTTATAATTTTTTGAAAGTTGTATGGTGGTAGGCCTCTAACATCCTGCAATGGCAAGGTACACCCAGGGACCCCTCTTGGAAGGGAGGACTTTTAAGTACCTGGCTGACCAACATAGAGGAGGATGAACTCAAAGAACCACGTTCAGTTCCAGAGACTTTCCTTTTCCTCCTTTAAGTGGGTAATTGCATAAATTCATGGAATGAAGCAAAATACAGGGTCAAATTCAGCTGTTGGCTTCGACATAAAATTATTTTGCTCAGTCAAATTCTATAGTTTCGGTCCTAACTATTTAATGATAATTTCTGATTTGGGCTGTGAATACTAATTTACGTGCAAAATTACATGAAATAAAATATTCATAACCATTATTTTAACATTCAAGCATAAACTCCCGAAGCAGAAGCTGTCGAAGTTTCTGGTGGCCCCTTTGATTCTTTTGCATTCATAAGTTTAGTCTTTGTTAAAAAATGTGGTAAAACTGATATAAAGTAAAATTGGCCCTTTTTAGTGTACAGTTTTCTGAGCTTTTGACAGATACATGCAATTGTAAAACCACCACTACAATCAATATATACAGCAGTTCATCATGTAAAAAATTCCCTTATGCCCCTTTGTAGACAAACCCTCCCCCAGCCCCAATTTCTGACAACTACTTATCTGTTTTAAGTCCTCATAGTTTTGATTTTTCCGTGGTACCATATAAATAAAATTGTACAGTAGCTAGTCTCTAAATCTGGCTTCTTTCACTTAGTATAAAGCATTTGACATTCATTCATGTTCTTATGAGCATCAAAAATTCATTTCTTTAAATTGCCAAGTTGAGTTCGTTGTACGGATAAACCATAATTTCTTTATCCATTCATCAGTTGAAGGGCAAGTGAGTTGTTTCCAGTTTATGGTACTTATGAATAAAACTGTTGTAACATTTATGTCCAGGTTCAGTAAATACCTAGGGGCTGATTGCTGGGTCATATATTTGGATGTATGTTTAGCTTTAAAATACATTGCTGTAAGAGTTTTTTCAACATTTTGTTCTAGAATTCTTATAGTTTCATGCCTTAGGTTTAAGTCTGTTATCCACTGTGAGTTGATTTTTGTGAGAGGTGAGAGGTGCGGATCCTGTTTCAGTCTTTTACATGTGGCTATCCAATTTTCCCAGCACCATTTATTGAATAAGGATTCTTTTCTCTGGTGTATATTTTTGTCTGCTTTGTCAAAGATTAGATGGCTATATGAGAATGGTTTTATATCTGGGTTCTCGGTTCTGTTCCATTGGTCTATGTCTCTGTTCTTATTTCAATACCATGGTGTTTTAGTTACTATAGCCCTTTAGTATAGCTTGAAGTCTGGTAAATTGATGCCTCCCAATTTGTTCTTTTTTGCTTAAGATTGCTTTTGAATCTTCTCTGATTCCATACAAAGTATAAAATTATTTTTTCTAGATCTGCGAAAAATGATGTTGACATTTTCATAAGATTTGCATTGAATCTGTAGATCACTTTGGGTAATATAGACATTTTAACACTGTTGATTCTGCCGACCCATGAGCACGGTATGGTTTTCTACTTGTTTACGTCCTCTGCTGTTTCCTTCCTCAGTGTTTCATAATTCTCCCTGTAGAGGTCTTTCACCTCCTTTGTTAAATATATTCCTAGGTATTTTATTTTCTTTGTTGCTATTGTGAAGGATATTGAGTCTTTGATTTGGTTCTCAATTTGACTGTTGGCATATAAGAATGCTACTGATTTCTGTACACCAGTTTTGTAACCTGAGACTTTGCTGGATTTGTTTATCAATTCCAGTAGTTTCATGGCAGAATCTTTGGGAAAGTGGCTGCAATATTTTAAAGTTCCCCTAGCAAAGATAATTGTTTCAGTTGCTCCTCATTCTCCTGCTTTTCTCTTTCAAATTTGTTTTACTATTCTAGATTAGTTCTTGATTTCGCCCCAAAATTTTAGAATTAGTTTGTCAAATTCTACAGAAAAAAAATCTCACTTGAAGTTTGATTGGTTTTGCATTGAATATACAGACAAATTTGAAGATAATTAATACCTTAATATTGAGTCTTCCAAACTGTAAATCCAACATAGTTCTCCATTTATTTAGGTCTTCTCTGATTTCCTTCATCAGTGTTTTGTAGATTACAGCATATAGCTCTTATATATATTTTGATTTATACCTAAGATTTTTGATGCTGTTGAAAATTATGCTTTTGAAAATTTCAATTTACAATTGTTCATTGCAAATACACAGAATAAAATTGATTTATGTATATGAAGTAAGTATCTTGCAACCTTGTTAAACTCATTTATTAGCTCTCTTGGGATTTCGTTGTTGCTATGATTACCCACCTTCTTAGCTTTGACTTTCCTGGTCAGCCTGTAGCAAATGGCTCAGGGACAGATTTCTGATACTTGATACTCCATGGTCTGTTGTTGAGAGAGCAGGATGCTGTTCCCTGTTGTCCTGCTTTATCCTCAGTGTCACACAGGCCCCATGCCACCAGGTCTTGGGAGTGCAGCTTTTCTCAGGGATCCTGCTGCCCAGCAGGTCTGGGTCCAGGACAGTTTCCTGCCTCTCTCCTATGGACAGAGGGATTTTTTTTCTTTTTTTTCTGTTTTCTTGCCCCAGCTATAGTGGGTCTTCACATGGACCCTACCAGAGACAGTTTTTGCTGTCCCTGCCCCCAATGGCTTAAAGCTTTTGCTTCTAAGGGAAGAAAGTTCCAGGCCAGGCTTCATGCCCTTTTGGCAGCAGTGTTTGCTCTTTACACCCAGGATTCCATGGCCTCCAGTTGTTTTTTTGTTTGTTTGTTTGTTTTTTGTGAGCACCCTGTCAGGTCTGGGGAGAAGAGCTTGCAAGTGGCTATAACCCACCTTACTGTCTGTGGTGGCTAGAGTTCTATCCTCTCATACTGGCTCGTGCTTGGCCTTTAGCAATTCACTATATATATAAAAAAAAATAACTGAAAGCTTCTTGCCTGCTTGCATGACACACCCATCTTCCTCCTGAGCTCTGCCCCAGGTGAGCCAGTGCTGAGTCTTTCTCTCTTGAAGGTACCTGTTTTTCCTTAGATCTCAGGCTACTCACTTGCTTTGTAGACCTCAGCTCTCAATGAGCTTAAAAATGCTGATTTATAGATTTATCGTTTTTTCTTCTTGATAGGGTGGGAGTGGTACTTTTCTGCTTTTCTACTTTGTGAGTGGAAGTTGGAACTCTGTTTTAGACTTATCCATAATTTTCATTTGTCATTAATAAACTCAGTTAACTTGATTTTCAATTTTTGGCGACTGGCACAAAATAAGGGAGTGACCATTATTTGATATAAACAATTGATATTTTTTCATCTTATAGTATGCTATGTAAAGCATATTTTTACACACCCTAGCCTTGCACCCCCAACAAGATGGTCAATCCTGAGTACCTCCTATGTAGGATTTCTTCTGGACTTGTAATTTTCACTTGGCTAGCTATAGTTATATGATATTATATCTTTTTATATAATGGTAGAGAATGATTCTTTTTCTTTCTAAATATTATTTCTTCTATCTGTTGGCTAAGGAAGTCTCTTTTATGTTCTCTTATAAAAGATTTTTCTTAATATATCTTTTGAGTACTTCTCATTTCCTACAAGTTATTATGTCTCTTGACTCAACTTTATTTTGAAAAGCATTCCCTGCATAAACTAGAGTACTTTTTCAATTTTCAGAGAAATTGTGATTCCTGCTTTTTATGAGCTCCCAGATCTCTTCCTGGGAGAGGAACACTTGTATCTATTGCAATATCTTTTGTATGTACCCTTCCCCTTTCATTTCAAGTTCTGATTTTTTAATGAGTGCCTGTCAAGATTAACTTTTGTTCTCCACTACAATCTATTCTGTCCTTTCTTGCTTTATAAAAACTATGTTCAAAATGTTATTTTTGTGTAATTAAAGCTTTTCTGCTCCTGTTTACTTTTCATAAGCCTGTCACCTTTCCAGCCTTATTTTCCACTCATGACATGGTGGAAGGAACTCTGAACTATAAAGCAGGAGATCAAATTCCAATCTGAATGTGATCAGTATAATTTTGTTTTTAATTAAAGATTTACTTTTTTTTTATTCCTCTGGTCAGAAACAGTGCCTTATCTAAATCTTGACAAAAATACTGAATTTAATCACTATATGCTGCTTGGATATTTTCATTTTAGGAAATTGTTCTTGGTTACTAATTCTATTTTCAGAGAACAGGAAAAATAATATTATTTTTAGCTAAAAATAAACAAACGTTATTTAATGTTTTAGCACTTCTTGTTATTTCTAGAATTTTCACTCCAAAGCTGCCAGTATCCTTAAAATATTACTTCAGATTTTTACTGGCAAGCAAAGGAATGGTGCAATTTAATTGGTTTTACTAGAATTGTTAAAAAGTAAAATTCACATTACTTGTATAACTCAGTGTTTTTGGTTAAGAAACTTGGACCTATAGAAAAAGAAGTGTTTTAGAGACATTTTTCATACACTTTATTGTCTTTAGTATTTTCCTCCTGCTCACCATATTTTTGTCTATGTGCCTGTCTTAGTCTGTTTGCATTGCTATAAAGGAATATCTGAAGCTGGATAATTTATAAAGAGAAGAGGTTTATTTGGCTCATGGTTCTACAGACTGTACAAGAGGCATGGCACCAGCATCTGTGTCTGGTGAGGGCCCCATGAACTAACTTCCATTCATGGTGGAAGGGGAAGGAGAGCAGGGAACACATGGTGAGAAGAAGGAAGAAAGAGAGAAAGAGGAGGGAGGTACTAGGCTCTTTTCAACAAGCAGTCCTCTTGGGAACTATTAATAATGGAATGAGAACTCACTCATTACTACTAGGGTGGCACCAAGCCATTGATGAGGGATCTGCCCCCATGACCTAAACACCTTCCACTGGGCTCCACCTGCAACATTGGAGATCAAATTTCAACATGAAGGTTAGAAGGGACAAATATGCAAACTATATCAGTGCTCTTCATTAGTTTTTAAAAATATATTTTAAAAAAATAAATAGATTTTTGGTTTTATAGAGGAGTTTTAGGTTTACATAAAAGTTGATCAGAAAATACAGAGAGTTCCCATAAACTCCTTTATACCACCCTTTATTTCCCCCTAATATGAACATCTTGTATTAGTGTGGTACATTTATGACAATTGATGACCCAAGATTGATACATTATTTATCAATGTATCTCTCTCTCTCTCTCTCTCTCTCTTTCTCTCTCTCTCTCTATATATATGTGTGTGTGTGTGTGTGTGTTTGTGTGTACATAGTTTACATTAGAATTAACTCTGTGTATTATATATCCTAAATGTTTTGACAAATATATAATTACATGTATCTACCATTAAATTATCATATGAATAATTGTTTCATTGCCCTAAATGTCTCCATGTTCTACCTATTTATGCTTCCCTTCATGCCCCGATCTCTGGTAACCACTGATCTTTCTTACTGTTTCCATAGTTTTGCCTTTTCTAGAATTTCATATATTTGGAATCATATGGTATGTTGCCTTTCCAGACTGGATTTTTCACTATTTGTCAATATTCATTTAAGACTCCTCCATGAGTTTTTGTGCTCCTTTCTTTTTTATTTTTCTTTCAAGATATTATGAGTGTACAAATGTATTTGGTTACATGGATCACTTCTGTAATGCTTCAGTCAAAGGTATAGTATGCCCATAACCCAGTCAGTGTTCATTTTATTTGTTAGGTAGATTTTCAGCTACTTCTTCCCCCACCCTTGTGCTTGATTTCCACTGAGCTTTTCTTCCCTCTGTGCACATGTATTTTCATTGGTTACTTCCAGTTTAATAGCTAGTATATGTGTTGTTTATTTTTTCATTCTTTAGGATTCTTCACTTAGGATAATGGTCTCCAGTTCCATCCAAAATATTGCAAAAGGCATTAATTCGTTCTTTATTATGGCTAAGTAGTATTCCCCGGTATCCATATACCACATTTTGTTAATCTACTCATGAATTGATGGGCACTTGGGTTGATTCTACATTTTTGCAATTGTGAATTGTGCTAGAATAAACATTCAAATGCAGGTATCTTTTTGATAAAATGACTTCCTTGTGTATATACCCAGTAGTGGGATTTCTGGATCAAATGGTAGGTCTACTTTTAATTCTTTGAGGATTCTCCATACTGCTTTCCATTGAGGTTGTACTAATTTGCAGTCCTGCTGACAGTGTGTAAGTGTTACTTTCTCTCTGCATCCATGCCAGCATCTATTGTTTTTGGACTTTTTAATAAAAGGCATTATAACTGGGGCAAGGTGATATCTCATTGTGGTTATAATTTGCATATTCCTGATGATGATTTTTTTTTTTTTTTTTTTTTTGAGACAGAGTCTCACTTGTTGACCAGGCTAGAGTGAGTGCCGTGGCGTCAGCCTAGCTCACAGCAACCTCAATCTCCTGGGCTCAAGCAATCCTTCTGCCTCAGCCTCCCAAGTAGCTGGGACTACAGGCATGCGCCACCATGCCCAGCTAATTATATATATATATATATATTAGTTGGCCAATTAATTTCTTTCTATTTATAGTAGAGATAGGGTCTTGCTCTTGCTCAGGCTGGTTTCGAACTCCTGACCTCAAGCAATTCGCCCGCCTCAGCCTCCCAGAGAGCTAGGATTACAGGCGTGAGCCACCGCGCCCGGCTCCTGATGATTATTGACATTGAGCATTTTTTCATATATTTATTGGCCATTTGTCTATATTCTTCTGAAAAGCTTCTGTTCATATCTTTTGCCTGTTTTTAATGGGATTGTTTTTTTCTTGTTAATTTGCTTGCGTTCTTTGTATTTTCTGGTTATTAACCATTTATTGGGTGTATAGTTTGCAAATAGTTTTGCTCATTGTATATGTTGTCTATTTGCTCCATTTCCTTAGCTGTGTTTAATATTTTTAGTTTAATTAAGTCCCATGTTTTAATTTTTCTTGTTGCTGCAATTGCCAGTAGAGTCTTTTTCATAAATTCTGTGCCCAGGCCAATATCTAGAAGAATTTTTCCTACATTTTCTTCTAGTATTCTTATGTTTTCATGCCTTACATTTAAAGCTTTTATACATCTTAAACTAATTTTTGTGAGTGGTGAGAGATAGGTGTCCTATTTTATTCTTCTGTGTGTGGCTGTCCAATTTTCCCAGCATCATTTGTTGAATAGGGTTTCTTTCCCCCAGTGTATATTGTTGTCTGCTGTGTCAAAGATCAGTTGGCTGTATGTTAATGGTTTTATATCTGGGTTCTCTGTTTTGTTCTATTGGTTATATCTCTATTTTTGTGTCAATACAATGCTGTTTTAGTTATTATAGCCTTGTGGTATAGTTTGAAGTCTGATAATGTGATGCCTCCAGATTTGTCCTTTTTGCTTAAGATTGCTTTGGCTATTTGGGCGGCTCTTTTTTGTTTTCAAATGAATTGTAGAATTATTTTTTCTAGATCTGTGAAATAATGACATTGGTATCTTGATGAGAATTGCACTAAATATGTAAATCACTTTGGGTAATTTGGACACTTTAACAATGTTGATTCTGCCAATCCATAAACACTATATATATATTTCCATTTGTTTGTGTCCTCTGTGATTGCTTTCCTCAGTGTTTCATAGTTCTCCTTGTAGAGAACTTTTACCACTTTATTTAAATATATTCCCAGGTATTTTATTTTCTTTGTAGCTACTGTGAATGGTATTGAGTCTTTCATTCCCCTCTCAGCTTGACTGTTATTGGTGTATAGGAATGCTTCCAATTTGTATACATTGGTTTTTTAACCTGAGACTTTGGTAAATTTATTTATCAATTCCAGGAGTCTCTTGGTATAGTCTTTGGGATTTTTTAGATATAAGATTATATTGTCAGCAAAAAGAGATAGTTTGAGTCTGCATGGAGGAAAGGTAGCACTCTTGTCATCTCTGTCCCTTTCTCCAGAAGGCAGCCTGCCTGGAACATCCAGGGTCTGGGGTCACACAGATCCTCTGTGACCCACTGGTCCCCTACGGCTCCCATCATCTGGGCCAGAGTTGGGAAATGGTTTTGTGGGAACGAGCAAGATGATAACTGAAGGGCTGAAGCCCCCTGGGGAGGACAAAAGTGCATGGGAGTGGAGAAGCAATATGGTGCCTGCCATCTCTGCTCAGGTATATGGTGATAGGAAGTTCCTCAAGGGGGCTGGCATCCTGGTGTTTTATCCTTAAGAGGCTCCCAATTCACTGGTGGCAGCTGCTTTGGGGCTTGTAAGAGTAGAAAGGCTCTCCAGCAGCCCAGGAGCCTGTTGACTGCCAGGGATGTGAGGAAGGGAGAAATAAACTACTCCACCTACACTTTTAGCTGGACTCCAAGCCTCTTGGGAGTTGATCTCTGCTAATAGCTTGCTCCTTTTTGTTCTGCTGTTTTGATCTTCCTGTGGAATCTCTGGTTGGTTCTGGCACTTTTCACTTGGAATTACATCTGATCTGTTTGTTTGTTTGTTTTCCCTTTCAATTAAAACGTTTCCTTCTTTCTGCTGTCTCTGGTTAACCATCTTGTCCCCCCACTCATTTTTTTTTATAATTGAATAGTATTCCATTGTTTAGAAATATCACATTTTTTAAATCCATTCATCTATTGAAGAACATCTTGGTTGTTTTCCAGTCTTAGCAATTATGAATGAAGCTGCTATAAAGGTCCCCTACTTCATCTTTGCACGTGATGTATAATTCATAGCTTCCTTCGGAGTGTTTCCTTACCCATGGTTACTAAGATCTACAGTCCACAATGTAACAGCTGATTAGGTTAGAAGAGCATGTGGCCCATTGCAGCCATCTACTACTCTTTCCACTGAATCAATCAGTAGCGCATACAGTACCCTGATGTTGGAAATCTATACAGCAACCATATCCTACAATATCACCAAAAAAAAAAAAAAAACCTTTCTCTTTGGAAGTTTGAATTTGAAGTATTTAGGAAAACAGTTTGTTGGCTTAAATCTCTGTTGTAAAGAGAAATGGATGTATGCTGCCAAAGATAACTAACTAGGTTGCTAGATTTAGAAGAAGTAATCACAGAAGAAAGAAGGTGATTAAACTGAAAGAAACTTGTGCCAAAGGTAAACTTCAGCAGATTTACAATCTTGTCTGGAGTTATCCAAGAGTAAAACTGTAGTACTGTAGTAACAAGAGCTTCACTGAAAACAAACTTGAAGGATAGATAGAAAGGACCACACTTAAAAAACCTCAAGGATGGTGTTCACATGGTAATACTGTAGGAAATTTCTCCCTTAATTCCTATGTGCATACATCTGGAATTCAACTCTTTTTTTGTTTGTTTGTTTTCTTTAAAAATAGCCTATGAGCTCTTACTGAAGGGCATAAAGAAAAGAACTAATGGTGCCAATGATTGGTTAAGACTATTAACCAAATATGAGAGGCAAATCAAAGAGAAAAAGAAACAGTGAAAGTAAAGCTTTCTCTGCAAAGGAGATGCTTCTCTACCATAATATGACAGTACTTTTTGCAAAATATATCTCAATTTTATTTTCTGTTTAATTTTGTGAAATACATTTCAATACATTTTCCCCAAGTTATGTTGTTTGCTATTTTTACTTCCTCTGTATCCTCTAAAGGATCTAGTTGCCCCAAATAATTCGGTGGTACATAAATATAATTGGACATCAGTGCTTATGTATTTTAATGGATATAACTGTATTTTAAGTAGCAGGATATAAAGTATTATAAAGGGAGAAGGAATAAATGTCTGCTGCTGCTGCTGCTACTAATGAGGATCGTGATATGATAAATTTCCTAATCCCTCACTCTGGTCCTGGCACTGAAATCAGTGGCTAAACACTAATTTTTTCTTCATTTAATATTTATGATAAATGTATGTGGGAGAGGGAAAAGAAGGATTAAAGGGTAGTTTTCAGGCAATAAATTGAAGTTAGAATGAAAAAAACTTGACTATGATGCCATACTGACATGGCAGCCAAGGAAAAGGCCAAGGAGTGTGTGTAGAGGGCTGATGATAAATGCACAATTCTGCAGATGCCTCATTGTAGGCCCCTCAAATAAGGTGCAAAGTGATGCCTCAATTACACGGAGTTTATTTTCAAAAAAGCCTGGAGAGCTGTTTCCTATTGGCTATTTTTATGACTACAAAGAAAGCATATCTTCTCCACTCTACCCTCCCCTACCTCTGGTCTATTTCTCTACCAGTTATTATAAATGCAAAGATCTCAAAGGATTTAGTTGCATTATGTCTAAGTTCTTTCTTCCCACAAATTCCAAATTTCTCAATTATTTCCAATTATATGGTTTCTCTGACCCCAGGGCTAATGCCTAACCTCCAATTACATTAAATTAACTTTACACAACTAAAGTTATCTTAATCCTCCTAGACTCCTGCCTTAACCCCTAATGAAGCAATTTTAACTTCAAACACAGAACTGAAATAGGTACACATGGGAAAGAACTAGGCAATTGCAGGTACTCGTTATGAACAGTGTGCAAGAATTTCATGAAATTTTCAATGTCTAAATGCAGTTGTAGTAGTCTATAGTTACAGAAGAAGCTGGAGCAAACCATTTGTCTTCTGTAATCTGCTTATGAGAAAAATATTTTCACAATGTTTTTTATTTCAGCCTATTATGAGGGTACAAATGGTTAGGTTACATATATTGCCATTCCCCACTCGAGTCAGAGATTCAAGCGTGTGCATTCCCCAGACTGTGTGCACTGCACCCATTAGGTATGAATATAAAGTCCCTTCCTCCCCCTCCCACTTGCCTGACACCCAATGGATGTTACCACTATATGTGCACATAAGTATTGATGAGTTAATACCAAATTGATGGTGAGTACATGTGGTGCTTTGATTTTCCATTCTTGGGATACTTCACTTTGTAGAATGGGCTCCAGCTCCATCCAAGATAATAGAAGAGATGAAACTGAAAGGACACAAATTTTATTTCTATCAAAAAGGGAGAGAGTCTGATGCTAGAAGAGTTCTGATATATGAATATGTTTATTTTTACATATGTATGATTCTATAGTTCATGTTGTTTATAATTCCTATCCTCTTTAAGTCTACTTGTGTCCTTAAGTGAGCAGTGCAATACAACAGGAAATCTTTGGAGGAAATCTTTCCTTATTTTGTAGGAAATCTTTGGAACTAACAACATCCAAAAGTAATTTTAAGTGATAATGTTAAATGAGGTACAAATTATAGGGAAATTCAGTTTGAAAATGGTGCCTAATGAATAGGAAAAAAATTACTTGAATCATCAGTAAGAGATTAAAAATTAAGATTCAAAGATGAAATTTGGAAAGATTTTGAATGTTGCATCAAAGGAAGTATAAAGCAACTCCTACTCCCAGGAAGTCAATGGTTTTGGAGCAGCAATCAAAGCTGTTCTGGAAAAGTTTGAGGGCAGAATGGATGGCCTCACTGTAGTTGATCTTTCATTTCTGGCTACTAGTTGGAGAGAAATGGCTGCTAGGGGAAAAAAGATACTTCAATATTGGCCTCCTGGTGTGATAAAATTTACACTGAACCCAGAATGCCCATTAGTCCTTCTCTCCTACCAAATCCAGTGGTAAAAAAAAAAAAAAAGATAAAGATAAATCACACACACATAAGCAAAACAAACAAAACCAGTGGAACCATAAAGAAGCGAATTAACAGGAATTTTACACTTTTACTTAAAGTGATGATCCTCTCGTAATTCAACATACTGATTCTAAGGATTTGGATGTTGAAATAGATCCCATTTTATAACATTTCCACTCTCAAGCCATCCCATAAAACTTGCAATGCTGCATTAGGCTCATTAAATAGTGCTGGTATTTATAAGGATAATTCAAAATATAGTGCTCCTTTGTAAAACTGCCTTAGCCAGAGAGTTAAATTTATACTGATACATTATTTTTTTGGTTTTGTTCAAGTTGAATAGAAGAGATATAAAGGAAGTCCAGCAATACTTACATTAGGATAGCTACCAAATAGACCTACATAAAAGTCAGAGAGTTTGACTCACCTGGGAGAGGTTAGCAACTTTCTGGCAAGTGTCTGCCACCTGTCACTCACTAACTGAAGTATTGATTCTGAGAGTCAGCTCTTCAGGCTCCACCCTATGATAGATACTTGTCTTCATTATTTGTTTCATCTGGCAGTATTTGGTGTGACCACAGTTCTAGTTCTAACAGCTGGATTTTAGAATTACAGAGCTTTAAGGTTAGAAAGTATTTTTCAGACCACTGACCACTATCCATGATTAATTAATTAACTGAGTCCCTTTTGTAGGATGTGGGACCTACTGCCATGCAAGAATGCCTCCGGGGTCAGGAACCTACAACTCCATCGTTGGGGGGGCAGGGCAGTTAGTTATTAGAAAGACCTTGTTTAGAAGTGAAACCAGTCTTTGTAGGGCTAGCTGTGAGCATTTGAAGGCTGGCTAGACCACCTTGTGTGCCTAGTCATGTGTTAAATTTTCAGTTGATCAACATTAAAAGGAAAGAGTAGACTGTCTTCTGCACTGTTGTCATAGTTTCTGCAGTGTGGAAAACTCAATTTAAAAGTTAGTCAGATTCAGAACCTGGATCTGCTTAATTCCATCCTGTCTTGTCACAACTTCTTCCCCATCCATATACACTTTAGCTTTACAAGGGAGACATGAGTACATACATAGGTAAAATACATCATGCTCACACATACACGTACATGGATAAAATTGCACACGTTAGTCTTCAGAATGTTTTGTTCTCAACCCCAACACACTCCTGTGGTGAGTTGGGTGAACCCTATGAAGGACTCTTTTGCCTATAAAAGGCAGCCAACCTTCCACTGCAGTCCATATACATGTATATATATTCTTATGAAGAATAAGTAATAGTTATTCTTAGAGATTTAGAGAGTAGGTATTTTCCCTAAAATTTAAGAATTGATCTGAGCACTTTAGCTAGACAATTCTCAGTTTCTGAGCAAAGCACCTTCCAAGACAAGGGCATAAAAATGAGAAAATTTCAAAACAGATCACAGCTTAAGAAAATAAGAGGTCATTTCTCCAGCTCACCTGCCTTAGACACCTCTGCATCTTGTGGCTATTATTCTACAAATCCACCAGGTATTAACTTCTCATATACTCTTTGGGGCTTTCACATCAGATAATATATATATCATAGTAATAAGCTAAGAAAATTACTTAAAGAGACACTGAAAAATAATGAATCAGGTTTTGGCACAAGTCCTTTCAGTCATGCTCAAGTAATTCATTTGAATTCCTTGTCTCACAGCTGAACTTTGCTATGTAGTTTTTGAATCGAATTACCAATGAACATTATCAAGTGATAGGGCTTTATTGGAACCTGTCCAATTATAATATTCAATAGAAGTCCCATTTGGCTTTGCAGTTTGCTCTATGTAGCTGAAGTAAGATAATTTTCATGTTGTTCACTAGAACAATTCAATTTGAATGAGTAATGAATAGTTATCCTTGGAAAACACAAAGAGGACACAATGTCTTTAGTATTAAGTTCAGAAAACGCAGTATCTTCACCTTAAATCTGGATCTTCTTCAGTATTTTAGTGTATGACCTTTGACAAGGCATTTTAAATTTAATGAAACCCAAATTATCTATAAATTCTAGACGATTTCATGAGCATGCTAATTACCAAAGCAATCTGCATGAGACTTGGGAAAATAAAAGCTGAAGAGATACAAGGAATTAACTTTGAAGTAATGAGAGCATATAGCATAAGTGAAGGGCTTTTTTCTTAGAACTTTGAGTGGAAATCTGTCATTTTCTGTAGCTTTCTGGCCTCTGAGTCACCTCCTTCATTTCATAATCTCTCTGCCGTATAAGCCGTGTTGGGAAGCAGAGCCCGCTTCCTACAATAGATACTGAGAAACACAGATCCTCAATATTTTAGGCAGAGGAGCTAGGTTCCAACAGCTGGAAGCTGAATCTGGAGTTTATTATACAAAAAGGTAAAGACGGTAGAGAATTTATTCTGAGACTGTGAAATATAGAAAGCAAGTCCAGTTTCTACGTTTGGTGGTGCAGGGGCACCAGCAGCAGTAAGCAATGGTGCCAGGGCCGGCCCAAGTCCAGGCATTCAGTGTTCTCACCACACTGGTCCTAGAGCATGGTTTGAATAGCTGCCTACAGTGTGGTTTCTTAAGCATTGTGAGCCTACAAGTTACCTCCAAATATCTATATTTTAAATATATAATATTTTATATATTTTAAATTCTCTTTCTGTTTAAATCAGTTAGATTTAGGTTCTGTTTCTTGCAATCAAAATTCCTAACTGATTCAGTGCTAGAGAAGCCACCGTGCATGATTGAAATTAGCCCATCCAGTGAACAGGAAACATTAAGAATTTTATCCACCTTCACTTTACTATCTTCATCTTACGCATTTATTCTTCACTATTTTCCCACACCAATCACCTAGAGTAGGAAAGGAGATGAAATAATTTTAGGTTGCTGAAAAATTGAAATCAAACTATTCGAAGTGGGATATTCTATGCCCTTAACATACAAAAGAAACATTCTTGAATTTTAAGTGATTTAAAATTTAGAAGTATTAGGTAGGTTTCGCATAGTGAAAGTATTCATTTAGTGTATCTTTCTACATATCACAAGAGGGTGGCAAGAGTTTAGAACTGTTCACTAAAGGGATGATGTCTCCATTTTGAAGGCTTGGTTCAAAGAATAGGGCACTGTTATGACCAATTCATTACATTTTCAAGTTTGTCCCCTCTCTGCCTTATGGTTGATTTTAGTATAAATCTGGTAGTAGTATCTTATTTTCCATTTTGCTTCTACCCAGAAGCTACATGTTTAGACTCTTACCACTGCTTGCTATCCCTTGACAACCAGTTAACTCTATTTGTAATACATGTTACACTTTATATCAGTACATGGTGCTAGTTTTAGTCTACAGTCTATTAATACTTTGTTGTCAGACGGTATTGTGACGTTAACTTTTGATTGAGAAATAATAGTCTGTGTGCAAATTTGTATCTCTTTTTTCTCTCTGAGACCTAGACAATTTCCTAACTTTTTCTTTCCTCTGCTCCTCTCTGACTCCTGAGAACTCATTAGACTTTAAAGTGAGTGTTCATGGAGGAAGGGTGGGGACAATAAGAATAGCAATAATTGCTAACACTACCTAACATTGAGTGTCTGCGTGCTCTATGCTAAGCACCGCACCAGCACCTGCACACACCAGATTTTGGCTAAGATTTCCCGCTGCCCCGTGAGGCAGGTACTCTTATTACTATTTACCATAAAAGATCTGAAACCTAATAAAATTAAAGGGTTGTTTATGTTTGCACAGTAAGTGAGAAAGCCAATATTTGTATTTTGAAATTCCAGACTAGAATTCTGAGCAAAGGCTCTTTTTATCTAATTATACTTGATTCTGAGAGTATATATCCACCAAGAGAGCCTCATTATCAGTATCTATACTGAGGTGGAGGGCCCATAGGTAAGGGATCATGTTATTTA
Source organism: Microcebus murinus (assembly GCF_040939455.1). Taxonomy (NCBI): domain Eukaryota; kingdom Metazoa; phylum Chordata; class Mammalia; order Primates; family Cheirogaleidae; genus Microcebus; species Microcebus murinus. The sequence continues at coordinate 89,344,838 of NC_134114.1, read as the reverse complement.
TCTCTATGGACCATGATATTTCACTTTCTAACTCTTCATCATAAATTTTTTGGATCACAGATGCTTGTTAGAATCTAATTTAAATATAAATAGATAGATCATACACAGATCCATATATGTATGTATTTTTATATGTATATTTATATATCCATCTAGAGATAGATATGTTTTCAGAAGAAAAGAATATCTTATAGCTACATGTATATACATGCTCAATTTTGAGCTCTTTGATTAACTTTAGGTAAAGATCTCTGCTTTGCTTGCACGTTGCCTAATACTGTCCAGAAGCTCAATAAATGAATGACTTAGTGCTGTTGCTTGTGATGTGATGTATATGTAATATTCCAAATGTCATCATTCCATATATTTATATTTCCTATGGACACAGAAGATTTGAAAGTAGTCCTCTTGACTCTGATTCCCAATGCTAGCCGCTATTACTGGAAACAGATACCTTTCCTAGACAGAAGAATCTCGGATGACAATAGAGCTATCCAAACCCCTTGACACATCACCACTCATTGTATGCTCAGTACTGCTTAAATAATAATGTTAATGCTGTCAACATTATTTGATTAATCTGAAACTTTTAATACCAATTAATTTACTGAGAATAATATAGGATATGCTGTTTTCATTCTTTTTTTTTTTTTTGAGACAGAGTCTCGCTTTGTTGCCCAGGCTAGAGTGAGTGCCATGGCATCAGCCTAGCTCACAGCAACCTCAAACTCCTGGGCTCAAGCAATCCTGCCTCAGCCTCCCAAGTAGCTGGGACTACAGACATGCACCACCATGCCCGGCTAATTTTTTCTATATATATTAGTTGGCCAATTTCTTTCTTTCTATTTATAGTAGAGACAGGGTCTCGCTCTTGCTCAGGCTGGTTTTGAACTCCTGACCTTGAGCGATCCGCCGGCCTCGGCCTCCCCGAGTGCTAGGATTACAGGTGTGAGCCACCGCGCCTGGCTGTTTTCATTCTTATCAACACTATTTCCTCTCAGTATGTTAGGGAGACTTAACTTTACTCTCATTGAGAAACACAGCCTTCAATATCTAGAACCAAATATTCTCCCAACATAAAATGTATGGAATTTTAATTGTTATTGAAAACTACTCAATGCAGTTTAATTTGACAGATGAATGCATGAGAGAGAGAGAGAGAGAGAGAGAGAGAGAGAGAGATATTTATCAGCACTAGGAACATTTCCCAGTAGTTTAGACATCCTGTGTTGAGGATGCCGTGGTATGCCACCCCATCCATCCTTCAAGACCAAGACACTCATTTTATGCACTTCAAGGAATGATAGCTGCTGATGACTCACATCTGAGTACTCTTCAGATTTGCCCTTAGCCAAAGAGAGCTTCTTTGTCCAATGTTACACATTTACACCTTCCTCTGATGACTGGTTGATGCAGAGATCTTACGACCTGGCCACCTTGCCTAGAATTGGGACAATTCTGAAAGGCCATCCCATTTCCAGAGCTCCCAGTGGAACTGGCTGACATATCTGTTGAAACTGAATCATAGTTAAATTTCTCCCTCTGCCCAAGCCTGTTCTCTTACTTTGAAGTTATTCCCCAATAAACCTCTTGCCTGTAAGTACCGACATCAGAGTCTGTTTCCCAGGTAACCCAGCCCAAGTCACATTAAGACAGGTATTGATAGCATGAGTTAGGGGACATCCCTTCTAAGCTGTATAAATGTCTCTAAACAATTACTACTTGGTAATGAAACTTTCTTTCTTTGGTTATCAGACAGTAAGTTTCTGTGCCTTAGAAGCATAATTTCTAAGGTATAACCTGATATTGTGCTGCAATTTAAATTTAAGATATGTTTGGGATGTAACAGCATATTAGCTTTTATCTGAACGTTTTAAGATAAAGATGTACCTGGGTAGCCCCAAACCTAAACAATGAGTGCACTCAATGTTTTCTTGGCCAATCGTATTGATAGTGCTACAGTCAAATGGTCCTTTAAGTGAGAGCATCCTATGACCATTTCCCTGGGCCAGGCTATGGCAATAAGACATTGACTCAGTTAATGCTGTCCTTTGCATTCTCTAAGGTCACTTTAAGAAAGAGCCATTCCTCCACTCACTGGATCAGGGCAAGGACCCATAAGGGCACACTAGTCCTTTCTTACCAAAACTCTGATTGAGTGAAAGCTTAACTTCTTGTTTTGATAATTGTCCCTCTCTTCCTCACTGAAAGACAGGACACAGGGAAAAATAATGCTTATGATTTTTTTCTTTTATACATTTTGAAGTTTTTCCCCCCTATTCATTTAGGAAGTATAGTTGCAAATCTTGAAATAGAAATTATAATAAACTAATTCAAGAGAACTTTGCATATTAATTTTATTTTAATGTTTACTCTTAAACTAATCGTATTACTTGAAAGGAAAAATATATAATCCATATAAAGTTATAAAGCAAAAACAAAATCTCTCTCTCATCAGTCCTTCTCACTAAAGGTAACCACTGTTGATTGTTTTTTGGGAGTTGTCTTCTAGGGAATAGAAGCGCACACATATGTGGCATGAACTCATGTATACCCACAAATATGCAGAGCTTCCCCTAGTCAGCTGCCACTGCAGTTTGGATACCCTCTGTTCAGAGCTCAGAAAAGAGGACTTTGATAAATCCTCATTGATTGTTAATTTTCCTCGAATTAACCCACCAGAATCTCAATGTGGATGCTGCCTTAAGCACAGGTGAGTTCATTGAGCAGTTTCTATCTATCTCTCATTCTGTTTTCACACTATGTGACTCCAGCCATGAGGAACAAAGCTGTTGCCTACAGATAAAATGCCACATAAACAAGTTGACAAGGGTAGAAAACATATGGTGAAGTTGATGCATGTTGCTAAACGTAAATATCATTTGAAATCATCTTTTTAATTACTGTACACTTGGCTGTGATGATATGAAACCAAGATATCTAGTTATTGCATTAAAAAGTTAACCAAAATAAAGAAAATAGGCAACTGATTTAGTACACACACACACACACACACACACACACACGGGTGTAGGAGTGGGGGGCGGAGAGTTAAACTTCTTTGATGATTCACACAAAACTCATAGTTGACTAAACTTTATACCTTTAAATCAATTATATTGTTATAACAAGCACGAGAGTCTAGCAAAAAAACAAACAAAACTCCCTAAAAACCCAACCAAGCTCAGTGTTTAATTTTCTTTCTTGTTGGTATGGAATTTTCTTTAGATCCTTCTTTAATACTCATTAGATCCCTTATTTATTCAAATATGTATTGAGAGTAAACCTTGTCGGGGGCTGGGATAAGATGCTAAAGAGACAGGGGGAAAGAGAGCAAACCAGGTTCTTGCCCTCTACTGCAGAAATTTAGTGCAGGATACAGATTCATTGACTTAAACACTTATTTTTATCTGGCTTGTTGGATGGTCTAAACATCAGGGGCTTAATTTTTCTCAAACCACTGACATTTAAGATGCTTGATCAAGGAACATATTTTGTTCTTTCACTCTTTTTTTTTTTTTAAACCTCCTTCTTATAACTGCTTGGTTACTTCAAAGACTACATCAGCAGAATGAGGGTTTAGAAAAAAAAAAAAAAGAAGGAAAATGTGATGTTCAGCCAGCACTGTGACTTTTCCAGATGAGAAGCAGACATAAATCTCTGAGTTCACATTTGCTCTTAAATCTTGAACACAAGTCATGTTCTTTTAAGATCTCTCACTGTGCTTCCCTCCTGTTATCGCTGGGAATGAATCTTTGAGTTCTGCAGTTCCTGCCTGGGAAGAAGATGCTGCTCTCTCCCTTTGCAGTCTACTGCAATGAGTGTTTCTCTTGGTGCGCGAATTTGCCTCTGTTTTATCTAATGGGAAGGGGAAGATTAAAATAATCACTCTATCTTTGCCATTTCCCTTCAAAAGATTCTTTCTGAATTTCTAATTCTCTTACATAGCTTGCATAGGATGGGGGCCACTGAACTAGTTTTGCTTTTAGTCAATCCTGTGAGGATGTTTTTAGTACCTCTCTTTAGGATGTCTGGTTATGTTGTTCTCATCCTTGTGGCTTTAGTGACAATTCCCAGACAATAGGAAAAAACACATTTAATACATTGTTATTAATAACTATGATATAATAATATAGTTATATATAATACAAATTAATATAATTTAGTAATAAGTGGTATGTGAAAAATGAAGTTAGATAAGAAAAAAGACAGCACAGTAGCTATCTTTCCCAAGGCAGAGAGGGGGAAAGTGGGAAAATTCCCTTCTCCTTTCCTTCGTCTCCTAGCTTCCTGCCAAGACCTGCCATGGTCAAACCCAGCAGAGGCCCTGACAGGGAAACCTGAGAAACGCCACCTGGCGTGGCCAGTGTCAGGAGGTGCACAGCAGAGCTGGAATGCAGAGTAGGGTGTAAGGGCTGGGGTCCCTTTCTGTGGCCACCTCCCATATCTTCCCTCCTCTCAGAATTTAGCTTAGAGCCCCTGAACAGGACTGTGTTGTCTTTGTTCAGTTGCTTAGTTCCAAGAAATTTCTCTTTTGGAGTCAGAAGAAAATCTAGATTTCTAAGTGATGAAATTGCAGTTCAGAACTTCAACAGGCATTAGGATAATTGTTTTTCCTTTGTATGAGGATCCTGAAACAGAAGGTAGCATATTTTGGGAAACAGAGTACATACAGCAAACGCTTGTGATTCCTGTGTGTTGGTAAAACCTTGCGTGTTTCAAGTTTTTTCTGTCATTTATTTAATTCACGAAAAGCTGTTTTTAAATATAAAGCAGGTTTTGTTCTTTTTTACTTTGATATCCTCCTATTTGTAAACAAGATGAATATGTTTAAGTATCAGATAGGGCTCTACAAGCCAAAAATGAGCCTTCAATAAAATTATAAAGCAGAAAAACAAAACAGGGTGTTTGTGTTTTCACATGGGTTTTGTTGTTGTATTGTAATTCAGTTTTTTGAAATAAAATATAGATATTTAATTATATAATACGTAATTCAAATAATTATTACAATTTTAGAATTTCACATTTATTAATAAGGCACCATTTCATATCCTAATTTTTTCCATTCTTCATAACATTGCTCACATTAAATAATATTTTTATAATTTAAATTAGACTGATTCTTTTTAGGGTAAAAATATTTTATAAAACTTTATGATCTTCAGAAAAGCCACTTTACCATGTCTTCTCCACAGTGAATTTTATGCACAATGTTTCCAAGTCATCATAATCAGATTTAAATAAATTATTTGAATCAACAGAGGAATAAATGTCAAACTTGTCATCAGTTTTCCATTCATATTTAAAAATCCTCATTGGATAGATGTCCAAACATCTTACCTTACATTTCTAGACCCTTTTCTTGTGTCCTACTCTCTGAGAACATTTTTTTCTGTGTAGTGATTCCTTATATACACTTTGGTTTTCTCTGCATTTGGTCCATAGATTCTAGTTCTTTTAGTATTTTATTAAAGGTGTATGTTAAAATTTAGGTTATATCACTCATATTTCTCAAGCCTCACTTACCCTTCCACCTAAGAGGAAAGAAAACCCAGCTTTATTTGAAAATATTCACAGGGTAGGTCAGTCAAATAATCTTCTTAAGCAACAGAATTTGGGGTCCTGTTTTAGCTGCCAGGGAGGCAAAAAGGTCATATGCAGTTCCTATGCTCAAGGGGTTCATGATGGTTAAAAATAATTTAGGGCACCTTGTATGGAATGTTAATTAATTACATCGTTGTGCTACCATCGCCACTATTTCTTTTCATTTTTGTAAAACTGAAACTCTACCCGTTGAACAATAACTCTCCACTTTCTCCTACCTCTCTCTTCACCCCCTCCCCCGCTCCGCGCAAACATCATTCTACCCTCTGTCTCTGTGAATTTAACTAATCTGGATATCTCATATAAGTGGAATCATACAATACTTGCCCTTTGTGACTGGTTTATTTTACTTAGCATAATGTCCTTAAGGTTTATACATGTCGAAGTATGTGTCAGAATTCCCTTCCTTTTTAAGACTGAATATTCTATTGTATGTATAGAGCACATTATGCGTATCTATTCATCTGTCAATGAATAATTAGGTTGCTTCCACATTTGGCTGTTGCCAGTGATGCTGTTCTAAACATAGGTGTACAAATATATCTTTGAGTCCTTGCTTTAAATATTTTAGTGCATATTCAGAATTGAAATGACTGGGTTATATAGTAATTCTATTTTTAATTTTTTGAGGCTGTACAACCAGATATTGTTTTCCATAGTGGCTGCATGATTTTACATTCTCACGATTTTACATTCTCAGTAGTACAAAAGGGTTCCAATTTCTCCGCATTCATGCCAACAGATTTTAATTTTTGTTATTTTGATAGTAGTCATCCTAATTAGTGTAAGATGATTTTTGGTTTTGGTTTGCATTTCCCTAATGATTAGTGATGTTGAGCATCTTTTCATGGGCTTGTGTATCTTCTTTTGGAAAATGTCTGTTCCAGCTCTTTGCCCATTTTTTAATTGGGTTGTTTGTATTTTGTTGAGTAATAAGTCTAAACATTTTAAATTAATTAATTATTTTGGCAAGTATTCATTGAGCCCTATTTATATATTGAGTGTTAATTATATTGAGCCACTTTTATTAGGCATTTTATTTTGGCATAATACATGGAAATTTACTTTGTTCTGATTTATCTCCAGATAATGTAACTTGTCCTATACTGTTAGAGTCAAAAATAGTGAAAGAATTACTTTTATGAGACAAAAGAGAATCTTTGAATTTTTTTCTTGTGATTGATTAAGGTACCACCTGGAAACCTTATGGTGCTCTAGTGTTTTAAGTTCGCTGTTTAATTGTACTGAATAAATTATAGGTAAGAATAAATTACTTTTTTACATAGAGCAATTTTCCAGCAATATTCCCTCAAGCTTGTAGTAGCAGAATTTAGTATTTATATGGAAACATAACTATCTGGGCATCTGCTGATGATCATTTTTGGAGTCTATGGAATTTTTGGAGAAATAGTGATGGGAAGAAATACACTTCCAAATGTGGTACTTAAAACCTGATGAAAGTAGTCATAATTAAAGATAAAAGGTCAAATAACCTTCAAAGTCCTGTCTTGTTTTATGATTTTGGAATAATATATAGGGTCTTTTTATTAATTGTCAATTATATAACATTTTTGTTTCAATTAAATTATTAGCTTTCTCTTTAAAATGGTAAAGAAAGAAGCTGTAATTTATTTACAGCTTGTTTAATTGGGAAATTGTGTCTTGGAAATGTTTAAGTCATGTAATCCACTTGTTTTCAAAATTCAATGCTCACAGTTCACTTGGAGGGCTTATTGAATATGCTAAGCCTTACCATCAGAGATTTTGATTCAACATATTTTGAGCTAAGTATTAAAAGTCTGTAGCTTTTTATTTTTATGTATTATGTACATGTGGTGTTTGATACAGGCATATAATGTTAATTAATCAAATCAGAGTAATTGGGGTGTCCATCACCTCAGGCATTTATTGTATTTTTGTGTTAGAAACATTCCAGTTCTACTCTTTTAACAAGTACCCTAAAGTATTCTGATATAGCCTGGCCATGAAGAGTCTTTTGGGTAATAATTAGATCACTTTGTTAACATATGGGATTACAATGAATCTCAGCCTAGTGAAGTGACTTGGCCATTATCACCTCAATATTCAGTGACTAAGATTGGATTTGAATCCAGTCTATCTTATTCCAGAACAATATAAAAATGGTCAATTTTCAAATAATTAAAGTACATGACAATAGAGCTATACTAAAATCATTTTAATTTTTCTTTCATGTTTGGAAAGGAACTTTAGACTCTTTCAGAGAGTCAGCTTTGCCAGTATAAACTTTGATTATCATTATAAAAGTCATGGATGCTATAAATTGAGGTAGATAGAATCATGATGATATCCATACTCGACTGTGGACATTCCTTTATTAAAAACATCTGCTATATACATTTTTTAAAAAAACTTTACATTTATTTTCTTAAAAAAAAAAGTAAGTTTCTCCTGTTGAAGATATTTGTCCTGATTTGGATACCTGATATATTCACATTTGCACTTACAGTTGCTGTTAGTATAGCATAGTCGTTAAGGTTTGGGCTCCAGAACGCGATTTCCTAGGACCAAATCCTGGCTCCAGTACTTACAGATTTTGTGACTTGGGCAATTTTTCTATCTTTTCTGGGCCTTGTTATTCTTATTTGTAAAATGAGTACATTCATAAAACACATGTCACAGAATTGTGATGAGAATTCAGTTAGATGATTCATATAAATAATTTAAATAGTGCTAGGAGCTTATATAAAACAAAATAAATATTAGCTGTATTTGCCAGAATGACAATATAACTTATCCATGTACTCATGGGTCACAAATGTCTTTATAACTGAATTCCTGCCTGGAAATTATAAGTAACCCAATATTATTTGAGGTGAGTTAGGAAATTACTGTGGGCATTGCCGTGGCCCATTTACAGGATGGAGGTTGAACACAGAACACAAAAGAACAGAGGATAAACACAGACACACATAAAGACAATTACATGACTTGAGTGTTAATACACCGGGTCAGTTTATTTTTATACTCTAAAAAATTAAGTTAATTCTTGTACGTAACCACTCAGGCATTGCAACAATGGCCATAAATTTCGGAACATGTAGCCTTAAGGACACAGATGTCCCCTGACTCAAGGTTTCCAGGTGGTTGTTCTAGGTGCCAGGAATAGATCACAGACTGAGATTAGCAAGGATGGGCAAGGCAGCCACAGGGGGCATTTTTTGTCTCCCAGTTCCTCTTAGGCTGATCCCCTGTGGCTTTGCCTGGCTTAGGTCATCCCTCCCTTGAGGGATCTTACCCGTCATTGACTAACCAGACATCTTATGGGGCTAAGCAGCAATCACAGAAACAATGTGTACATCTTGTGGCCTCTAGACCCCCACTGCTGTGGGACTGGGACAGCTCTTGCCTTAGTATAGAAACTCAGGTCCTTTGTTATGCCTCTAGGCAGCAACCTTGTTTGTCACAGTGACCCTGTCCAGAACACATTACTTTCAAATGCTCTGGGCAGAGCACCTACATTGCTCACTAAATTTAATTCTTAAACTAGGAAAGTATAATGTTAGTCCCCAACATCTCCCCCTATCTTATTTAATTTTGAAGGTGAACATGCTGGGACATAGCCATGACGTTTTGTTGTTGCTGTCGCTGAATTGCTTGCCTTTTTTTTAAGTACTTGTAGATTAAGAGCACAAAATATAATATAAGGAAGAGAACACCCAAATTATGCCCAATACTACTAAGCATAGTTTTTAATGAAGCCAAAGGGTAGGCCTGTGACAATCTACTGGCCAGGCCAGAAAAGAACTCATCATTATTAAAATTTGGCAGATTGTCTTGAAAAGCAGAGATGATTTCTTGTTTTAATTTTTGGAGGTCACCAAGAACCACATGTACTCACCATCAAATTGGTATTAACTGATCAACACTTATGTGCACATATAGTAGTACATTCATTGGATGTCGGGCAGGTGGGAGCTAGGAGGAGGTGATAGGTATGTATATACACAACTAATGGGTGCGGTGCATACCATCTGGGGGATGGCCAGGCTTGAAGTCTGACTTGAGTAGGTCAAAGGCAATATATGTAACCTAAACATTTGTACCCATGTAATATATGCTGAAAGTAAAATAAATAAATAAATTTTGCTCTGTATAATAAAAAAATGAAATGCAAACACATATATTACCACCAATAGTAGAAAAAAAGAAATGCAAAAGCAAAGACATAAAATAATATTTCTGAAAAGCTTGTGGAAAAGGAAATTTGTCTTCTGAATAACATTTCTTTTCTTCTTAATTTTCATAAAGTCCATTCTAGGTACTAAAAGTGATCAGTCTAGGAAGTATTACCTTTTTCCCTGCAGAGTATTTTTACATAAGATTCCCAATTGAATCTTAGGTATTTTTGGCCATTGGCCTTCTCAGCTTTCTTATATAGTGTCTACCAGATTCACTCTGAGAAAGTCATTAAATTGAAAGTGGAACTTGAATTATCCAAGCCTGTATTCTAATATGTCTGAAAATACTAGGTAAACAGCTGCTTTCAAAAATACTCTTTCAACTACTTCCATCCTACCTCACCTCAAAGGTCTGAAAACTCATGAGTGCTACCAAGATAGGATAATTTGTCATTCAGACCTTTCTAATTTGCTTTAAGGTGACTGACACTTCTATTAATAGTTTAGTAATTCTGTCATTTGTTATTTGACAATGCTTGAAATTGATTTGTAGTTTGAATTTCTTTTTCTCCTGCTCTGACTTAACTTGTCAATTAAGGATAGAATTCATTCTGCTTTCCTCATTTCATGATTATTTTCAATTATATTCAGAAACTGAAAAATCAGATAGCTTTCCTATGAATTTTAAATACTGTGTTTCCCTGGAGGTGCTAGGTGTTGATGTTTATACCGTTACCACTAACTTTGAGTCTTTAAATCAGTATTTCCTAAAACATGTAGGATGTTTGTAAAAACTCTGATTCCTAGTCTCTCAATCTCAACAGACTCATTTAACAGATCCAGGTTGGGCCTAGAAACCTTAATTTTTAATAGAATCCAAGTAATATTTATGGATATGGTCTTAGAATGATACTTATAGGAAGTGCCAGACTAAACTTAATCTCATATTAGGAAACAGTTCCTACTTTCATAGGGAGAGTTTCAGAAGCTTACCGAGGAGAGGAGACAGGTTCTCTTTCTATTATAAGATAGATTATTCTCACTTGGGTCTTCACCCTAAACTGTAGCATGCAGTGGGTCAAAGGATCCTTTCTTGTTGCCTTGACCTTTACTTTTATCAGGTGGGTAACCCTTGAGAAAGACATTTAGGTTTTCTGAGCCTCAGTTCCTTTTCTATAAATAACAGCATAAATGACTTACAGAAGATGTTGGAAGGATCAAGAGAAATAAGAGCTGCCTGAAAAGATGTTGCCATACTGCCTGATATATGTTGAGAAATCAATACACGTTAGTTCTGTTCCCATCTCTCTGCTGCGTTTCTGCCACTTGTCTGTCTTGAGTCTCTGAATCTTTGTGACCTCTGCCTCTGCAATATTTGCTTACATTTAAGCCACTTCTTTGCCTTGTTTTCTTGCTGAGTGTGACTTTGGCTTGTTAGCTTCTGAACCTTTCCTCTGTTTTGCCCACATAGCCCAGATGAACGAACATCACTATGTGGCTTTCATTGAGTACCAAACTCCAGTTCTGAATTTAATTATTTGGCACAATTCATATATGTCCCAACTGTGAAATCTTAAAGTGAAATTATAGATCCCCAAATCAGAGTAATAAAAATATTATTTATTAGAATCCTTCAATTAATTATTCCATAAACTATATTCCACTTTGTTTTAAGCAATTTTCCTACCTAGTAGGCTGCTCTCTTTGCTCTGGGAGATTCAAACACAATTTGATACATACTTTATTTTTTCCTTACTGGCACTTTAACAAAAGCATCCCTAGCATAAAGTGAGGGACACCTCTATTGATTGCAATGTCAAGTCGCTCTAGTTCTCCCAAAGCTCAAGTTACTGCTACCACAAAATAATAATTTAAACATTTATAACCCCTTGTCCTCTAAGAGTTAAGCAGCTTCTAAACAGAACTTGCTTTCAGGGAATACTTTGTGATAAGAGAAACTAGTTCATTAGTTTAAAGAGAAAGCTTACATTTCAAAGGGTAGAGGCATACTAAATCTATTTTTGGCATTGTTGAGAGCTCTTAACAAAAATTATTATAGAGATGCTACATTGATCCTAAGACTTTAAAATACAAGTATGTATTCCGGAAAATACCAAAAAGGATCGCATGAGTTAGTCCCCTCTGCTCAGAAGCCACAAATTATATTTAACTAAACAATCACAATTCATTGAAGCATGAGAAATTTTGTATCTCAAATATTATAAATAGATCTATTTGGGATGCTTGTTGAATCTGAAGTACATAATATGCCATTTATAAAGATGCATGCACTATCTGTATGCCTCTATAAATTCATAGCAGTTTAAATAAACTATTTTTTCATTTAACATTGATACTTTTATTCACCCATCCAAGCAAATGTAGCGTGGGAACACAAGGAGAAAAGAGTTTCAAGGTATAAATGCTCTCTCACACTGTTGGTGTGACTCTAAATTAGTACACTTTTTGTAGGAGGATGATCCGAATCTATTAAAATCTGAAATGTGTACACTCTTTGATCCTACATTGCCATTTCTGGGAGTTTCTCTTAAAGGAAAAAGTGTGTGTCTGTCTCTGCATGCATGTGTTTGTGAACGTGTATGTGGAAAGAGAAATGTATAGACAAGCTTTAATTGCAGCATTGTTGTTTAATAGCAAGATATGAGAAGCAACCCAAAGACCTCTCAGTAGAGTAGTGGTTAAACACACGTGACACAAGAACAACATGAAATAGAACCCATAGTGAAGAATTCCATACTATGAGTGTAGCCTTACACAGTTAAACAAGAGTTGTCTCACAAAATGTATGCCATGATCTTATTTTGGTTTAAAAAGTACAATAACCACAATAAAATAATAATAATAATACAGTATGATGGGTAGAGAAATATTAAAACTGTGAGGTAATTATATCCAGAGAATGAAATAATATTAGATAGGGAGAATTCCATTTTTTATATTATATGTTTCTAAAACTTTTTAAATTCAAAAACCCATCAAAGGTTGCACATTTTATTTTTCAAAACATCCCATTCCTGGCTTGTATTCTAAGTTGAGAAGAAGTGTGTATTCAGTTTCATGCAGCTAAGTCACTTGTTTGAGTCAAATGCTCATCAGAAGTGGTGGAAAGAGAAGACAGACTCCACATAATTAGGATCTGTGCTTGTACCTTGTTAAAATGTGTGTCCTTTTTGGCTGCCTAGATGAGTAGGAACGAACTCCTGATTATTGATATCCTAAAAGTAATAGTTCTCCAAAATTCCCTGTAGAATTTCAGTTTTTTATTTAATAGAAGCTAGGGGGAAAGAGAGAGAGAGAGAAGCCAGACTGGAAAAGATAAGGTTGGTGGTGACTTAAATACTTTTTAAATTATTTGTTCATATATAAAAGTTATTCATATTTATGCAGCAGAGTTATCAAGTTAAAAAACAACTAAAGACCATTACTTTTTAAAGATTATTTATTGATAAATAATAAATGTAAGTATTTTGGGAGTAAATGTGTTATAAAGATCATTACTCTTCAAAAAATGCTCAAAATGTTTGTGTGATTTACAAAGAGCAATTGTTTTATTTTTTAACACAGCATAGTGGGTTAGAATAATCACAGCTTTGGAAAGGAAAATTTATAAATATTAACTTTCAAAGATGGCAGGAGATACATGTCTCTCTTGCTTTATTGCATTAAAATATGTAATTTTTCCTTGATCAACATTGTTACAAATGCATTTAACTGTCAAGGAACCTAAATGTATCCAAACATTGTATTTTATTTTGAACTTGATTGAATGAGAATGAAAGAGATGATTATGCTGATTTGAAAGGACTGCAATTTATTTTTATTTTCAATGACTTTATATGAAAGCTGGAAATTTAACCTGTGAGTGAATTGTGGTCAAATCTTTGTCTTGCTTCAAGGTTAAATTTCTGTATGGCTATACCTGAAAGCCTGCAATTCGACCTTTGCAGCCCACTTTGCTGCCTCTAAAAGTTCCCCATATTTCTATGACTTTCAAAGTAAATACAAGAAAGTCAGAAGCTGCCATTCCTTGCTCTATTGCCTTCTAAGTCTCCGTCAGCTTGTATCTTTTTAGCTGCTGCTTGGAGTTCACTGCCAGCTAGGAAACTGATGTTTCTGTGACCATAAGTGATGATCTAGTAATTTACCCATTTTCCCAAGCAGGCGGGTGGAAACTATTTCTGTTATAAATGGTGGCTGTAATAAATAATAGGATTTATTCAACTAAATCCTCTTTATATCCTGTAGAGTAAAGCAGAACTATCTTAATAGCAGGGAATAAGGGGGTAATTTTGTTGGCAGAGTCTTGATTTTATTACCTTGCACTCTCCTTAGATTCCCTGAGCTGAAAAATAACCTTTTTGGTCAGAGCTTGCAAAATCTCAGCATGCCATCTTGGCATGGCAGCTCCAAGGTGTAGCATGGGGTTGCCTGCTGCTTAGAGACTGTACAAGAGCAAAAGGCCCAGCAGATTCTAACAGGAAAGGTGGCTCCTATTTGATTGGTGACAGAGATGTTGGCAGGACTGCAGAGTGATCAGCAACCTACCTCAGCTTTCCTCGGGGGCTCCTTCAGAAGGCATTCATCTCCCTGGCCCTACCCCAGAAGGAATTTCTGCTCTGGCAGAGTCTTATGGAAATGCAAATGAAGGCTCACACATGCTACACACACACACACACACACACACACACACACACACACACACACACACACACACACACACACACACACATACACTCCTTCCCAGCATCTTTCAAAGCACTGAAGTCCTGAGCATGGTTTCTAGTTGCCTGATGAATGCCTTTGCCAGTTAGTTCCCTTGTCTTGACTTCACTAGCTTTGAGGATAGAAATGAACTAACATTTGCTGATGACTTACTTGTTAGGATTTTTTTTTTTACATTCTTCATCTCATTAAATGAGCCTATGAAATAGTTAACATTATCCCCATCATTTAAGTAAAGAAATTGAGACTCATAGAGCTTCAGAAACCCGTTCAATTCCATGAAAGCGCTAAGAATCAGGCCTCTGGGCTTTCCAATTCCAAAATCCATGTGCTTTCTGTTTCATGGCACTGCCTCTTATGACATCGTGTTTAGTAAATAAAACAAGATTTAGGATTGTGATGCTAAGATAAAATACTAGGGGAAAAAATGCCAAAGTGTTTTCAAGGAATGGTGCGGTTTTCTTTGTTATACTTTAGTTTCTGAAATAAGCACACATATTTCATATTCAGAAAGGCACATAAGGCACTCAACTGTGTTTTCACTGAATGAGCCAATAATCTTCTTGGTATCTTTACCAACTAGATTTTTCCATCTCCTTTTTACCAAGAGGGTTGAGGTTCAGGACAGATATTTGATTTGTCCAGTGTCATACAGCTTACAGATAACAGCACTAAGAACAAGTGTAAATCTGGAGGAACAAAGTTCTTATCTTACTTTATTAACTGCTTGGGAGAAAATCTCACAGGCCTCACCTTGTCTTAGAGATCTGAGACTCCAGGCAATAAACTCTGACCTACCCTGTGTTTGATTATTCAGCTTAATATTTGTTCTAGGTCTATTTGGAGTTTTAAAGTTACTTACTTATATTTATGTTATCTTTTAATTTTGGCAAACAATAGAGCTCCCAGACCTTGAGTAGTAGGTCCTAAAAAATTCTTCCTGACCTTCCTGACCTAAGAAGTTCATTGTAGAATGAATTTTTCATCTTATTACCTTTTTTTGTTATCAAAGTACAATATGGTTTTGAGGTACATTTTAAAAATACTAACTAAAATATTTTATTATATTTATCTCTATGATAATAATATTTTCTGTATCGTGAGAAAGTGAAGTATAGCAAACTACATGACATAGAGAACTTTGCAAATGTTTAGTCTGATTTTAGACTTTTGTATAAGCTGTTGGTGTGTGTCTGGAATAAAACAGAGCCCTGGTCTGGCAAAGGAAGGTGTGCTGCTGGTTTCCTCTAGCTCCCTTGTTGGCATTGCTTTGTGATGTGTTTAGAGTAATTGCCCTGGGTGTCTGATGTTAGTAGACAGCTGTTTTGTTAGCACATGTGGATTTTTGCAGGTTTTACTTTTAGTTTCTATTACTTGATAAGAGCAATCTGAATTGGAAGTCATTTATGGGGAACCATTGAGAAGGCATAGACAGGACTTCTTTTTCAAACCTTAGTCCTTTCAAATTGTCAAGACAATTTCCCCCCTTTTGATATGTGAATAGCTGGAGGAGGGATAGTATAAGCATTTATTGGCTAACATCTTGCTTACTAGAGATTAGTTGACAGCCAGCTGTGAGCCAGGATATAACATGGGCTCAGAAACTGGGCAGAAACAAAGGAAATCAGTTGGAGAAGTGGGGGTAATTAAGGAAAGGAGATGGTTAGGCAGAAGGTAGTAGCTTCAATGTTACCCTATTATTAATATTTTCAGATTGAGGTGTCTAGGTCTTCCTGGTGATACTGTGAATGTGAGCTTGTTTTGCTGCTGCTGCCACCACAGTAAGATAAACTTCTAGCTAGATAAAGCCAAGGCTCATGTAATTAAAATGCCAGAAAGGCTCATCAGATGGAAGATGGACAGTGATGCCTGTCTCTATTGTTTTCAAACCTTAAAGAACATCTGAGTAAATAATATGCTTGAATTCAACTGTTGTATGACTATACTTTAGAAATACCCTACTTCAATGTTGTATCATGGTAGGGTGTTGAGCAACAATATTGGTCCCTCACATGTAACGTAAATTTAATCTTTATTCCCCTTTATTTTCTATATCATATTGGTGGGAAAATGGAGGAGGTTGTCTAGGCAGAGACATAGCAGCAGCTGGGATTTTAAGGTGGGCATGAAGGATTCTAGCTTTTTCTGCACAAGAAAAGGACTCTCAAAAGTGAATCCTAGCCCTTATTTGCAATCTTTGCTGCTCAACTTCACACTTTTACCCAGAGCAAGTGAACGGGTTCTATTGAACTCACTATTAAAGAAAAGCACTTACAGATAAAACTCAACCTGAGAATCATATAATTGTTGCTACTATTGAGTAAATTTTCCTTCCGGGCTCACATTTTATGTAAAAGTCAGTTATTGAGAGAAGTGTAGATATCAAAGATGTTATTTGTGTGGAGGTAGAAGAGAAAATGAGAAGAGTTACAGAGGGGATGAACCAAGCTTATTTGATTGAACACATAAAATAGTAGTTCATGTGAGATAATACACAGAAAAGAAGTAATTAAAAGGGCTGTAACTAGGAGAAGGCAAACATAAATTTGTTGCAGAGCAATACATTTTAGTGGGTGCAAAAATTTAAAATAAGGATTTTGATAGCTTTGTACAATTTTAGATGTTCTCTTCTCTTGTAAAATGCATACCCAATCATGATTTTCAGCATAGTGAAGACCTGGGGAGGGAGGAAATAACTGGTGAGTTGAATGTGTAAAGATAAACATATTCTAATTGTTAAGATTTTTTTTTTTTTTTTGCTGTTTAATCCAGGTGGCATAGTTTGCTACTCATATATGATAGAAGCTCACTGAACAGCTTTGAATACATTAATGAATGAAGCAATAAGGAGCATTGGACACTATTTCTTCATTGAGCTAAAGAAACTAAATTACTTTATAGGGAGTCCATTTTGTGATTACATTTAACCTTTGTCTATTGCTATTTTTTTTTTTTATTTCAGGAAATTAAGAGAGTACAAACATTTTGGTTACATTTTATATCATTGCCTCTCCCTAGCAAGGGTTAGAGGTATGCCCTTCCCCTCTACAATGTTCCTCACCTTTATTGTTTTCCTATTTGGAGATGGCAAAGGAATGCTAGAATGAATAATGTAAATGGAGTTTTGAATTATCATGGTTTTAGTTAACTAGCACTATTTTTCTCTGGAGAACACTGTAAACTGTGATCTAGTACTCTTATAGAATTTTGCTTTAACTCTACCTATATAACATATGTAGGTACAGTTTCTTTAGATGGTGGTTACTTAATTTTCCCCAGTCTGTGCCTTTTTTGTTCATTTTCTTTCCTTTTAGATGTATTATAGCCCTTAAGCCAAAATTAAGCTCGGAAAACAAAAATGTCATTTTTAAATTGTCAATTTGAATTTCTTAGGGATAGTTCAGAATGAAAAACACTGAAATAAGCCATCACATAAGGCTATGAGATTGCCGTGGATATCAGCTCATATCACATTTTTTTTCCATGACCAGATATTTGGAGACCCAACTAAGTACCAGAAATATATTAGAACTTATGAACATAGCAGCAAGTTTATTTATTTAGCATGCCATTTGGAGGACAGATTCCACAGAAGACTGCCTTCTGGATAAAAAGATTTATTATAAAGTTTTTTGTCTGTGACCTTCCACATCATACAGTGCTCGAAGCCCCACTGAGCTCTCCCCTTGGGTGAGACCTTTAAATGTATCTTACTCAGCTCTGATACCTTCTGTTTCATTCCCCCCTTTAGGCTGAGTGTCATTAACCACACAGAGCCAGCAGACATGTATTTCTTGAATAGTTTCAGGTTCTTGACAGTATGAAAAGCGACAGGGGATTTCTGTATATACCAAAAATAAATCAACCATCAAATTTAAAACATGTCTTATAGTTTATATTTCCTACAAGTAACTTTTCTTATAACTTCTTACAAAATGTATGATAAGGCCATTACACTTACAGTGGTAATATTTATAATAAGACATTTATGAGAATATGACATATAATGGCCACATCCACATAAGGGTCTGGAAATAGATATATCAGTAAGTTATGTGGGAAATATGAAGCTTATTTATTATCATCAACTTTTTAAGTGAACTAATACAAGCAGTGATATTTACAAATGAGGATAATGAAGATTTATTGCCAAATAGTCTTTATTAATACCCTTTTCTGAGGCTTACACATAAAGTTACTCAAGGGTAAATTAAATTTTAGAAATATTTTTATTTAATTTCCTGCCTAACTTTAAAGACAAATTATAATAATGAATATGCTGGTAAAACTATGTCCCAAAATAGAACATTACATAGGAAAGTTATTTTAAATATACCTCACTTGTGATTGGTCCTCTTATAAATATCAATCGATATTTTTTTCTCCTGAGAACATTAGAACTAATGTGAATTTTCAATTGCATCTTACACAGCTGATAAAATGTTTTGCAAAGTCTGATTGTGGTATATCAGGTAATATGTTTAGTATATTATGAAATTAAAATAAACAAAAATAAAAATGCATTAAATAAATTATAATTTATCAATTAAGAAAGTATTATAAATGAATGTAACATAATAGATCATCTTTAGTATCTCGTTTTATATCCTTAGGTACTAGATAATAGGAAGGAAGTTAGATTTCAAATGTTTCAGAAAAGGTTATAAAACAAGATACTAAAAAGCATACAAAAACAAAAACCAATAGTGTTGATGCTAGCAAAGAAAACAGCACTACATGGGACAAGGTCTTGGAGAAATATAGTTGTATATTCATGGGGTGAGACATAAGAAACTAAAAGAAAATCATCTATTGAAATAACTAAAATGGTAATCATATTTTTATGAAGTTTCACAGTGTGGTAGAGATAAAAATTATATAATGTTAGGCTTCCTAAAGGAATACAGGATATGGTAAATATTTCAGGCTTTCAGTTGATATCCCTGATAATTTATCACAATTGAAGAAAGGACAACCAAGAAATAGATCAGCCCTCATAAAATTCTGAAACATAGTCTCCACTAAATGTAGATGATTTGCTCATATCTTAATCTGATAGCTAGAAAAACATAATTCCTCTCTAGAGGATTATACCAACATCTAGAGCCTCACTACTTTTTTCAATATCTAGAGCTTTAATATATTCCATAAGCAATGTCCAACATTCAGTAGAAAAACTACCATGAATTCTAAGATTCAGGATCAAATATTCAAAAGTAAGGAAAGAAAATAAATAATTATAGATTAAGAACTAATTCAGTTATTGAAGTTATAAGATATGGGCCCCAAAATAATTAAGATATTAATCTATAAATGAAAATATGGAAACATTTATCTGGAATCTTTAAAAGTAATTAAATGAAGCAAAAAATTCAATAACTTATAACTGAAGAGATTCAACTGAAGAAAAGACTAAACATCTAGAGTCTAGGTCTGTAGAAAATAGATTGAAGCATGAGAGGAAAAAATGATTTAAAAAATACAGAAAAGAGCACAAGAGATGTATAGAATATTGTGCAAACACCTAATATATGTGCAAGTGGAATACAAGAGGGAGAAAGAGAGAATGGAGGGCAGAAGCAGGATTTGGAGAAATATATGCCCAGAATTTTCCCAAAGTGATGAAATAGATCAAGTCATAGATAGAACTGTAAGTAATGTCACTATTATTCATATAATTAAAGATATTTATTTTCATAACATCATTATAATCATAAAATAATCACACAAACCCAATTTGAGGAATATTCTAAAAAATATTTTTTCAGCACTTTTCAAAAGTATGAAGATCATAAAAGATAGGGAAAGGCTGACCACAGGATACTAATGGGGAACAATAAAGAGTGCACTTTGGCATCCTGGATTGTATCCTGGGAATGAGAAAAAAGTATTAGTGAAAAAACCATTGAAATTTGAGTTAGATTTATAGTTAATAGCATTGTATCAATGTTAATTTTGATAATTGCTCTATAGTTATAAAATATGTTAACATTAGGGTAAGCTGAGTGAAAGATACATGGGAACTACATATTATATTTACAACTTTTCTGTAAGTCTGAAACTATTTCAAAATAAATATTTTGAAAAATTATAATGTACAGTCATGCACTGTATAACAGTGTTTCAGTGTTGACGAATCACATATGACATATTATATGGTCTCGTAAGATTATAATGGAGCTGAAGAGTTTCTATTGTCTAGTGACTTTATAGCATCATAACCATTCTAATGTCATAGTACAACACATTGCTCATGTATTTGTGGTGATGCTAGTGTAAAAACACCTACTGCCTAGCCAGTCATTTAAAAGTACAGTATATGCGGTTATGTATAGTAAATAGTACTTGCTAATTATAATAATGCTACTGGTTTATGTATTTAGTATACATTTTATCATTATTTTAGAGTATACTCATTCTACTTATTTAAAAAGTTTAATTATAAAACAGTCTCAGGCAGGTCCTTCAGGAGGTATTCCAGAAGAATGCATTATTGTAGGACATGATGGCTTCATGGCTGTTATTGCTCCTGAAGACCTGCAAGTGGACAAGATGTGGAGGTGGGAGACAAGTGATATTGATGATCCTGACCCTGTGGAATCCTAGGTTAATTTGTGTGTCTGTGTCTTAGTTTTTAACAAAAGAAGTTTAAAAAGCAAAAAAGAATAACAAATTAAAATTTATGGATACTTCAATTACCCTAATTTGATTAATTCATATCATATGCTTGTATCAAAACATCATTGATTTTTTTAACCCAAGACTTTGGTGAATTTATTTATCACTTCCAGGAGTCTCTTGGCAGAATCTTTGAAGTTTTCTAGATATAAGATCATATCATCAGCAAAGAGCTATAGTTTGACCTCTTCTTTCCCCATTTGAATACCCTTGATTTCCTTCTCTTGCTTGATCCCTCTGGATAGGACATCCAGCACTATGTTGAATAGGAGTGGTGACAGTGGGCAACCTTGCCTGGTTCCTGTTCTAAGCAGGAATGCTCTCAACTTTTCCCTGTTCAGTATGATGTTGTCTGTGGGTTGCCCAACATGGTTTTTATAATATTGAGGTATGTTCCATCTATGCCTATTTAGTTAACAGTTCTTATCATAAAATGGTGCTGAATGTTATCAAATTCTTTTTCTGCATCTGCATCTATTGAGAGTACCATATGGTCTTTGTTTTTGCTTCTATTCATGTGGTGAATCACATATATAGATTTATGTATGTTAAACCATCTTTGCATCTCTGGGATGAAGTCCATCTGGTCATGGTGGATTATTTTTTTGATGTGCAGCTGAATACAGTGCTAGGATTTTATGGAGAATTTTTGTGTCTATAAAATGTGGTATATGTATACCATGGAGTAATAATACTCAGCCATAACAAAATGGGGAAACAACACCTTTTGTAACAACCTATATGGAATTGGAGACTATTCTTCTAAGTGAAGTATCACAAGAATGGAAAAACAAACACCACATGTACTCACTATTAAACTGGAACAAGTCGATCAACACATATGCACATATGGAAGTAAAACTCAATGGAAATCAAGCAGGTGGGAGAGAGGTGAGGGTTGGGTAAATTCACACATAACGGGTACATAACACACTATCTGGGTGATCGGTACACTATAACATTGACTCAAACTATACAAAAGCAAGACATGTAACCAAAATGTGTGTACCCCTGTAATATTCTGAAATAAAAAAGATTTATAAAAATTTCAAACAATGCCATTTCATCACTAATTTTTTTGTTTTATAAATATAATTATTTTTAATAAATTTGTTAATTATGTTAAAATCTAACTATAATGTTATTGTATATTTTAGCACAGCTGTACTGTGTGTCTGTCCTAAGCTAAATGTTCTTACAAAAGAGTGAAAAAGTTAAAAAATTTTACAAAATAAAAAAGTTACAGTAAACTAAGGTTAATTTGTTATTGAAAAAAAAGAAGAAAGTTTTTTTTAATAAATCTTTGGAGCCTAACTGTACAGTGTTTAAAAGTATACAGTAGTGTACAGTAATGTCTTGGGTCTTCACATTCACTCACAACTCACTGACTTATCCAGAGCAACTTTTAGTCCGACAAGCTCCATTCCTAGTAAATGACCGAGACACATGTACCAGTTTTTATCTTTTATAAACTATATTTGTACTTTTCTATGTTTAAATATGTTTAGATACAAATACTTATCATTGTGTTAGAATTGCTAACAGTATTCAGTGCAGTAACCTACCACGGGAGTAGTAGACAATACCTCATAGCCAAGGTGTGTAGTAGGTTATACCATCTGGGTTTGTGTAAGTACACTTTGCAATGCTGGTACAACAGCAAAATCGCCTAACAAATGTATTCTCATTGGTAAGAAACACAGGACCGCATATAGTCAGATGTGTTAGATTGTAATTTGTTTTATTTCAGCATATTACGGGGATACAAATGTTTGCATTACATATATTGGCTTTGCCCCACCTGAGTCAGAGCTTCAAGTGTGTCCATCCCCCAGATGGTGTGCACTGCACCCATTAGGTGTGAATATACCCATCCCTTCTCCTCCCTCCCACCTGCCCAGCACCTGATGAATGTTACTACTATATGTGCACTTAAGTGTTGGTCGGTTAATACCAATTTGATGGTGAGTACATGTGGTGCTTATTTTTCCGTTCTTGTGATACTTCACTTAGTAGAATGGGCTCCAGCTGTACTCAGGATAATACAAGAGGTGCTAGAGCACCATTGTTTTTTGTGGCTGAGTAGAACTCCATTGTATGCATATACCACATTTTATTAATCCACTCATGTATTGATGGGCGCTTGGATTGTTTCCACATCATTGCAATTATTAATTCTGCTGCTATAAACATTTGGGTGCAGACGTCTTTTTTATAGAATGTCTTTTGTTCCTTTGGGAAGATGCCCAGTAATGGGATTGCTGGATCAAAAATGGTAGTTCTACTTGTAGCTTTCTGGGGTATCTCCATATTACTTTCCACAAAGGTTGTACTAGTTTGCAGTCCCACCAGCAGTGTATGAGTGTTCCTATCTCTCCGCATCCACCCCACATTTATTGTTTTGGGACTTTTGAATAAGAGCCATTCTCACTGGAGTTAAGTGATATCTCATTGTGGTCTTGATTTGCATTTCTCTGATGATTAGAGATGGTGAGCACTTTTTCATATGGTTTTTGGCAATTGGTCAATCTTCTTTTGGAAAGTTTCTGCTCATGTCCTTTGCCCACTTTTTGATAGGGTGGTTTGATTTTTTTCTTGCTGATTTTCCTGAGTTCTATATAGATTCTAGTTATCAGCCCTTTATCGGATGTGTAGCATGCAGATATTTTCTCCCATTATGTAGGTTGCCTGTTTTCTGTCATGATAGTTTCCTTGGCTGTGCAGAAGCTTTTTAATTTGATCAAGTCCTATTTATTTATTTTTGTTGTTGCTGTGATTGCCTTTGGGGTCTTATGTATGTATTTTTTATGTATTGGATACCACAAAATCCTTAGCACATCCTACCAGATTAATTCATTTCTGTGCAAATTTGAATAAAACTTTTCTTTCCATGTCTGTGTACATGAGCAGTACTGAATTGGCATGAGGAATAGTTAAATTATTGCTACCCTTTGAAAATTAATGAATAAATTGAACTTTGTTAATATTGTACAACTAAAATATGACAGATATAAATACTATAGAGATTAAATTGAGACTATAGCCATAATATAACATTTAAAAATAACATCATTGTTCATATTAATTTTATAAAGTCTTATGAATTTATATTTATAAAATAAATGTATACTTATAAAGGGGCAGCTTTATTCATTTTATATATATTATGGTTTCATATGTGACTTTATTAACAAAAATCACATTGCTTCTATAAACAAAACTATGAACACATTATGGCAGGCATTGTATCTGTAGTGCCTGAAAGAGTGCTTGATAATGGTTATTTGATAATTATTAAATAAATGGATAGACTAGCTTATGTGGCTAGTAGGCATATATATACATATATATATATATATGTACACCCACATATATATGTATATCACATACGGGCTTTATATATATGTGTGTGTGTGTGTGTGTGTGTGTGTGTGTGTGTGTGTGTGTGTATAAAAGCCTGTATGTGATGATCTTAAACTTTTTGGGGAATAATAATTTTCATACCCATGTGTTAAATAAATGACTTTTTAAAATGCTATACAACGTCTTAGTTATAAACTCAAATGACCAAATAGCTCCCATAGATACGTATAAAATGATCTCTATTTCAGCCACCGTTGTGACTCATGTGTAAACCTAAACTAACATTTGCTTCAAATTAGGATGATCTTATTGAGAGCTGAACCTGAGTGCTATGTTCATTACAGACTACTGAAAAATATGGATATGAGTAGCCAAAACCACTATAACTACTGAACTGGCCTAATCCTTAAAAGTTAGCAGTGCTACCTCCCAGAATGCAAACATACAGACTTTGGGATGTGACTAGACACTTCAAGACACTTGAAGGTGCAAAAACGTGCACTTGGCTGAACTCTTATACCAAAGATAGAGGACGTGAGAGGTAGCTGCATAGAAAATCTTTTCAGGAAACTGATCTGACACAGTGATATGCTCCTAAAGAATGACTTCCCCTTAGTCATGCAAAAATGCAAAGATCATTTTTCCCAGCATGCTCTGGGCCTAGGAGACAGTCTGCAAATACACTGAAGACTGCTAGAAAAAAAGAAGGAAGAAAAAGATTTCAGTGTTCAGTCTCCTAGTAAAAGCCCTAAAATGTTATAAAGTGCCTGTATTATAATGAAAATGACTTTTAGCAAATCCTGAATTTGGATGTGGATCTTTCCTATGGATTAGGACATTTTGAGTCCCTCAGAGAGGAAAGGAGCATTTCAATATTACTTTTTAGACAATTTTAATAAAAGTAGAAATAACTTCTTAGGACATAAAAGGAAACAGAACATGTTGGCCAATATTACTGTGGTGCATATGTGGAATGCAATTTCTCTTTGATACAAAGCTCCACAAAAATTATATTTTTTATTTCAGATTTTCCCAGTTAATCTGTAACTATATATCTTTTTATTTAAAGAGGTACATTAATGAACAAAAAGGATGAATAGTCTGGCCAGGACTCTTAATGTTGGTGCTTCTTTCTTATAGTTAATTCATAGAGGTGGTTCGTCACTGGTAACCAAAAGTACTCTCTGTGGAAATTTCTCCATTCTTTTTGTCTTTAGAATTAAAAGAGGTTATTTTATCTTTTATTCAAATCACAACCAATTGGTGAGGGTTATATGAGTCAAAATATTTTCTAAGTCATAGATGTTTTTGGATTTTTTCTTATTAAACTTTCACCATAATGAATCTTAAAGAAAATAACAATTTACTAACTTATCTTTTAAAGCTCTTTGAGAATATTCTAATAGAAGCTTTTAACTCTGGCTCCAACTTTCAGACTACCTGCTTACTTACCTTTCCTGAGGTTATAGATACTCTGAGTTCAGCTGCTTCAATCCTTTTGTAGTTGCTGGTCAGTTGTGGGGGAAAAATGAGTCTACCCCAGATTCTATATTAGGCACAGGTGAAATTTAGCAAAGTCAGTTGGGCACAAAGCTGGGCAATTTCCAAGTAGTCTAAAGCAAAATTGCAAACTGAATCTTTCCTTACCACCCTCTACACCTACCTGCTAAGAATGAAATTGACTGGCAGGTGAGAATTTGGGGATCTAGAAGTAACTCAAATGTTTAAAATATAGTCTGGTAATTTATTCATTTGTTAGATTTCTGAATTTCTGAATTTTGAAATTAGTAATTTGTCATTTCTAAATAACACTCTCAAAATAATCTAGGCCCCCAATTTTTACTCTTTCTGGAGCATTAGCTAAATGAACACTGTTGATCATAGCGTCAGAAATTATCACATGCTTACTTGCTCAAACTTACGAGTTTTCATGGAAGAAATAGCAGACAATGACATAGGTTTTATTCACTTTACTCTCAGTAGTGCCCATCAGGAGGAAGGGATTTGGTGATCTAAATTAGAGCAAGTTGGTAAGTTATACATATGTATTTATAAACTTATTTCATAGTTTTCATTTCACAAAGCTTTGGGATCAATTTCACTCTGGATACATGGTCTATAGAAATAGATTTCATAATAATTAGGTGAATTCATAATTTCAGACTTTGCAACATACACATATATGCACAGGACTATAAAATTCTGTAATGTTTAATTGACAACTGCCAGTTGTCAATGTTTAATTGATAACTCACCCCACATACCTAGCCCCACTCACCCGTTGCCTTCATCAGAGGACCAATAAAAAAAGCTCAATGTCTGTTTAGGGTTCTATTTTGTCACCAGAGTGTCTGTAAAAGAGATTTATAGTCTTATGGGAGAAGAAACTACATGCTCTTGAAGAGATTGTTTGCTATAATATTCTATTAAGTGCATTTATTATACTGCTTTTTCTCCCAACAGAAAAAAAATTTTCATCATCTCAAAAATTTGATTAATGACACTACCTAAATTCTTCAACAAATGTTTACTGTGTAATTTTTAAAAGTTTTATTAAATGATAATGAGCTACTGTGATTATTTTATAGAAAGTTTAATTATTTGAAGGGAATCAGGCAAGCTGGGAATGAAGGAATGATGGAAAAATCCATCTCCTAATTCACCTTGGTGGGTGGGCATGTTCTACACTGCGCAATTTGGCATGTGATTATAACTAACTTTCCTGTTGGCTAATTGTTGAATATATGTTTGTTTGTTCTTTACCTCAAAAGAACCTGTTTTTTAAACAGTCTATGTCCTTAATGCGTGTTAGTTGAGCCCTTATTTGCTCAAAAAAAAAAAAAGGCCCAGAATTGGCTAACTCTGTCTCTGTCTCTCTATTTTTATCTATCTCTATACTAGACATATAGAATTTGGGGTAGTGTCATTTGAAAATAAAACAAAAAACAAAAGAATGCAAAAATACAAGTAGTCATATATTGGAAGACAGATGAATCATTGGGAAATTTAATTGAAAGAATTAAAAAGTCAGGCTTCTCCTTTAGAAATTCTGAATTTAGTAGATGTGAGGTAGTATTTAGAAACCTCCATTTAATAAGCATCCCTGTGATTCCATTGCAAGTGATTCTTCTACCCATGTTGAAAAACACTGGCTTAGGGAATCAATAAAAAGGATGCTTTCTGGTTTGCAGAATTTATCAAATTTTTAGCTATTCAACTGATATATCTGGAACTGGTGGTCTATAATAAAGTATTTGAAACTTAAGTATTTGATTCCGGCTATTTGAAACCCAGGTTTATCCCAGAAGGGCATTATTAGCCTGCTATGAACCCAATAGCCATTCCTGCTTTTCTTTTTATTGACTCTTGCTTGACCTACTCAGAAATAACTATTATTTGGGTCCAGCGAGGCCCCAGGCTGTTACATATTTAGCACTTCTTTCTCCAGCTCTGAGCCACCCAGCTTGGTTCAGCTATATAAAAGGCTCTAGCACAGCAGTGTTTCTGCCTGATTGTTTATTTCCCTGCATATCCCTTCTCTGTTGCTGCTGAATTGTTTCTTCTTGCCTGACAGATATGTTAAGCTACCTGCTCCTATTGCTACATATTATCTTCAGCCTCAGCCAAAATTATTAAGCAGATTTTGTTCAGTGAACCTTTATTTATTTTAAACAATTTTCTTTACCTGCAATCATTTGTATTTTCAGGATTTTCCTCTAATTTTTCAGAGTGCTTTTTCTTTTTTTTTGTAATGATAATTTACCATATAGTATATGGCAAGGTGGTTTATAAATCCTATAAATATTTGAACAGTTTAAAGTGTTTATTGTTCCTCCCACCTCAATATGTACCTCTTTTTCTGTAATTTGCATGTGTGTATGTGTTTTCATCCCTTCTAAGTTCCTGAAAGAGAAGTAATGTCACATAACTCGTGGCCATTTAAGTCAGAGGTAATTTTTGATTTAGAGCAGCTGTATGTCCCTACAGTGCAGTTATTTCAAATACATTATTTCGTTTTCCTCATGAATGTATTTATATTTTTCAAAGCCTGAGTGAGTCCTGAATTTGGGTGAGGGTTTATTTTCACCACTGCCCTTTTCAACAATTTGTATTCATTCTATCTTCTAAATATCTTTTGAATTCACATTCTTTCTACCCCAAATGCCATCGCCTTAGAAAGCTATTTATATAATCAGAGGTGCACAGTTGGGGGCCTGGGCCTACACTTCTGTTTGCCCTCTGCATCACCCTGTATAAATTCTTTCACTACACTCGAGTCATCCTCAAAAATCTGTGTTTTCATATCTCTGTGTGTTTGCCCCTGATCTTCACTGGCTGAAATGCACACCCAAGCTGGCCTAGTGGCAATTCTCAAGCAATATTTAAGAAAGTTAGCGTCAGCTCTTCTCATTAGCTTTCAAACTCTTCTCTGTCTCAAGTGGGCCACTTGAGTCCTTGTTCTCATCTAGTCCCTGTGTCTTCCTTTGTTGTAGCAGTTGTCACATGCTGTTAAAATGATCATTTTTCTCATCAGTTCATTCCCTTGGAAAAATGACTTCACTGTGTTCATTTAAAAATCTTTGTGCCCAGACTGGTTGTGGTGACTCACACATGTAATCCTGGCTCTTTGGGAGACCAAGATAGGAGGATCGCTTGTAGCCAAGAGATCAAGGCCAGCCTTGGCAACATAGTAAGACCCTGTCTCTACAAAAAACTTAAAAAAATAAGCTGAGTGGAGTGGTGTGCACCTGTAGTCCCAGGTACTCAGGAGGCTGAGCCAGGAGGATCACTTGAGGAGTTTGAGATTGCAGTGAGCTATGATCATGCCATCATACTTCACCCTGGGTAACACAGCAAGTTCCTATCTCAAAACAAACAAAAAACACAAAACACTTTGTGCCTAACCAAGTATCTTGCAGGAAATAAGCATAGATTTAAGAAATATTTACATGTGGTAAAGAAGAAAGAATATAAAATATTGGCCTATTTATTTTCATTGGCATCAATTATCTTTGATACAGACCATATTTCACTGGCCAAATTTTTCGAGTCTAGAGGAAAATCATTTTCTTGTTTGTTGTAAAGATTTTGTGTTTTTATGTCTTTGTTGAAGAGTTGGGGTCCAAGTTCTATAAAATATGTTTTGTATTAACATCTCCTATCTACCTCTATTGTTATTTAGGAGGTAATCTAAATATAATCCAATAAGTCAAACTTTACCTCAACTCACTACAAACCTCACCTATGTAACAGTTTATACCCATGGAATAACATCATGTATATGTTTATATGTTCCCATGTGGAAATGACAGTTTTGAGTCTCTTCAATCTATTTTTTTTATCCTAGTGATTCACAGGATTTCAGGACATTATTTTTGATATTCCTAATGCAGGAAAATACATTGTGCTCTATTCTAAATCTTTTTCTGCCTATTCCCTCTACAGCTGCTGTCCCTGTTGCCCAGAGGCTCAGTTCAGATCTCAGCTAAAACTTCACTTCTTCAAGGAAGCTTTTCATGATTGTCCAGAGCAGAGCCCAGTGACTGTCACTTCCCTAAGCCCTGCATTCGCCCCATAAGAGCACCTGTTACTTTATAATATAACAGTGAATTTGCATGTCTGTAGTTAACACTGAATTACAAACTTGGTGAGAACAGAGACTATCTCCTTCACTGTTAAACCTAGAAGTGTCTGTACAATAAATATTTATTAAATGAATAAAACATTATCTGTGTTGAAAGGAACTGAAATCTCAGTTGACCCTTGAACAACACGGACTGTGGGGGTCTACTAATACCTTATACCTCAGTTTTTATTGGAAAATTCTATGAAGATTTTTGACAATTTGAAAGACTTGAATATGGAATGTGTAACCTAGAAATATAGAAAAAATTAAGAAAAAATGTGTGTATGTCATAAATACATAAAATAAATGTCGATACTAGTCTATGTTATCATTTACTACCATAAAATGTATACAAATCTATTATAGAAATATAAAATTTATCAAAACGTATGCATACAAACACAGACCACACATGGTGCCCTTCACAGACAAGGGAAATGCAAACAAACATAAAGCTGCAGTATGAAATGATAACTGCATACAGTTAACTGTAATAATACTGTACTAAAGTAATAATTCTGTATCCAACTCCTCTTGCTATTGTGGTGAGCTCAAGTGTTGTATCTGCTGAAATCTGTGTGATGCTAATCATCTTCAATGAGTAAGCTAGTTTCTCTGGTAAATTGTGTACTGCAGGAAAAAGTGATCTCTCCCAGTTCTTGTACATTTTCCATCATGTTTAGTGCAATACCTTGAACCTTGAATAATACCATGGGACCCATGTCAAGTGTCACTAGTGATGCTGGAGGTGCTTCCAAGAAACAGAAAAAAGTCATGACATTAAAAGAAAAAAAAAAAATAGAATTGCCTGGTATGTATCATGCAACTGAAATTGCCCACCATTTCAGACCAGTGATTTATCTTATAAACAGCTAAACTTATGATATTGATAAATACAGTACAATACAGTATTTTCTTTTCCTTGTGATTTTCTTAGTAACATTTTTTTCTTGAGCTTCATTGTCAGAGTACAGTGTATAATGCATATGACATACGAAATATGTTAATCTACTCTTTGTTATTGGTAAGGTTTCTGGTCCACAATAGTCTGTTAGAAGCTAAGCTTTGGGTGAGTCAAAAGTTATATGTGGATTTTCAACTGCATAGAGGCTGGGCTCCCCAAATCCCCAAATTGTTAAAGGACCAACAGTAATTGTTTTGAAAATGATGCTTATATTCTTTGAAATAGCCATATAGAAAGTTACAAGCTAGAACTTGCAAAAATAACCTTGGAATTGCCGTTTCATGGTTAATATAAGCTTTCCGATGGTTAAAACAAATCTAATCTGTTATCATCTTACATTTCATCGGACAAGTGAAAAGCAACATATATTGCATTTTTATAGAGGGAGCTTTAAAAGTGTTATTGTTTGGCTCTGTTTGAGAGCTCCTGAGCTGTCCCAAAGTAGCTGATTCAGAAGATACTCAGGGGTTGTCGGTGTCAGTTTTCTGATGAGCTACCAAGTACTGGTATGTTCATGAGCGAGGGCACAACCACGTTTGAGTGAGAGGCACAGCTGAGTAGACAGGTGGCCATCTGGCTGGAGAATAGACAGTAGGGCTGTCACTGTAAGAATTCACAAGCGAAGCTGATGACAGAAGTAGAAATGAATCCTGGATGGGCATGAGGTAGATTCAATCGTAATTAATTAAGGAGGACAGAAGAGACACAAACTGAATTAGTGTCTAATGTAGCACGTGGTCCCATTGTGACAGACATTCTGGCTATCGTCTCTCTTTTACTTCAGGGACATTTAGATTTTCCCTTTTAAATACACAGTCTTGTACAATTAGAGAAAAGCAGAGTCCGGGTTCAGACTGATGCCGTGAAAACCTTACATATTGTGAACATTGTCCTCTATGTGCCAGAACTCTGACTCCCATTCAGACGTGAAAGAACCAGTATAGGTACCTGGAAAATTTTATTCAATGTCCTTCCAGTTAGCTGCTCAACAATCTGATGGTTAGCATCTGAATTTATAGAGGCATTCTTCTCTCCTTTTAAAATTAATAAATATTCACCTATTTAACTAATTGGTACTCCAGGAAATCTAAATCTTATATTTCAATATATGCCTTTTATTTTTTTTCTAATAACCCTCTCACTTGAATTATTTTTGTAAATGATATTTAAAGGATATACACATTAAAATGATGTAGCACACTCCATGCCAATCCTTTCTGTAGCAGTTGTTCCTGATGTTTAATGAACTCACATTTACGTATAGCCCATCCATCTCTTCTCCTTGCCAGGGCACAGTGTTGTTTTCATTTTACCCAGGCACTTTCCCCTTTAATGTTCAGTGTGTTGTCAAACCTACCTTATCTAAAGTAAATGATGTTACTGGTTATCCTGGGGGAACACAGTAAATATCAGTAGGTAAATAGAAGCTCTGGTAACTTCTGTAATGTCAACTTTATCTCTGTCACCATTACGGTGATGGAAAGCGTGCAGAGCCTGCTGGCCCACTCCATCTCCCTGACTGCATCTCTTGCACTTCGGGGAATGTGACTGATATGAAACTACACAAGAGTTTTAATTACTTTGAAATACTACAGCAACAAGTAGAAATAAAGTTTCAATACTCGGGTTGCTCAGAGGCCCAATAATCATTAGCAACTTAGTCAACATTCATTTATCCATTTATTCGTTCATGCAAGTCTCATGCTTAAAGAGGAAGATTTGACTTACTTAGGGAGATCAGCAAATCCTTCCCTGGGGAAGGAATTTTTCTTTTAATATATGATCCATGGGGATTAAACTAGACAAGAAGAATGAGAGGATCTTTTCAACTCATGTCCATTCCAGAAATATTTTAATATAAAGGAATCTGTTGAGTACAAGGGACAGGAAAGAGGTTGGAATGGCTAGAGTGAAGAGGCTGAGGAGGGAATGTGACTTGAGATGATGCTGGAGAGACAGGTGGAAACCACATTGTGAAAAACCTTGTTACCCATGTTAGAGGTCTTTGTCATTATCACCAAAACTAGGAGAGGCCTCTGAAAGTTTTAAGGCATATGAGTGCGTATCTCTTTCTGTGGCATGTGTACCTTTCTGAGTGGGTCTGTGTGGTATCTTTGTGTGTATCTGTGTGTGTAAGTGATATAATCAAATTTTATTAATCTCTTCAACAAATCTGAGCACCTATTCAATGCTGGATAGTGTTCTAGGTGCTGAGAACTGTAGATTAGACTTACGAGATCCTGATTTCATGAGAACATTCTTATGGGAAAACACAAGCAAAAAACAAACAAAGTCATAAAATGAAATGATATAATTTTCAGTACTAATGTGTGCCATGAGGAAGATTAGGTAAAGTAAGAAGATAGAGAATGACAGGCGATGGCGATTAGGGAAAACTGATGTGGAGGAGTGAGATTTGGGAAGATGGAGGGAAGAGCATTATGGTCTGTGATGAGTAAGTGGAAAAATTAAGGTGCGTTTGAGCAACAGCATGAAGGCTGTGCAAGAGGCACCATAATAGGATACGGGCTGAGATGAGCTAGGGAAGGCAGTCAGGGTTTGATCTAGAGGCCTTACTGGCTATATGTATCCATGTCTTCCCACTATGAAATATGGTTAAGAGATTATAAAGAGCAGAGGAAGCTATAAGGATAGATGCAGAGAATAAGAAGGCTGTTGCAATAGATCCGGCAAGAGAGGGTAGTGTTTTGTGGAAGAGGACCAGATTCTAGATGAATTTTAAAGTCAGAACCAAGAGGACTTGCTGATGGATTAGATATAGGATGTAGGTGGAGAGATTATGGAGACAAAAACTAACCTTGTTTTGGGCCTGTGTAACTGGGTCAGTGGTGATGGCACACACGGAGATGGAGAAGATTGGGAGATTGGGCGTCCACACAGAGATGCCACTATGAAGCTGGGCATGAGTATCATTTGAATTTCAAAAATATCTCCCCGTCTTTGTTGTAGAACAGATTGTTGGGGAAGAATTTTTGCTTCCCACCTTACTCTCTTGGTAACCAAACTGTAGTCAAAGTGTGACTTAAATGTACATATTTAAAGAAGGAGGTGGTAGGGGAAGTGATGTAGTAACAGTGAAGAATTCCAAATGTAACTTGGCTTTCACAGTGGAATGGGGTGTGGGAGATTTAAAGACATCCTAAGGCTGTGTGCCAAATGAATTTGTTCTTAATTTCTTTATGGAAGAGGAAGGTGAAATATGCCCCCTCTCCATCCAATTAAATATCTCCTCCACAGAGCAGCGTGGAAGGCTGCAGGCTGCTTATGTATAAGAGTGATACACTTAGAGTGGGAGAGGGGTGGCTTGTACTCCTTGGAGTTGGGCCAACTGATAGACTTACATCTACTACCTCTGATTAGTATAAAGTTATACTTTCTGATACAGTAGCCACTAGCCACATATGGCTATTTAAATTTAAATTAATTAAAATAAAAATTAAATAATATTAAAACTCCAGTCCAATATCACTAGCTGTGTTTCAAGTACTCAATTGCTTGAGTACTCAATTCAAGTACTCAAGTGACTCAAGTCACTACATGCAGCTAGTGACTACCAGAGTGACAGGACAGATACAGATTATTTCTATTACCGCAGAAAATTGTTTTGGACAATATGATATCTATAGATAAATGTAAAGGAGTATAGACTTACTGTATTTCTGTATCTAAGTTCAGGCTCTGTGTGCTGAGACTGAATGCAAATGTTTCTCATTGTACAGAGTCCAGTCTGAATCCAGATTTACCTGAGAGGTTATGATAGGCACTATTCAGTAAGTTGGAGCCATATATTCTTGCAACTTTCCTAAATGGGCTTTACTTTTAAAATATAAAACACCCATACATATATGCCATCTTATATAACAAAACAAAAAAATCACTACCACTGCTCTTCCCACATTGAGGCTTGTGAACGTAGTTTCTGCATTAATTCAAAGAAATACAATGACAAGTAGAGATGGTCAAAGCTTGTTCATTCTATTTAGATTCCCAGAAATGTACTTCCTATTCCTTTTGTCCCAATTTGACGAGGCTTTGCCACTACAGCAAATTATGTAAGTTATAAACAAAGAACTACATCATTATGAGCAGAACCTAATGTAATATCCGTCTTTAATGGTCTTTTATAACCCTGTGGTATGAATAGCAGTGCCTTACAGAGAAGCAGCACAATTGATCTAAAGAAAGCGCTTTCATTCTGCACACTAACTCATCCGAGAATAAAGGAAACCCCACCAAACAATGAATTGTATTGAAATAGAAAAATAGATGAAGCAAGACTGCCAAATTATTTATCTTTCATTAAAGGAGAAAATCACACATAATTATCTCTGGTAAATGAACATGTTTGTGAAAGTTGGCAATGGGCTCAGAAATAATAATCACAAAAATATTCTACCCTTAATCAAGTTAAATATAACTGTTTATATAAATTTTAGGAAAGGGACTTCTGAGCATGAAATGCTTTAAAAAAATGTAAATAGCCCTCTGAGCCCTGCTCATTGATCAGTAGGGATGGCACAACATGAGTTCTACAACCAAGTGGAGCAGCTTTTCTATGCTGAAGGTATTTTTCTATCTCTGTAAACTGAATTACTGATCAATTCACACACAAGCAAGTAACAATTGAGGACTTTTTGGCTATAGAAGCTTGGAATCCTATGCCTGGAAAGGAGGCAGATATACAACACTGTGTAGTTTTAATCATTCCTTTTCATTTTCATTTTTTTTTGAAAGATTAAATAGTACATGTCACAGAAAAACACCAAATAAGAATTTGTATTTCCAAACAGTTTTATTTGAGGCTACACAAACAATAGCATAGAGATAATGTGCAGGTATCCTCTCTTAGCTCACGTAGTCAGGAGCAAAAGTTTTAGCCTATTAAAAACTGAAAGCTTCAAAATTTTGGTTTATAGAATTGCTTTTGGTTCTATTTTTTGTTGTTTAATTTTATTTTATTTTTAAAATTATTTCAGCATATTATGGGGGTACAAATGTTTGGCTTACGTTTATTGTCTCTGCCCTGCCTGAGTCAGAGCTTCAAGCGTGTCCGTTCCCCAGATGGTTCTAACAATAAATCCGTGCATTTGCAGGAAGCAAGGGCATACCCAATCAAATCAAACTTTCCTTTGTTTCTCCAGAGAAACTTCAAGAAGGTTTTTTTTTTTCTTTTTATTTCATTTTGTTTTATTTTTAGGGGAAAACTGCTAAGTCTGTAATATTCCTGGAAGAACTTGTGAATAGGCATCTCTTGATAATTTCATTAAAAAATCTCATCACTTTAGAAAAAGGGAAAATAACCATCGTCTCTTAGTTATTCTAGGAGTAACTTGAGTAACAATAGAAGATTTGAGCGATTCTAGTGTTCTCTGGAGAAAGTTTTTGCAGACTTTGAGACTTCTGAGAAAGTTAAAAACTCACTTTTGGAGCCAACTTGGCTGACTTTGACCACTGAAATCTTTTCCATTTTTCATATTTGCTTCAGGAGCTCATAAAAATTTTCACTAGTACTGTTGTGTTATTTTATATTATGGAACCTCCATCTTCCAACCCCATCCTCCATCCTCTATTTTGCTCTCCTCTAGATAGAATTCTAGATTCCCTTTCTATAGAACATATTTTATTATAAAGAAAGATATATGCATTATTTTATAAAGCCATACATTTGGTTTCTATTTTATTCTTTTTTTTGCTTGGGGATCTATTAGACCCTTTTCTTATTTTCATCATGTTCCAACTCACAAAGATGATCTGAGTTCACAGCCATTTTTATCACAAAGGGAGAAAATTTTGGAAGCCACATTGGTTACTTTTATCTCTCCTTATTTTCCCACAAGTAGATGATCTAGACTTAAAGGCTCTACTTCATCCTATTCCCCTATTGCCAAGAGAAGAAACTGAGATTTGAAACTGTCAACCTCTTCATAGAATTATAGAATCCAGAGCTGGAAAAAAACAGATGAATAATTGAGTCTCCCTCCTTATGTTTTAAAGATGAAGACATGGTGATTTACACACAGATGTAGCTTATGAACATAAAAGGTGAGTTTGAGGTTTAGGTCTTTGGATTCCAAGTCGAGTCCTTTTTCCCAGAACCCTGCACTCTGATGCTGTCTCCTTAGTAGCATTTAGTCTCCCTAATGTATTCACTCTACTCCTAAGTGGAGTTGCCAACGCTACTTCCTTTCTGACCTCTGAAGTGTATAATTCATTCCTGTGTATCCAGACCCATTGCTGGCCCTGTGCTGAAACTTTGTGGCTACACCCACCATTGACTTAACAGCTCCATTCTTTTCTGTGAGCCTGTGACATCCATTTTTCCAATCATCATTTTTTTCCTTCTTTTTCCTCTGTTTCTGAGAGTTTATCTGAAATCTGTTCTCAGGGTAAACTAGTCAGGTTATAAATTCCCCCTTACAGGAATTTTGGACAGGAACAGCCTGACTTATCTTAGAACTTTGACACTTCAGAGAATTAAAAAGTGTACTTCATCTTCCTACAGGAGGCATCCCTCAGCATGTTGAGCAGAAAAAAAAAAAAATACATGTTTAATGTTTCTCAGTTGTGCTCTTTTCTCTTTCTGGTTTTTTCTTCTAATATTTTAGTATATAATCTACTTTTTGGATAATCATGAGCATATGATGTTAATAATAATAACAACAATAATAAACTCCTAATAATGTAGAAGATTTGGAATGATAATAAATCAAACTTCCTGAAAAGAACAAGGAACCCAATTAGGATCCAGTATCTAAAAATGTCAAAATTGTAAGGGTTAGATGGATTGAGTGATTTAGTTTGAACCATCTTCCACCTTGAATTGACCTTACCTTTTTGGAAAGATCCAATTACTTTTATGGTGGGTAGAACCTGCCTAGTTACAAACGGGAGTCAAGAAGCAGAAGAGTGTCCTGACTGGTTCCGGAGGTACAAGAGGCGACAAAAACCCATGGGACCAGTCTCCTCCCAGCAGTCACTTCTAACTCAGTCACCTGCTGGGCTCACAGTCCTGCACTAATGGATATGAGACTCATCCCATCTTTAATGCCAGGAAGGAAGGAGGAAGGACCAAGATGGAATATGGAAAGATTTATTTTGTGTACTTTCAGATAGGTAGAAAGTTGGAAAGTGATGGTGAAACCTACCCACTTATGTATGTTTCTTAGTTCCTTTTAGTTGCTATAAAGAAATACCTGAGGCTGGGTAATTTATAAACAAAGAGGTTTATTTAGCTCTTAGTTCTACAGGCTACACAAGAAGCATAGCATCAGCACCTGCTTCTGGTGAGCACTTCAGGAAGCTTCCACTCACCTTGTGCAGAGATCACATTGTGAGAGAGGAAGCAAGAGAGCCAGGAGGGAGGTGCCAAGCCCTTTTTAACAACCAGTTCCCTGGAGAACTAATAGAGAGAGAACTCACCATTACCTCGAGGAGGGCACTAAGCTGTTTGTTCATGAGGGATCTGCATCCATGACCCAAACGCCTCCCACCAGGTCCCAACTCCAATACTGAGGATCAAATTTCAGCATGAGATTTGGAACACAGAAACATCTGAACTATATTAGTGTGGAATCAGAAATTTGGGATGGAAATTTTTAAAAAGAGGGATTCTGTTTAAACATAAATTAACAACTGGAGTTAAGAAAAAGTAAGAAGTTTCTATCTATGGAGTATGTATCCTGCATCAGAAATGATGCTAATTTTTTTACATTATCTCATTTAAATCCTATCTATAACTCCTTAAAATAGCATAACAAAAGAATTCACCCACATCCCCTAATCCCTCCTAATCCATGCCACTGCATTAGCCCCTGTAATTTAAATATCATCCTAGGGAAAAGGCAAAGAGAAAAAAAAAAACCCTGAATTGGCTAAATTTAAATCTTTAATAACTGAATTCATCTAAACCTTACTAAGATACTTTCTGATGCAACAGAATAGGAAAAGGAAAATGAAATAAGTTGCAAATTAAGTGCATTTGATAGTTGGATTGAAAAGTCATAAGTTTATACATTTTATTAATACATTTGAGAACATTATGAGGCTAACCTGGCAAACAGGAGGCCATTGGGTGGCTGAGCATGAAGAAAGAGGCTTCAACCCATGGATAGAATGTCAGGTGTGGGACACTGTAGGACAAGACAAAGTGCTAGTCACCTGTTAATTGAATCAGAAAATTTAGGCAAAGGGAATATAGCAAGAAGGAATTCATCTTATTTTAATATTTTTTAATTTTCAATTATTATGTGTACATAATAATTATATATCTTTATAGGGTACATGTGATGTTTTGATACAGGCATATGATGTGCATTAATCAAATCAGGGTAATCGTGGTATCCATCATCTCAGCCATTTAACATTTCTTTGTGTTAAGAACATTTCAATTCTACTCTTTTAGTTATTTTAAAGTATACCCTAACTTATTGTGATCATAGTCACTTTGTTGTGCTATCAGTTGGTCTTGTTTTTGAGGGAAGGATTAGGCCATGAAACTTAGGCTCAAAGCTAGCATGGGGACATAGCCACACTGTTGTTACAGAGCATCCTTACCTGCTATCCTGAGTTCTCTTTGCTTAGGAAAAGCATCTATCTTGAGGTCTGAGTAAGAACTGGGTCAGTAGGTGGGGGATTCCCAGATAAGGGAAATGGAGAGCATAGGGGCAGATGGCCTGACTTGTTATAAATGGAATGTACTTGGTTTGCATTTCTAAACACTCGTGGCATTGAACATTATAATATATTTAAGACTGTTGTTAGAATTTTGGTGGCATTAAATATCAGCCTTCTTTCTTGAGCAAGCATTTTTCATTCTCAATCAATGTTTACAATTATTTTTAACTATTTATTTTTATTTCAAGGTACTATGAGGGTACAAACATTTTGGTTACATTTTATGTCTTTGCCTCACCCAAGCGAGGATTAGAAGCATGCCTTTCCCCTCTACAATGCTCACCACGTCCATTCATTAGTAGTGAGTTTACCACCCCAAAACCCCTAATCCCTGAGAATATTACTACCGTCTGAGAACCATAGTTTTAATCAACTAGTGCCAGTTTGATGGTGAGTACATGTGGGGCCTATTCTTCTGATCTTGTGATACCTCACTTCGGATTATGGGCTCAAGCTCTATCCAGGAAAATATAAGAGGTGCTAGATCACCGTCGTTTCTTATAATTGAGTAATATTCCATTATATACATATACCAAATTTTAATAATCCACTCATAAACTGATGGGCACTTGGGTTGTTTCCACATCCTTGCACTGTTTATGGTTTTTAAATTTTAGTTCTTTAAAAATTCTTACTGTTATATCATAGTTGTATGTATTTTTGGCATGCATGTGACACTTTAAGAAATGTGTAATGATCAAATCAGAATAACTGGGATATCCATCACTGCAAACATTTATCTCTTCTTTTTGTTGGGAATATTACAGTTCTTATAGCTATTTTGATATATATACAAAAATGATTGTTAACTATAATTTTCTTGTAATACTAGATACTAGAACTTATTCCTGTTAATACTAGATACTAGCACTTATTCCTCTCACAAAAATCAACACAAACAAATGATTCTTAAACTAATGGTTAGTCATCTAACTGTAGTTTTGTACCCCTTAACCAACTTCTCTTCATCTCTCCTCTCTCCTTCCCTTTCCAGCCTCTGGTAACCACCGTTCTACTCTCCACCACCATAATATCCACGTTTTTAGCTCTCACTTTTTGAGGTAGATGAAGTATTCATCCATAAACTGGTAGACTTACCAGGCTGACTTTAGTCAAGTGATACATAGACCTTCAGACAATTGTTTCTTTTTATAATAATAATAATATAATAATCAAATCCATATAAAAGCTAGGGAAATAAAAAGTTCGGAGGAGAATCACTACATCTGTCATTTGAAAGGGAGATCAGAGGTGAATATTCCAACTTCCCAACCATGTGGACATCTGTTCTATAGCATCCCTGAGAAGGTCTGGTCTCCCAGCCTCTCTTGCCAAGCTCCTTCCTTCTAAGATGTCCTGGCTATGGCCTATGAATCCGTGAGGAAAATCTTTCCAAAGGATGCAGGGGAAAAAACACATTAGTTTGGAATTAGTAAAGATAAAAATTGGAAAAATTAGTCATTCTTAGTAACATTAAGGGATACACTAAGTGTAATACAGGCCAAAGGTTAATAATCTGTGTTTTAAATTCTTGTTTCAAATATAAATAATTTTTCATATATCAGTTTTCAGTTCTGTTCATCAATTCATACTTTACCTTATTCCAAAATTAATTTAAAATACCAAAAGACATAAAACACAGCACACCAACATAATTGCAAAGGAAATAAAAATAACTAGGTATAAAAAGGAGGCAGAGAAAGCAGACAACACAAAGTCCATTTTTTTTTTTTTGTATACTTACAATGGATGGCTATCAGACTTTATTCACATAGTTGTGTAGGGAATATTTATTTTCTTTAAATTAATTGAATTGATTTAAATAAAAATGTTTCCTTTACTGGTAGTTTTATACTTTAATTTTATAGCAGATTTTTAGTCTACAAATAGATAAAGGCTTTGATCAAGTTCAGAGTTTCATAAAATTCTTTTTTTGTACTACTGAAATGGTCCTGGGTATTTCCTACTTATATTTGTTTATTTTCCTCAAAATATGACTTTTTTCTGTTTGAGTTAAATGGCTTAAAAAGATTCTAAAGTAATGAGAATATCTTTAAAATACACTATTTCTGTGTACAAATATTTTTTGAGTGCTAAGCACTGTTATAGAAATTTGGAATTTATCAGTGAAAAAAAAATAGATAAGAATCCTTCCCCTCCAGAAGCTTATATCCTAATGCAGTAGTTTTTTTTTTTTTTTTTTTTTTTTTTTTAATGAGCAGCATGCTTGAATCATTGAGGGAACTAAAAAAAATAATTCTGATACTTGGATCTCACCACAAGAAATTTTGATGCAATTGGTCTGAGATGTGGCCTGGGCATCATTAAGCTTTTTAAAAGCTCCTCAACTCTGTTAAACATGCAGCCAAAATTGAGAATGACCATACTAGTATAAAATAGGCCATATTTTCAACTTAAGGCAAATATTTTTACATTGGATTCTTTGTTATAATCAATCTTTTTTTATTTATAGTATATAAACTCTAGAAAACAGAAACAAATGAAGAAATATTTTTATAAGAATTATTGGAATTAAGAGGCTAGAACTAAAACACCAAATGGACTTGTGATAATAAGACCAAAATATGATGGTGGAAGGAAAGATTAAGACTTGTACAAACATCTTAATCACATGCTTGTTTTGGGGGCACAATATCACGTTGGATTTTGACATCTGAATTCTTCTCTCAGATAAACCAGAGCATGGTGATAGCATTTTGGATAGAGTTTTGTTGTAAGACCAAATAATTTTGTTTGAAAATAAGTGTGGGTTTTGGGGGTTGTTTCTTTTTTTTTCATCTTTTCTTCAGTACCAAAGTCTTTCTTTAATGGGAAATTATAAACGAGGCAAGTGTACATTGCTATCATTGTTTATTTCTGTGGATGGGAAGTGGATGTTTTACATGAAAAGAATCTCTTAAGGCACAATTCCAACTTCAGACCACATGCTTAGTACCCAAATCCAGGAAATTATGGATCATATATTTTTTAAGTTGTGAATTTATGCTTATGATGGCAAATTGAAGTAATAGCTTTTTTTCCCTCCATTTCTTGTTTTAAAAAATCACTTTTTCCCCCCCTGGGAGAACTGACTTAGCGTAGCTAAGTGATTCAACTGTGTCACTACCTCATTCTTGTGTCAACAACTCCAAACATGTGGAACCCTTTCTAAAAACAGTGCCAATGTGGGTTTGCATTCAAATATGTCTCTCCCATGCTTATTTATCTGCTAAATTGAAATGAAGTAGCCAGAGGACTTCTCAAATTTTAATAGGCAAACAAATCACCTGGTTGTCAACAAGTGTGGAGAGTCTGAGATTTTGCCTTACTTGCAAACCAAATTAGCCTACCCTAGTTTCATATATGTTGACAGAACATATGAGGCTTGTAGTCCAGAGACAAAATAACTTATTACTCAAGACACAGCAGGCAGCACAAGGTTTGTGTTCCCATTGGTTTCCCTTGCTCCTCAAGTCCCAAGGGTCAATTCAGAATGGCCCATGTGGAGGCTGCACATGCACCGTGTTTGTTTCACATCTAAGGAAACTCAAACGTAGGAAACCCCAATCTTTAAATAAATCTTTCCTACCTTTGCTCCAGAGGGAAACATTATTTTTATTAGCTTGGTCAGCAAACAAATTTGCCTTCTGCTCTGGAGTGAGATACCATCTCTGTCTTTCAAGACTCTTTGCTAGGCAATTATCCTTGAAAACAAAAGCTGTCAATGCCTCTTTTCAGAAGGCATGAAGTTATGAAATATCCATGGAGAATTGTTTCCCAACAGTGAGGATTTTTTTTTAATAAAAATTCTGGGCCGGGCATGGTGGCTCACGCCTGTAATCCTAGCACTTTGGGAGGCCGAGGTGGGCGGATTGCTCAAGGTCAGGAGTTCGAAACCAGCCTGAGCAAGACCCCGTCTCTACCAAAAATAGAAATAAATTAATTGACCAACTAAAAATATATATACAAAAAATTAGCTGGGCATGGTGGTGCATGCCTGTAGTCCCAGCTACTCGGGAGGCTGAGGCAGTAGGATCGCTGAGCCCCGGAGATTGAGGTTGCTGTGAGCCAGGCTGACGCCACGGCACTCACTCTAGCCTGGGCAACAAAGTCTCAAAAAAAAAAAACAAACAAAATTCTGATTCAGGTTGTTGGAGTGGAATCGGAGGTTCTTCATTGCCAACAAGTTCCCAGGTGATGCCAATGACCAAATAACAAAGAAGTAATGGGCACGTTTATTGCTCCCTCTAATCTAACATATTGTCTTTACTTTAATATTCAGCAAAAAAAAAAAATATATATATATATGTATATCATCATGACATCCTAAGGGGGGACGATGCATCTCCTAAAGTACTATCTATAGCTGTATCTGTATCTATATCTGTATCTATTTCGACAACCTAATATCAAACTGTTTAATGTAGTAAACTTAGAACATTGTGTAATACCCACATACCACATATTCCTGCGATCATAAAAATTCTTTGCTACTTAGGTTTTTAAGGAGAATTTTTTTTATTTCAGCATATTATGGGGGTACAAATATTAAGGTTATGTATATTGCCCTTTCCCCCTCCCCCCTCGAGTCAGAGGGGAATGGTCACGCTTAAGGAGAAAATCTTACACAGTAGTTAAGAGTGTGGACTCCAGATCCAAACTGCCTAGATTCAACTTTGGATGCTGCCATTCACGATCTTTATGAATTTTGGCTGAGTATCG
Organism: Microcebus murinus; assembly: GCF_040939455.1. Classification (NCBI taxonomy): domain Eukaryota; kingdom Metazoa; phylum Chordata; class Mammalia; order Primates; family Cheirogaleidae; genus Microcebus; species Microcebus murinus. The sequence goes on along the minus strand of NC_134114.1, from coordinate 89,300,284 downwards.
AACCTCTTTGTGACTGAGTTTCCCCAGTTTCAAAACTGGGGATGATAAAGGCCAATAGGCGTCAAGTGCTTAGAAGAATACCTGCCCCCAATGAGAGCTCCATAAATGTTTGTTATTAGTATTGCTGGGGCCACTAACACACTTTATGGTTTGAGATATTCCTTGAAATCAAATTTAGAAATGAATTGGCAGGAAAGTTTGCTTTTCCATAGAAAAATATGAAAATGGAAGATTATGACATTAAGAATTTATCATCAAATAAATTATAGCCTCACCTATATCATGTCATGTTATTAAAAACTCAGTAACTATAAACTTCTAGTCATTAAAAAGTAAAAATATGCTCTAAGTTACACAAAATGAAAATATATTTATTATATAAAATGTCAATTACTAATAGCCTACTGTTAACTGGAAGCCTTACCAATAACATAAACAGCCAACTCATATTTTGCATGTTATATGGATTATATATTGTATTCTACAATGAAGTAAGCTAGAGAATAGAAAATGTTACTAATAAAATCATAAAAAAGAGAAATGTATATTTACTATTCATTATCATAATAAAAAGCCTTTATGCTCATTAGCTTCACATTGAATTGATTGAGGAGGAAGAGGAGGGAGAGAAGAGGTTGCTTTTGCTGTCTCAGGGTGGCAGAGGGGAAAGAAAAGCAGAGCATAAATGGACCCACAAATTTCAAACCCTTGTTGTTCAGGGTCAACTGCCTCTATTTCTATCTTTGTCTACCTAGATATGGATAGATATAAATATATAAAGCTGAATAGTAATTTTTATAGCAATGCAATCATTCTATTTTCTGTATATTGCCTTTTCTGTTTAATAAAATATCTTGGATAATTTTTCTTATATCATTAAACTTAGATTTATCTTATTCATTCCAGTTTTCTTACATTGCTAACAAGCATCAGTGATTTGTACATATAATATTGATTATGTTTTTCAATCTTTTATAGAATGTATTTTTGTAAGTGAAATTGCTGGCTCAAAAGATAGAAACATTTAATATTTTATTAGATAACACCAAAATACTTTCCACAAGACAGTACCAACTTATACTCCAAAAAAAAGTATGAGGTTTTCATTTCACTCATTACATGTGTGTGTATTTTTTTTCTTTCTTTCTTTCTTTCTTTTTTTTTTTTTTTTGCTGGCATACTTCCTTTTCTTTAATTTCAGAATATTATGGGTACAAACATTTTGGTTACATAAATTGCTTTTGTACCATTTGAGTCAAAGTTATAGGTGTGCCCATCCCCCAGATAGTGGATGTTGTGAGGTATGTATTAGGTATGAATTTACCCATCCCCTCCAACCCCCAACCTGCTTCATTTCCATTGAGTTTTATGTCTATATGTGCACATAAGTGTTGATTGGTTAGTTCCAATTTAATGGTGAGTACATGTGCTGTTTGTTTTTCCATTCTTGTGATATTTAGCAGCACTGGCTATATTAAACCCACTAATATTTTCCAGACTGAAATAAAGGTTGTACAACTTCTATGTGCATTTCTTTAATTATGAATAAGCTAGAGTATATTTTCAAAATTGTGTTGGTTATTTTGAAGTATGTATAAAGGTGTGTGTTGGTGTGCACAAGTGTGCACATACGTGAGTTTCCTTAACTCATTTTTGAAATTGAGTCCTTTATCTTTTTTCTCAATTTTACTTGTTTACCCATATGAATGATCATCCATTCAACAGCCTGGGGTCATACAAAAATCCACAGGTGCTTTAAAGGATAGAATTTAGTTTTACCAATATTGTTTTTCCAATAAGGAGATTTTTAACATTGATTAAAAAAATTTAGGGGAAGGCCACTTAAATTAATGGCTAAAGAAGATTTACCATTCAATATTCTTTCACCTACAGCAGGCACTTAACACTCCACTAATTCAACTGAGAACATCTTTGAAAAATAACATGAAGTTGAAGTTCATTCTTCTTTGAAAGCTTAATAGGATACTCTTTTTCACCTTAGCAGCATTTTAGTTTTAGGTATTTAAACTTTAGTCTTCCCATCCATTTGTGCATCTTCCATGCTGAAATACGCAAAAGCAGCAAAACACATAAAAAGTATTTAAAGATAATGCTCGGGCTTATGATCTATCCCATGTGAATACTTCATTTTTACATGTCCTGATCTTGGATATCCTTTGTCTTCCAAAATAAATTTCCACATATTTCAGGTTGGTTAAAATAGCTAATTCAAGGCTATTAGTAACTTCCAGTAAAAAAAAATATTATGCTTCCTTTAAATTGTTTGTTAGACAAATTTCCTTTGGAAAATATTGAATAGTATAAGCTGTTTTCAAGACAATGAAAATATATAACTATAAATATTATCCATAGTGATAGTCACACAAAAGCAGATATATATTAATTAAAGTTAGGAATAATTTAAAAATATTTGGAAGAGACTAATTTAAATTGAGAAGTTTCATAAAATCTATGTTAAATACAATGTAACCTTTTAAAAATATATTTAGAAGTTAAAATGTTGTCTTGTGAGGGATTTAGCCTGACCTAAATGCTTCGTAGAACAGCTATTTTAGAGACAGGTCTCCATTGACTTATATGATTCTCTTCTTAAAGATACTGAATACACACAGTGATTTTAAGTTCTCAAAAGAAATGTCATAAAACCTATTTTATGGCTCTCATTGTATATGGAGATGTTCTGGTTTACTATCAGTAGGTGTATCTTGTTACTAAAAATAATAATAGGCTTCATTCATCACATGATCAAAATGTGATTCCCTTTAATGATATAAACCATCAGATTTTTGCAAGGGTACCACAGTTTTTGAAGAAGTTAGATTACATGCTAAATAAGTTTTCATTAGATGTTTACTAGCAACAGATTGGGTGTATGCATTTTATTTTTAATATTTCATTGTGTAGAAACTAAGTGATATCTAGTACTTTTTACTAAAAATGCAAAAAAGTGAAGAAAAAATATTAAAAATTGAACCTATTTAGAATGCATTTTCTCTTATAAAATACAAAATATGTTTTTTGAGCTGATTCATAAAGAAAAACATTGCTGCCAGGTTATACCAATAAATGGAGAGAATTCACTGAAATCATGATTTTTAATTTGAGCTATTGAGGATAGCTCTAATGAAACAATGCTGAAAAATATCACTCTCCCACTATTGCTGAGTAGAGTCAGGAAATTACTTTCATCATTATTTGTCTTCATCAGTTAATGCAATGTGAAGAGTTATCGTGAATTTGGAGTAACATATAAGTTCAAGGTAACTATGAAAAACAAATATTATTATTCCTGGTGTATAATCTTTGAATGTTCTTCAGTTAGACAGCAGTATAGCATACAGCAGCAAGGTAATGGCCTTTGGTGCTATAGACCAGTGCTTCTCAAACTTTAATACACTTAAGAATCCCTTGGGGAGTGGGTCTGGAAGGACAGGGACTGAGATTCTTTGTTTATAACAAACTCCCCTGTGCTACTGCTGCTGCATTGGCTTTGGAGCATTTTTTACTATGGAGTCACACTATGCCCAAATGTGAACCTGGATAAATTACTCTATCCTTCGCTTTCCTAATTTGTAAAATTGGATAATGGTGAAATTACATCCCAAGGTTGTTGTGAGGATTACATGGATAAATACACACAAAACTCTCATTGTAGTTGCTGGTACACAGTAACATTTTTTGGAGCTATCGTTTTACTTTTTATTTATTTCCAATTGAACAATAACGTATTGTGATAGGGATAAAGAAATCATCATCAGATAATACAATTTGTTTAAATGCATAGACTTGAGAAATAGTCTAAGGATTATTTATTATTTTATGGTCAAAAAGTTCACCTTGGTTAAATAACAGAGAAAAAATTTGTTGGTCTCTTGGTATGCGTTCTGGTGCCTTTTGCCACCTCATTGTTGTCCCTAGTACTGACTTTTTAACTACAGTGTCTCAAATGTTTTTGAGATATCCACCATAAGCTACCATATGGAGGTGTGAAAACAAGCAAATAATTGTGAAAGGCAAATCATACACCCTGTCACATAGAAACCACAGGTGTCCTTCACAGTGACACAATAGCAGTGACTTGGGGTACCAGCCCTTTGCCCTTAGCATTTGTTACAATAGTGACATATCCGTACCCTCTAAGGCAACAGTCCCCAACCTTTTTGGCACCAGGAACTGGTTTCATGGAAGACAATTTTTCCATGGAAGAGGGGTAGGGGTAATGGTGAGCGATGGGGAGCGGCTGTAAATACAGATGAAGCTCTTTCCTCCCTTGCCAGCTGCTCACCTCCTACCAACCCAGCCCAGTTCCTAACAGGCCACAGCCCAGCCTGGGGGTTGGGAATTGCAGCTCTAAGGCATAAGTGACGTCCTTTCCACCGAATTATCTTTGAGTAAGATGAAGAAGTGAAAAAAATATAGGGTGGGATTCAACTCCAACCTGCTGCAGCCCATGCTTTGATAATCTTTGCTGACAAGAATATTGTTGAACAAGAATGCAGCATGCATGGGAAGAAAGGAAAAGGAGTTTAGGAAAAACATAATGCTACTCTAGCTTCTGGGTTATATCATTCCACTGTTGGAGAAAGCCTTTTGTGTTCAAGTGCTGGAATAAATCTAAGGACCATAAAAAACAAAAGCTTCTTATTTTTTCTTACCACTTTTATGATGGACACCAGTGTTTGCTTTCCTGAGGAGGTAATTATAGTCATCTTTCTACTCCAGGGATTTTCTTTTTTTTATAGCCTACATTTCTGGATAATGCTTTAAAGTTATCAAATAATTACTATGTGTGAGGTAATATATTTGGCCTTGATAAAGCCTAGATAAAGCAAAAGCAAAGTTTAGCTTCTTAGGAATTTATAATCTGGAACTGAGTAGAAGGCTGCTCACACATAGCTACAATCCAATGTGCAATGAGAAAAACATAACAAATGAAGTATTGCTGGTAATGGGAGAAGGGAGAAATTCCTTTCAGTGGACTCTCCTTGGAAACAGTGATACTTAATCTCTGCTGGGGACATTACAGAGAATTTTAACATTCAGGCAGAGAGGGGGGTATCAGATAGGCGTATGAATAAAGTAGAGCACAGCCCGGGCAAGCGCTAGCAGCAGCAACATTCACATCTGGCCTCTGTATGAGTTGCATATTTGATAATGATGAGAGAAGAAAGTACTTTAGGGCCAGATCGTAAGACACTTTACTTGTGCTAAAGAATTTGGACCTTTTTTCTTCTAAGGGAAGTGGAGAGGCCCTGAAGGTTTTTCCACAGAAAAGTGACACGTCACTGTTGTGCTTTCAGAGCATGCCATGGTGGGCTGGTGGATCTGGAACAAAGATTTGTGAAAATACAAGAAGGAAAGTCAGGATAATCTGTGGGTGTAGGCCTCTTCCAGCTTGATGATGTGTCAGAAGGCTGAGATTAAATAACTTGTAGTAACTATATAAATCTACTTTCCATGTAACCTCAATGTCATATCTATTAAACTCAATGATTAAAATCTATTTTCCACTCTTGTCAGCACAGTGGAGTAAATATGTAAGCCTCAGCAGCCGTGGTATGAGCAACATCTGATAAATGGTTGTGCTATATTCTAAATCCACGAGGGTGACTTGGTCAAATCTAAAGAATGAGGAATATTGGCTTTGACAAAACGCATTGTGTTTTTAAGGGTAGCAACTAGAATAGAAATTATTTCAATTAATCAAAATTAATGCAAGCCAGAAGGAGGACCAAAAACAAATGGAATAGGGAAAAGATGATAAGATTTAAGGACCAACTAGTGTAATAAAAGGCTAAATATTTTCAATTTTTTTTATTTCCTGCACCTGATAGTAACCTAAATTATAGAAAACATTTGTTTCTTTGTTTTCTTTCCAAAAATAAAATTATGCTCTTAAATTAGAAACTGAAAGATATGCAACAAAATATTTATGTATTGCCAAAAAACATTCTAGGGTTATTTTGTTGTTAGTCCTCAAAAAAGCCTTATTTCACAGTTGTTATTAACTTTCAATTTACAGATGAGAAAACAGTCCCAGAGAGATAAAATGATTTTCCCGTATTTATTAAGTTATAAAACAGCACAGCAGAATCTAGAGCCATGGTCCATTCAATCTAAATCCCATGCTTACACTGTTCATTAATGTTGCCTAAAGTTTATTAGCATTTTATAAGAGAAATACAAAACATGGGTATTTCAGCTAGCGAATTTGAAGCATTATATCCAAGTTTATGGGCTCTGCTCCTCCACAAGTGTGATCATGTACATACTGTTAATTATTTTTGGACTTCATTGGAAAATGATGGTTGTTACTTTATAGTTGCTGCTGGAGTAATGGAAAAACTCTATGTGAACTCACAGTCTTGAAACATATAAATTATGTTGAATATTTTATTAATATTAATACCAAATTTTAATTAATTTTTTCTTAAGCGTTAATAATGATGATAGTAACATTATTTTGGCTTAGTGAAGCTTATACTTTTGTTTGCAGTATGTTCCTTTTAGCTCTTGTGTTTAAATATACCTGGTTATTTCCATCTATCTAAATACACAGAATGCCAGTTTAGAAGCAGGAAATCAACTGTAAGTGGTACATAAGAGGCAGGAATAATGGTAGACATTTGATTTTGAAGTGCTACAGACCTGGTTTTATTTTTTGATCTCAGACACCCTGGCTGTATGTATTTAGGCAAATTACTTAACTTGAAATAGTTTTATATTTACAAATGAGGATAATAAAATATGTAGTGAAAGTTATTACCGAGATCTGAGATAAATGTACATAAAGCACCTGGTACAGAGCAAGTGCCAATAAAAGGCAGATACTGTTGTAGTTTTTAAAACTATTTTTTTCAATTCCCTTGTGTACATGAAAACTTCACCATAATGTGAGGAAGAAGACAGCCTTGGCAAATAATATTTTATTTTCTTTCTGAAAGTTTAATAATAATAACAAAGAAATCAATAACTAGGGCCAAAAAATCACAAAGTTGACACTCTCAGGTCACTTTTTTGACCTTTACGATTCTGTCAGTGCGGGGGAACATGCAATTATATATTGGCAAGAGGATGGGCAGTGTGCTCCTATAATTGATGTCCATATTCCAAAACAATCTTATATTTAGGAACATAGACTATAAGTTTTTTTGTGATCATTATGTATTAAACTCACATATACTTAGAAAGTTTGCATATTGTTAATTTATAATCCATAATAGAATTTATACTCTCCAAAAATAATGTAAAAGGAAATAGCTAACAATAAAACTATATCCAAAAAGAATCTTCCTTTGCTGATTGTTCATATAGGGTCTTAGAGTCATAAAATGAATGATGGTCTTTGAGGTTAGACCACTCAGGTTAATTCTGGCTTTTCTCTGCTAGCTGTACGACATTAGATAATTTGACTTTAAATTTCAGCTGCTTCATCTGGTAAAAAGTAAAAAGGAAACACAGTTGACTCTTTAGGTTGTAAAGATTAGCAAAATCATTTATATAGTATAATATAATGCTCAACACATTATATTAAGCACCCCCAAATGTCATTATTCTTACGAGTGTCAGGTTACTGACATCACTGTAAAGCCTGTTGTTCTGTAGAAGACAGTGGGTGCTGGGTTGAATCTGCTCTGACTTTAATGTTTCTTTGGTACAATATACAGCCATTGGTTTGTTTGCCCGCCATTGTTTATATCTTCCTTTTCAAAATATATTAGAATTCATTCTGGTTATTTGAAATTTATGTTTCTTTGCTTACAAACCAATTACAATTTTCTATTCCTGTTTACAAGTGACTCAGCTTGTTTCCAGTACCAAATTGAAAATATTTTGAAGGCCATTTACAAAAGCAAAATCAACTTAGTTTCTGAGACAGACTCATAATTTTTCACCTCCGGTTTTTCTGCCTGCTAAAGTGCACACCTCCATGGGCAAATCCTATTTTCCTTTGAAAATCCGTAGGCATAAATTCACAAGCTACTTTCAAATTTTGCCTCCTTAAGCCTAATCCTTTTTGGAATCACACTAAACTATTTGCTTCAATAATTTCCTTTGGGATAAGTTCCATTGGCTAATTTGCCTGTATACAGAGAAGTATTTTGTTTTGTCCATTTTTAATTTCTTACTTTATTATAACATTAAGTTATAAGATCTTCCTAATGCAAAGCAGTAATTGATACTCTCTGTACCACTCATTCATCTTATAATAATAATACGTGGGTGACTGAAGGGACATATGCATATGTGGATAACTGCATTATTTTGTTAGGCTGACGTTCTATAGGAATAATAAGGAAATGTGAAAATAGCATAAGTGTTCTACAACTTATTCATAAATCGAACTCAAAGACTTATTTTTAAGTTTATTTGGGAAATGGAATGGAATTTCCATGACCATGATTTAAGCAATAGTGAAGAATATGGTTCAATTCAATTCAACACATATTTATGAAGCATATACTCTGTGTTGGGCTGTGTCCTGTTTACTACTGGGGACAAGATGTCATGTACCTGTAAATGGTGATGATGATAATAATAATAATTACAATTTCCTGAGAAATTATTATGCTAAATATGATGAATTATACATACATTATCTCATTTATCCCTCACACATGCCCAATGTAGTGGATATAATTATTATATTCCTTTTACGAACGAGGAACTAAAGCTTATAGGTATTTAGTGTCATGCACAAAGTCAGAAAGCCTTATTTGAAACCAGGTCTACCAGACCTCAAAATTCATGTTCTTAGCTATTAAAGGTACTGTCTATTTAAATGTCTTATGTTCTCGCCTTTAAGCAATACAATTGACTAGATGGATATATGTAGGCTAAGCTGACCTTCTAATTCTCATTTATAATATTGCTTTTTACAATAGTGTCCCTCAGATTGTTGATAAGATATATGCTTCATACTTCTAGAAGTCAGTGGGGGTTCCTCCCAACCTCAGGTCTAAAAACGAGCCCTGCTATCCTCAGGACCAGCGGTGGTAGCAAGACTAGGCATATTAATATTAATAGAAGTAAGTAGAAAGGTGTTAAGGTCCCACCCAAGGGTAGCTCCTTGGACTTGATGGAAATTTTGCCCTCTAGCTATAAATGGAGCAAGAGAGTCTGGGCTCCCAGACAGGGATTGGCTCACCCTCTTACTCTATGTGTCCTTTCTTAAAGTTTAGGAAGGAAATTGTAGATGGGAAGGAATTTCATGGAAGAAACAGCTAACTAATGAAAGAAGACAATGGACAGAAATTTTTAAAAAATATAGCAATCTATTAAAAGAACAGCAAACAAAAAATATCCTCTAAAGTTAGATGGATTCATATTATTTATTGAGAATACATCTTCCTGCAAATGAAATCTCATGGCTTCCTAATTTTGACTTAGATTCAAAGTCTTTAAAGAAGGCGGGACAGATCTGATGGAACATATTTTAAGAGATTATTTACACATATATGATTGTGTGTTGAATGGACTATTGTGGCTAAGGAGTGCTTTAAACTTCTGTGCCTGCACATTCATAGCTTGAATAGGATGGAAGAGTTTATGAAGTAAACCTTGATGCCTGCATACATTTAAAATTGGCAAAACAAATCTGAATATTTTCCTGATGGGGTGGGTGCATGAGCTAATCTATGGAAACTTTGATTTATCTCTACATTATACAAACCTACGATTCTGTCATTAGGAACTGTCTGAATAATTACCAAGAATAAAAGCTGCATCATGATTAAAACATGAAATACAGAGGATGTTTATCAGAAAATTATCCAGATCTCTTTGAACTTATAATTCCACAAGAATAGATTTTTTTCTGAGATTACCTCCTGGGGAAGGCATGACTGTCTTATCATAATAAAAGTCTTCCTTCCTATGTTTATAAAATTGAATGATGTGGTTTCCAGAAAGACAATTCAGAAGTTGGGAAAAAAATGTCTTAAATGATTCCAATTTCATTTTTCCTTAATTAAGATCAATATATGAGTTTGGAAAAGTTGTAGATATTTTATGTGTCTGTGTGCATTTGTATGTGTGTGTTATAATGCTTTGTGTTAATACAACATGAATAAACTATCTGAAAGAAAGGATAAAAAATTAGAAAATTTTAATAATTAATAAAGCATTTGATAAAAGTAAACATTGAAAACCCTGAGTCTATATCAAATTTGTCTCTAGAAAATTGTTTCAGCTGGCTCAATACTCATAAAGTTTTGGGAGAATCTTGGAGATTCTAAGTTGCTTATTTTTACAAATGAGAAAATGAAGCAAGAAAAATTATGACTTACCCAGACAATAGAATTTGATGAACTTTACTAGAAGTCAATCATTTCAAATCTGTTTATTGTTATTTCTACATCTTTTTTCACTCTATGATTATTCAATATAATTGTCCTTAAAATTAAAAAAAAAACCTTCTGTTTTTACTCTTCACTTATAAGAGATATTAATACTGAAAATTCAGAGTAATTTTTTTTTGAAACTCAGTAATAAAGTGATGATATACACATACATTTCTATGCTAATTTTTGATTGTTTTATTTGAGGACACAGAGTTTTACTAGCTTAGAAAAATAACTGGCTTAGTGTGAATGGATCTGTTCATGTATTCTATTTATATTCTACTCTCTGTGCAGCAGTCACGAAAAAATCAGGTCTAATTTTCTTGGTTATAGGGATCTTCTGGTGGCTACCAGCTTGCTGGTGGTATCTTCTGAAAACTAGCAAGTTTACAATCTGAACTAATAATAAAATAATTCATAATAATGCTTACTCATTAAAATAAAGAGAGGGACTAGATTATCTAAACACAGATGAAAGACATTAGCTGTACTACTGTCTCCCTTTGAGTTAACTGCAGAATGGTTATGAGAGACAATGAACAATATTTTATAGTACAACAAAGTGACTATAATTAACAGTAAGTTAGGGTATGCATTAAAAATAACTAAAAGTTATTTTAGAATGTTTCTAACACAAACAAAATGAGAAGGTGATACCTGAGGTCATGGGTACCCCAATTACCCTGATTTGATTAATTCACATTGTACACCTGTATTAAAATATCACATGAACCCTAGAAATACATACAACTATTATGTACCCATAATAATTAAAAATTTTTAAAAAGAGTGAGATTTAGAGCTAGCCAATGTGATGAGCAATCCTGCTGACCAGTTTTCAGTTGAAGATCTGGGGAAGAACTCTGTTGGTCTCCAGAGCTATTTTTCCACGAGTCTCTTTCCAACTTGGCATCCCTGAATATCTAACTCAACTCCTCTCTGATTTTCTCTCTAAATCTATGTGACAGTCAGGGATGAAAAGATAATCAGAGAGCAAGGAGAGCTTAGGTATTGGGTAAGAGAAGCCTGGAGTGTGTTCTGGGATACATCTGTCATATTTTATAAAATAAAAACTCAATGCTGTTATAGTTTATTGTTACAAAATAAATGAATCAACCTGCCCAACTCTACCTTTTTCCTGTTGCCTAGTAGAGCTGCTAATGTGAGGGAGTAATGGATCGATTGAGTTTCGCATTCTTTTGTCTCCTATAAGCATCCTATCACCAATAACTTAGTTTTTTGTGCATTACACACATACACGTTTTTCTTACCTTTCACACTATTTGCTTTTTTTTTTCAAGCTCCTCTCCTCCCTCTCCTTTCACACTATTTGAGTACTGAACACACAGTGAGAATTCTAGTGAAAAATGTGAGCTATCTTTTCCCCTTGCATTTATGTAAACAAGTGCAAACATAAGAAGAAATTTGACACAGCTTCTGCTTCTTCCCTGCAGTTCCTTTGTGTGTTTCCATGCCAATTCTCAACATCCATTTTTCTTATCACAACGCTTTTCTTCTTCTTAACTTGGTTTTATGTAGAAATGCGCCCAATAAATATCTTAGTCAAACTCAACTCTTCTAGCATACTTCTACATTTGTTGGCTAGAAAATCCCTCTTTGGCTTTTTCAGCAGTAAGTTGCATATCTGTATTTAGAGAAATGCATTCAGTTTTATTACTTATTTTGAAATTAACCAGTTGAAAATGTCACAGGGAGGCAATGATGATTTAAATGACTTCAATTCAGGTCTTTGTTACTTATTGAAAAAATATGTAGGATGTGTTGGAGCAAGAGGAAGATATGATGCTTGAAAATACTACCTGTTTTTCTTAGAACCTACAAAATAAACCTAAATAAATAAAAATAGATAAAACAAAAGAGAAGGTGGTAAATCACATCTTTTGGAAAGTCTTAAAGGTAGATAAAAAAATGAGGTTTTTAAATAACTTTGTGGCTTTATCAGCTTTCAATTCCTTCCCTATGCCAAATATATTGACAGGTTAAGGGAAAAGGTTAAGGAAAAATATGAAAAATCTTTCAGTACCTGTACTCTGCCCTCTGTGTGGAGAAGAATAGGATGAGCCAGGGGAAAAGTTCCCCTTACCATGAATCTGAGAGAGGAAGTCTTTGCTTGGCCTGTAAATGTGCAATGTAGACAGACCTCTTTCTGCCTCTCTCCTATCTCAGAACTCCCCTTAGACTCAGCCATATCTGTGTTCTTGGTCCTCAGTTTACCAAATATATTCTCACTCTAAAGTCTTCCTGGAGCTTGGTGGTATGACTGAAATGTTCTTAAGCAGCATTATATACATAATTAGCTCATTTTATTTTTGTTTAGATCTTGATTCTAAAAGAAATTGCTATGGCAAATATTCATCATATGAATGTGCAGTAACATCCATTTCAACTACTAAGTCAGAATAGGGCCTGACTTGGTGGGGTTAGTGGTGGGTGAGGGCACTAACTAGGAATGCTTCTGGGTTGGGGCATTCAGGTATGTTTCTTAATCTGGGGTGCAGGTGAGGTTTCCTTTCTAGACCTAGACATTGGCTCTGGAAGCTGTTGGTTTGTGTGAATTTATTGAACTGCACAATTATATTCTGTGTGCTTTTCTGTGTATTATACTTCAACAAAAGGTAGAAAAATCTACACACACAATTACACATATGACCACATGTTATCAGGAACTGTATAATCACAAGCTAGGGGAATTTAAACATATGTTTATTTTGAGATTTTTTTTTTTGTTTTTGACCCCATTACTTCGTCTTCAGCCTCAGATAATGTTTCCATTCACTTCTAAAATTTCCAATGCCAAGAACAGAAGGCTGTATCTACTACTTCTTTGAACTTAGACCTGGCCAAGACTTAGGCATGAAGTATTTTTAACATTCCTTCACCAAATAATTCTTATTCACTGCCACCTTCCACAAATAGCAACACTGACAATTTTTCATCTTTATTTTCTCACCCACAAACCTCCCTCATACAATGTCTCAATGGCAGGTAGTCATTTTATTAGCCTTGTGACTTTAGTTTGCTCAGTGTTTTTCATACTCATTAGGTATTCTCAACATAATATTTTAGCTTTTGCTTACCATATGGAACACATTCATTAGAGTATATAAGGTGAGAAAGTCAAAAATTAAGACTGTACAAAGCCCTGAGCCTGGAAGTACGCAATACTGTGAGACAGGAAGAAGCCATCTGCACTAGAATGTTTATAGCAGCACAATTCACAATCGCAAAGGTGTGGAAACAACCCAAGTGCCCATCAATACATGAATGCATTAATAAAATGTGGCATATGTATACCATGGAGTTCTACTCCTCCATAAAAAACAATGGTGAACTAATACCATTTGTGTTAACCTCAATGGAGCTGGAGCCCATTCTTCTAAGTGAAGTATCACAAGAATGGAAATACAAGCATCACATGTACTCACCATCAAATTGGAACTAATCAATCAACACTTATGGGCACATATGGAAGTAACGTTCATTGGTGATCGGGCTGGCAGGAGCTGGGAGGAGGGGATGGGTAAATGCACACTTAATGGGTGTAGTTTGTACTATATAGGGGATGGGCACACCTATAGCTTTGACTCAGGCGATGCAAAGGCAATTTATGTGACCAAAGAGTTTGTATCCCTGTAGTATTCTGAAATAAATTAAAAAAAAAGGATACAGGTTCTCTTTTCAGCAAACTGGTTAGAACAGAGAAACAGCCTGATACAACATTGTGACGGCTGGCAGTATATACCTTGACTGGGCCATCTAGACTTAAATCATACAATTCGACTGATATCTAGGACTAATTTGGTTTAAAATTTTTAGGCTTTTGGGCTTTAAAAAGATCTTGTACTACGTCCTTTTTCTGAAAACCCCATCTCATAAGGCCTAATCCTTCTTTGTTGTATAAGAGCTTCTCTGTCTTACCTAGAAGTAAACTCAGACAAACTTTCATGAGGTCTCAAAATCTTTATTTTTTCCTTATCAATTCAAACTATGATTTGTATTTAATATGCTACCATTGCATTCTTATACAGAATTTTTATGTATATAACTGACAAATATAACCTTTCATGTGTTTATTGTATAATTAGATAATAGTTGTCTTAAATGTATTATACAATATAGGAATTCTCAATGAGTTATTATGTAAGTTTTTAAGGTTGTTTTAGTGGTACTTGAGAAAAAATTGGTTGGGATTTTGCAACGAGCTGGGAATGCATTACTGTTTTTCACATTCAAAATAATGATACAAAGGTTCCTGTTATTCAAATACTTCTCAACTCATTTTCAGGGTTGGGATAGATTCAGATAACAAGGAATGCCTGTATTAGCAAATTGAATTAAATAATACACAAGTAGCAATATAATACACCATTATACCATGGCCAGTTACGATTCATGCCATGAATTTAAAAAAATGACTCAATATTAATAAATATTAATAAATACTGTAGAGAATAGCCAGTTGAAAAACTACTAATTTTATCAGCAGTCCAGTTACTGAGTCTTATTTTTCTAATACTTTTTCAGTTGATTCTGTTAGGAGGGTTTCTAGTACTAAAAACTATCTGGAAAAAAATGATCATTTTCTCTACCTTTTTATAATTTTTATATTTCTTATTTCTGAAATGTATCAAGTTACATTAGCTATTTCTTCTAGAAAAGGGCTAACCAACAGTTGTGACATCTGACATTGATGTCTTGTGCTTGACTTCAGAAATATGGTTCCTTTTTATATGATAAAGATGCATTTCAAATAAGTGAGGAATACAAGGGTTATTCCATACAAATGTTTAAGAAAATGGATCAGACATATCATATAATGTATATGTATATACATGTATGTTTATATATGTATATACCAAAATAAATTCCAGATGAAGTGAAGCTTTAATTATAAAGATTTAATCCACAAACATATTATAAAAAATGTATTTATTGAAATAGGTTAGGCTATTCTGAATGAGACAGGAAACCAAGAATCTATAAACAAAAGGTCTAGATAATTTTCCTATTTAAACATTTATAACTTTTATATGATAAAAATAATCTAGGCAAAATTAAATGACAGGATACATTGTGAAAAATAAGTACACTGCTAATTTTAGGGAAAAGGAAAATTTGCTTGATTTAAAAAGATCTCATGGATGTTAGTAAGAAAAAGATGAAAAATTCTATAGAAAAAAAATTGGCGAGTTATATGCATGCACTCCGCAGAATAAAAAATGAAAATGTTAATAATTATATTAAAAATTATTCTCAAATTAAATATAAATCTAAATAACAAATAGGTAATATTTTAACCTATCATGTTGGCATCTATTTAAGGATTCTGATGATATTCAGTGTTGGCAAATATATGGGGAAATAAGGTATTTTTACTGTTTCACAAAAGAAACCAAGATATTTGTATGGGATATGCTCTTCAGCATAATATGTATATACGTACATATACGTGCATGCTGCTGATTTCAACAATGTACACTCATAAAGACCAGTGACAAAATTTATAATTTCCAACTTGAAGCCTGAGATCCTTGAATATTATAAACATTTATGAATAATCAAACTGCACAACATTTTGTTACAGTAGGTCTCAAATGGTTTGCCTGTTTTGTCTATATCAATGACTTTCTTCTATTGCTCTTGAGGTAGGTGATCAAAAACCCGTGCTGTAAACTGTTGGTGATGTTTTGTGAGCTCCTCTGGAAAAAGAGTGAACAGTCCAAGACTGAGTTTTTTTTCAGAACTAAGGAGTTCCTGGAATGTGAGGTTTTCAGCTTTACAACTGGAACAATCTTGGGCAAATTGAGACAATTGGTCATCCTATCTGAAAGGCAAACTAAATCCAAAGTTTGCATGATCTCAGTTTCTAGCCAGAATTCAATATGTCACACAATTTGTCATTATTTAATTTTTACTTATCTTATTAATAAATGTGGTAGTTCTCTCCATGTGTCCTATTTTACAAGTTTAACCTCAAAAGTTTTGCAAAACATGCATTTTAAATGAGGCATATACATAAAAAATTTAAGAAGCTAGCTTAGAGAAGTAATACTTGCTGTATAAAACCTCTATTTGCTGTTATGTATATGAGGGCTCACAGAGAATGACATCTTAAAACGTGTGAAAGTAATGTGAGGTTGCAGAGCATTTTGCTTAAGGCCTGAAATTAGTTGTCAAGATACTTCTTCAGGTTTGTCTGACACAAAATAAAATGAATAAATATACAATTTGGGGGAATTTGGGACTGAGGATATTATGTAAGTAATGTAAGTAGAGATCAAAAGTGAAACTTTTTTTTTCCTTAAAGTTTTTTTCACACAATTATGTTAATTTCTTTGACTTGGACTTTAATAATACACTAAATTAGGATATAGCACAGGTGGCTATGGAGATAAGTATTTTAGTGTAAGGTTTGAAGGGCATACTCTGTATTAAAATGATCTCAGCTTCTTTGTCTAATAGCCCATATTTGATGTCACAGGATGAGTAAGAGGGCAAGTTTTGACAGAGCAAAAAAAGAGGAAGTGAGAATTTCCCACATAGGCATTTTCCACAAACTAAATGGTCAAATTTTTCAGCATGAGCTGTAGGTTTTTGAAAACCTAAAATAGAAGTGGGGAACCTGCGGCCTCAAGGCCACATGCAGCCTTCTAGGCTTTTAAATGCATGCAGCCTTTAAATCCAAAATTTACAGGACAAATGCTCTAGGTCCTAAAGCATAGGAGAGGGGGCATACTCACAGATAAAAAGTCAAATCTACCTGGTGATTTGTGTCCCAGGAGAATGGAAGAAACAATTGCACAGAGTATAGCATGCCTATTATACAACAGGGGCTTTTCTGGGCATTATGGTTTAGAGGGGAAAGACTTTGCAAACGTGGAAAAATGTGCATATGACTGAGGAATAGGATAAACTGCTAGAAATAAGCCAGCAATGATTATTGTTTAAACCTCTTTCTTTTGCCTCTATGGTAATTAAAGCAAATGCTTACTACTGTTCTTGGAAAGAGTGGGAGGGCGGTAACGTCATGTTTTCCTGAGAATACAATCTGTGTGGACACGGTCTGAAGATTTCCCAAAGGCATTCATGACTTTTGAAAAGAATGTCTCCAACAAAATTACTCTCCTTTGATATAAGAGAATGAAGGAAGGTGAGCAGATCAATTATTTAGCACGTGCACAAAGACTGCACAATCAGAGGAAAGGAATCTTGATAATGACAGGCTCCTGGGACAAGGCCTTCAAAGCCCATCAAGGGGTTGATTGAGCTTCTGAAGCAGGCAGGCATGCAGAGTGGTGGTTAGCTTTCTTTGTAAAGGAACAATAGGACCGGTGTGTCACCAGGTGACTTATCTAATTTTCACCTGTTTGCCCAGGTGGTGGGGAAAGAAAGAAGGGGGAAGAATCAGCAGCAGCTGCCTTTGGTGTCTCACCATTTCATCTGGCAGTGGCGGGAGCAAGGGCATCTGAAGGAGTTCGAGGGACTCACATTTTATAAACCTTCCCTGCTTTGTGGATTTGTCCACAAAGTTAACTGCATGTATGCACGACGGTACATTTAATTCGTGCTTCTAATTATGGGTCAAGGACTTCGTAGATTCCTTCCTTTAATCAAGACTTATGGAGCACTTCATATGTGCCTGGCACTGTGCTAGGTAGATTTATGTAAAAACTGAAGACGGAAGAGTTTTTTAATTAAATTTCATTCAAGGGCCAGGACAACCCAGTATTGCTCTCCTCCCCCGTCCCCATTTTCTACCATGTATTGTGTTTTACATTTCCCTCATGGTAAAAATGGAGTAATAAAGTGTTTGGGGTTTTATGCATATTTCCCCTTCTTCCTGCTGGCTTCTAATGGACAGTCAAATTAAGAACTGAGAGGGCAAGAGCAATGTAGGGAGAAGCTTCTGCATTACTTAAAACTGGATTATTCTATCCCTAAGTCTGTAGGACCTCCCAAAATGGAGGCTATTTTATCTGAATCTAGAGAGTACTTCTGGAAGTTTCTTGAAAGCCCGATTTTTCTTCCTTTCTTATATTGATTTGTTTATAGCACTGCCAAATACATTGATTTATCCTCTCACCTACTGTCAAAGCAGCTCCGTTCTGATGTTGAACATGGGCCATTTTAGGTAATCTATCATAAAATGGCTCAACAATGCCAAGTTTCTTTAAACTCCTTTCTGAATGTGTTTTCTAACTCAAAAGCAACCACTTTGTGGAGTGACCCCTGCACCTGGTGTGTCAAGATTCAATAACTAATTGAATACACAGTGATTTCAGTTCTCCACCTGAGACAGCACTGATAATAAAACTGGGGCCTATCTCGCACAGCAGGACCTATAAATTAGCTTAGTACTCCATCAATCTAAGCTCTGTCAAAAATAAAAGAGAGAGAGAGAGAAAGAAGGGGGAAAAAAAAGAACTGTTAGCAAAATTATACCCTTCCACATTTGTATCCAACAAGCAAATAATCATCAGCACATTGAATCTGTGTTAGGAAGTGGAATAAATATAGCTTTCTATTAAAATCCTTAGCATGTAGAAAGAAATGGAAGCACTTATTTGGGCTGAACACATTTTATTTAACAATGAAGTCCTAAATCCCAATTTCATCTTCACCTGTCATGAGCACTCCCTATTTTTATATGTGATAAGTATTATTGTACAAAATACATGTTCCTCAAAGTATAAAGACAAGGTGATCTAACAAATCTGAGGCTGCAGGTCAGTTCTTAGAGACACAGGCTCTGAAATAAATAGCATGCCGAAAGTTTATTAAGAAACATCCCAGAAAGAAAGAGTATAAAGCCGAATCATGTAGAGATATAAGTTGGGCTCTGAAGCAGTAATAGCAAAGCCTCAGCCTACCTAGGAGGAGCTTGATGACTGGATTGCCCCTCTAAGTTGTGCAGATTTGGCATCAGACCTTGTACCTTTGATCAGTCTTTGTATGCGGACTGTTCCAAGGAGAGGTTGTGACATTGGCCAAGGTGGCTCTCTTGTCAAGTCTTGGAGAGAGCTTGGGCATTAAAGGCTTTGTTGAGAACACTCCCTGCAGTGGGAGGAACAAACCCGTGAATCCTGAAGGGGGTTTTGAACACAGGGTAGTGTTCACTACATCAGGTTAATGGCAGCTGTAATAATCCAGTGGAAGCATCCAGACAGATCAGGGATAAAAAAAGTTTAGGAGAAATCTAAGCAGTTATCTGTTATATTTCTTCTTCCCAAAGTAAATGCTGATGAAACTCCTTGAACATGAATGTCCCACTGTTGGGTTCCTGACCATCTTGATTTTCTAGGCAGACCTTGGTGAGATGAGGCAGTTTGACTCCACATGGGTGTCTCACAAATTTTGCCTGAGTGTTTACCTAACATGCAGGAAGGTTTTAGTAGCATCCTCAGCAGCAAAGAGTATCCTGAGGCTCAGAAAATGGGCAGCCACAGGTGTTATCACCTTCCATTTTTTTGGTTGTTGTTGTTGTTGTTTTCCAAGGAATATTCTGGAAAGAAATAGGTGAGTTGCTGCAGATTATAAAGGCTGGTATTAAGAACTGAACTGTGTCCTCCTACCCCCAAATTCATATGTCTAAGCCCTATCCTCTGAGGTGACTATATTTAGAGATAGGGCCTGTATTGAGAGAAAATTAAGCTTAAATGAAGGCAAAAGACTGAGGCAAAAGGCAAAAGGCCCTAATCCAACAGAGCTGGTATCTTTATAAGAGGAGGAAGAGACACCAGAGGTCTCTCTCTTTCTGTGAGCACACAGGAAAGAACATTTGAGGACACAGAGAAGGTGGCTGTTGATAAGCCAAGAAAAGGGTCCTCACCAGAAATTGGCCAGCACCTTGATCATGGACTTGTAGCCTCCAGAACAGTGAGAAAGTGTTTCTGTTGTTTGAGCCACACAATCCGTGTTGTTTTCTTATGGCAGCCTGAGCAGATTAGCATAGCTGACTATGCAGTTAGCAAGGACAGGGACCATCAATTAAGTGCCTTTGCACCATATTAAACTGGAGACAGTAAGGAAAGAAAGATAGTTTGTGACTACAGGAACAAATTACAGGAGTTAGAATAGTGTTATAAATTGGTCCAAACATAGGCAACTGGCGCTTTAGGAGAAAAGTTCTACTATAGGAGCCAACAATCTGCTCAAAGAAAAGACATGAAGAAAAGATAGTTGGGAATGACATGGAGTTGAAAGTTCATCTAGAGCAGGGGTCCTCAAACTTTTTAAACAGGGGGCCAGTTCACTGTCCCTCAGACCGTTGGAGAGTATGTACACTGTGGGCCAGGGACGAGTCGGCTGCTAAGCAGGACAGGCAGCGGTGGCAAAAACACCCGGAGGGCTGGATAAATGTCCTAGGCGGGCAGCATGTGGCCTGTGGGCCATAGTTTGAGGACGCCTAATCTAGAGTCAGTTTTCTCAACCTCAGTACTATTGACATTTTGGCAGATAACTCCGTGTGGGGACTCCCTTGTGCATGGCTGGATACCTTTTATAGCACCATCCCTGGGGGCTACTCACTAGAAGGGAGTAGCAACCCCTGTCCTGAAGTGATGACATGCAAAAATGTCTCCAGATATTGCCAGATGTCCTCTTGGGAGCAAAACTGTCCCTGTACACCCTGTTGAAAATATTTGATCTATAAGTAACGTATTCTCCGGGATAGCCAGGAATATTCGTGCATGTGCTGTTAAAGTGAGCCTAGAGAAGAATTGAATTTTAATTATACTCACCAAAACATGCGTGATTTTTGTTTTGTTTTGTTTTGTTTTTTGGTGGACAATGTTGTCTTTTGTTCCTCTAATGAATGTGTTCCCTGTTATATATTTACCATTCTCTAAGTCAAGGTCAAGGTAGCTGTGTGTAAAGTAAAAACAATATAATTGGAAAGGACAGAAATTGAGTGTAGAGAGAATGAAAAGCATAATGGAGTAGTTGGCTGTTTAATGTAAACCTCAGGAGATTTCTAAAGTATTTCAGGGGTGGTTTATCACTGGAAATATCTAATAGTTACATTTTTAAAGGAAAATATGGCAAATATGATAATCAAGTCTTTCTTGGACTACTTGATAAGAGCTAAATTATTTCATTCTTCATCTGAATTTTTAATAGAAGTTTTGAATGTTATGCATATATTAAGAGCTGTTGTCTCATTTTACAAATGTGTGAACTGAAGAAAATGCAATTTAATGTTACCTGATTCTAAGCTACTATATATCATGTTGCATGAGACACTAATATAATATTAGATAATATAGTGGACATTTAAGATTATGCTATGACTTTTTTTTCATCTCAGGGACAGGTTTATTATAATGTTTAAATTTTTAATGCTATAATAGCTTTATTAAGCAGAAGCATCCCATTTCCTTTCACACACTTAGAAAATAAACATTGTGCCATATTTATCTGTTCCCACAGCTGTGTGTTTGTAAATGTCAGAGCAAGACATGTTATGTTAGATTGGAATCTATTATCATTCATGAAAATAAGTTGCATCTGAATAGTTATGAGAAAGGGACAGAAGCAACTAAAGAAAATTCACAATGAAATTCTTCTAGCACCTAAAGCAATAAGAAAAAGAATCTAAAATTTGCCTAGTTTTCATGAAAACTTTGCTTTCCAATTCCTTATCTTTCTTGGTCTTGTGCCAGTTTTTGAAACCCTAAGTAGGTTTATATTAAAGGCTTTTTCTTTTAGCTGATGGAAATGTTAAATGTCTTTGTAGTTGTGGATTGCATTTAGCTTAGCTCCTTACAAATCCTATTCCTCATTCCTCAAACATGAAATGAGTATTAAATCCATCAACTCAATGCAGCATTGCTGTCCATTTGCCAGTTACTACATAACTAGAGAGAGGAACAAGAATATGTTAAAGTATTTTTGAGAAATGGACATTAAAACATTCACCAGAATAAATTCTTGAAGTTTTCTTTCAGCAATATTGGACTCTTTTCTATTTCCTGAATCATATGTTTGATTTTTTTCTCATTTTTATTTTTTATACTCCCTTCCAACTAAACACCTTCAACCCCATCTCTGATTGATTATGCAATTCCTAATTTAAATGTCATTTCTTTCATGGTGTCTTAAGAGACCAGAAAATAAGTTTCCCTTTCTGTGGTGCCTTGGGCTTCAACTCCTGTGGACAAGGTTATGCCTTTCCATTTGCTGATTGCTTCCCTCCTGAGCTCCAGGTTTTCAATGGTTAATCGCCCATCTTGTCCAGGTGTTCTTTTAGCTGGATGTAAAATGACCCCAAGAAGGGCTCAACCAAAGAATGATACAACTCATTGAAATGTACCTTTGATATAGATTCTCATTATTATATTTGTTATCTGTCACATTAGAATCTTGGGAGAAACTAAAGCAAGAAAAACCCCATTTTAAGTTTCTTTTTATATACAGCTTAAAACATGCAAATAAATACCCTACTACATGTTATTTAACACAATATTTCTAAAGCTATTAAAATGTGCATGGAAAGTGAGGGGGTTGGGATAAGAGAAGAGGAAACAGATGTCTTCAACTGTATTAGTAAAAGTATGGGCAGATTTGGGGACACATGACAAAATGGTAATATTTGACATACAATAGAACTGAGCTCTAAACACATGATTATTTGCTATCTTAATGTCTGTACCCTTCTCAATCCTTGACAGACTTCACTATGAACAAATAATAAGTAAAGTTTATGGTACTATGGTTGCTTTTCTATTTCAGAATTACTATTTGTTTTTCTAATACTTGAATGGCAATCTGGCTGATTCTGTAGTTCTTGGGACTCACTTCATTTCTCAGAGTTATGAATTCATTGCTCTATAGTCTTTTGAAATTAAATGTTGCCTTGGTTTAAGTATGAGGGCAATAATATCTCTTTTTGGTTGAATTATATTTCTACCTGTTTGTAAGATCTCTCTCTGATGCCATATTTATCATCATCATCATCATCATCATCATCATCATCATCTAATGTCATTAATAACAGTCAATATTTCTTATTACTCTCTATGTACTGGGTATAGCTTTAAACAATTAAATTATACTAAATTGTTTAATTCTGATAGCAACCCTATGAGATATAAGGCATTATGATTGACCCTTTATATAGAAAGAAATAGGTAAATAGTACATTACCCAATATGATACAGTTAGTAGTAATCAGGGTTTGAGCACTGGAAATATTCAGAGCTTGTAATTTTAACCACTAGGCTATGTTTCCTTTAAAATCATATGCTAATTGCTCAAGTAAAACATAAATATATGATATGTTCATTTTATGTGCATGAAAATAAAAAAAAATAAGGATTAAAAGCTGAAATTTCCTCTTGGCTTATCAATCCCACTTTTCCCTGTAGAAGCAAGTGGTGTTAACACTTGAGCGTGTATCCTTGAATTTTTATTTATCATACAAGCATATGCTCATGAATATTGTAGGCCTTTTCTTCAATAAATAAGATCACGAAATTATGTTGTTCAGCAATTTAAAATGTGAAGATATGTATTGGAAATTCTCATGTCCATTAACGTAATCTGCCTAACGTCTTCAAATATTAGAGAGTATCTCATTTATTAATGTACCGTAATTTATTTAACCCATTTATATATTGATTGACCTTCTGCAATGGAACCTTAAAGGCACACATAAAATAATTGTAAGTTATTTATATGGCTTATAACTATTTTGTGATTGAGGCATACATATATGCTATTCAGGTGAAGGAAATAGTAATGGTATAGACCATAGTGCCCTCTAATACGCATCTTTCTGTGGTGTCAGAGAAATAACCAGACACATCAGAGTAAGAAAAATGAATTCCTATGGATTGGGCAAACTTAGGTGGTACTGAATTTTTCTTGATTTCTTGTCTACTAAGACTGGAAAGATTATAGTGATCTCTCCCAGGAGTCCAATCCCCGTATCACATGTGCTAATAACTATCCTAAAAAGATTCACTTGAGTCAATCATTCATTAATTGCATTTAAGAGAAAATCCAGTTTATGTGCTTGTCAAATTGCTTTTGTCAGGAACTCTTCAGTTTAAGACTATTTTTTTTTTGCCTCAAAGTTTAGCCTTGCAAATACCTTGTCTGAGTAGTGTTATTTGGCCACTTGGATCTTTATTTGCAAAGGGTTAACTTGGTGGGTATAGAGTAGACACTATTTCCCTGATTGACCTTGAGCAGCAGAATTTAACCTCCACATTGTTTTTTGTCTTACTCACCTATCATTTTATCTTAGCTTGTGTCAACCTGCTTTGCAAGGAAGATTTGGTTTGTGCTTGTCAGAGCTCTTTAATATTCTTAGCCGAAAGGTGTTCCAATAAATAGAGTAATGTTAACATAATAATTTGAATGAGAATGAAGAGATAGGAATAATGAACTCAGAGAACCTCTAGCTTGCTCATTTTAAAATGAAAATATTAGATCGCAGATGAAGATCCTCTATAAGCATGGCATTTGCATACAGGGTTATGAGGATTTAGTAGTAGGGCTTTGCATAGCAAAGCTTAACAATCTTATCATAGACTTTCTGTGTTTAAGAAAAGCCTAATACAGAGTTCTGTATTTTCTGTGACAGTTAAACAGATGATTTAAATGATTCCCGAAACAGGCCCCTTCTGCTAATTTCAGAAATAGATAGCATGTTTTAAGCAATTACTCAAAGGCCATTTTTCTTTGAGCTGATGGCAAGGGGCAGGATGGACACGTGTTTCAAAATGAGTTGAACATTCCCTCAGTTTTTGTGCTCACCACTCTTAGTCATTTTCTTTGCTATAAAGTAATACCTGAGGCTTTAATTTATTTCAAAAGAGGCTTATTTGGCTCATGAGTCTACAGGCTGGACAAGAAGCATGGTGCCAGCATCCATTTTTGGTAAAGGCCTCAGGAAGCTTCTGCTCACAGCAGAAGGAGAAAGGGAGCCGACATGTCACATGGGGAAAGGAAGCAAGGGGGAAGGAGGTGCCACGTTCTTTTGAACAACCAGTTCTCCAGTGAACTAATAGATGGAGGACTCATTACCACAGAGAAGGCACCAAGCCATTCACGAGGAGTCCTCCTCCACGACCCAACACCTCCTAGCAGACCCCACCTCCAACACTGGGGATCTAATTTCAACATGAGAACTGAAGAGGACAAATATCCAAACCATATCACACTCCAACAATAAAAGGAAATTAAATTTTCATAATGATACCAGCTTCTTCAACTAAAATTAACAGGAGGGTTTCTATGCTAAAGACTATCATACGCATAAGAAAAAGGTATAGTATACAGGGTAATTAGATCTTATGCTTGAAAAGAGAGTTTCATGTAGCTCACAAAGAATTTTCTGATATTATCTCAATTGAGTATGCAAACCTGTGTTGTATTCAAAGCAATTTAAATTATATTTTTCATTGTTTTCCAATGATATTGTATTTGCCAGTTCATTATTTGAGTGTAAAGGTACATAGTAAAACACTATTTTGAAGCAACAACTGACCAGCTAATGGAAATGGGCTTTGCAGACTTTTATGGCAAATTTTGAAATTGTTTTAGAGCACAAGAGTTCACTACATGTAATGTAGGTTTAATTATTAATATTTTCTCCTAACATTAGAGAACTTAATCTAATAGACACAGCGGAGTAGTTTATTCTTGGTTCCATTACCATCTATGTGTTATCAGAAAAAGAAAAGGACTGCGGCTCTATTTCCACATCAATGAAATGACAATTGCAAAAATTTCTGCCCTAGTTTGATTGTTTTACCATATTGTGTTTGCTAATCAGGGAAAGTGAGCATCTTGAGCTTTTCCATTGATGTTTATTTCTAATCCATTGCCTTCAGGTATAAACCTTTTTTTTTTTTTTTCAAGAAATAGCTACCATTAGACATTTTTCATGCAGGTATGGCTAGAGAAATTTTAGGAATACTTCAGGAGTTTTGAGACTCTCCAGAGAAAATTTACATGTCACCCTTGTACCTCCCCCTACTCTCTCCTTAGCATGTAGTAGGAGTGCCACATCTCAGATTTCCTGGAATCTTAGCTGTTTATCAATTTCATAACTCTCACTAAAAATTGTCTCCTTCCCCAAATCATGACAATTCCCAACTTTCTTGGGTAGAAGAGTTCATCTACACATCTTCTCAAACTTTTCATTCCATAACAGTTACTGTGCTTTTCTATGCAAAAGAGTCCATTGAATGGTTTTTGCTTGGTTTTATTTATCTGTCATACAAGATATGGAGAACAAATGGCAATTTAACTCTCTACCTTTAGTAAGAAAAGCAATAGCTGGCTGCATTAAAATAGCAGTTGGTAGATAGCAGAAAATATATTGACATGTACATGTCTCTTCAGGGTTCTAAAACTTTAATTTTGATAAATCCTTACCCCTGCATGTTTATGGAGCAAATATATGGCCTTGAAGTTGACCATCAAGTCAACCATCTGAAGCGTCTTTACCATGTCCTATTTCTCATCTTTGCACCCCAGGATCCTGATGGTGCCGTGGAATCCTGGTGGGTTGTACCATAGTGGCAGGGACAAAAGGTGGATTTGGGAGGAAAAGGTCAAACCTAAGGCAGATTCCACACATGGGTGTGGGGGTGCTCTTCTAAGAGCCTGTAAATACACCTCACTTCACATGATCACAACACAGCTCAACACACAAAACACCTCAAGCATGAGCTGGTATCTGAACACTTGCCATAAAGAGATACCTCTTGTGAAAAGGCAGCCAACACAGAGAGGGGGTTGCAAAGCAGGAAAACTCTGCCTCCTCCCCCCCACACACACCCGTCGCTACCTGCCTCAACACCAGAGGGGAAGATGTGTGTAAAAGGAAGCCTTGTCCTCCTTGCTATGCTTCTGCTCTGGAGAGCTGCACATTTGATCTCTGTGTGAAAGTATTTGAGGTGGGGAAAGCTTGGTGGAGAATGAGAAAAGAGACATGGAGAAGGTTTTTGCTGTTGCTATTTAATTGGAAGTTGGATTATAGCTATGGAAAAGCTTTTTGTTGTTGCTGTTTAATTAGAAGTTGGATTATAGCTTTAAAAGTAAAAGGACTGAATCTCAATAAAAGTGAATTGAGATTACAATGGCCAAATTCTGAGAGCACAGAAAGCCCAATACTTATTTAACAAAGTTACCATCCTATAGGAAAATAGATTTTATACAGTACAGCAGAAGTTTGAAAAAATAGAATTTAGATCATCAAGTTGACTCTCAAGAATAACCTAGTTACACAGTAATTTATTGCATATTTCAGAGTAGCTAGAGGATTTTGAAGGTTTCCAACACAAAGAAATGAGAAATATTTGAAGTATTAGACATGCCAAATACTCTGATTTGATCATTATACATTGTATGCATGTCTGGAAATCCTACATGTGCCCCATACATATGTACAATTATGTGTCAACTAAAGAAAAAAAATAAACTGGTTTCATATACAAAGAAGGTGATGGAGAGGGACTGAAAATATTGATTTATCATGTTTTTTTCTGTTGTGTTTCTAATACAGCTGTAATAACATGAGTCCTGACAACTGAGAATCTTGGTGAAAGTTTAACAGTTTCTGAGATATTTGTATTTTCACTATCAAACTACTTTGTTTCTTTTTTCTGAATTTGAGAATCCTTTCTTAATTCCCTAGATCCCTTAGGAATCTGTTTTATATTTTCATTTTGAATCTGGTTCCATCTAACTCAGCCTTGGGCTTTCTTAACTAGTGCTTTCCTCGCTAGCATTGCAAACTCACCAGAATCCTTTGAATTCCGCTCTAATTCTCTTGAATTCCATTATAATGTTTACTGCCACCAGAAAACATTGGGGAATGTTGAGTGAATAGATAGTGGGACCATTTCCCAAAGATTTCATTACCAACGTTTCTTCTTCAGTATGAATGAATAATAAGACCATTTCCCAAGGATTTCAGGTTCTGCAGAAGTTCAGATATTTGAATGGAGGGAGGCAGGTCAAAGGTTGTGCTCAGGATTGTTCATCTTATTAAGTCTAAAGTAAAGGCTGATTCAAATAATAGTGACCCAAACCCAAACGATAGCAGAAGTGCAGGAGAGAAGCCACTGGGATTTTCCTTTGCCTATACTCTGTTGAGAATTTGAGGAGTCGAGCTCCATCTACATAGCAATGATGTCACAGTGTTCTTACAAGTACTGGGGCTAGGCCAGTGGTGGCCTGAGGTTAAATGGCATAATCATTAAAATGGATACAGCTGGCTGATAAGCAAAAGTGATCTTGGTGGGAACAAGATATGTCGCAGTTGGGAACTAGGAGAGTAAATGTAGGCATTAGGAACAGGGCTATTTTTAGGGAAAATGTTAGTCAGAAAAAGGTTTCATAGAAGAGCTAAGCCCCAGTGATCTCAAAATATATCCTTTTTTTTTTCTCCATTATACCACATTAAAGCATATTATGTAGGCTTTTGTGGTGGAGACTGTCTAGTTGCTCAAATCCATTGCTTGTCCCCTCTGGGCATGCAGCTAAACTCCATGTTTCAAGCCCTGTTGTAGCTGGATGAGGCATGGGAATGAATTCTGTAACTGTATTAGCAAGAATATCAAGAACAAGTTGAGAGAGTGACTATGACAGCTGACATCTTGTATTTTAGTAATTTAATTATAATAGTTTATCATTTTTTAACTTTTACATAAATAGATGGAAGAAAAGAATGAAATATGCATCTATTCCATTAGTATTGGCTATGTCAAATGTAGACAGGACATTTTGTCATCACATGCATCTTTTTAGCATTTATGGAGATGACCAGAGGCAACTCCCAAGCAGATAGGCTCATAAAAAGATAGAGCAGCACAAAGATATCTTTAAAAATATTTTTCAACTAAGATGGCTCCAAGTTCTGAAAAGCAATACCCATGGGGCTCTCTCAAGCTATGTCTTTTCACTGCTTTGCCTAGCTAGTGATTCTACCACTGTACTGATTTTTGGGAGTTGTCTCTTCCACAGGCATAACTGCTCATATTCTAGAACAGAATTTTTTATTTTAAGAAAAATTGAATTCTTGTAGAAATTATTAAAACAAGAGATTACAATTTATGTGTATATAGATAGAACCAGCTGCTTGCTCCTTAGTTGCCCCAAACTCAACTAATAAGAACAGTTGCCTCATGCCAAGCAATAATTAGCTTCAATATTTTAACAGGTCAGTTTTTCAATAGCCTCCATCCATTAAAGTTATTTTATTCTCCAAATGTGTTCATATGTCCTCAAGAGGTTATCCTAAAATCCTAAAATACTCTGAAATAGAACAGACTATGAACTCTTGAATTTAATAAACTTCAAATTAAAGAAAGGATCTAGCAGATGTATGTGAATTTTTTACTGGTTTAAGTAGCATGCTATTGGTAAAGTTGAAGAGAACCATTCATTTGTAGAGTCATTCATTCAGTTTTATAGAAGTCCAAGAACTTCATTCACAGCCTGGGGTGGGGTGGGGGGGTGTCTTTTGTTCTTGGGGATAGGATGAATGTGGATGAAGAAGAGGTATAAAAGTATATGGAAATTTTGTCTTGTTCCTACAAATTTTAATAGCCCCAGTCGATCTTTAAAAGTATGAAACAGACTGTTCACTACAGTAGATGAAGCTCAACTCCTTTGACTGGGGTAGGATGAATTCTTAGGTTCTGGATTCTAGTGTAAGAATCAAATTTGTCTGCAGACTCAAGGTCAGCATTCTACCATCCCCTGCACACTCGGCATTTACTCTGAAGTCACGCTGGTGCCTGTGCCTTCTGTCCTCAGCATTTAGACTGGATTTGGCTTACTTCCACCCACTCTGAGTGTTGAACAGACTTGTGATTGCCTTCAATCAGAATAATAAGGAGATTACTGCGCATAACAAATAAATTGTGGGCTAAGTCCTGTCATAATAATAGTTTTCATTTTTGTAACAGATTGGCTTGGGAAATCTTGAAGAATTTGCAAATATGGTTTCCCCTGTTTTGCTGATAGGAAAACAGAGTCCCTGGCACAAGTCTAGGATTACAAATCTCAGGGACTACAGCTGAAAACACAGAACTCACATTTTGGAAATTTGGACTCGATTCATTAGAACAAGATAATAAAAACATGACCAGGATCCGCATCTTCCTGCTATTTGGAGGAGGTGGATTTGCTGATTCTGCTAAAGAAATACTTGGCAAAGGATTTATTGTTTTCTGCTTTGAGACTCTGAAATCATTTAGAAAATGCAAAATGTGAATCCTAAAAAATAAAAGCAGAGGGTCATATGCTAACTGCCATCTCCAAGGAAAATCTGAAAACAAATTTGCCACTTTGAATAAGCACTTTTATTTATGCAGTACAATCTATCTGTCAAAACACCAAGAGGCTCTGCTTGGTTAAATATTCTAATACAATTAGCAAAGTAATGTAACTGGCTGGCCTTAATAAATATCAGCTCTATGGGCAGCATCAATAAGGTTAACAGTCATGGTGGAGATGGGACCAAGGAGCTGCAAATGAAGCCAGATGCACACACAGAGGGGCTGTAGACTCATCAGGATTTCCTGGAGGAAATATTCATTATACTGTGCATCTGGTAGAGTGCTTCAGAAATCTGCATCTCCTAAATGATCCTTTGGAAGATTTGTTTTGGAAAGCACACCCCCCTAATATGAAAGGCAAACATACATATGATGGTCTTATAAATGAATATATTATGACCAAAAGTATTGCTCAGAAAAGATGATAGCTTCCTAAAAGGGCAGTAATGCAGAGCAATGGAATCCTCCCTGTCTCTCACTGTTATAGAAATTCTAAAACAAAATCTCCCCCAAAACAAATTGAATTAAAAATGGTGGCAGTTATTGACACTCCTCTCATTGAGAGACTGGGGTCTAGGTCATTTCCCATTGAACCTGGGAAGGCTCTGTGATTGCAATGGCTAATAGAATATTACTTAGTGATGTGTCAGTTTGTAGAATCAGGCCACAGAAACTGAAGGTTTCCATTTTTTATCTTAGAATACTGTCTTTTGGAAAACATACGTGAGCAAATAAATGCCTTCTCATTAGAGAGGCTCATGTGCAGAGGAACTGAGGCTCCAGGTGACAGTTCTAGGTGAGCTTCCAGCTGATACCCAACACCAGGCTGCTATCTTTGAAGTCATCCCCCTCTACCCTGGTCCACCTGCCCCAGCTGTTTCTACGTAAAGTAAAGATAAACTGCATCCCCCAAATCCCTGCCTACATTGTAGATTTTGACCTCACTCATCAAGTTCTGTCATTTTAAGCCACAAAGTTTTGGGATAATTTATGTCAATGATAGATAACTGGAATGTTCATCAATAGGTAAGCAAACCCATCGACAATCTGATATAGTCTCTTCACAATTTCTATTCCTTCTGAATTTGAAAACATGTTTCCTTCAATAAAACACTCAGCTGCTATTTTCTCTACATCAATGTTTCTAATTTGTTGCCTGAAATCCGTATGTATAACTTGATTCCAAACTTGTTAGTTCTCTGATCTAGTTGCTGTTCATTTACACTCTGTAGATGTACATTTCTTTCAGTAGCTTTCTGCAATTCTAATCAGGAAAAAGAAGCCTGCTGCCAGCAGCTTCCCCAGTGGTCTCAAAGACTGTGCAGAAGAAAAGTGGCTTCAGGTCTTTACTATGTTATCATTTATGAATGTATTTTTGTATTTTACTTCTAAAATCAGTTACATGTGCAAATTACTATGATGATTGCACTGTAAGTGAATTAATAAGACTCATCCATATACCTGTGCTCTGGATCTCATCTCACTACTTAAAGACTCCTTGTGAATGATGACTTTTTCTCCTGCATGTCCAACTTTTCACTGCTTACAGACATACTCAAATTGTTCCTGTATTTTAAATTAAATTTATCCCTCAGCCTAGCTATTCTTCCAAGTTCCTGACATTTTTCTTTTTTCCATTTGTTACCAAAATTCTTTAAAGAGTAGTCTACCCTTATATTACTCACCATTCCACTGACATAACTCTTGACAGGTCACCAGTGACCCCTTACATGCTGAACTTGAAGGACTTTTTTGGACCTTGGGTCCTCCTCTGCATAGCACACAGCATTGACCACCATTTCTTTCTTCTTAACATGCTATTAATATTTCTTTAACCTCCATGGCACTGCTATCTGTGTTTTACTCCCATCTCTGTGACTTGCTCCTTCTTGAGCTTCTCCTTCTTTCCATCATGTCCTTTTTTTCTCTCTCTCTTTCTAGATGATTCCCTCCATACTCATGGCAAATACCGCTATTTGGGCCAGATCCCTACCTATATGTTTGACTACCTATTAGATATCTCCACATTTTTCATAGTGACACTCTCGTTTTCCGTTTGTGACTAACCTGTCCCATACTTTGTTTCCAGTCTCCGTGAGTACCACCATCCTCCATCCAATTAACCAAGAAAAAACAGGAATCAAGTTAATTATTTTCTATCCATCTCATATCTCCCAAATTCAATAACCAAAGGTTCCTTTCCCCCCTTCCTTAAACTCACCCAAATCTGTCCACTTCTAATTGCCCTGTTCCTACCCTGGTTTAGACAATCATCACCTGATATATTCTACCATGTACCTCTGCCTCCTATGTTGACCAACCCAGTTTTTACATACCAGTCAAAAATAGTCTCTCTGAAATGGAAATATCAACATGCCTTTCCCCTATGTAAAGATCTTCAGTGACACGTATGACTTGTTTAGACATAGTGTCTTTTAAAGTTTCTGCTTCCCAGAGCTGTTCTCCCCCGTCCACTGAAAAATGAACGTTGCACAAGTGCCATTCAAATTCCTTATCTAAATCATCATTGGAAAAAACACCAGCTCACAGTTAAAGTTGCTATGATGAATGGCATAGGGCTAGATCACCTGTCTTCACAGACTTCTTTTCTATGACACGCTGGGCAAATCTCAAGTTGTACCACATTTAAATTGAGACCAAAATCATTTGAACTTTGACAGAATAGCTCTTAAGAGTCTACCTGATAACTTTATAATAGAGTACCATTTATTTTGATTAAATACTGCTTTTGAACCTGCAACCTCGCTTATTCTCTGAGACAGCACTTGGCCACATTTTGCTAAATGACAGTAGCATGTGTCACATTAATTTTTTTAAACTTGATTTTTTTTCCCCCCAGACTAAAGCCAATCTGTTCCTGGAGTTTACTTGTCTGTTGATAAGCTATACTAGGAGCCTGTGATGATCTGAACCCATTCTTTTTATCCTTCTCCATTAACCTTAGTGAGAATATATAGACTTTCATTTTCAGTGAGAATCACCAAATGGTGATTATTTTGTGGGTTTCATCTCATCTTAAAAGACAAATCTGTATGTTTATTTTTTTCAGATTTGTATAGTTCCAGATCATAGTAGTGACAAGCTAAAATATCTTTTAAGACTACTTTTTTTTTTTTTTTTTAGTTTACTCTTAAAACTCAGAGTTTTAGATCAATGTTTTTAAACAATTTTAGTTACACTCCAGTGCGACAGCAAAGCCCCAGGAAATGCTCAAAACAACTCAGCTTACACTTATCAAATTACATATTGAGTAGCTGATCTTATAAACAATGCATTGAGGACAGTCTGACTCAAATATCTCTAAGCTGTAATAGTTATATACACATAGTGATACTTTGCCAGTTAGGAAAGTTGAAAAGAAAAAATGTTTTAAAAGTCATTCTTTCTTAGAAAGTAGCAGATACAAAAAAGTGAGAGAAAATGCAAAGTTTACATCTTATATATTAAGAATAAGCACTGTTAACTTTCTACAGCACTGTCCTTTGGTTGTTTACATTTTCTGGTACATAATGAATACTTGATAAGTATAATAAATAAGCTGTAGAATGAATAGCAGAATGTATCTAAATGAAAAGAATAGTATATTTTTATTTTATAAATAGTCTCTTAATATAATAAAAGCATATTGTCTATGATGTAAAACATTTCCCTATTGCTAGACATCTAAATAATTCCTTATCATAAATAAATGCAGATATGAAATACCTTGGGTATATATCTTGTCTTCATCTACGAGGAAGACTAATGTGCATGCATTTCTTTTTATAAACTTCTGATAAATATTGTCAACTTTTTTCAGAATGATTTATATAATTTATACACTAAAAGAAGGACTCAGAAGATGTTTTCCTAAATGATTCTTAAACATGCAAAGTGGCACATACAAAGCATACTTCACAGGCATTTCACTAACCATTCTAGCTT
This sequence comes from Microcebus murinus, assembly GCF_040939455.1. Lineage (NCBI taxonomy): Eukaryota > Metazoa > Chordata > Mammalia > Primates > Cheirogaleidae > Microcebus > Microcebus murinus. Next base: position 89,265,654 of record NC_134114.1, on the reverse strand, counting down.
AATTTATTCTTCTAAAAATTAATTTTTCTCTTGCTACATATGATCCACTATTTAGTATCTAAATGTATTATGCCTTATTATACAGTAGTATAGATATATTATCTAATATGTGATATTTTTATTTTTTCCAGTTAAAACTTTTTTAGCTGGCATTACTTAACAAGTAATTCTGAAACACAATGACAATTATAACCTATTCTTAGTTGCATGATTTATTCTATAATTAGTTATGGCTTTTTATGATTCAATTATGTCTTAGATGAGCCAAGTCAACATTTAATTTATGGGCAACATCTAAGTGCATATGAGAATGCATGGAGCTATAAAAGTTTTGCATGGAAAATGTGATTGTTGATAAAGGTAGTAGTGTTGCAAATTTTAAGTAATAGATTTTTATAATGTTTTAGTCAAAAATTGTACTTTACCTATCCTCTAATACATCTCCTAGTTTGAAAAATGTTTTCCAATGTTATTTTATAGGATTTATGTGATTAGTTTCTATCCGAAAATTGTTCTGAATTGTACTGTTATTGTGACTGTTCAGAGAGTGTTTCTCAATGACAGTGTTTAAAGTATATGCTGTTATAGCTTGATTAGGATAGAGACTATGTATGTAATGTTGTTTTTCAGGAAATAACTTTGAAAAGTGCTCCATTTATTTTTTGTCTGCCTTGTACTAGATATTGTACTGTTTTTTTTTAAATGTATAAATTTTACATCACTTTCATCTGCTTCATTTTTCATAACTACTTTGAAAGGTAGATATAATTACAGATACAGAAATTAAAACTCAGAAAAATTGTATTTCTACCTGAAGGTCATACAGCTATAATTATAACAGCTATAAGTACTAGAACCAACATTTGAACATACACGTCTCAATCCTTTCTCTCTGCCTAATACAATATGTAAACAAACTGTTGGTGTCTTCTTAGACCCTATGAGTAGTTTCATTAGCATGTATGAATTACTAAATTATCTTCTTAAGGAATTCAGTGAAAGTATTTGAAGCCAGAGACATTTACACATGAAAAGATATTTGACCTGATTTTAATTTATTTTTTGCATTTTTCAACAAATCTTTCTGTTTTTTATAAATTACTGTAGAATGTAGGTTATACCAATATCATTTATTCTTACTTCCTTTCATCTGATAAACTTTATTGAATGAGAGATGAATATAGGTGGAATGTAAGAGATATATCTTCTATGGAGATATACACACATTATGTGTGTATGGTAGTGGTGATCAAGGTTATAGTAGTCTAAATTTCTTATACTGTTTAGCATAGTAATAAACATATTGACTTTAGGTTTAAGTCAAGCATGTTAAAAACTTAAAGTTAAATGTAAAAAATGATACAATATATAACTTTAAGCAAGTAGAGGAGAAAAAAATTCCAAAATAAGTGCTACAAAGTTCTATAGTAATTGAAGCAAAGACTTTCTGAAGATATATCTGGGCAATTATAACTAGAGATTATGAGCAGCTTCATATTCATCCCATTCTTGCCAGTATCATGTGTGGAGTACTTGTCAAAAGGAAATAGACTTTGTGTGAGAACCACACACAACAGGGGCTTGCTTCAGTTGCTCGTGCATAATTCTCAGTTTTTCTAAACAGCAATAAAAGATGAAATTCCTGGAGATTCTTTAGCTTGGAGTTAGCCTTATTGCACTTATCAGCATTTGTAATTACTTATTATTTTGATTTCGTTAACATCTGTACTTCCTTAAGGCAAGGATGATTATCTGTGTGCATGCGTGTGAGTGTGTGTGTGTGTTCTAGCACCCCATCTGAATTGCTATTTGTCTGTCTTGACATGAAAGACATGCAGTATATAATTCCTTAAAAATGGAGTTATAGAGATTATGTCCATTTGTAATTGTTTTATGATTTGGAGATGTTCTAGGGTAGCATTAAATTTTATTGTGCATTTTAAGAGTAATTTTATTTCCCCTAGGGGGCTCTTGGTAGATTTATTCAAGAAATTATTTTCAGGACAGAGAAGAAACTCTATAAAAAGTAACATACCTAAGAATCCAGCTGAAAGAAAGTTTTCAAAAAATCAGCACTATCATATAATCAGCATTTCAGAGTTGAAAAGTGACAGCTATTCTTTTGTTCCATATTGTTTTCAGTGATAAGACATTACCTTTATACAAGAATAAATATGATTAAATCAAATTTGCTGTATGTATAAATTTTCTTCTAAAATATACGTGGTTCCAAAGTGAAATAGGAAAAGATTTGAATCACAAAATTTATTAAACACAAAACACGATGAAAGTCAGAGCAAATGTTACCTCTTCCTTTTTGATGAGGGGTAAAAAGAGAGTTTTCAAGGAAACGTGCTTCATAAGCATAGATTCCATCTCAAACTCGTTGGTGTTTAAGTTTACAAAAGTTAACCAGAGAAATAAAATTCTATAGCCAAGCACCTCTCAATTACCAAAGAATATTAGCTTTTGCTTGGTAGTGCTCTGGTTATTTATAATTATTACTATATATTTTAGAATATCTTTTAATGCTAGCATTAATTGTGTTTATTTTGTTTTATCTTACTAAAAGAAGATTACACATTCCCTGTAGTAATAGCAGATTACAGAGGAGAGAGGAGTAAATGGGAGAAGTGATAAGGAGAAGGGAAGGTTTTCTCCTCTCTAAATTAAGTATGGTTTATGAACACTTGTGTTCTCACTCTCTAGAAATCAATTGTATCCCTGCTCTTTTATTTTTCTTCATGGAAAGATGTAGAGTTAAAAGAAAAGTTGTCATAGCAAACAATTCTACTTCATTCCAAAACGTTTGATTCTGTTTGTATAAGGAATTAACCTGATGTCTCAAAGAGTTCACATAATAGTTAATAAGGAGTAATGGATTGAAATGGGCACAGAAAATAACTCAGTGTCCTCTAGGATCTGCATTTATGAGCCATAGTTTATTGCATGTTGAGTCTGTTCTAGAATGCTATCTCAGTATGATGAGCATTTCAAGATTCTCTGTGTAGAGTCCAAGGCCCAAGACCCTCCAAATGTGCACTGAAAAATCACTGACATGAGGCAGATTGATTAGGCATAAATCAAGAAAAGGCAAGAAATCAGAGAAAAGGCATAAAAATTACTTAACATATATACATGGGAGACTTCAGAATGAAGACCCAAAGATATAGGAGAAATTGTCCATTTTTATGCCTAGGTAAAAGTATGGACAACCATGTAGACATAGGATCGGACAAAAAGGTATGATCTAATGCTAATAGATTGACTGGGGAAACCCAGAAAGGCTAGTTTTTACACAGAATAATTTTAGGATCTGTGGTTGGCTTTGGGGAAAGGGGGCCCTGGTTTCTATGACCAGCCTTGGGGAAGGAGGATTCTAGTTTGCATGGCTAGATTCAGGGAAGAATAGGACTGAGAGACAGGAGGTCAGGAGAAAATCAAAGAAAACCTTTTTCTTCTGAGACCTTCATTTAGGGGTACTGTTTTCTGAGCCTCACCACCTGTACACTTAAAAGAAGTGGTATGAAAAAAATTGTACCTGTTAGAATTTAATGGGCAAGGAAAATTTCATTTCAGACTAGTTCAATACAGGTTAAGACTATTGCAATAGGGGAGATATTGAACTCAGATCCTCTGAAACAAAGGCAGAGTAGAGACTTCAAAGCCGTGGGATGAGCTAGTGGAAAGTACCTGAGGAAATTAATAGGGAGCTTGGGCCGTGTGATTAGGCCATCTGTGTTTGCTAATTGGTGCTCATGGAAGTTCAGCTTCTCCTGTCCTGCAGAGACTGGGAGTTGGGGACAACATCTTTCTTAATGATTGCATTTCAAAGGGATGGCTCTCAGGTCCTTCAGAAGACATTTCTGTGTCCTAGAAGATTAACATCTCAAAGGGAAAGAAAAATAATTTATAGCTGCAAATTTTCTAAAGTAAATGCCCCAAGGAAAGGGAAATGAGTGGCATGTGGTTAGGAAGAAGCCTGTCTAAACTTTAGTCAGCTGGAGAAATGTGAAGGCTATCTTGGAGAGTGTACACAACGTGGCCAGGTAGTGGAGTTATTGTCACTCAAAGATGTGGTCATGGTTGCTGACGGATTTGAAGTCTCAATGGATCTGTGAGGGTCTAATTGTATTCTCAACAATTTGCAAGACATTAGTAAATCCAATAGTATTTTCATAAACATTCAACTCAGAAAATCTCACTTTTGTTTAACTAGTTGAGGGAAAATAGATTCTAATAGTTCTTGTGACAACTGTAAATTTTGTTTCTCACTTTTGCTCTCCCAAGAGTATGATATAAATATTGCATGCAATAATTTTAAATTTTAAGGAGTATTATATAAATTATATATAATAATTTTAAGGGATATATAGTGCTAAACAACAATACAGAATTGGACTTAATATCATTACCATATTTTATTGAGTATAATACATCCTTTTAAAAAACATTTATGTAGCTGTGCAGTTGGGATGTAAATTATAATCTGTAGTTTCTTACCCTTATAAATCCCAGTTTCTTCTCTCCCTTTCCCCCCATCTTTTTTGATATTCTCAACCCTGGCTGGATTAAATTTTCTGAGAAGTATTTTGTTTTGTTTTGCTTTTAAACACTGAGACATTAATGCCTAGGTTCTATCACCAGGTATTCTGATTTAATCAGTTTATGGAAGCCCCAGGGCATTTGGACATTTAAAAAACTCCCCAATGATCCCAATGTAAATTGAGAATGAAAAATACTAGTGCAAGTAATTGACAGTTGGTTGTATGTAAAACAGTGGTTTCTAAAGTAGCTGATTATCAAGATAGAGGTCGCTGAGTCTCTTCCCCAGAGGCTGTGATTCATTAGTTTTAAGTTGAGGCCTTGGAATCAATGTTTTAAAAATTTGATGCAGCGTGAAGTTGTCATTGATGTGACTGATCTTTAAGAACTGTTGTCTATTCCTAGAATGGTGGGCAGGGGCCAGCAATGTGTGATATTTCAGGAACTCTCCTTTCAGCTTTCTTCTTGCAATCTTCATGACTTTTCCCATTTTTAAAAAGCTGTTGAGATATGCCTGAATTTTCTTAAGAGATGTCTTCCTGAAACTATTCTCCAGAATTACTTCTGAGTTTAGGGACAGCTTCTTGGGGTACTTCATAGTACTCTTTGTTTTCTACTGTACGAATTGATCCGTCTACTCTAACCTATTTCCACATAAAAACTACAGGTTTTTTTTTTTTTTTCTTTTTGTTCATAGCTATCTTTTTCTTGCAGGATCTAAAACCAAAAGACATAAAATCTTCTTTTTCCCAAGTAGTGACTAAATAAGGATAAACACAGTTTGGGGGTTTTTGTTTGTTTCCTCCTTTGAGGTTTCTTACTAGTAGTAACAAGTAGAGAACAAAAGAATTAAACAAAGTTTACCAAGGCTTAAAAGTCTAAAGCTACTTATGTTTTCTTTGAAGTGTAACTGTGAAATCAATCTTCTTTCTTCTCTTTTAACTTATCTTGGAAGTTAGAGACAGCCAAGTAAGCCTTTTAACATTTTATTCTTTGGACTAGTATACTGACACTCTTTAACCTCTTTGTTATATTTACTTGTCTTCAATTTTATCCTATTACATGTAAGTGAGGGAAAGCAAATCTGACACTGTGGGAATTTGGCTTGGACCAAGAAAGCAAGACAGTTTATCTTAGCAAAAAACAACAAAATGGAAATTTTGATATCATTGTCCTAATATGGTTCCAGGAAAATCATTCCAGGTGATCTTAGATTAAGTGAGAAATCATTGCCAATCTATCATGGCTGTCATGTACTGGAGGTATTTGGCTAAAGTGCATTGTTGGAGGCCATCAGTACAGTACAGAATTTGAGGTGATTCCTAGATACCAGTTTTCCTTTTTCCTGCCTTTTCTAGTAATTGGTATCAAACTTCATGTTCTCTATTGATGTTGATTATGGTTAAGAATATGTAATAGACTCGATTAGGAAAGGCTAAATGCTATTCTCGTAAACATAGTGTTTCATACACACAGAACTTTCAAGGAAGGCTGGTTGATGATTTTGGTTACATTTCAAAACCTATTATTGTGAAGCAACTGATCTTATATACTTAGCCTGAAAGTCTATTTTCACCTCTTCAATTTGTTCTCTCTCAAAGACCTTTTGAGTTTTGAGGGTCCTTCGCTTGGGAAGGGAATTAAAGAAGAGTGCTGGGATGGTGCTCCAGAGAAAATGTCCATGTAACTAACAATCTGGCCACCGGTTTAAAAAATATGATATCTCCTTATGAGATGGATCATAATGAGTAGAATATAAAAGTATATTCAAAGGAGCATGTGCCTTATCAACACAAGATATTTTTCATATTTTATAATTTTAATTCTAATATACTTTATTTGTATTAATTTTATTTTTAGTATGCTTCAAATAGTATAACTTATGACATATACACAACATATTCCTACAAAACAATGTTTGTAAATACATATATGAGCTCTTGTTTTAATTGTTTGGCATAGAATCTATGTATATGCTCACTCTTTTTTTTTTTTTTTTGTGGTTTGCAAAATTATAGAAGTCTCATCCTTTGAAAGCTGATATGCTAGCTGGTGCCTCTCACTTGTATAGCCCATATTTACCCTCTTAACACCGGAAGAGTCATTACATACAAAACATCTTCCTTTGAGTTTTTTGTTTGTTTTTGAATCTCAGGCTGAAGCACTCATTGTTGCTTATAGCAATGTCACTTCTTTTCCTCAAAATCCAATGACACTATATAAGGTGAGGTACTGTGGCAATTTTTATTCTGCTCACATGTTGGGAGATAAGATTATTTTTCTGGAGAGTATATTTTTCCAAATCAAGCCTTCAATGCTTTTACAATGCTACCATTGATGGTATGGTTTGAATATCCTTTATTTGGGGGATGGGCACGCTTATAGCTCTGACTTGGGCAGGACAAAGGCAATATATGTGACCTAAATATTTGTACCCCTGTAATATTCTGAAATAAAAATAAAATTGCTATATTAAAAAATACTTGGGACCAGAAGTATTTTGGATTTTGAATTTTTAATTTTTTTCCAATGAGCATTTCTTTGAAAATCATGTTGATGTTCAAAAAGTATTGAATTTTGGAGCATTTTAGATTTTCAGATTAGGGATACTCAATCTCTACTTATAAGAAGTAAAGGGCAATCATAAAGTGTGGGCCCCAAGAGAACCTCTTGTTGCCTTGCATGTTTCCTTTTTAGGTGATTGCATTTATGAGTTTTCTTTAAGAATAAGATTCAAGGCCAAGCACAGTGGCTCACACTTATAATCCTGGCACTCTAGGGGGATGAGGTAGGAGGATCACTTGAGGTTGGGAGTTCAATATCAACCTAAGCAAGAGTGAGACCCCTATCTCTACAAGAAATAGAAAATTTAACTGCGTGTGGTGGCACATGACTGTAGTCCCATATACTCAGGAGGGTGAGGCAGGAGGATTATTTGAGCCAAACAATTTAAGGCTGCAGTGAACTATGATGAACTATAGCACTGCACTCTAGCCGGGGCACCAGAGTGAGACTGTCTCAAAAAAAAAAAAAAGATTCAAGAAGTCCATTAGTGGCCCAAGACCTCAGAGTTAGAAGTGTTCTCGAGAATTAAGCAGATGTCATGGTGATTATGTTGATTGACTTTTTTCAATATAAAAAGCATGACATCATTGGTAAAATGAGGCCACAGAGCCATAAAAGAGATTGAGTGGCCCACTTCTTCTGCACAATTTGCTTTAGATCTTGGGAGTTGGTACTTCTTGCTACCTGTCTTGCTTGTCATTTTGTTAAAGTAGGCATTGGCATTGCTTATTCAGGTTGTTTTCTCTGTGTTTATTAGTGCCTTGTTTTGTCCTACTATGGTGGCAAAATTTCATTACAGCTTTTAACTATCCCATCAGTAGAAAGTACTTCAGGATGTAAATTGGCTTTGGCTAGGAGTTGGCTCATCAGTAAAAATTGCTTTTGGACATAAATATGGTTTGGCTGTGATTTTCCTGAAGTATACCTGAAGTATATAAATTTTATATTATTTTAGAAAATTATTGTTCTACCATGAGATACTAAATTCATAAGGCTTTCAATAAAATGTTCAGTTCTGTTCAAATAAATTGAATATATGATTGGCAATTAATATGTGCCTAATGTGTAAAAGTTCAGATTTAGAATATATGCAAAAGGCGTGACATTACTTTGGAAAAACCAAATTCAAATACATGGTTTATGTGAGCTTAATGATCAGAAGACTAAATAATAGAGTAGAATTAGTTAGCACAATACCGTATCTGATTGTATTTTTTTCACATTTTTCTGAAATTGTGTTGTATATTTACTGTGCTTATGCAATGCCAGTCTTTTCCTCTCCTTTTCTGATCCTAACCGCTGAATGCTGGAAAGCTGTTTTTAAATTTATGGTTTGTTTTCTAACCAGTGGTCTCCTATAATATGCTCAGTGATAGTGACAAATTCTATGGAAAGTCCAAACGTGAAAACTACATCATTGGATGGAAAATACTAAAGGAGGGTTTGTAGAAAACCCTGGATATGAGGTATCAAGATGATTGTGACAAGGACAGAGAAGTAGGAAAGGCATTCTAGAATAGAAGTGCATGCTTTAAATGTTGGAATAAGCATGATCTGATCAGAAAGTATAGATATGGGTTACTTGTAAGTAGAATGTGACTCTTTAGGAGTCACAGAGATGACTGACAGGCAAAGTAGTTCCTGATAAAGGAGCATGGGCTTGGATTTATAGGATTGGGTGTCAGATGAGTTTCAGGGGTTAAGAAAGGCCTCTTTACAGATGTCAAAACAGGGAAGCAGCATGAGAAATGTTTTCATCTTTATTGCTCACCTGCAAGTCAGTAGTAACAAGTTGCTGGAAGAGGTATCAGGACATAGAAAACATTAGGGAAAAGATATTTTTGGGTAAGAAGAATGAGTATCAGGAAAGCCTCAGAAATTGGTAGGTTCTGTTTTAGATCAGATAGCTCATGAATGGTGTTCATGTAAGGGGTAAACCTTTGATAGCATACATTGTAAATGTTGATGTAAAATGAAGAATACATAAAAACAGGATATTGGGCTGAAGATTCAGGATATTTCAGATGCCAAGGTGTGTGAAAAATGAAAAAAAAAGGTAAAAAATCAAAAGAGGAAGAAGAACATGTTATTTTAGTTCAGACATGACGATAAAGATAAAGAAAGAAAAACAAATAACATAATAAATCGAGTGTGCAGATTTGACCTCCTTGAAAACTGCACCTATAGTTTTTAAACAGCACCTATTCCTTTTTAAAATTACAAACAATACCTTGAAGTCACTCTACCTATGTAGTTGTTAAATGAAGAATAAATTAATAAAAGAAGCCTGTCATAATTTAGCTACTGATTAAAGTTAGGATTCAAAACAAAAGTGGTTCTAGGTTTTAAGATGGAATGATTAAGAAGTGGATAGAATTTTGAAGTGGAGTAATGTGGTAGGAAGAATAATGGTCCCCAACGATGTCTACAATCTTATCTTTGAGAGCCTGTGAAAATGTTAGGTTATATGGCAAGAAGAATTAAGGTTGCAGATGGAATTAAGATTGATAATCAGCTGATCTTAAAATATGAAGATTATCTTGGATAGGATAATCTGGACAGGACCATGTAGTAACAAGTGTCCTGCAAATGTGGAAGAAAGAGTCAGAAAAGTCAGTGTCAGAGGGATGGCATGTGGGAAAGACTCGATGAGACAATGCTGGCTTTGAAAGTAGAAGAGGGCGTGAGCCTAGGAAAGCAGGCCAGCCTCTGGAAGCTGGAGAAGGCAAGGAAACATTCTTCCCAGAGACTCCAGAAATCAACCAGCTCTGCGGGCAAATGCAACCCATTTCAGCTTTCTGACCTCCAGAACTGTAGAAGAATAAACTTAATATGTTATAGAGTGATAGGAAACTAATACAAGTAGTTTGTGGGGAGGAGAAGATGAGTCACCATTCAGCAGTAGGAAGAGCATTAGTTTTGATATTTGAAATACTGATTCTGATTGTGTAGCTAGGGAATCTCGGGAAAACTGCTTAGCTTCTTGGGTGGGTCATCTTCCTCCTCAATTATTTATTTAGCATCTTGAAAGACTTGTTTTTGGTTCTATTGCTACCTCTCTGGCCTTTTTCTGACTCCTCCTTCGCTTCTCTTGACTCTTAATTTGCTGGTGGTCTCCAGCATCATGACTTTCCCACTTCTAAATTCTTTTCTATGATACAAATCTATACTCTAGTGGTTTCAATTGTTATGCATTTTCCCAAATGATAAGCACATGTATCTATTCAACACAAAATCATTTCTTCAAACTACAACCATATTTCCAAATGACTCCTAGTACCTTAATGAGAACACATCAAACTTTACTTGTCTGCAAACAAATTCACCACGTTGTCCTTTGTCTCAAATTCCTTTTAGACATTTTAATTCCATTTAAGCAATTAAATGACTTTTAAATATCTAAAATACCAATTCTTTAATTTTTCCAGTTAAGTCACATACCTTTATTCCTTTGTTTTTTTTTTTACCATCCATATTGAGAAGAGGGCTAAAGTGAAAAATAACATTTCTTGAACACTCAGTGTATGTCGGATATTGAAATAGATCTTACGTGTGCAATAGGGATTTTAAAAAATGTTAAACTCATGTAGTCAAACTGAAGATCCAAGCTTCACTGTGCCTCTCCAAGCCTTTCAGTAAAGGCATTCATCACTTCTGGAGGAGAAAAGATACTATATAGAACAGGGATTGGCAAACTTTTTAAATAAATGATAATAGTAAATAGTAAAATAGTTTTAATTTTTGTGGCCCAAATGTTATCTTTGTCTCAGATTCTTCTTTAATTTTTGATTTGCTTATTATTTTTTAAAAAGACATTTCAAATATAAAATCTATTCTTAGCTCATGGAGCATACAAAAAAACAATCTTGATTTGGCCTGCAGCCTGGATTTGACCTGTACATCATAGTTTGTCAATTAGGACATATATAGGACAATATCGGACATTGCTGACTTTTATCTATAATGAGACAATATTCTTGAACCCCAGACTTTTTTGAGAAAGATAGTGGGTTTTTTTCCTTCTAAATTATAAATACTTCCTTTTATATGTCAATAATTAGTTCTGGCATATTGGATTATTTTTATTATTAGCAGATAGTAATGGATTTAAAAAGGAATATTCCCAACAGAGAGAAAGGAGAAGTAGAAAGACCTCTGGAGATGAGAAAGTAAGCCAAGAAATGAGGAAGGAGAAATATGCAAGTTGTTCAAGGTGAGTACACTTGCATGCCTTCCGCCTCTCAGGTCAAATCACAAGGATGGGAGTGGCAAAAATATTTAATAATGTCTTAGGGTGGGGGGAATTCCTGAAGAGAGAGACTTATCTATTCTTCCCAATGTATAACCTAAGAAAATTATAAGCCCATTAGAGAAGCACATTATCCCAAAAATGTTGAAAGTGATAGAACAACTTGGACAGAAGATGTTGGTAGACATGGCCTGAGATAACCCTTCTAATATATTTAGTATTAGGCTTGTAGAAGATTTAGAATTCCTCAAATGTTCTGGAACCAAGAGCCTAAAGTACTGAGAGAACTTGAGTTCAGGAAGAGGTTAGTGCTTGAGACAAGGGACTTTCAAAACTTTATTATAGTGGTATTGTCAGGAACTATAAACTTCAAAAGCAGGTGCAATTCTGGTGCCCCAACAAACAAGTTTAGCAGTAGAATATCCAGGGACCAGGCCAGAGAAGCAATCTCCCAGTCAGTAGCTATAGAACAGAGGGTAGATGTTACAGTTTCTTCAGATTCAGTCAGATAGCAATGGAGTCAAGATGACCACAAATTCTGATAACCACCCCCCTCATGAGGTACGGATTGCGTCTCCTTCTTCCTGCAGCAGGTTAGATTCCATAATTCCTTTGGACACAATGTAGTGGAAATAATGTGGTCCCAGTCTTCATTCCCAGACCCTAAGGAGCAGGCAAACCTTTCTCCCTGCCTCCTGGGACATTACCTCTGGGAATTTCCAGATTCGATGTTTTGAGAAGCCCAAGCCACATGGGAAGGCTACATGCAGGCACTGAGGTCAACGTCCCAGCTGAGCTGCCAATCAATAGCCTTTATCGAGTACTGTGAGATAGTCAGCTTAGAAGTCTAACCCAGTTGATCCTTTAAGTGTCTGTTACCCCAACTGACTTCCAGCTTCTACTGCACAGGAGGCCCACAAAGCCTTGTTTCTTAAGGAACAATACGACAATATAACAAAATATATAATGGAAACTCAGGCCAAGAACACTCCATCACTACATGGAGAAGAGCTGTGAAGGTGAGCTACTCATACCAGGACTGTATATTTTATGAATGAGAAATAACCTTTAATATGTTGAAGCACTTAGGTTAATATATGAAGCCACAGGCTACAGCTAAACATGTTGATTCTTTAAAAATGTGGGTTTTTAAGCTCAGTAGTTATCAAAATATAGTTTGCAGATCCCTAAGATTCTTTTAGGTAGTATGCAATGTCAAAACTATTTTTATATAATTCTAAGATACTCATTGATATTTGCATTGATTGAACAAAAACAGTAATGGTCAATACTGCTGATGCCTTAGGACAGATCAAGGCAGGAGCACCAAACTGTACTAGAAGTCAGTGTGCTCTTCACTAGAAAGCACTTGGGTTAAAAAAAAACTGCCAATTTCACTTAAGAATGTTCGTGATAAAGGAGTAAAAACAATAATTTCACACATCTGAAGCATAGACTATATTAAGTTATTAAGTTTGAAATGCCCAATTTCCTCAAGTACTAAGTTTGACAGTTAATATCTCTGACATTTCACTTTGACACTTCTTGCTTTATGTTTATTGTGAAGGTACATCCTCAGTCTTACAAACACGTTTCCGCTTGGGATTATCTTTCAAATTTTTTAGAACAATTTTTGTGAAACCTTGGATAAGTCAAAAACTCATGTTATTTTCAAATATGAGCTCTGTCATGGAACCAACGCAGCGCAGGCAGCTCGAAATACCAAAGGACTGTTTGAAAAAAACGTAGCTAATGAATGCACAGTACATCATGGTTTGAGAAGTTCTATTCTGGTGATTTTAATCTTGAAAATGAGTCACCTGGGCAACCTGAGACCAAGGTGGAGAAAGATGAGCTGAAAGCTGTAGTGAAAGCGATTCTATCGCAACCTATATGTAAATTAGCAACAAGGTTTTACGTAACTATTCCAACAATATTGGAACATTTGAAATGAATCAGCAAGATTACAGAAGCTGGATAGATGGGTTCTGTATGAGTTAAATAACCGTCAGAAGAGAAATTGTGTCAAAGCTTGCCTTTCTTTGCTGTCTTGACATAAAGGCAAATATTTCTACACCGTATTGTTATGTGTGATGAAAAATTGGATTCTTTTTGATAATTTCAAGCATTTGGCATAGTGTTTGGATAAAGATGAAGTGCTAAACACAGTCCAAAATGGAATATTCGTCAAAATTCGTGTCTATTTGGTGGTCCAGATCTGGTATTATCCATTATGATTTCATGAAACCTTGTCAATTGATGACAGCGGATGTCTACTGCAACCAGTTAGAAGAAATGATGAGGATGCTTGTGCTTAAGCAGCTGAAATTGGCCAATAGAGACAAGCCAATCCTTTTGCAAGACCATGCTTGACCACATGTTGTGCAAACAACTCTGCTCAAACTGCAGCAGCTATACTTGGAAACTCTGTCATCCACCGTATTCACCAGACCTTGCACCAACTGACTGCCACTTTTTTCAGACTTTGGACTACTTCTTGCAAGAAAAACTATTCAGTTCTCAACAAGCTGTGGTAAACACCTTCTGCAATGTTATTGGTACTCACTTTCAAGGCTTCTTTGCTGCTGGCATAATCCAGCTACTGTTAAGATGGCAAAATTGTGTCAAAGTTTAGGTGCATACTTTGATTAATTGTATTGCTTCTTGTTTGAGATATAATAAACTACACTTTGGATATGAAATCAGATATTTCACATTTGATGACCTAATGTTTTTATTATTCTGTTTTACCAAATGGGAAGTATGCATAAAGTTTACATAATAAAGTATGATCTCTGTTTTAAGGATAAGTACATGTGTGATTTTTGAGTTGTGTTCTAAACTATCTATTCTTTTTCATGGATCACTGTTTTTACCTAGAAGAACAACTGATGAAGATGCAATGGTTATGCAAACTCAGGTTTCAGGTAAAAACTCTCTTGAAAATGAATAAAATGAGCCTGCCATTTCAAGAAAAATGATTGAATTTGTTTCTAGTAATAACATAAGATTTTTTAAGAAAAAAGTTATAAATTTGGCAGGGTAGACAGAATAATGCCCCTTCCCCTGCAAGACCCGATGCCCTAAACCCCATGATTATACTATGTTACATGACAAAAGGGACTTTGCAAATATAATTAAGATTCCAGACCTTAAGATAGGAAGATTATCCTGGATTTTCCCCATTGGATCAATCTAATTACATAAGTCAATAAAAGCAGGAAATTTTATCTGGAAGAAGAAGAGAAGTGGGATAAGAGGAGGTCAGAGAAATTCAAAGTATAAGAAGGACTCAACATACTGTCATAGGTTTGAAGATGGAAAAAGCGTCATAGTGAGCAATGCAAGTGTCTTTAAGGAGGTGAGAGCCTTCCTGACAGGCTATGAGGAACTAGGACTACAGACCTACAGCTACATGGAACTAAATTCTGCCAACAAATTGAATTAGCCTGGCTTGATGATACCTTGATTTTAACCCTGTGAGATCCAGAGCAGAAGAACCAGCCGAGTCTAGTTGGACTTCTGAACCATATAACTGTGAGATCATAAACTTGTGCTATTTTAAATTGCTAAGTTTTGGTAACTTTTAATAGCAACAGTAGAAAACTAATACATCTGAAACATTTTTATTTGCTACCTTAAGTTTGACAGACATTTCTCATGAGACCAGTGGTGACATTCATGTTTTTTGACATGGTATAATGAAATGTGTCAACATATGGAAGATCTGCATAACTCATTCAACCAATATTTTCCAAAAGATGTTACAAAGTCATGCATGAAAAAAGATCTCTTCAAATTATAAGATAAACTTGAGTCCCAAACCCGTACAAAAATTCATTGATATGGTTTCAGATTACTCAGGTACTACTTATTTTTAAGAAGCTGTCATTTGTTGAGTTCTGTTGCAGTATTAAAGAATAGCCACACTTATGTGAAAAGACTAGTGGGATACCCCTTTGTATCCAAGTAAATATTTCAATGAAAATAATCTCAACAGATTGAATCCATACGTATTTATAAAAATCAAACTATCTTTAATTCAGTCAGATATCTAGACATTAAAGTGATTTGCACAATGTAAAATATTGCCATGTATATCATTAATTTTTTGAAAATGTAGGTATATTTCATAAAATTATTTGTGTTAATGACTTTTTACTGTGTTAAAACTAATGTGCACTTAAAATTTTTGTTTTAATTTTCAATGCGATATGTATTAATAGATAATCCACATAAATATATGAACATTATAGCCCACATACTCAAAACCTTTTTCAATTTCTTAATAGTCTTTAATGTCTAAAGGACCTTGAGATCAAATCATTGGCAACCACTGATCCCAGGAATACAGACCATATATAAAAAGAGTTCACTAGTTCTATACAAGAAGATAAGAGTCCTTTTATCTGCACCGTGGTTTTGAAAATGAGCTTTGAACTGACTAAAAATTTAATGTGAAGAAGTCTATCTTAAGCCAGTAGAGACCAATCTTCCCTTAATTGTCCAAGTTAAGTTTACCTAAACTGGCACTTCTCACCTCTTCTGCCATCAGCAAAAACAGGGACTCCAGAGCACGGTAAAATCAGTTATATAGAAAAAAATTGTACTTTACCTCCATTTTGCAAATGAGAAAATTGAGGTTCAGACAGTGTTAACATCACTCATTGTTGGAATAGTTTCCCATTACCTTCTGAGCAGTATATAAATCCCTGTGTAGACAGTTCCTAGCGTGGCCAGTTTATTGGTATATTATCTGCAAGTAAAATTCAGTACCCTATGTGCTTTAGGTTCTACTTAAATCAAGTAATTTTATTCTTCCTAAATACAACAGCTTTCTTTCCTCCCAGGTTCTATGCATTTCTTTTCTGTCTCCAGAATCTCCTTTTCCTTCTAGTACACCTAGGGATCCTATGCCTTAAAAAATACAATTCATATGGCACCTCTTGTCTGAAACCTACTCCCTTAAGTCTTCAACCAACCATGATTAACCCTTCCTTCTCTGTCTCCTATAATATTTTATTCTTATTTCTATGATGGTACAACAAATTGTTTAGGGTGGTGTTATTGTGTAAAAAGAGGATGCTATCTTTTTGATAAATTGCAGAATTCTACTTTTGCACTTTTGACTTTTCATTGTCCGTTTTTTCTTCTGTGTTCATCCCATGTGGTTACTTTATTAATATTGACAGCAAAACTTTTAGTCCACCTGAATAACCCAGTCAAGATGCAGTTGCTTAGGCAGCTGAAGATTTCCTGTAACACAGGGAAAAACGTTGTTTGTTAATCTTGCCCACTGCACTATGAACCTTGGCAGACACCGATCTATTTTTGTATTCACAGCATAGCTCTTGGCACATTTAGTTTCTGAGTAAATATGTGGCTGATAAACGCAAGAGTGATCAAATGTTTGAACTGGGTAATCTCTTACTCTCTAAAGGTCCTTCCAATTCTTCAGCTCTCTCCTCTTCTTCTCTGAGTATCCTTACTTACTTTTCTCCCTTAATTACTCTGTCCTACCTGAATTTGTTTTCTCTTTCTTTGTAAAACATATATCTAGGATATTTTTCTTTCCTGATTTTTTTTTTTGCTGTTTTAAAATAAATACATAGATTTCTGTTTTAAAATGATAGTCAGCAGTCTCTAACGTAGACTTTCTCATCTCTCATTTTCCCACCAATGTATGCTTGGACATAAAGAAGAAATTTCACATTACTAACGTAAGTAAAGATAAGCAAACAAACAATCTATTGCCAGAATAGCAAAGGGATGTCACTTAACTGAGAAAAAAAAACTATCAGTGATTAAGTCATAGTTTAAGCAATTAGATGTTGCTACTCATGACAACCATACCAAATGCTGCCATTAATTAGCTCTCAATGTTTGAACCCACAGGAAACCAAGAATATGGTCATTGCATTTACTGTCTAGGTTCAATAAACCCCATTTATGTTTTTATATTATTCAATAATTTTACAAAAATGTATAGAAGTAAGAATAAATAGGGAAAATGAATTAAAATGTTAAGAATATAAACATAGGAACACTTTTTTTGTGTCAAGAAAATGTTGATGTACAAACATAAAAGGTGAAAAATACTGTCACATATACTTTTAGCAAAATGGGAAGAACAAGGATTTCCTGTAAAATATTGTGAAGTTATGTCCTTTCTGTTTTATGATTTTACTGGTTGGGAATATATTTTTTCTTTATGTTCTTAGAAATACATTGTTCACTCAGCAGTTCTTAAGTTTTGAGAAAATTCTTCTAGAATTTCACTTTTATGAACAATTTCACCCTCATTGTCTAGGGTGCTGCTAGCTGACTTGTCAAACATCTTCCTCTGTCATTTTTGTTCTCTTTATACTTTGGATAAAAATTGAAAATCCTGAATCCTCACTTGTGTTCAATGAAAGCATAAAAACAAAATACAAAGATAGTGTCTACTTTATTATACATTTTTAAAATATGGTACAACTCTTTGGACAATGTATTAAAAAACTAGGAAAGGACATTGAATCATCCTTTTAGGCTCTTCAATCATGATTTTTATTTTCTTAGTTTAGTTATTTTTAACATCATTGATGATAATTAATAAATCAGGAAGATGAATGATAAAATAATTTCTAGGATAATGAATTCCAAATACTTCAAAATATAGAAAAAATAAATCACTGAAGTTTCTTAATGTACCTCAGAAATAAAGGGCTCAATGGATCCACAGGTTAATAGCAAGATTGAATGTCTTTTATTATTTCAAAATAAGTAAAATTTTGCTCTGATCCCTGGAATATCTTTGAATAAAAATAAAAGTCATTAAATATTAATTTTCACAAATAGAACTGCTCAAAAAAGAAACTCAAACTAAAATTGGATCTGATGGATTCTGATAGTGTGCTGAGGATTAATATTTGTCAGAATATTAGTGTCACTCAGAAGAACAGCCAGACATTAGGAGTCTTTGTATTTCACCTTTCCTGTTCCATTTAGAGAAGATAATTGGGACAGAAAGTTAAACATGTTGGAGGGGATGGAACACAGAGAGGCATAGAGGGTATTAGAAGTGCATTATCTCACACGGAGTGCCTACAAATGCCATCCTACAGGCAGACTGGAGCCTAGAAGAACTTTGGTAGTGATGTGAGCTATAGATTATCTTTCATTAGTTCTTCTATTTCCAGTGATCACAGCCACAGGAGAGAATTCATAGTGGACACTGAGCATTAGTCTAGGAACCTTGTGCATTAGCCTGCCCTACTTCTGAAATCTAAGAAGGTTTTCACCAGAATCAGAGTATAGGTAGAAGGCCTGTCTCCCTGTGGACAAACATGGGGTCAATATAGAGGTTTTTTTATTCAAATAATAGTAAATAATAATATGCTAAAATAAAAAAAATGCTTTGGAAAAAAATAGTAAATAATTTTAAGTGGAAAATGATGAAATCAAATCAACAAACTAGGACTTGCAAAGAAATAATATAGCATATGACATAGGAAATATATTCTTAAAAATTCCATAAAAAACATTTCAAAACTGACTTTCAATAAAATATATGATAGATAATATTGCCCCTATTAAATAAAAGCAAAAAAATTTAAGGAATTCTGCAAAATAAATAATTTCAAAGAGATTAAATTATAAAAATAAAGCTCTTAATTACAGTGGATAAAGAACATATCTGAAATCACAAAAATTGAATCTAGATTGTGGATGATAAACTTTAAAATAGAAATGAAAGACATATAACTAAAAAAGAAGATGAAGATGTAGAGTGCAAATAATGGCACTTAATCCAATATCAAATAACCCCATTAAAAAGTGGGCAAAGGACTTGAACAGAAACTTTTCTAAAGAAGACAGAAGAATGGCCAACAAACATATGAAAAAATGCTCAACATCCCTAATCATCAGGGAAATGCAAATCAAAACCACAATGAGATATCACTTAACCCCACTGAGAATGGCCTTTATCAAAAAATCTCCAAACAATAAATGCTGGTGTGGTTGCGGAGAGAGAGGAACACTCCTACACTGCTGGTGGGACTGCAAACTAGTTCAACCTCTGTGGGAAGCAATATGGAGATACCTTAAAGTGATACAACTGAATCTACCATTTGATCCAGCAATCCCATTGCTGGGCATCTACCCAAATGATCCAATGACACTCTACAAAAAAGACACCTGCACTCGAATGTTTATAGCAGCACAATTCATAATTGCAAGGCTGTGGAAACAGCCCAAGTGCCCATCCATCCAAGAATGGATTAATAAAATGTGGTATATGTATGCCATGGAGTACTATTCAGCTCTAAGAAACAATGGTGATATAGCACATCTTATATTTTCCTGGTTAGAGCTGGAACCCATACTACTAAGTGAAGTATCCCAAGAATGGAAAAACAAGCACCAGATATATTCTCCAGCAAACTGGTATTAACTGAGTAGCACCTAAGTGGACACATAGGTACTACAGTAATAGGATATTGGGCAGGTGGGAGGGGGGAGGGGGGCAGGTATATACATACATAATGAGTGAGATGTGCACCATCTGGGGGATGGTCATGATGGAGACTCAGACTTTTGGGGGGAGGGGGGGGAAATGGGCATTTATTGAAACCTTAAAATCTGTACCCCCATAATATGCCAAAAAAAAAAAGTCAAAAAAAAAAGAAGTCCAGAAAAACCATAATAGAGGAAAAAACTCAAATAGAATTTACTAAAAGGAAAAACTGTACATCTGTGTGCAAAAAATGAAGTTGGGCCCATATCTTACACCATATACAAAAATCAACTCAAAATATATTAAAGATTTAAACTTAAGACCTGAAACCATGAAACTTCTGGAAGAAAACATAGGGGAAAAGCTTTAAGACATTGTTATTTGCAGTGATTTTTTGGATATGACACCAAAATCAAAAATGAAAAGTGAGGCTGCATCAAACTCAAACGTTTCTACTCAGCAAAGAAAATATTCAACAGAATAACAAGTCAACCCACAGAATAAGAGAAAATATTTGCAAATCATAGATTCTATAAGGGGTTAATATACATGATATATTAATATAAGGAACTCACATGAATTAATAGCAAAAACTTCAATTAAAAATGGGAAGAAGAGAAATGCTGTGTTTTATCACTTAAAGGTGGGAGCCAAATGATGTGTACATATGGACATAGTGTGGAATGATAGACAATGGAGACCTGGAAGGTGTGAGATATTACTGAATGGGTACAATGTATGTTATTTTGGTGATGGGTACTCTAAAAGCCCTGAATTCACCACTGTATAATCTGTGCATGTAACAAAATTATACTTGTACCACATAAATTTATACAAATAAAAAAATGGGGAAAAGACCTGAATTTTTTCCATTTTTTTCCAAAGATGACATACAAATGGCCAATAGGTAAAAATGTTCAACATCACTAATACGGAAATGCAAATAAAAGCCGCAATGAGACATCATTTCAGAATTTTTCCTATGGCTATTATCAATACTAAAATGATGAAAGACAACAAGTGTTGGCAAAAATATGGAGAAAGGGGGACAATTATACATTGTTGGTGGGAATGTAAGTTGATGCAAACATTATGAAAAATAATGTGAAGTTCCCTCAAAAAGTTAAAAATAGAACTACCACATGATCCACTAATTCCACTTCATTGCTGAATGAATAAATAAATAAATTGTGGTATATCTAGACAATGAAATATTCTCCTGCTTTAAAAAGAAATACACTATCAAGACATGCAAAGACATGGAAAGAACATAAATGCATATCACTAAGTGTGATGAGTCATTCTGGAAAGGCTATATACTCTACAATTCCAACTATATGATACTCCAAGGGAAATAAAACTGAGACAGTAAAAATACTAGTTGTTGCAAAGTATTAGTGAGAAGAGAGGGCTGAATAGACAGAGCACAGAGGACTTTTAGGGCAGTGAAAATATTCTGTATGATACTGCGAGGTGGATACATGCCATTATATGTTTGTCAAAACCCACAGAGTTTATGACCAAGAGCGAAAGCTAATGTAAACTATGGACTGTGTGATAATTATGTGTCAGTGTAGTTTCATCGAGTGTAACAAGTGTACCATTCTGCTGTTAAATGTTGATAGTGGGGTACATTGTGGGAATGGGGGTATGTGGGAACTTTGTATTTTTTGTTCAATTTTGCTCTGAACCTAAAACCACTCTAAAAATAAACTTCATTAACTATATATAAAAAAAGATGCTTTGGAAAACTTAAATACAAAACAGCTTATACATAATAGTAAGAAAACAAAACATTAAATAACATTATAACAGTGATGACGTTGCCTGTCCCCAAATGAGGAAAGAAAACTCACAAAAAGAGAATATAACCATAGAATTTCCTGCTCCAGTAATCATTATGACAGTTACCATTTATTGAGTTAAATATATATTGTTAGATACTGCAAATTGGGTGCCTACTTTGTGCTATACTTCCATTAACTAACTCATTTAATTCACATAATAGCCCTACAAGGTAGATATTAATATTCCCACTTTGAAAATGAAGAAACAAAAGTTGGGTAACTTAAACAATCAAGCCATCCAATAGTGCATGGTATGACAATTCAATCCTCAGACACAGTGGATTACCACTCTTCCCACCAAAATACAATAGTTCACCAAGTATGACTTAATTAATAAGCAAACTAAGCCTGACAAAAAGTGCCAACAGATCAGGGACTCCATCAAAAATAAGGAGGGAAATGTTTTTTTGTTTTTTTCAAACTTTTAAAAAAATTTAATCATTATGGGTACATGCTAGTTGTATATTTTTATAGGGTGTATGTGATGTGAATATGCTTTTCAGTGATAGTCACAAAAGAGCTTTGAAATCATCTTTTGAGAAAAATTGTAATTTTCTTAGACTTCTTAACACTTAATTTACATTTGAATGAATATGTGCTTTGGAAGTGGGAAAATTATTTCACTACTTAAGGCATGAAAAAAAAAATCTGCCTAGACCAGAGTTTCCCCTATGTATGATCAGCAAACCATTTGTGTTATAATCCCCGGAGATGAGTGAAAAAACACAGGTCCAGTTAGCTCAACCTCAGGTCTTGAGATTTCTAATGGCAATCAAGGAGTTTAATGCCCCCACTCCCTGTGACTTTTATGCATGCATACTAGAATATAAGAGCTACTACTTAGACAAAATCTTAATGAAGCTGAGTTCATCCTGGCTGGGTAGCACGTATTCCAGCTTTCATGTTACTGTTTCTGGTAGAACTGCTTCTAAGGTGGCTCCCAGTGGTCCTCCCTCTTGGTATTCACCCCCTTGTGTGTTCTCCCCTTGGGTGTTGGCTGGACCTAGTAACTTGCTTCTACATGGAAATGGGGTGCACTTCCAAATTTAAGATACAAAGAAGCTGTGGCTTAGGTCTTGGGCATGCTCTCCCTTCCTTCCCATTAGATATCTCGCCCTTCATAGGGTGAGCCAGCTGCCATGTCCTGAGCAAGGCCCTCTGGAGAGGCCTGTGAGCATGAGTTTGGTGGATTTTCTAAGGCCTGACAAAAGCCAAGCAAGTGAGCGTGGAATTAGATCTTTCAATCCCAGGTGCATCTTGAGATGGTTGTCCCCCTTGCTGACAGCTTGATAGCAACGTCATCATAAGGACCTTGACTTAGAGGCACTCAGCTGCAATGTGCTGGGATTCCTGACCCATAGGAATGGTGAGATAATAAGCACTTGTTTTAAACTGCTAGTTTGTGGGGGAGGGGTATTTGTTACATAACAGGTTAACCAACGCTCACTTAAGGCAAAGGACACATAGGAGTGTTGGCCAGCATTCTTATAATCCCAGCCTTTTTACATTCTTCTCCCTAGATTATTTCCCTGTATTTCTCTTATGTTCTCTTGAATTTCCATAATCCAGTTTCTTCTAATATCTGGTTATATTTAACTTATATCTGTTACTATAATCAAGCCAGTTCCTAGGTTAGGTCAACATGCATAGTAACTCTGATCTCTCGACTTTGAGAGTGAGGTAGACTGGCAAGGTTGCCAACATTTACCCCTTACTTATTTTTTGTTTGTTTTTGTTTTCGAGAGAGGAAGGTCTTGCTATTTTGCCCAGACTGGCCTTGAATTTATGAGCCTCTTGCCTCAGCCTCCCAAATAGCTGGGACTTCAGACATGCACCTGGGTACCCTTCTCTTCCTGAACACCATTGATAGTCAACATCAAAATAGCTCTGTCGAACTATATCCTACAGGGCCTTTAAAAGATATTAATATAATAGTGTCCTTTCAAGAAATTAAGTTGCCCAGGGCAGTGGAGTTTATGGGATTAGAAATTATTTGAAGAATTTTCACATAGAAGTGATGTTAATAGTTAAGTCCAAAAGAAAACATAAATGTAATGGAGAGAGCCTAAAAAGAGTTTGAAGTAATGTGTTTGTGTGTGTTGAGAGACATTGTTGGATGGGGAGAGCAGAATAGTTTCTTATAAAGCTAGTCTTTCTGTCACCTAACCATTCTATAACATTTGCTAACACTACCTAGTTTGTTACAAAAATATGCTATATGGACTTTAGAGAAGGATTATTACCACTAACCTATTTATAATATCCAAGAATATCCTATAATATCTAAGAATAGTGAAGGCTTTCTTTGAATGGCCAAACTTCTAAAATAAATGCCTAAGAGTAAATCTGTTGATGTGGCAATAAGATGACATAGAGAGCATGGCACTGTCCTCTAAATTTTCCTGAAACCTGCTGAGCTGTAAAGACTGGCTCTAATGTACTTTTTTTGTGGTTTGAACCTCTGTTGGGAGTACATGATGATTAACAGTGTTGTAAAACAATGCTGACGAGGACTCTGGCCAAGAACCTCCCTGTAGTATATGGTAGCTAGACGATGACTCCGCCTGCCAAAGCCAAATCAACTGACTCCTTCTGTCAGAACTACTAGTCAAGCTGTTTATTTGACACTGGGGAGAGAAAATGACCTGAAGACTGCCTGGATTTTGCTGTTTATAATAGTCTCTGCTGGCACCATGAAGACAGACTTAGAACTAAAACTTTCTATTACAACCTCGATTCCCTAAGCTAATCATTAATGTTAACAGTGTAGTCATTAGAAACACGACTTTGAGGTCAAAGTACCTGGGTCAGGAACCTGGCACCATCCCCTACTAGTTCTATATCCTTGCCCCAAACACTTGAATTCTCTGAGTCTCAGTTTTCTCATCTATAAATGGGCTTCATAATAGTATCTAACTCCTGAAGTAGAGGGTTGTGAAGATAAAGGAGAAAAATACATGGAAAACACTTAGAATATTGGCTGGCACATAGCACTTAATAAATGTTAGCTATTAATATTTTTTCTATTATCAGTATTATTAATAGCTCTTAATTCTATTAAATTACTCATAAGCTTTAGTGAAAAATACTTTTATGTTTTAATTCCACTTATCTTTACTTTTATAGTTAAGACATTGAGCCTTTTTAAAAGACTGAAGCTTTGATCAAAGTCAAAGTCTTTAATTTATAGAATTTAAAATATTTTCTTAAAAATATAACAAAATATATAATTACAAATTTACTTAACGCTATAACTTTGGGGTCTTAAAGTGAACATTTATTTCTCCATATGATTTTTAATTTAACATGTCATGACTTTACATTTATCAGTAGTATTAATAAATCTTCTCTATTTACTGAAAAATCAACAAAATTGAATTCTCCTTGGGTTTGGAAAGAGATTATACTAGCTGTAATATTTTTATATAATTTTTCTTCAATTGTTATTAGTGCTTTTTTCATTACTGATGAAAAAATAGTATTTCTTCCCCATATGTTTACATAGATAAGGAATTGTGTGTTCATAATGTAGGTGTACATACCCAAACTTAAGTGCTTTTCTGATGAAGAATGGGTAAAAGAACCAGATATTCATTTTTCTTTTAGCATGATCACTATTTAACTGGGAATACTAAATTTGTTTCTTCGTTTTCCTTTTATTTACTTTTTTCTCCCCAGAGGTAACTGTAATACAATCACCTTACTACATAAGGATCTATGTAGTCAAATATCCTTCTGTTGTCCTTTTAGTTAACATATATGCACCCCAAATGTAGACAAAGAGATACAGATTGGCAAGCAGGCCCAGATCCTTGGGGGCTTCGGCCACATCTTTCCATTCATTAGTCAGAGTCTGGTTGATTAAATACTGCTTAGGACACTTTATTTAGTGCCATTTACACTAATGTTGGCATGAAGACTTTGCTCATTTAAGTTACAAGAATTTCTTTAAAAACTATATTGGTTTTTGAGAAGAACATTTCCATCACAGTCTATTTTCCTTGCAAATTAATATGTGTCAGAATCATTTTCATAATGACTGAACCTTCTAACCTTTTCTTAAAATAGAATTCTAGTTTTAAAATTTCACTTTCATTTCCAAATGTAATGACAGCATTAAGAACAGCCCTGGAATTTAGAAAAGTTCCCAAGCCAAAGGATGTTTTCTACTTCTACCAATTGCCACAGCTTTGGAAATTGCATTTATTCTTGAGGGATATTAAATAAACAGATGTTTTTGATGTACTCCTTTTAGAGCTATGTGACATGGCTATGAATTTCTACCATAAATTGTAAAATATTGGGCTATACATGTTTTACACCCAAAGTATTTCTATTACCATTCTCAAAAGATATTTTGTCCTCTTAAAAGTTGATTTATTAAATCACTCAATGATTATTTATTGCCTGAGGCAATATTTTGAATTCTGTAATTACAATAGTGAACAAATGAGGTTACTTTCTACCTGGCAAGTACTAAGTACTCTTGAGTGGAAGGAGACAAGTCAACACACAGTATGTCAGATGGTGAACAATGCAATGGAAAAAAAGAAAAGAAAATGATAAGAAATAAGAGTGCATGGAGGGCAGAAAGGGATGGTATAATAAGGTCTCTCTGCAAAGGTAATGTTGGAATATAGAAGGAATAGAGGGAACTAGCCATATTTAGGGTGTGCCAATAGAAAAGAGCATGGTTGTTCTACTCAAAAAATAGCATTAAGGCTGATATGTCTGAAGCAAAATAAACAAAAGGGCAATAGTAGGGAATGAAGTAAATAGTGGGGCTGAAGGAGTTACCATATTGAGTCTTCGAGGACATTGTAAGGACCCTGGCTTCTCCCGTCTTGAGCCGGTATGTATTGGAGAGTTTTGAGCAGAGGAAAAAGGAGTTATCTTATATTTTAAGAAGGTGCTCTAGTTGTTATTTTATAATAACAGACTGAAGAAAATGGGGCATGAGAAGAAACAGCAAGGCTAATTAGTATTCCAAGTAAAATGGGCCATTGTATCTAGCAGTGTGAAGACCACTCTGATGATCTTGGCAAGAAAGCCATCACAGGTGGTCTTTTACATAAGGGGCTATTAAGATAGACTTTGGTATGCTGGATATTTATTAGGTAGAAAGAAAAAGAGAAAGCAGGATGAGTAGAGGAAGAATTTGAACTGTGATGTGAGCCGAAAAAAGCCTTGACCAACCCCGTAGAGCACAATGAATGAAGTATCAAATGTGTCCTGCACTGAATTTAAGTACCTAGGACTTTATAACTTACCACAATCAGTCATTGGAAGTGTGCTGGCCAGGCAGGGCATGTGCTTGGGCAAGGTACCTTTCTGCAACCAAGGAAAACCCTAGAAGATCTGAGAGCTGAAGTCTATATGTACAATGATCCAATCGTAAGAAAAAAATATGAACATGGGGAAAATTGCTGAAGCAATGTCCCATTAAAGTTAAGAGAGAATGAGATGTAGTTGATCTTTGTACAAAATAGTGCTGTTATCAAAATGTATACATGCAATTATAAATCAGCTTTCTTTCCTCAATTAAATATCTCTAGTGAAGTTATGTTTATGTTTGTTAGAGGGAAACTCATGAAAGGTAATCTTTTAAAATTTTTTTTTGTTTTTTATTTTTTCTAAATTTCAGAATTATTATAGGGGTACAGACATTTTGGTTACATGAATTACTTTTGTACACTTTGAGTGAAAGTTAAAAGTATGTCCATCACTGAGATACTGTGCATTGTACCTATTAGGTGTGAATTTACCCATCATCCCCTCCTCCTCCCCAAACTGCTTGATTTTTGTGGAATTTTATTATCATATGTACATATGAGTGTTGATCATTTAGTTCCAATTTAATAGTGAGTATATGTGGTGTTAGTTTTTCCATTCTTGCAATATTTCACTTAGGAGGATGGTCTCCAGTTCCATCCAGTTTGTTACAGAAGGTATTGTTCACAATTTTTTTAATCACTTTGGTACAGCACTCACCGGCCACGAAACTTTGCCCACAGCCGGCACTCATAGTCTGCAGGATAGTTTGTGCCGTGCATTGACAATGAATCTTTTACTCTTGTGTGATGAGGAAAGCTTTAAAGCACTGAAAGCTTGTTTTACTTTACAGGCAGCTTTACTTGTAATGTAAATCAGAATAGCTAACATAGACATAAATGTTTTCATTACGTTATTTTTAAATGTTCACAATTTTATTTTGATAAATGAAAAATTAGAAAAGTCATATCACGGCTGTCAGCTAAAGTCGCTATGCGCGTTTATCTGTGGCTATTGACTATAGTCGACGCTGGTATGGAAGTGGTTAATGGTTGACTAATACTCTATGCCACATTTATTATTATTACAATATATATGCCACATTTTATTAATCTACTCATGTATTGATGGGAACTTGCTTTATTTCCACATCTTTGTGATTGTGAATGGTGCTGCTATAAACATTCGAGTGCAAGTGTCTTTTTTATAAAATATCTTTTTTTCATTTGAGTAAATATCCAGTAGTGAAATTGCTGGATCAAATGGTAGATCTACTTTTAGTTCTTTGGGGTATCTCCATACTAATTTCCATAAAGGTTGTACTAGTTTGCAGTTGCACCAACAGTGTATAAGTGTTCTCTCCTACTCTACACCAGCATCTGTTGTTTAGGGATTTTTGATAAAAGCCATTCTCACTGGAGTTAGGTGATACCTCATTGTGGTTTTGATTTGCATTTCCCTGATAATTAGAGACACTGAGCATTTTTTCATATGTTTATTGACCATTAGTCTATCTCCTTTTGAAAAGCTTCTGTTCGTGTTTTTTGCCTGTTTTTAATGAGGTTGTTTAACATTTTCTTAATGAGTTGCTTGAATTCTTTGTAGATTCTGGTTATTAGCCCTTTATTGGATGTATACCATGCAAATGTTTTCTCCCATCGTGTAGGTTGTCTATTTACTCCATTGATTGCTTGGCTATGTAGAAACATTTAATTTAATCAGGTCTCATTTATTTTGGTTGTTGCTGTGATTGCCTTTGGCATCATCTTCATAAGTTTTTTGCCTAGGCTG
This sequence comes from Microcebus murinus, assembly GCF_040939455.1. NCBI lineage: Eukaryota > Metazoa > Chordata > Mammalia > Primates > Cheirogaleidae > Microcebus > Microcebus murinus. The sequence goes on along the minus strand of NC_134114.1, from coordinate 89,236,886 downwards.
GTATCTGTAAGAGTTTTTCAAACCTCTTCTTGAATTCTTATGGTTTCATGCCTTAGGTTTAAGTCCATTATCCATTATGAATTAATTTTTGTAAGTGGTGGGAGATATGGGTCCTGTTTCAGTCTTTTTCATATGGCTATCCAGTTTTCCCAGCACCATTTATTCAATAGGAATTCTTTTCCCCATGCATGTTTTTGTCTGCTTTGTCAAAGATCAGAAGGCAATATGAAGATAGCTTTATGTCTGGGAACTCTGTTCTGACCTATTGCTCTAAATGTCTGTTTTTGTGCCAATTTCATGTTTGGTTACTGTAGCCTTGCAGTATAGCTTGAAGTCTGGTAAAGTGATGCCCCGATTTGTTATTTTGCTTAAGATTGTGTTGGCTATTCAGGGTCTTTTCTGGTTCCACATGAAGTGTACAATTATTTATTCTAGATCTTCAAAAAATGACATTGGTAATTTGATGGGGATTGCATTGAATTTGTAAATCACTTCGGGTAGTATTGACATTTTAGCAATGTTTATTCTGCTAATCCATGACCACGATATGTTTTTCCATTTGTTTATATCCTCTGCGATTTCCTTCTTCAGTGTTTTGTACTTCTCCTTATAGATATCTTCCCCCTCCTTGGTTACATATATTACTATGTATTTTATTTTTGTTGTTGTTGCTATTCTGAAAGTATTGAGTCTCTGATATTATTCTCAGCTTAACTGTTGTTGTTTGATAGGAATGCTACTGATTTGTGTACATTGGAACACATTGGAACCTGAGACTTTGCTGAATTTATTTATCATTCCAGGAGTCTCTTGGCAGAATCTTGGGCTTTTCTAGAAATAAGGTTATATCATCAACAAAGAGCAATAGTTTGACTTCTTATTTCCCCATTTGGATACACTTGATTTCCTTCTCTTGCCGGATTACTCTAGCTAGGAATTTCAGCACTATGTTGAAAAGAAGTAGCTACTGTTGGCAACCTTGTCTGGTTCCAGTTCTAAGCAGGAATGCTTTCAATTTTTCCCCTTTCAGTATGATGTTGGCTGTGGGCTTGTGTTATATGGCTTTAATAATATTGAGGTATGCTCCATCTATGCCTATTTTGTTAGAAGTTCTTTTCATAAAGGTGTGATAAATATTGTTGAATGCTTTTTCTATGTCTATCAAGAGGATGATATGATCTTTGTTTTTGCTTCTATTTATCTTGTGAATCACATTTATAGATTTGCATATGTTGAACCATTCTTCCTTCTCTGGGATGAAGCCCACTTGATCATGGTGAAATTTTTTTTATATGCAGCTGAATTCAGATTGTTAGGATTTTATCATGACTTTTTGCATATATATCTATAAGGAATATTATTCTGTAATTTTCCTTTTTGTTATGTCCTTTCCTGGCTTTGATATCAAGGTGATATTGGGTTTGTAGAACATGTTGGGCAGGATTCCTTCCTTCTCTATATTATGAAATAATTTCTGCAGTATAGGTACCAGTTCTTCTTTGTAGGTCTGGTAAAATTCAGCTATGAAACTATCTGGTCTGGGACTTTTTTTTTCATGGGAGATCTTTTATTGCTGCTTCAATTTTGTTATTTCATATTGGTGTGTTCAGTATTTCTTCCTGATTGAGCCTACGGAGGTTGTGTGTTTCCAAGAATTCATCAATTTCCTCAACATAATTTATGTGGATAGAGATTTTTTATAGTATTCAGAGATGATAATTTGTATTTTCATGGTATCAAATGTAATATCTGATTTTTAATTCTTTATTAAGATTATTAGGGAGGTTTCTTTTGTGTTTTGGGTTAATCCAGTGAAAGGCCTCTTAATTTTCTTTACTTTTCAAAGAAGCAACTTAAAAACAATCTTCTCTATAATTCTTTTGGTATCAAGTTCATTTAGTTCATCTCTGACCTTAGTTATTTCTTTTCTTCTGCTGGGTTTGAGATTGGTTTGCTCTTTCTTTATGAATTCCTTGAGATGATTCATTAGATCAGGTGTCCTCAAACTACAGCCCGCGGGCCACATGCGGGTGTTTTTGCCCATTTTTTTTTTTACTTCAACATAAGATATGTGCAGTGTGCATAGGAATTTGTTCATAGTTTTTTTTAAACTATAGTCCAGCCCTCCAATGGTCTGAGGGACAGTGAACTTGCCCCCTGTTTAAAAAGTTTGAGGACCCCTGCATTAGATTATTGATTAGTGATTTCTGTCTTTTAGAAGTAGGCATTTATGGCTATGAATTTTCCTTTTCTGATTACTTTTTCTGTGGGAAATTGATAACTTGTATCCCTTTTGTCATTTAGTTCAAAGAAACTTTTGATTTCCATTTTAATATCCTTCTTACCCAATACCTATTTAGCAGTAGGTTGTTTAATTTCCATGACTTTGTGTAGAGTTGAGTGTTTCTGTTGAACTGAATTTCTAATTCTATTTCACTGTCTGAGAAGATACATGGTATAATTTCCATTTTTTAAAATTTGTTGAGGCATATTTTGTGGCCTAGGATGTGATCAATCTTAGAGAATGTTCCATGAGCTGATGAGAAGAATGTATATTCAGTGGTTTTGGGGTAGAATGTTCTGTAAATGTCTCTAAGGCCCATTTGTTTTAGAATTCCATTTGAGTTCATTGTTTCTTTGCTTATTTTCTGTTTGGAGTATTTCTCTCATCGTCAGTGGGGTGTTGAAGTTAATGGCTATTATGATGCTGCTTTCTATCATATGGTTAGATCAAGTAGGGTTTCCTTTATGAATCTGGGTGTATCTGTTTTACATGCATAAATATTTAGGATAGTTATGCCTTCTTGTTGAATTGTTCCCTTCACCATTGTATAATGACCATCTTAGTCTTTCTTTTGCTGATTTGAGGTCTATGTAATCAGATATGAGAATTGTGACACCAGCTTCTTTTTGGTTTCCATTTGCATGGAATATGGTTTTCTATCCCTTCACCTTGAGTCTCAATGAGTCCTTGCTCATTAGATTTGTTTCCTGGAGACAGCAAGTACTTGGCTTGTATTTTTTTATCCATTCAGCTAATCTATGTCTCTTGAGTGGAGAGTTCAAATCATTTACATTTATGAAAAGGATTGCTAAGTGGGGTAGATTTCTGTTCATCCTGTTTGGTAAGACTCTGTTGTTTTGTTTTACCTCTTGAGCCTTGTAGTGTCCTAGCTCTGACCTTTAGATTTTGGATGATTTTACTCAGGTGAGTATCTATTATGCTGATCATGTATAATGCAGTTCTGAGTACTTCCTACAGGGCAGGTCTTGTCTTGACAAATTCGCTTAGTGTTTGTTTGTCTGTGAAAGTCTTTATTCTCCCTCATATAAGAAACTTACTTTTGCAGGATACAAGATTCTAGGCTGGCCATTATTCTGTTTGAGAAGACTGAGAATGGGGCCCCAATTACTTCTGGCTTGTAAGGTCTCAATTGAGATGTCTGTAGTTAGTCTGATGGGTTTTTCTTTGTAAGTTACCTGATGCTTTCACTTTAGGGTTTGTAGGAGTGCCTCTTTCATGTTTACTTTGGCTAGTCTAATGAGTATGTGTCATGGTTATTTCTTGTTCATGATGAATCTCCAAGTAATTCTTGAGCTTCTTGTACCTATATATCTATATTTTTTGCGAAGTCAGGGAAAATTTTCTCAATTATTCCTTTAAATAGGAATAATTATTCCTTTAAATAGGAATAATTGAGAAAATAAGATGTTTTTCAACCTTGTGTATTTTCATCTTTGTCCTCAGGGTTGCCTATGATTCTTATATTAGCACTTTTTACATAACCCCATATTTCTTTTAGGTTTTTTTTTTTTTTCTTCTTGTCATTGTATCTTTTTTAAACATTTTTTTTCTTTCAGGAAAATACAAGAGCACAAATATTTTGGTTACATTTTATATCTTTGCCTCTCCCTAGCAAGTGTTAGAGGTATGTCCCTCCCCTCCACAATGCTCACAGCATCCATCAGTTGTGACTCCAACCCCCAACCCTCCAATCTCTGGAGAACACCACCACCATTTGAGCATCATAGTGTTTATCAGTCAGTACAATTTGATGGCAAGTACATGTGGAGCCTATTCTTCTGATCTTGTGTCACCTCACTTTAGATAATGGGCTCAAGCTCAATCCAGGAAAATATAAGCAGTGCTATATCACTGTTGTTTCTTATAATTGAGTAATAGTCTATTATAAACATATACCAAATTTTAATAATCCACTCATGAATTGATGGGCACCTGGGTTGTTTCCATATCCTTGCAATAGTGAATTGTGCTGCCATAAACATTCAGGTACAGATGTTTTTATTATAGAATGTCTTATGCTCTTTTGGGTAGATGCCTAAAAAAGCTATTGCTGGATTGAATGGTATTTCTATTTTTAGCTCTTTGAGGTATCTCCAAATTCTTTTCCACAAAGGCTGCACTGATTTGCAGTCCCATCAGCAGTTTAAGAGTGTTCCTGACTCTCTACATACTCACCAGCATTTGTTGTTTTGGGATTTTTTAATAGAGGCCAATCTCACTGGGGTTAGGTAATATCTCATTGTGATTTTGATTTGCACTTCTCTAATGATTAGAGAGATGTTTAAATTTTGTTCATTCCTTTTGTTTCTCAGATCTTTCTCTTTGACTGACATGTTTAATTCAAAAGTTTTGTTTTCAAGCTCTCAGTGTCTTTCTTCTGCCTCAGTCTAGCCTATTCTGAAGGCTCTCCACTGTGTTTTGTGTTCCTTAAATGAAATTCTCATTTACAGAAGTTCTGTTTGATTTTTTTTTTTTTTTGTAATTCAATTTCCTTAGCAAATTTTTCATTCATTTCCTGCATTGTTTTTGTGGTTTCTTTGTGTTGGGTTTCTATTTTTACTTGTATTTCATTGAGCTTCCTTACAATACATATTTGGAATTCTTCCCCTGTCATTTCAATCTTTTCATTTTGGTTGGTATCAATTGGTAAGAGGTTATTGTTTTCTTTTGGGAGTGTCATTTCACTCTGATTTTTCATTTTTCTAGCGTTTTTTCACTGATTCCTTCTCATCTGGCCTCTCAGTCAAGACCCTGAGGGTGCTAGGCCTGGCTTACAGGCCTATCTCTGAGTCTCTGAAGATCAATCTCTAAGAGTTCCAGGGAGAGGAGTGCTGGTCCTGAGTTGCCAATGAGATGTTCTAGCAAGTTTGGTGTACCTCTTAGGTTAAATCTGACTTGCTGTCTTCACCTCTTCCCAATAATATGTAGTGAGTTAGGTCCCCTGGCTTAGCTTACTCTCAGTGTTGCTGGATGTTACTTTTAGGTTTGAATCAGCCACACCCTGTTTGATTGAGTTGGAAGATGCTATGATGATCTGTAACAATGTTCTTCCAATCATTTCTTTGATGTTGGCAGGATAGAGACAACTGCTGAGATGTTCTTTTGTGTCTGTGGTTGACTCTGGTGCCCCATGTGGAGTATATATGTGCCCCAAACTTTAGGAGGAACCCTGTAGCTCCCAGGGGGTTTCTCGATCTCCACAATCACTCAGATGTGGGGAGGAGCAAGGTAGTTTGTGGCTAGGTTGTGGGAGCCTGAAAGGCTTTGCAAAGCCTTTGTGGGACTCAGAAGCTGCTTTTTCAGCCACTAAGTAGTGGCCACTGGTAGGAGGGTCGGTACAAGCTCTCCAAACTGGGAGAGCTATTCAAGGGGAAGGGGCTATCCTCTTGTATGCTAAGGCCCAGGGTTGGTTATATTTCTGCCCTTATCCAGTAGCACAGATATTCTGTTCAAAGAGACTGAGAAAATTAATCCCTGACCATGCCATGTGGTGCCTGGGTGGGTTCAATGTCCCTCTGCTTCTGGGCATGACCTTCTTTGATGGATCTGCCAGGCAAGCAGCACCAGCAAGGGCCAGTGAACAGGGAGATCACAGTCTGAGTACCCTTTGGTCTATTGCAAGACCCTAAGAGGAAAAGCATGACCCTCACTGTCTGTGGAAGCCTTGGTGAGGTGCCTCAATTGTCTCTCTTGGCAGCCATTGATGAGGGATGGAAAGGGGAGAAAAAGAGTCTATATGGACTAATGCTAGCACTCTGGTCATCTCTGACCCTCTCTCAGGGAGGCAGTCTATGCAGAATGTTCAAGCTCTGGAGTCACACAGATCACCTGGAACCCACTGAACCCCTGTGGCTCCTGAAGTCTGGGCCAGAGTTGGGAATCATCTGTGTGGGAATGAGCAAGACAAAACCTTAGGAGTTGAAGCTCCCTGGGGAGAATAAGTGTGCAGGGTAGGTAGAGAAGTTATATGGTGCCTGATGTCTCAGCTCAGGTCTGTGATGCAGGAAGTGTCCCAGAGGTGCTGGGAGCCTGGTATCCTGTCCACAAGAAGTCCCCAGCTCACTGAGAGCAGCAGACTCTGGGCTCGTGTGGAGATACAGTCTCTCCAGCAGTTTGGGAACCCACTGGCTATCAGAGATGGGAGAGAGGGAGAAACAAACCACTCTATCTACCCTTCTCACTGGACTCCAAGACTCTCAGGGTTGATATTTGCTGATATTTTGCTCCTTCTTGTTATGCACCACAACTTCTTCCCATGGAGTCTTCTGAAGGATCTGGCACCCTTCCTTCAGACCCATATCCAATATATGTTTGTTTTCTCTCTTTCATCTAAAACTTCTCCTTCTTACTGAGATACTCTGGCAGCTGGTATCTCTGGTCAGCCATCTTTCCCCCATCTATGAAAGGTAATCTTATGACTTTTTCCCTCTCAATTAAAAATTTTTTTTCTTTAGTGAGTGACTTTAGAGATATTTTATTTCAGAGATTTATCATTGAATTATTTATTTCAATAGTATATAAAAATGTCATGCTGCCATTATATTTAACATTTTCTTGGAGAGTAGTAGATCACATTGAAAACTATTTGATTTTCTATTTGGAAAATTTTGGCTCTGAGTTTCTATTGTAGTTCTATAGTAGTTCTCCCCCCAAATCCCCAATATAGGTTCTGAAGTATACCCTCTATGAATGGAGGTGAGGTGATACAGAAATCCGGAGTTGAGCAATAGGGTAAGGGCTAATTCCTCATACTTGGATTTTTTGTCCACCCAGCTGCATTTCAATATAGTTCATACACATGAACACACTCAATTGAGTAGAAAATAATGTGTAACATAACCCATTTATATTTAAATCCTGTTTATGACAATCTTACTATAAGTTATTTTGTTTGTTGAAGTCTAAAAAGAGAGCTATTATTAAAACTTTCTGGCTTTGAGAAGTAAGCATGGTTTTTAGACTTACACTGGAAATGAATAAAACTATCAATGCTACGCTTTTTATGTGCAGTCAATTGAAAATACTAGGAAACCTACTTGAAGTGATGTTCATTCTGTTTAAGTGGGTTGAAGTCAGGCAGAAGCAGTTTCAGGCAGAGATAATTAATGCAGACTCGTAAACTTTTGAGAAGTTAGTGAGAAAGGACATAGAAATTTGTCCTCTAGAGGGCATTGAATAATACAGAGTTTGCAGATAAATGAGAAAGGCAATTGATGACCTCTGAATGTTTCTTCCAACCTTAGGATTCTCTTCAATTCTGTCCCAGAAGCACTGTTTGCTGATGGCTGAACCACTTTATTTCTCTACGCCTCATTTCTCTTCCTGATAAATTTGTAAATGTTCTTCCATCACATCTGGTGAAATGGTTGTTAAGGAAACCCACCCCCTAAAGATGATTTTAACCTACCATTTTGATCCAAGAATGTTATATCATTTGGTGTTAAAACATGCCTATACTTTTGGAAACTTGTTTCTCAAAAAGTGAAAGAGGATTCTAATGTATTAAAATATGGTCTTTTTTACTTATCAAGGCCATGGAAAGAAATAAAGGAATAAAAATATCAAACATTTTCAAGAAACCAAATGTAGTTCATGTTGGGTTCCATTATCTTCCCTTTTAAGTTTTAATCCAAACTTATTTCCATTGTTCTCCAAACATACCAACCACTCTAAATAGGGCATTCCATTGCCAGCAATGCTCTTTCTGCTCTAAATTATACAAATCACACTCACCCTTCAAATTGCTCTCTCTCATTACATATTCTTTGGCCATTTCAGGTCTCATTGATCTTTCTTTACTCACAAGTCCAATAGGATTTATAGTTTGCAAAAGACTCTCCTATATTTTATTACAATTACACAAGGTCAGAGAGTTTACTAGTGTTTCAATTGTCTTATTCTATACTGTAGCCCCTTAAAAGTATAGAATTCAGTATCTCCATTGCACCTAGCACAGTGCCCTGCCCTGACAAGGCCCTCGATAAATGCCTTCTAATACACTGATTCAGCCATGAGATTTCTAAAGGAATACTTTATGCATCTTTAAAGGGAACAGCCCAGATATGGTTTAAATATATAGCTTTTAAATCAACATGTAACCTTTAGACCTTTAATCAGTCATATTTTAAAGGATTGACTAGAGGTTCCATTTTCCAAAGAGCTCTGGCCTAAATAATTTGGATCAATTATCCTGGAAGTGAAATTGGTAACCACTGTTTATTATCTGTGAAGTCAGTAAAAATAATTAAAAAAAAAATCTTTCACAAAGAAATATCATTTTCCTCTTTAACTTAGTCTTGAAAGAATTCAGAAAAAATATAGCAAAAATAATAATTTGGTTAAGAAATATTCCTTGATGCTCCAGGGTTATAACAGTAAGCAAAGATATTTGCTTATACTAACACATTCACTTAGACTTAGAACTAAAATCTTGGAAAGCATTAACATGAATTATTGTGTGTATACATTGACAACCCACCTTTAAAAGAATTTTTGTCATAATATTATTACATATATTCAAATGTTAACTTAAAGAATATATTAAAACTCTACAACAAATTCAGGGTAGTAGTTTCCTGAGGGTAGAAGAAAAGGAATTGAAATTGGGGAAGGTTACTAATACTGATTCAACTATATATTGTTTATTTAAAAACAAGATCTTAAGCACATATGACAAAAGGATAACATTCTTTAATCCTGAATTAATGACCAGATATAGGTATTGTCAGATTATTCCTACTGTTTTTTATATGTTATTCTGTTTAAGTTTTTTAATTAAGAAAGATACTGATGCGTTATTTTAAGTTTTCTGTTTTGAAAAATCAGAGCCATATTTTATAGTTGATTGATACTTTGGTAATAGTCAAGTAAATTCACCTAATATATATTAAATCCTGACTATATACTTGGTTCAATGATAAAAATATAGATCAGTACCCTGTCAACTTCTACTCTCAAGAAATTTATAGGATAGAAGTAGAATAAACAAATGAATTATATATATATATATATATATATATATATGATTCAATGTGTATTAACATTATTAAGATCAGGAGAAATTTTAGAGGTAGAGTTGAAATGAGAATTTCTCCAGTAGGAATTCTGGGGAGTATATATTATGAAAAAAGGCAAATAGAAGTAATATATGTTTGGGAAATAGTAAATCATACAATTATACAATTTAAAGACTGGTTTAAAGTGTGGAAGCAGGGAGAAATTAAACTGTCATTCTTCCTTGGGGTATCAAGCACACATTTTACACCACATAGAAGTAGAATTAAAAACTAGGCTCTCACTTCCAATTCACAAGAAGAAGTAAGAAGAAGTAAAACATTATTTTACAGTATATTTGTTATCTATCATTGTTTTCAAACAGTGCTAAGAATCATACTCATTTTGAAAAAAAAAATTTAAAAAGAGACAGGTCACAGATACCTTTTGGTATTAACGATAGTTTCAAGTAAAAACATAAGATATTACAGCTTCCAGCCTCTGTGCATTAAATAAATTGGCAATATATAATGACATTTAAGGAAAGACTATTGCTGTAGCTCAGGCTGCCAGAACAAAATAACATAGTCTGAGTGACTTGAATAACAGATTCATTTCTCATCATTCTGGAGGCTCAAAACCTGAAATCAGGATGCCACGACAGGCAAGTTCTGGTAAGGGACCTCCTTTGGCTTACAGATGACCACCTTCTCACTGTGTCCTTGCATGGCAAAGACAGAGCAAACAAACTCTTTGGTGTTCCTTCTTATAGGGGCACTACTCAGATTATGTGGACCTAACGCTCACGACCTCATTTAACCCTAATTACCTCCCAAAGACCCCATTTTCTATTACTGTCACATAGAAGGCTTCAACATACGAATTTTGGGAAAACACATTCAGTCCATCATAGCTATTCAACAAACAAGTGGAAATGGAAAGGAAGCCAATTATTAGTAAAGTTTAACATATTACTTTTAGTCCTTGGAAGAAAAAAACATGCAAAATGATGTAGTATTATATTTCTAAATAGATAAAAATGGATACACATATCTTAGAAACAGAATTTTCTGTGTCTTCATAGAACAACTAATGTAGGTAAACTTAGGATAAAAGTCAACATATTATTAAAGTCAGTTTATTGGAAAAGTTGAAACTCTCTGCTCCAGTCCAGCACTGTCCAACAAAGCATTCTACAATGATGAAACATTCTGCATCTGTGCTGTACAGTGCTATAGGTACTAGCCACGTATGGCTTTTGGGTATTTCAGATGTTGCCACCGTGACTGAGGACCTGAATTGTTAATTTCATTTTATTTTAATTAATTTAAATTTAAGTAGGCACAGGCAGGCACAGGCAGGCTAGTGGTTACTCTATTGGTCAGCCCACCTCTAGCATTTTACAGGCTTATAATTCCATGTGGGAGAACTTTTAAATTTACTTCATCTATTAATGATTCTAAGTTTTTCTGAAGTGTAGATATGCAAGTAGTATTTATTATCTCTTTTATTTCAAAATATTAAGGGGGTGAAATATTTTTTATTACATGGATAGCTTTTATAATGCTTAATTCAGGGTTACTAGTGTGCCCCTCACATCAATAGTGTTCACTGTACCTGCAAGGTAGGTTTTTAATCCCCCCTCCCTCTTCTCCCTTCTTGATTTCCAATGACTTTTACTTCTCTCTGTGCCCATGTGTGTCCATCAATTAATTACAAATTATTAGAAAGTACATGCAGTATTTGTTTTTCCATTCTTAGGATACTTCACTTAGAATAATGGTCTCAATTCCATCCCAATTGCTACAAAAGACATTAATTGATTTCTATTTATGGCCAAATAGTACTCCATGGTATGTGTGTATATATCACATTTTGTTAATCTACTCCTGAATTGATGGGCACTTAGGTTGATTCTGCATCTTTGCAATAGTGAATCATGCTGCAATAAACATTTGACTGCAGCGGTCTTTAGATAAAATGACTTCTTTGAATTCGGTAGATACCCAGTAATGTGATTGCTGGGTTGAATGGTAAGTCTATATTTATTTCTTTGAGGAAACTCCATACGGTTTTCCATAAGGGTTGTACAAATTTGCAGCCCCGCCAACAGTGTGTAAGTGTTCCCTTCTCTTTGCATCTGTGCCAGCATCTTTTGTTTTTTGACTTCTTAATAATGGCCATCCTGACCGGCATAACGTGCTATGTCACTGTGGTTTTAATTCACATTTCCCTGGTGATTAGTGATGTTGAATATTTTTTCCTATGTTTGTTGACCATCTGTCTATCTTCTTTGGAAAAACTTCTGTTCATGTTTTTTGCCCACTTTTTAATGGAGCTGTTTATTGTTTTCTTGCTGATTTGTTTGAATTTTTGTAGATTCTGGATATTAGCCCTTGATCAAATGTATACATTGTGAATATTTTCTCCATTCTGTAGGTTGCCTATTTCCTCTGTTGTTTATTTTCTTTGCTGTGCAGAAGCTTTTTAATTTAATGAAGTACCATTTATTTATTTTTGTAGTTGTTGTAATTACCTTTGGGGTCTTAGTCATAAATTCTTTGCCTAGGACAATGTCTAGAAAAGTTTTTTTCTACATTTTCTTCTAGAACTTTTAAGGTTTCATGCCTTACATTTAAGTGTTTTGTGGATCTTGAGTTAATATTTGGATTGATGACAATATAGGGGTACTGTTTCATTCTTCTGCATGTGGCTATCAAATTTTCCCAGCACAATTTATTGACTATAGTATCTTTTCCCCAGTGTATGTTGTGTCTGCTTTGTTGAAGATTAGTTGGTTATAGGTGGATGGTTTTATCACTGGGTTCTTTGCTCTGTTCCATTGATCTATGTCTCTATTTTGTACCAATTTCATGTTCTATTTGTTACTACAGCCTTGTAATATAGTTTGAAGTTAGGTAATGTGATACCTCCAGATTTATTCTTATTGCATAATATTGCTTTGGCTATTTCAGCTCTTTTTGGGTTCAAAATGCAGTGTACAATTATTTTCTCTAGATCTTTGAAATATGATGTTGATAATTTGATGGGGATTGTGTTGAATTTGTAAATCACTTTGGGTAGTATGGACATTTTAATAATATTGATTTTACCAACTCATGAGCGCAATATAGTTTTTCATTTTTTTGTGTTGTTTCCAATTTCTTTCCTCAGTGTTTTGTAGTTCTCCTTGTAGAGATCTTTCACCTTCTTGGCTAAGTATATTCCTAAGTATTTTATTTTCTTTGTAGCTACTGTGAAAGGTATTAAGTCTTTGATTTGGCTCTCAGCTTGACTGTTCTTGGTATCTAGAAGTGCTACTGATGTGTGTACATTGATTTTGTAACCTGAGACTTAGCTTAATTTATTTGCCAGTTCCAGGAGTCTTTTGATGGGGTTTCTGGGATTTTCTAGATATAAAAGCATATTGTCAGTGAAAAGCAATAGCTTGACCTCCTCTTTTCCAAATGGGCTACTCTGTATTTCTTTCTCTTTCCTGATTGCTCTGAGTAGGCCCTCCAGTACTATGTTGAATAGAAGTGGTAAGAGTGCACACCCTTGTCTTATTCCAGTTCTTAGGGAGAATGCTTTCAACTTTCCCCCATTCAATATAATATTGTCTGTGGCTTTGTCATCTATGGCTTTTACAATTTTGAGATATGTTCCTTCTATATCTAGTTTTTTAGGGTTTTTATCATGAAAGGACGCTGGATTTTTTCAAATGCTTTTTTGCATATATTGAGATGATCATATGATCTTTAATTTTGCTTCTGTTTATACAGAATTACATTTATTGATTTATGTATGTTGAAATATCCTCGAATCCTTGGGATGAAGCCCACTCGGTCATGGTGGACTTTTTGTTTTATATTCTGTTGAATTTGGCTTGCTAGTATTTTGTTGAGGATTTTTGCATCCATATTCTTAACATCTGTAGTTTTGTTTTTTTCCTGTGTTCTTTTATGACATCAGTATCAAGGTTATACTGACTTCATAGAATGAGTTGGGGAGAAGTCTCTCCTTCTAGATATTATGGAATACTTTCTGTAGTATAGTTACCAGTTCTTCTTTGTGGATCTGGTAGAATTTGGCATGAATTCATCTGGTTAAGGGATTTGTTGTTGTTGTTTTCAGATTTTTTATTACTGCTTCAATCTTGCTGCTCATTATTGGTTTATTCGGGAGTTCTATTTCTTCCTGAATGAAATAGAAAACAACAACAACAACAAAAAATGAAAGGTCAACAAAACAAAAATTTGGTTTTTTGAGAAGATAAATAAAATTGATAGACATCTTGCTGGATTAATCAGAGAATAGAAGAGAACAGACCCATTATGCTCAATTAGAAATTAAAAAGAAGGTATTGCAACTGATACCAGAGAAATACAAAATATTATCTGTGAATACTACAAAAATGTCTACGCACATAAATGACAAAAAGTAGAAAAAAATGGAAAAATTCCTGGAAACATACACCTCTCAAAACTTGATCAGGAAGAAATAGAATTCCTGAACAGGCCTACACTTTTCTGATTTTAAAAATTATTAATACTTTATTTGTAGCTTATTGTAACCTCTAGTTTTGTACATGTTCTTTAGAGGTACACAGCTTACTGTACATGAAGTTTTGTAAAATTTGTTAATAGTAGCTCAGTTGCTGAAAACAGTATGATTTCACAAGCTTTAAAAGTTATTACTTTTGTGGATCATAAGAACACTCACCCAGCTACAACAACAACTCAATAACCAACACCAAGAAAACACAAAAAACCTCCAAGAAATGGAACAAAGGTTCAACAAAGAGATTGACACAGTGAAGAAAACTTTAACCGAAGTCCTGGAGATGAAGAATCAACTCAGAGAACTACAAAATACTGTGGAAAGTCTCAAGAACAGGGTAGATCAAGCAGAAGAAAGAATCTCAGAGCTTGAAGATAACACCTTCCAATTAAATAAATCAGTCACAGAAATACAGCAGAGAAACAAGAGAAAAGACCAAAGCCTACAAGAGCTGTGGGATTATGTGAAAAAACCTAACGTGAGGGTCATAGGTTTAGCCGAAGGGGAGGAAGACAACACTCAAGGGCTGGACAAGCTTTTTGAAGATATAATAGAGGAAAATTTCCCAGGCCTTGCTCAAAATCTTGATATACAAGTTCAAGAAGCCCAGAGGACCCCTGGGAGATTCAATGCAAACAGGAAGACGTCACGTCATGCAGTCATCAGACTGACCAAAGTATCAACTAAAGAGGCCCTTCTAAGAGCTGTAAGACAAAAGAAGCAAGTGACATACAAGGGAAAGCCAATTCGAATAACATCAGACTTCTCTAATGAGACTTTACAAGCAAGGAGAGACTGGGGCCCCATTCTCACTCTTTTGAAACAAAACAATGCCCAGCCTAGAATATTATTCCCTGCAAAACTAAGCTTCATATATGAAGGAGAAATAAAAACATTCTCAGACAAGCAAAGGCTCAGAGAATTCACCAAGACAAGACCAGCCCTACAAGAAGTACTTAAAACAGCGTTACGCACGGAACATCATAATAATAATCCACGGATATAAAAACAACCAAAACCCAAAGATATTAAAGGCCAGATATTACAATGGCTCAAGACAGAAATCATAGCAACAACATCCAACCCAACAGAATGATCAGTAATCTACCTTACCTATCAGTTCTCTCAATAAATGTGAATGGCTTAAACTCTCCACTCAAGAGACATAGGCTGGCTGAATGGATAAGAAAATGCAGGCCAAGTATATGCTGTCTTCAGGAAACACATTTAACCTGCAAGGATGCACATAGACTAAAAATAAAAGGGTGGAGATCAATATTCCAAGCAAATAGAAACCAAAAGAAGGCTGGTGTGGCAGTTCTAATTTCAGACGATTTAGTTTTTAAACCAACAAAAGTAGTAAAAGACAAAGAGGGTCATTATATAATGGTGAAGGGCACAGTCCAACAAGAGGAGATAACAATTTTAAATATATATGCACCCAACTTAGGTGCACCCAGATTCATAAAGCAAACCTTACTGGAGCTAAGCAAATGGATTAATAGCAACTCCATAATCGCCGGAGATTTCAACACCCCACTGACGGCACGAGACAGATCCTCCAAACAGAAAATTAATAAAGAAATAATGGACTTAAACAAAACTCTAGAACAATTGGGTCTGACAGACATCTACAGAACATTCTACCCAAAATCCACTGAATATACGTTCTTCTCACCAGCTCACGGGACATTCTCTAAGATTGACCATATCCTAGGACACAAAGAAAATCTCAAGAAATTTAAAAAAATAGAAATCATACCATGTACTTTCTCAGATCACAGTGGAATAAAACTAGAAATCAACCCTAACAGAAACTCACATTTCTACACAAAAACGTGGAAATTAAACAACCTCCTACTAAATGATTACTTCGTAAATGAAGAAATCAAGACGGAAATAAAAAACTTCTATGAAGAAAACGACAATGGAGAGACAAGTTATCAACTCCTCTGGGACACAGCTAAAGCAGTTCTGAGAGGAAAGTTTATCTCCATAAATGCCTATAACCAAAAGGCAAGAAGATCACAAATAGACAATCTAATGAAACGACTCAAAGAGCTGGAAAAAGAAGAACAGACCAACCCCAAACCCAGCAGAAGAAGTGAAATCAACAAGATCAAATCAGAACTAAACGAAATTGAAAACAGGAAAGCTATTCAGGAGATTAATAAAACAAAAAGTTGGTTCTTTGAAAAAATAAACAAAATTGACACGCCATTGGCTAAGCTAACGAAAAGCAGAAAAGAGAAATCTCTAATAAGCTCCATCAGGAATGAAAAAGGAGATATCACAACTGATCCCAAAGAGATACAAGATACAATTTATGAATACTACAAAAATCTTTATGCACACAAACTGGAAAATGTGGAGGAAATGGACAAATTTCTAGAAACACACAGCCTCCCTAGGCTCAACCAGGAAGAAATAGATTCCCTGAACAGACCAATCTCAACAGCTGAAATAGAAACAGCAATTAAAAATCTCCCTAAAAAGAAAAGTCCCGGTCCAGATGGCTTCACACCTGAATTTTACCATACTTACAAAGAAGAACTAGTACCTATCTTGCAGAAACTATTCCACAACATCGAGAAGAACGGAAACCTCCCCGACACCTTTTATGAAGCGAATATTACTCTGATACCAAAACCAGGAAAGGATGCAACAAAAAAAGAAAACTACAGACCAATATCCCTAATGAATATAGATGCAAAAATTTTCAACAAAATCTTAGCTAACCGAATCCAGACACTTATCAAAAAAATAATCCACCACGACCAAGTGGGCTTCATCCCAGGGATGCAGGGATGGTTCAACATACGTAAATCTATAAATGCAATTCACCACATCAACAGAAGCAAAAACAAAGACCACATGATTCTTTCAATAGATGCAGAAAAAGCTTTTGACAAAATTCAACACCCTTTCATGATACGAACACTTAAGAAAATAGGCATAGAAGGGACATACCTAAAAATGATACAAGCCATATATGACAGACCCGTAGCCAACATCATACTGAATGGGGAAAGACTGAAATCATTCCCACTTAGAACTGGAACCAGACAAGGCTGCCCACTATCTCCACTTCTATTCAACATAGTGCTGGAAGTCTTGGCTACAGCAATCAGACAGGAAAATGGAATCAAAGGTATCCAAATAGGGGCAGAAGAGATCAAACTGTCACTGTTTGCTGATGATATGATATTGTATCTAGAAAACCCCAAGGATTCAACCAAGAAACTCCTGGAACTGATCAATGAATTTAGTAAAGTCTCAGGATACAAAATTAATACACAGAAATCAGAGGCATTCATATACGCCAACAACAATCTAATTGAGAACCAAATCAAAGACTCAATTCCCTTCACAATAGCAACAAAGAAATTAAAGTACCTAGGAATATATTTAACCAAAGAGGTAAAAGACCTCTACAGGGAGAACTATGAAACACTGAGGAAGGAAATAGCAGAGGATGTAAACAGATGGAAATCCATACCATGCTCGTGGATCGGCAGACTCAATATCGTCAAAATGTCTATACTACCCAAACTGATCTACAGATTCAATGCAATACCTATTAAAATCCCATCAGCATTCTTCACAGATATAGAAAAAATAATTTTACGCTTCGTATGGAACCAAAGAAGACCCCGAATATCAAGAGCAATTCTAGGCAACAAAAACAAAATGGGAGGCATTAATATGCCAGATATTAAACTATACTACAAAGCTGTAGTAATTAAAACAATATGGTATTGGCACAAAAACAGGAATATTGACCAGTGGAACAGATGTGAGAATCCTGATATAAAACCATCCTCATATAGCCGTCTCATCTTTGACAAAGCAGACAAAAACATACGCTGGGGAAAAGAATCCCTCTTCAATAAATGGTGCTGGGAAAACTGGATAGCCACCTGTAGAAGGCTAAAACAGGACCCACACCTTTCACCTCTCACAAAAACCAACTCACGCTGGATAACAGACTTAAACCTAAGATATGAAACTATTAGAACTCTAGAGGAAAAAGTTGGAAACACTCTCCTAGACATCGGCCTGGGCAAAGAGTTTATGAAGAAGTCCCCAAAGGCAATCACAGCAGCAACAAAAATAAATAAATGGGACATGATCAAACTACAAAGCTTCTGCACAGCCAAAGAAATAGTCATGAAAGTAAACAGACAGCCTACAGAATGGGAGAAAATTTTTGCATCCTATGCATCCGATAAGGGACTGATAACTAGAATATACTTAGAACTCACGAAAATTAGGAAGAAAAAATCAAATAACCCCATTAAAAAGTGGGCAAAGGACTTGAACAGAAATTTTTCTAAAGAAGACAGAAGAATGGCCAACAAACATATGAAGAAATGCTCAACATCTCTAATCATCAGGGAAATGCAAATCAAAACCACAATGAGATATCACTTAACCCCAGTGAGAATGGCCTTTATCAAAAAATCTCCAAACAATAAATGCTGGCGTGGTTGCGGAGAGAGAGGAACACTCCTACACTGCTGGTGGGACTGCAAACTAGTTCAA
This sequence comes from Microcebus murinus, assembly GCF_040939455.1. Taxonomy (NCBI): domain Eukaryota; kingdom Metazoa; phylum Chordata; class Mammalia; order Primates; family Cheirogaleidae; genus Microcebus; species Microcebus murinus. The sequence continues at coordinate 89,218,483 of NC_134114.1, read as the reverse complement.
CCTCTGTGGAAAGCAATATGGAGATACCTTAAAGCGATACAAGTGAATCTACCATTTGATCCAGCAATCCCATTGCTGGGCATCTACCCAAATGATCCAGTGACACTCTACAAAAAAGACACCTGCACTCGAATGTTTATAGCAGCACAATTCATAATTGCAAGGCTGTGGAAACAGCCCAAGTGCCCATAAATCAAAGAATGGATTAATAAAATGTGGTATATGTACACCATGGAGTACTATTCAGCTCTAAGAAACAATGGTGATATAGCACACCTTATATTTTCCTGGTTAGAGCTGGAACCCATACTACTAAGTGAAGTATCCCAAGAATGGAAAAACAAGCACCAGATATATTCTCCAGCAAACTGGTATTAACTGAGTAGCACCTAAGTGGACACATAGGTGCTACAGTAATAGGGTATTGGGCAGGTGGGAGGGGGGAGGGGGGCGGGTATATACATACATAGTGAGTGAGATGTGCACCATCTGGGGGATGGTCACGATGGAGACTCAGACTTTTGGGGGGAGGGGGAGAAATGGGCATTTATTGAAACCTTAAAATCTGTACCCCCATAATATGCCAAAATAAAAAAAAATAATTAAAAAATAAAAAAAAATAAAAATAAAAAAAAAAAAAAAAAAAAAAAAAAAAAAAAAAAGTTATTACTTTTGTGTTAAAAAGGATTCCTGACTAGATTCTATATAGACACTGTGCATTTATGAATGCATTTTAGGAATAATTTTGATAGGTCACTAAAAAACAATTAAATGGTGCCTAGCTAACAAAACAAATGATAACTAAGATAATGGTCTTATCACTAAAATGTTAGCCTAACAAATAAGTAACAAGACTTGAAATTCCTGAGATTTCTGAGAGCTAGTGAAAAATAATTTGAAGTTTTAAACATATTTCCTATTCATTTATTAAATATATTTTGTGGATGCAATTGCATTTTCCTATCACCTGACTAAACAGAAAAGCGAAACACCATTTCAAATGTCCTGAAATGTCTGAAGTTGAAATTGCACAATAGCTGTAGTGTTTGGCTCTGATTAATTTCAGAAAGCAGCAAGCAATTTATTATGACAGTAAATTAAGGGAACTCTCTCAAGATTCGTATTTTAGACCCAACATTTAACACATTTTTTCTTGCAACACTTTTGGAATCATGTGTTCTCTTCTCAAATAAATCCAAACATGGGTCTAAACTATCAAGGAAATAAATGAACCAAATCATGCCAGTGACCCATAAATGAAGCTACTATCATAACAAATAAATTTACATCATTGAGGGAAAGAAAACATGTGCATTCAAATGTGCTCAGGAAAACATCATAACTTCAAAAAATATGACAAAACTAGAGTAGGTATAATGTTTCACAATCATCAAAAGAACTTTGAAAAATTATTTTTGAAAATTAAAAATAATTATACAAGAAGTAGTTAAGCTAGGGAACATTCAAAATACAAAAGCACAGTGGTCAACAGTATTTTATAAAAGTGTATAAGTCCTAATTTTTCAGTAAATCTTCTGAGGATAAAAAATTGGGAACCACCTAGTGGTACTTTCACCTGTGTCATATAAATATTATGTATTTCATTGCCAGATAAAAATTTATAAGATATTTATCTTACTTTCACTGTTTTCTTCTTTGCCTAGCTTAAGACTATGTAGTACAAAGTTAGATTTATATCAACATTTGTTTGACCATGTATGTGAATTTATATTATACACATATAATTTGAACCATAAAATTGTGGCTATTTACTTATAATTTACATGCCTGGTTCTTATTGATGTAAATATTAAAATAATACAGTTTTTTAAAATTAAATTGTCAAACAATCTTCTTTTTTAAGAATTTAGAGAAGAATTTTGTTGTGTATTATATAATTGTTTATCTATTGAATTTTATATAAATTCAATATTTTGTTGAAGAAACTTAAAGCCTGAAAATAAGAGAGAAAAAAAATTGTATGTACTTTCAATGTCATATTAAAGCACTATCAAACTAGGTCATCTGACTTTCTAAGAGAATATAACTTATTTGACTTACTATTTATTTTTAATCGGGAGCCAGATTCTGTAGTTAGAAGTTAACTTGAAGAAAATTGATAATATGTAAAATATTTTTGTCCAGCACTGATGCAACAGATGTGTCTTGTAAAGAAGATAACACTTGAGGTTATGATTTTATTAATCATTTTTTAAAAATCTAAACTACCTTTTTTCAATTTTTTACTTATTATTTTATATGACTTTTTTCTACTATCTCTTGAAGCATTTTTGCCATTCTGTTGGCCCATTGTTGATGAGTTAAACAAAACTTTGACAAATGCTTACTCTAAACTTATATGATAATTATGCTTTTGACATTTTATTTTTGATTGCATATTTTGTTAAGAATTTTTTAAAGCTAGTAGAATTTAGCTAATGGAATGCTTGGCACTATGTATCATTAGGAGAAAACATAAGGTTAAGTGATATTTGAGGCTGAGGTAAGCTGAGAAAGAGTATCATCTCTGTGTGAAATAGCTTACAATTCTCCACATACCATCTGTTCATCACAATCAATGCAATGACCAGCAGAAGTAAGAGGAGGCAAATCTGTAAACTTCCAATTTAGTACTGTTTTTAAGCCCTCATTATCATTAAGAAAAAATTCATTAAATTATCTGTTGTGCTGAGTAGTATATGGATCAATTTAACAACATGATTCTTGCCTCCTGGGAACAGACAAATTAAAATAGATACTAGTGGTAAATTCAAGGGCAAACTGACAAATAAATACATTTATCACCATGAACAGATCAAATGAATAAGATGAACATTTATTTTAAAAGTAAAAGAAAGTGTGAGGATCTCCATTCACAGTTTAAGGACACTGTTGTGTTTCTGCACGAGTATCTTGTGACTAGATTAGAACTCCCAGCTCTACATTGGGAATATTGTTATGAGAGTTGACTGTCAATATTTTTATAATTTTTATTTTATCCTCTAAGTCAGTTGGCTGATAGTTATTATTGGGCATCTATTATGAAGTACTGGAAAAAAATCCTAAAATCTCTGAGCTGTTTTCTGGGCTTAAAGGACTTGTTCATATTTTATGGTCTTTTAATATTTTCTATTGTTATTTTTGTATTGCAACCTGTTTGGAACTTTTGTAAAACTCTACAAGAGCCTTTGAAATATTTATTTAAAAACCAAAATTTGGCTGCTAGGTGGGCTTGTTGATACTGGGATGTCTTATAGGTGCTCTCAAGGGACAAAGCTAAGAAATTTGACTACAACTTCATGCCAATACTTCTGATTTAATTTCAACCCTGTAGACTGTTTCCTTACATTTCCACTGTTCTTAGTTTCCTTTCCTTCTGCCACAGTGAGGACTCTGACTAGAATCTGTAGTAATGTTACACCTGTCAGTCCTGATGTTTTATTAATGTATATCTTCTCTCTCCCATCCTGGTTTATCTAGTTAAGGATTTATCCATTTAATTGGTCTCAGAAAACCAGCTCTTGCTTCTTACAAAGGCTTGTGGCAGGCCAGAGGAGGAGCAGGAATACGTGAAAACGTGCTCTGAGATGTAGTGATTTTTCTCTTTCTAGTTACATTTATTTTGAAGTTTAGGCATTCTTTATCTTCAAGTTACAATGAAGGCATGGTTTTTGTGTTGTTTGTTTTTCTGCGTTAATTTTGGATGTATTCCTGAGAAATGGGTATTTTGGTGGCCACTATTATTTTTCATTATCTAGAAAGCCAGAATGTAAATTTTAATGTATTGATTCAAAATTGGTTTAAGGATGTTTTAATGTAAATCAAGTTATTGATTATATTACCATAGTGATTATATTAATAAATGTTTAAAAGATACAAACTATTTCTGATTTTTCAAAAATTTTAATGTTAGGAATGATGGGTATTTTCATAAGTATGATAAATAGTGTTTATCTTAAAATAACTGTTACCATAATATACAATGACTCAAAGCTCAGCATTTCCATTAATATCATTAATAAACCAAGTATATCACCTATCAATGTTATTATGACATTGTTTTAGAAGATATACCTAAAGCAATAAAGCACAAAAAAGGGAATAGAGACATAAACGTTGGTGAAAATGAGGGAAATACATTATTTCAAGTAATATTTAAATATAATTTGAGATTTGACCACTTAAAAACTATATAAGTATCTAGTGCAGTAGATACAAAATAAATATTGACATTTTAAAGATTTTGTTAAAATGGTAATAATCAGTTAGAAACTTACTCAAAAGAAAGATTCTATTTATAATAGCAAAACCAAATTATATATATATATTTTTTTAAAGTAAAAAAATCAAAACAATATGACAAAAGCTGAAAATCTGATCAAAAGGGAAGAAAAAAAGAATATGAAATATATATCAAAGTTGACGACTCAGTATTGTAATATTATAAATCCCTCCTAATTAAATTTGAAAGCATTTTGGCAAGTTAATTAAAGACAAAAAAATAAATAAACAATAAATTTTGGTGCATATTGCTTTATTTTTGTCTAGTTCATCTGGTAGAATAAATATTATTTTGAAAAAAGAAGAGCTCCCAGAGAGAAATACAATACCAAAGTTTAAAACAGTCTGTGATTAGAATAAGACTAGACTAATTATATACATATGGGAGATTAGTGTTTACTTTGTAAAAAATATATTTTCAAAATATTTAATATATTATGAAAACTATTAATATATTCCCATTCTTAAATGGGAATATATTAATAGTTTAAAGTTCTTAAAAAGAACTTTAAGTTAGGCAAAAATTTCATTATACCATTTTGTATCTCTAGGTTTTATATAGTAAAATAAAATTAATTAAATCTGTGAAAAATTATTTAAATACCTTTTATTCATTACCTCATGATTTTATTTACAGATGTTTTCTATTAAAATAATGAGAGTCATACAAATTTATTTATGTGTATATTAACTACAATTTTATTCACATTTCAATATAATTATGTTAAAAAATGAGAATTGGTTGATTTACTTACATGCTTATATAAAATTAAATGTTACCTTTTAAAATAAAATTTCAAAGTCCACTTAATGTTATATTTAAAATATTGAGTGAAAAGGCAGTATAAATTTATTTATCTGTAGATAATTATAATAAATATGACTGAAAGCTAAAAACAGAATATTAAGTAAAGTTATTTGTGTGGTTATAGGTAATTTTAAAAAATTACTTTTCATATTAAACATGCTAATATAAACCGTACAACATACACCAAACACAACCACTAAATGATATTTTGTTTAAATGAATGACAAGTGAATAGTGTTAAATGCTACTTTAGTGGGATAGGGTTGAAATGTATCTCATTTGCATTGGAACCTAATGGCAGATATACATATCCATAAGTAGGCTGAGCAGTAACTATTAAAGGACTCTGTTTACTCTTGTAACTACTCAGCAAAGGCAGAAAATCTCAGAGCAATAGTAGAAAACATGAGATAGTAATAAAGAGATTTGGGCCCAATTAACTGCCAATGGAAAGACCAAGAAAGAGGGGAAAGGAAAGGGAAGAGATGACATGATTAGCATTCCTGAGAAGTAACATGATTAAAGTTCTTGAGGAAAAAGAAAATAATTGGGATGTAGAATATAGATGAAGGAATTATATAAAAAGTTGGGTATCTTTGGTATAGTACATAAAGAAGGGGAATGAAAGATGGAAAAGGATTCAAATATATATTTGGATTGGAGCCAAAATATGGAGAAAATTTTTTCCCCTGGTATTTACAATTTTTTTCTTTGTAGTAGGAGAGTAGTAGACTTGCTTAAAAGGGAGTCCATTTTTCCTCCACTGTTTTATAATATTAAAAATTTTTACTCACAAATATTCATATGAAGATAAATATTTACTCATACTCAGTATTTCCAGAGCACTTAAAATATTTTTTTAATCTTTGGACAAATACATTTTTAAAAAAATTTAAACTGTTGGGGGTACAAAAGTTTTTGTTGCATGGACACACTCTGTAATTCTGAAGTCAGTGCTTTCAGGGTGCCCACCATGAGAAGATGGTTTATTGTACTCAATAGGTAAGTTTTTATCCCTTACCGCCCTCCCACTCTCCCCCCTTAGTTTCCAATGTCCTTTACATTTTTTAAGTATTTTTTTAAATTTCAGCATACTATGGGGTTACAAATTTTAAGGTTTCAAATAATGCCCTTTCCCTCCCACCCCCCACAAGTCTGAGCTTCCAGCATGACCATCCCCCAGACGGTGAACACCTTACCTGCCCAGTACCCAATTACTGTAGTTCCTATGTGTCCACTTAGGTGCTGCTCAGTTAATAGCAGTTTGCTGGTGAGTATATGTGGTTCTTGTTTTTCCATTCTTGGGATACTTCATTTAGTAGTATGGGTTCCAGCTCTAACCAGGAAAATACAAGGTGTGTTATATCACAGTTGTTTCTTAGAGCTGAATAGTACTCCATGGTATACATATACCATATTTTATTAATCCACTTGTGGATTGATGGGCACTTGGGTTGTTTCCACAGCTTTGCAATTATGAATTGTGCTGCTATGAACATCCGAGTGCAGGTGTCTTTTTTGTAGAGTGTCATTGTATCTTTTGGATAGATGCCTAGTAATGGGATTGCTAGATCAAATGGTAGATACACTTGTATTGCTTTAAGGTATCTCCATATTGCGAGGTTGAACTAGTTTGCAGTCCCACCAGCAGTGCAGGAGTATTCCTCTCTCTCCACATCCATGCCAGCATTTATTGTTTGGGGGCCTTTTGAAAAAGGCTATTCTCACTGGAGTTAAGTGATATCTCATTGTGGTTTTGATTTGGATTTCCCTGATGATTAGAGATGTTGAGCATTTTTCATATGTTGTTGGCCATATGTCTTCTTCAGAAAAGTTTCTGTTCATGTCCTTTGCCCACTTCTTGATAGGGTTATTTGATTTCTTCTTGCTGTTTTTTGTGAGTGCTAAGTAGATTCTAGTTATCAGCCCCTTATCAGATGTGTAGGATGTGAAAATTTTCTCCCATTCTGTAGGTTGTCTGTTTACTTTCATGACTATTTCTTTGACTGTGCAGAAGATTTTTAGTTTGATCATGTCCCACTCATTTATTTTATTGCTGCTATGATTGCCTTTGGGGTCTTCTTCATAAATTCTTTGCCTAGGTCAATGTCTAGGAGAGTGTTTCCAACATTTTCCTCTAGAATTCTAATAGTTTCATACCTTAGGTTTAAGTCTGTTATTCAGTGTGAGTTGATTTTTGTGAGATGTGAAAGGTATGGATCCTGCTTTAGCTTTCTACAAGTGGCTATCCAGTTTTCCCAGCACCGTTCATTCCCCAGTGTATGTTTTTGTCTGCTTTGTCAAAGATTAGATGGCTATATGAGGATGGTTTTATATCAAGATTCTCACATCTGTTCCACTGGTCAATATCCTTATTTTTGTGCCAATACCAGAATGATTTAATTACTACAGCTTTGTAGTATAGTTTGATATCTGGCATATTAATACCTCCCATTTTGTTTTTATTGCCTAGAATTGCTTTTGATATGTGGGGTCTTCTCTGGTTCCAAACGAAGCATAAAATTATTTTTTCTATATCTGTGAAGAATGCTTATGGGATTTTAATAGGTATTCCATTGAATCTGTAGCTCAGTTTGGGTAGTATAGAGATTTTAATGATGTTGAGTCTACTGAGCCATGAGCATGGTATGGATTTCCATCTCTTTACATCCTCTGCTATTTCCTCCTCAGTGTTTCTCTGTGTAGAGGTCTTTTACCTCCCTGGTTAAGTGTATTCCTAGGTACTTTATTTTCTTTTTTGCTATTGTGAAGGGAATTGAGCGTTTGATTTGGTTTTCAGTTTGATTGTTGTTGGTGTATATGAATGCCTCTGATTTCTGTGTATTGATTTTGTATCCTGAGACTTTACTAAATTCATTTATCAGTTCCAGGAGTTTCTTGGTTAAATCTTTGTGGTTTTCTAAATATAATATCATATCATCAGCAAACAGTGAAAGTTTTATCTCTTCTGCCCCTATTTGGATACCTTTAATTCCACTTTCCTGTCTGATTGATGTAGCCAGGACTTCCAGCACTATGTTGAATAGAAATGGAGATAGTGGGCAGCCTTGCCTGGTTCCAGTTCTAAGTGGGAATGCTTTCAATTTTTCCCCATTCAGTATGATGTTAGCTATAGGTCTGTCATATATGGCTTGTATCATTTTTAGGTATGTCCCTTCTATGCCTATTTTATTAAGTGTTTGTATAATGAAAGGGCGCTAAATTTTGTCAAAAGCTTTTTCTGCATCTATTGAAAGAATCATGTGGTCTTTGTTTTTGCTTCTATTTATGTGGTGAACTACATTTGTAGATTTACATATGCTGAACCATCCCTGTATCCCTGGGATGAAGCCCACTTGGTCGTGATGGATTATTTTTTTGATAAGCGTCTGGATTCGGTTAGCTAGGATTTTGTTGAAAATTTTTGCATCTATATTCATAAGGGATATTGATATGTAGTTTTCTTTTTTTGTTGCATCCTTTCCTGGTTTTGATATCAGAGTAATATTTGCTTCATAGAAGGTGTCAGGGAGGTTTCCATTCTTCTCGATGTTGTGGAATAATTTCTGCAAGATAGACACCAGTTATTCTTTGTAAGTGTGGTAAAATTCGAGTGTAAAACCCTCTGGACCAAGACTTTTCTTTTTAGGGAGATTTTTAATTGTTGTTTCTATTTTGTCTCTTGATATTGGTCTGTTCAGGAGTTCTATTTCTTCCTGGTTGAGCCTTGGGAGGCTGTGTGTTTCTAGTAATTTGTCCATTTCCTCCACATTTTCCAGTTTGTGTGCATAAAGGTTTTTGTAGTAAATTTGTAGTAAATTATATCTTGTACCTCCTTGGGATCAGTTGTGATATTTCCTTTTTGTTCCTGATGGAGCTTATTAGAGATTTGTCTTTTCTGCTTTTCGTTAGCCTAGCCAAAGGCATGTCAATTTTGTTTATTTTTTTCAAGTAACCAACTTTTAGTTTTATTAATCTCCTGTAGAGCTTCCCTGTTGTCAATTTCATTTAGTTCTGATTTGATCTTGTTAATTTCACTTCTTCTGCTGGGTTTGGGGTTGGTCTATTTTTCTTTTTCCAGCTCTTTGAGTTGTTTCATTAGATTATCTATTTATGATCTTTTTGACTTTTGGATATAGGCATTTATGGAAATAAACTTTCCTCTCAATACTGCTTTAGCTGTGTCCCAGAGGATTTGATAACTTGTCTCTCCATTGTCATTTTGTTCATAGAATTTTTTATTTCCATCTTGATTTCTTCATTTATAAAGTAATCATTTAGTAGGAGGTTGTTTAATTTCCACATTTTTGTGTAGAATTGTGAGTTTCTGTTAGGGTTGATTTCTACTTTTATTCCACTGTGATCTGAGAAGATACATGATATGATTTCTATTTTTTAAAATTTCTTGAGGCTTACTTTGTGTCCTAGGATATGGTCAATCTTAGAGAATGTCCCGTGACCTGATGAGAAGAACATATATTCAGTGGATTTGGGGTAGAATGTCCTGTAAATGTCAGTCAGACCCAATTGTTCTAGAGTTTTGTTTAAGTCCATTATTTATTTATTAATTTTCTGTTTGGAGGATCTGTCCTGTGCTGTCAGTGGGGTGTTGAAATCTCCAGTAATTATGGAGTAGCTGTTAATCAATTTGCTTAGATCCAGTAAGGTCTGCTTTATAAATCTGGGTGCACCTAAGTTGGGTGCATATATATTTAAAATTATTATCTATTCTTGTTGAATGGTGCCCTTCACCATTATATAATGACCCTCTTTGTCTTTCACTACTTTTGTTGGTTTAAAAGCTAAATCATCTACAATTAGAACTGCCACAACAGCCTTCTTTTGGCTTCCCTTTCTTGGAATACTGATCTCCACCCCTTTACTTTTAGTCTATATGCATCTTTGCAAGTTAGATGTATTTCCTTGAAGACAGCAGATACTTGGCTTGTATTTTCTTATCCATTCAACCAGCCTATGCCTCTTGAGTGGGGAGTTTAAGCCATTCACATTTATTGAGAGAACTGATAGGTGAGGCAGATTACCGTCTATTCTGTTGGGTTGGATGTTATTGCTTTGATTTCTCTCTTGAGCCATTGTATTATCTGGTCTTTAATCTTTAGGTTTTGGTTGTTTTTATATTCGTGGGTTTTTATTATACTGTTCTGTCCATAACACTGTTTTGAGTACTTCTTGTAGGGCTGGTCTTGTCTTGGTGAATTCCCTGAGACTTTGCTTATCTGAGAATGTCTTAATTTCTCCTTCACATATAAAGCTTAGTTTTGCAGGGTACAAGATTCTAGGCTGGGTGTTATTTTGTTTCAAAAGAGTGAGAATGGGGCCCCAGTCTCTTCTTGCTTTTATTGTTTCAGTTGAGAAATCTGGCTTTATTTGGAACAGTTTTCCTTTATATGTAACTTGCTTCTTTTGCCTTACAGCTTGTAAGAGAGTCTCTTTTGTTGATATTTTGGTCAGTCTGATGGCTACATGCCGTGGTGTTTTCCTGTTTGCGTTGTATCTCCCAGGAGTCCTTTTGGCCTCTTGTATTTCTAATTTTAAGTTAATGGTTAGACCTGGGAAATTTTCCTCAATTATTTCTTCAAATAGCTTATCCAACCCTTGGGTTTTTTCTTCCTCCTTCTTCGGAATCCAGTGGACCCACAGGTTATTTTTCTTTGTATAATCCCACAATTCCTGTAAGCTTTGGTCATGTCTCTTATTTTTCTGCTCTAACTCTGTGATTAACTTATTTGATTTGAAGGTGTTGTCTTCAGTATCTGAGATTCTTTCTTCTGTTTGGTCCACCCTATTTTTGAGGCTTTCCACTGTGTTTTGTATTTCCCTGAATAGAATCTTCATTTTCAGGATATCAGATTGATTCTTCTTCAAGATCTAGATTTTCTTAGTTAATCTTTGCTCCAATCTTTGTTCCTGTATTTTCTTTGTAGTTTTATTGTGTTTGTTATCCATTTTTTTCTTACATATCATTGAGCTTTCTTATAATCCAATTTTGGAATTCTTCTGTCATTTTAGTGTTTTGGGTTTGTTCAGTCTCCATTTCTTGAGAGCTGGTATGGCTCCTAGGGGGAGTTTTTCAGGTTTGGTTTTTTGAATTTCCAGAAATTTTATGCTGGGGTCTCCCCATCTGGATCAATTGATGGTGCTCAGGCGTCCTCTCTTCTGTAGTTTCTTGATCAGGCACTGGGGGGGGGGGCTCTTCCACCACACTTGGAAGGTTGGAAGGGGTTGCTTGTGTAGCCTACCCCTGACCAGGGAGGAGATCCAATCCTGATTTGTTGTTCAACTGGGTGACCTAAGCTGTTCTGGGAAGCCAAGTCTTTTATACTGCGTGCTTATGCACTTCACAGGCCTAGTGGATTCTCCCTAGATCTGGGGGAAAGTGGGTTTTCTTGTCTCTCCCTGCCTCCAGGGGTGGAGCCTACCACTTTTGGCAGGAGATATGCAGGCTAGGGGGAGGAAGTAGTTCCCCAGTCTGCCCTGCACCCCGGCACCCCAGTGGCTGTGGCTCCCGTTGGCGCTAGTTCTCTCAGCAGTTCGTTGATGGAGCCAGGCCTGGCAAGCTGATCGCAGATTGTGTAGGGGCAGAATTTTCCAGGAGAGTCTCTAGGCTGAGCAGAGGAGGGGGGCTTGCCTGCTGTATGACGGCTGGGCTGTGGACTCCCTCAATGGCGACTGCTTGCCCACTCGCAGGGCACCAGCACTGGGGGTGACTGTTTAGGGTGTGGCAGGTGCTGAGTTGGGAGTCTGGGTCATCAAGACGCCCCGTGGACCCCTCTATGCTGCCTGCCCAACCAACTGTTCAGCCATAGCCCTCGCTCTTATTGGCCTGCCCTGTGCAGTCTTATTCGCCCGAGGCAGTTACATCTTAGAGTCCCCGGCTTAGTGAACAGTTCTGTAGGGCTGGCCTGGCTGGTTACCAGAGGCCAGACATCTAACTGCCTCCCCTATCAGCTCAGTTCAGTTTCTTCCCATCTTGGAGCCATCCTAGCACGGGGCTCAGGGGAGTTCACCGTTTTTTCCCCCAATGATGGCACTCTCCAGCACCCTCTTCTCCTGTCGTGATTTCGCACCAGTTTCAGACAGGTCCCTGGCTGGGTGGGTGTGGAGGTCAATGGGGAAGCAAAGAGTTCTCCTGTGGGTCTGATCCCACTTCACCACCTGGCCCGGCGGGCCGGCACCCTCCCACGTGCCCTATTGTTTGTTTTGCACTCTCTAGAGAATGCGATCTTATCTCCTGATCACCTTGTTTTTTCCTTTTTTGAGAGTCCTGTGATGAACCTCTGCGGATTGTCGATGCTGTCCTCGTAGTGGGGAGATCCCCTTGCGTGTAGGAGACCTAGATCTATGTCTCCTTCTCTAGGACCAGGAGTCTGGGAGGTTACCTTTACTCTGCCATTTTCCTACCTTGTCTATAGACTTTTTAATTTCAAAATATTAAAGTGGTACAATGTTTTTGTGTACATAGATTGCTTTTGTAATGCTTGGATCATGGCTATAGGTGTGCCCATCACCCAATATTCCCTCAAATAGGTTTTCCATGCTTTTTACTTTCTTCCTCAGGGATATTTATAATCCATATATTGGCTTGCTTTACATAGTCCCATATTTTTCTGAGTGATTGCTCATTTGTCTTTAATCTTTTTTCTGCATCTTTGGCTGACTGGGTTAGTTCAGAGCACTTAAAATATTGTTCTGTCTGTGTCATAAACACAGTAAGTGGAAGCTCTCACATATTAATGATTAACCTCATGATTCCCTATCCCCTCCACTTTTTTTTAACCATAATTTTGAACTTGTAAGTTTAAAGTATGTAGAAGTTTCTTTTTTTTGTACCTACAACAATTTGTCTATGACTACTTGTAGCTATGGTAACATACCATTTCTTGGTCATCAGTGTGGTAACAATAAAGACATTTGAAATGCCAAATATGGTAAGGCTTTGAGAGATATGAAATATTTTAGGCATTGTCATTTTGCTTTAAATTAATATAATCAATCACTTGAGGATAATTGGAATTCTGAGTAAAGTTTAGGACAATACTTTTGAAGTCCACCCTACATAAATTTTCATGTGTACAAAAAAATAGGTATAAAGAAGTTCATTACAGCTCTGTGATATTAGCAAAGAAATGGAAATAACTTAATTTTCTAATAGTAGGGGAAGATATTGTGGTTTATTTACCTAATAAAATTTTATTGATATTAAAATAAATTATACATAAATAACTGCTATAAACTAAATAAAATAAAGTTTCCAAAAGCTTTATATAGTATTAATTATTAATATATTATTTTTGAGTATAAATATTTATGAGAAAATTCTAAAACTTACATTGAAACTATAGATAACTTACGGAGGTAGCAATTGCCATTAAAGGAATAATGATAAGAGGAGGAAATTTGCTGATATCTGTCATTTTTTTCTACCAGAAATTTCTTAAAGTTATTTGCTTATCAAATACAATTATTAATCAAACACATGAACACATTGATCCCTGTAACTCCTTATGTTGAAGACAGATGAGCACAAACTAAAATTGTTACCACTAATTGTGGCCTTAGATAAAAATGAATATGTAATATGATTATATACATATGTATGATTAAGAATAAGTATTTATGAAGTAGGATATTTGAGAAGATGAATGAGCCAGTCCTGCAGTCAGATGGAAATCAAACAATGTTTACCATGAATCTGTCAAAGAACTTAAGAATAGACTCTAACCTAATTGTTATGGTTTTGAAATTCAAACCCAAGAAAAATGTTTCAAGATATGCTTTTGAATGCAAATTAAATATTTGTGTGTTATATAATATTAGGATTATTTATTGGAAATTATAGAAACTTTATGAATGAGCTCAAGGATAATCTGCCTAATGGTTAGAAATATAGCTACTTGAACACATCCTATGATGTAGACTTTTATATCTTCTAAAAAATAAGTTCAGTTGGCCAGTATTTGGAATAAGGGATTTGGATTTTATAGAAAATAAAAGTAATTATGTTCCCCTCAACTCAAAATTTCAGAATGCTTTTCTCTGAGGTTGATGAGCGTGTGCCCAGATTGAAGCAGATTCAATGAGTATGAAAATTGTAGTTCAATTTGGATTAAAAATGATGGAAGGAAGAAGGGGAGGGAGGGAAGAAAAGAGAGAGAAAGGAAGGTAAGATTCTTCTAATGTTAAAAGAAAGTAATGTTCTGAGGTGTTGGTAATATTCTAGTTCTTGAATTGGGCGAGCTTTTACAGGTATGTTCTATTTGTGATTACACACTGAGCTGTCTTTTATTACTGGTACACTTTTTTATGTGTACCTTCAATAAAAAAGGAACTCTGTGGAATTTAAATTTTGCAAGTTTGGGAAAGAAATTACAGGTAAAAGTCAAGCTGATGAAATAGGTCTTTTGTATAATACTGTAGGTGTGAAAAGTACCATGACCTCAAATCATTAAATCTCATCTTTTACTCTTTGAGATTCATAGTTGAAAAGCCCAACATGAAATAAGATAATGAGTCTGTAAAGCTCCTCTGGGGGCTTAGTGAACTCAAGGAGAAAAAAGACATTCCAAAGTTTTCACTACTAAAATATTAATGTCAATATTTAATTAAGCACAGAGCTTTTTTTCATAGGTTCCAATTCTTATTGATTGTGCTGGTGAGATGCTGGCATTTCCTTAATTATTTGGATGCAAATTGTCCATATCTTGCCTAAATGTATTTACTTCTTGATTGTGAGTAAACATGGAACAGTATGGAAATGAGAGCAACTGTATTTTCAAATATGGAGATAGAATAGAGCTACAAAAATCTAGACAGGAAATTTGGATATGAACTAATAACTACAATTACCAACTGGATAGCTTTTGTTAAATGCTTTATGAATTTTCATTTTATCTCCTTTCAGAACCAATTACCTTATATACAGCTTACGTTACAGCCAGCTATAATATGATATATCCCAGGCATTTTCTGGGGCATATCCCCAGCATACTTTTAATAGAGGGCAGGAGAGAAATTTGTTTCTTTATAATTTACACTGACTTCCACCAGGAATATGCTTGGCTTATCCTAGAAACTACTTGTGCTGTGATTTTTATGTAACTGGTATCTTAGCTGAGCTCCTTTCTGAAGGTATTTTTTTGGAGAGAATTTTGATGTGTAGTCAATTCCTTCAATAATCAAGCTCTTGTCTAACAAATCCATATACTTTTGTCATGACATTTTTATAGAGCAAATGGCAAGAACATTTAAAAAAAATAAAATGAAATTAGCAAATAATTTGTTTTCTATTATCCCAGGGATAGTATTCTGTTCTGCTGAAATAATAATGAAAATTATAGTGAATGTTAATGAAATTATAGTGAAAATTATTATGCACTTTACAAACATAGTCATAATAATCCTATAAAATTATCAGGATCATTTTATTTGTCTTTTGAGGTATAAATTGAAGTTAAATTTCCAGTTCCCCAAACAAAGCTCTTCTACTTTGGCTGACTCCTTGGCATGTCCTACTTTATGTTTTCTGTTCAGTAAAGGTATATTTATCCTCTTAATTGCCTATGTTCAACATCCTAGGGACACCTTTGGCTATTATTTACTGAAACTCCATTCACCTATTCCAGTTGGATAAAAATTACAAATGAAAAAATATATAAAACAAAAACAAAGAACTTACAACTCTACTATAAAACAAATATCTTGCAATGGGAAAAGCTATTCTAAGTATGATATAAAATATTGTATCAAAAAGAATGATAGAAAATTTTCACTATAAAAATATAAAATGTAAAAAAGAATGTATTTTTGTAGAGTAAAACACAATAAAAAAGTCAAAGACAAACCAGCAAAATGTAAAGAAGTGACAATACTAATAAAAAATCAATTATTGATTGTTAAACATCCCAATAGGAAAATGGGCAATGGACAGGCAATAGGCAGTTAGGTAACAAGAAATACAGCTGGCCAATTTCTGTGGACAAAATATGTTCAGTCACACAAACAGTTAAATACAATGAGATTTCAGATTTCTTCTATCAGATAAAACAAGATTGATAAAATAAATTCAAGAAAACCTCTTGGCTAAAGCAAAGGAAAAGACTTACTGATAGAAGCATAATTTGTCAGCTTAAAATTAGATTAAAAATATTTATATTTTTGTCTTATCAATTTCAATTCTAAGTAAAATATCCAAGAAGAAATCACATATGTAGGACAAAAATTTATCTGACAGAAAATCATTATTGTAAGTAAAGATTATATAAAATATAATAGAGAAAAAGATGACAACTACTCCTGTCTGAAAAGTTGAGAAATGAAGCAAAAATCCAATGCCTCTTTCCCAAGGTTGGGAAGGCTGTGTGCTCTGCCTCTGTCCCCTGCTTATGCTGTGTGCCACTACTGTCCACTGTCCTCTCAACCTTCCTGTCCTAACAGTTTTCCCCCTAATGAGCTGTCTGTTTTCACAATCAATGCATTGTTATGTTTTCACCTTGTAAACCTCTGCTTCATTCTTCATCGCTCATTACCCTCTATTCCATGCCGCCAGCGTTGGGCATCCATAGTAATTTAGGATTGCTCTCTCCTCTTTCATTCCATGTTCAATCTCTTTCCTCTCTGCCGTATTTTAACTTCAACAAAGGCAGAGATCCTGTCTGACCTCTGCCGTATCTCTAGCACTTAGCATAATGACTAGCACCTGCTAGGCACTTAATAAATGCTTTCTGGATTAACAAATGAAATTACTTTGTGTCTATATGATAGAATTCATCCTATTCATCCATTACAATGATGTCATGAGTACATTCAACTATTCATCCATTACAATGACATCATAGCATATTTAATGAAAAGTTCTTCATGATATAGAACTAACTAAAAGCACTTACTCTTTCACTTTCCATCCCTAACTCTCAAGTCTCAAGACCACATAATCTGCTTTGTGATTATTAGGACTAAACACTAATTATGTCTTCAGATATTATTTAAGTTGGTGATCACAAGATGTTCTATATATTTCATTATACTCTGGATTCTAATTGACATAAGCTTTTTTTCTGACGCCAATTTTCTTCTTCTCCCTAATTCTCTCAACTTTTCTATTGCTCTCTCCAAAAGCCAACATCAGTTATCAGTGAACTACTATATAATCTCAACATTTCTTTTTCCTCTTGCCCTAATGAAAACCTGAACTTTTTTTGAAATAACCTTTTCCCTGGGAGCCTTCCCTAGAGGTGCCTGTTTTTTTCTCTCATATTCCTCATACCCTTAAAGTGGAAGAAGTATTAGTCTGGCTCATCACTACCATTTCCAGACTCTCTTTCCTCCTTCTGAAACACCTTCAGCTTCTCATGTCTCATGTTACCAGACCATACAATCCAACAATACCTTTCCACCATCTACCAACCTACACATAACTCCCTTTCAGATTTTGAAGATTTTTATCTCATGAATCCTTCTAATTCTACCCCTTTCTCATGGTCACAATCTAGACAATATATACCCCGAGACTGAAATTATTTGATATTCTCAATTTTAAGCACCATGCTTAAAATTGTCAGAGACATCTGAATTTTCCATTTCATATTTTTTTTATCCCACTCCATCAATTCCTTGACCCCACCAAGAAGTACTAGTGCAGTGTATTCATTGAGTTCTTTCCTTAAACAGTTTATATTCCATAACTCTTTACTATAATTACTTTCTTATATAAAACACAAATTTCTTACATATATTCTTTTCATTTTATTTGTCTAGCAAGCATCCAATTCTGGTTCCATCCAACTGTAACAAGCTGGAAAAACAAAACCCATAAAACAAGGCTAGCATTGTCTAATTTTAAATTCATGGGGTTATTAATCTTAAGTGGGCCTTTATTACTCTGTAGAAACATCTCTCAATTTCCCTAGTCAATCTCTCCACCCTCCTAGATGACAGATTTATACTTATGTTTTGTGTACTCAGGCACTCCAAACCCCTTTCCTCACTCTCATCATGTGGCTAAGCTTTCTTCTTCTTATGAAAAGAAAACTGGAAAAATAAGAACCAGAAACTTTCCCCAAGTGTTGACTGCTACATCAACCCCACCTACCTGTATCTGTATATTTTGACCTTTTTTTTTCCTGTTAGTTTGGATTAACTTTCTGTGTTCCTATCAGAGGTCCACCCTTCCACTTGCACACTAGATATGTATTTTCTTACCTTTTCACTGTAGCAATTCTTTATCTCCTGCATCGTGTTTTTTTCTTCCTCTCTACCAGATTGTTTCTACCAACTTAGCAAAAAATGCTATTCTTCCTCCTATCTAATGAAAGAACCTCTATCAATCCTTCATCCCCTTCAGCTACTATCTTTCTTCTGAGATGCCACACAAAGAAATATACAAAGGTAAATTGCTTTATTCTTTCCCATAAAAGAGTAATGTATTCTATCTTGGTAGATGATTCCTACTCTCAAAACCTTTTCTTTCCAGACAGAAATCTTTGCACGCACAAGTTTCCTGCCATGTTGCCTGGGGTCAGTAGCTGAGATAGCATCTGAAACAAAGGCAGGTTGCTCAGAGGAGAGTTCTTGTCTCAGGAATTCAAATTTCATTTTTTCATCTTGTTGTCACCAGTATAGTAAATATAAACTTCCCTTTTTGATTTGTATTTTCTGTTCTCTTCTATAGAGACACTGTATTGTTCTTACATGACAGATATGTAGGCTCTGCAGTGATAGATAGTGTGGGGCGCGGTGTCAACGCCATTACAAGTTGGCGCCTGTTTCCGGCTTTGCCTAGAGCAGCTAACAAGTTCAGCGCAGGCACAATTGTCGGTTGCCCTGTGGCGCGAGAATGCAAACAAAGGGTCCTGAGATGGGCTAATGCTTTGGTGGCTCGACAGTTGAGCGGCCTATCGCAGCTTAGGGGTTGTACTTCTGGGGTATATAGCGGCCTGCACGCTGCCGGGCTGGGTCTTCCGCATCATGTAAGCTTAAAGGGAACCCCATTAAAGCACGGTCAGAAGAACTCCTGTTGCCGCGTCTTCCTTGCTGGCGAGGCGGGCGCGACAAGTGGTGCCGAAACCCGGGACCTCGTGCAACTTTGAAGCACCAGCGGAGACGACCTCGACAGAGGTGAGTTCAGAACTGACGTGTGGGACGGCCAAAACTCCCCTGCTTCCAAAAAATGGGTAATATTCTGCTGCGGCGCTTTTTGTGGCCTATTATCATGAAATGCCTGTATGATGAGACTTCAGGCCCGCGTGTAGCAGCTAGCCAAAGTGCACTGAGTGACTTGCAAGAAGCAAGCTCAGAGAGAAGCAGTAAGGGAAAAACCGCGGTAAAAGGTGGAAAAAAGAAATATAGAGCTCAAGAAAAGAAAATGCAGAGAGGGAAAGCGCAGCCCAACCTGCAAAGGGAGAGAAAGAAGAAAAGGGAGAGAAAGAAGAAAAGGGAGAGAAAGAAGAAAAGGGAGAGAAAGAAGAAAAGGGAGAGAAAGAAGAAAAGGGAGAGAAAGAAGAAAAGGGAGAGAAAGAAGAAAAGGGAGAGAAAGAAGAAAAGGGAGAGAAAGAAATGTAAAGGTACCAGGAATAAAAATAACAAAGGAAAGGACAGGACAGAAGACAGAGGAGATAGCCTTTTTCTGTCAGAATTTAAAAAATTAAATATTTCTAAGGATGATTCCTCTTCTTCCTCTTCTCTTACTTCCTCAAGTTCAGGGGAGGAGGCGGGGGAGGAATTAGAAAAGAAAAAGGAACCGGTTTTTCTGGAAGCGGCAGGTTGTGAGCGGTACCGCCCACCTCCGCCTGCCCCGCCTTGGGAAGGGCTGGGTTTTTCTTTGGGGCCGCTCGCCGCCGCTGGGGATCCTCTGCCCATACCCTGGAAAACAGAGGAGCCAGTGTGGGTACCTCAGTGGCCCTTACCCTCTAAAAAGTTACTCGTGGCCCATAATCTAGTGCAAGAGCAGCTTACTCTTGGGCATCTTGAACCCTCTCATTCTCCTTAAAATACTCTTATTTTTGTGATTAAGAAAAGGTCTGGTAAATGGAGACTGTTGCATGACCTTAGAGCGATTAATGCCCAGATGCAGCTTATGGGGCCTGTTCAAAGAGGACTGCCCCTTCTCTCAGCTTTGCCTAAACATTGGAGTCTAATTATCTTGGACATTAAAGACTGTTTTTTCTCTATTCCCTTGCATCCACAAGATAAAAGCAGATTTGCATTCACGCTTCCTTCCATAAACCACGAGCAGCCTGATGCAAGATATCAATGGCAGGTTTTGCCTCAGGGCATGGCTACGGCAGTGCTTTGGCAGGATAGTCCCCTTTTATGGGTGCATCCTCAAGCCTCTCCAGGAAAGGTGATTGGCCATTATCCTACCTGTGTGGCCGAGATAGCTTTAAAGGGTATTAGTTTGGCTGTGTCCCATTTTGGGCGTCACCCTGATAGCCTGATTTGTCCATATACTGCCAATCAGGTAAACACCTTATGTGCCACTCTTGATGCATGGGCCATATTGAGATGCACCTTTCCAGGGAGCATTGACAACCATTATCCCAGACATGCCTTATTGCAGTTTGCAATGAAAAACGAGCTTATTTTCCCAAGAGTAACTTCACTGCTACCTTTGGTTGATGCCTTGGATGTGTATACCGATGGCTCTAAGACAGGTATTGGGAGCTATGTCATTCAGGACAAGGTGTATACAAAACAGTTTAACTATTCTTCTCCTCAGCTAGTAGAGTGTGCCGTAGTCGGTCTGGTTCTCAGTACCATCACTGAGCCTATCAACATCATCTCAGACTCCTTTTATGTGGTCAACGCAGTTAAACAGTTAGAGAACTCCTTTCACATTCTTGCCAAGAGTACAGTCTTTTCTGTATTTACAGAAATTAGGAATACTATTCAAAATAGGAAAAACCCATTTTCCATTCAGCATATCAGAGCTCATTCCTTGTTACCTGGACCTATGGCTGCGGGAAATGCTATGGCAGATCGCGCCACTTGCGCCCTCTGGGTGTCTGATGGCCACGCCGCCGCCATAGACTTTCATAAACTTTATCATGTGCCAGCTGAAACCTTACGACTTAAGTTCAACATCACACGTGCAGATGCTCGTGAGATTGTACTGCAATGTCCAAGTTGTGCTCCTTATCGCACTGTTGTTCATACAGGCGTAAATCCTAGGGGTTTGCGTCCTCTACATATGTGGCAAATGGATGTAACTCACGTCCCATCCTTTGGGAAGCTTCAGTATGTTCACGTGTCTGTTGACACGTGCTCAGGCGTCCTTCATGCCACGCCTCTGGCTGGAGAAAAGGCAAGTTACGTTATCATTCACTGCCTAGAAGCTTGGGCAGCCTGGGGCAAGCCCCGGGTTATTAAGACAGATAATGGCCCGGCTTATACCTCAAAATCTTTTCAGCAGTTTTGCACTCGCTTGGGTGTGGAGCACCGTACCGGTCTTCCCTACAACCCTCAAGCACAAGGCATCGTGGAACGTGCTCACGGCACGCTCAAGATGTACTTACAAAAACAAAAAGGGGGAGATGCCCTACAGCTAGGGCTATCACCCAAAGGACGTCTTTCCTTTGCTCTCTTTACTTTAAATTTTTAAATTTAGATGTCAAAGGACGTTCGGCAGCAGACAGGCATGTCACGCCTGCTCCGCCACAGAAAGAATTAGTGAAGTGGAAAGATGTGTTGTCTAACCTATGGAAAGGCCCGGATCCAGTGTTAATGAGATCCAGGGGAGCTATTTGTATTTTTCCACAGGACCAGGACAATCCCATCTGGGTGCCCACGCGGCTGACCAGAACGGTGCAGCAGCCTCCAGAGCAGCATGGGGACCCAGTGGCTACTCCTCCTGACGACAGCATAGATGATCGCGAGGACGGCAGCGGAGCCACGCTAGAAGATCCTGTCAGTGCCTCCTCTGCCGATGCCTGTGACACATAACTCACCAATTTTCCCTCGCTTCTTTTCTACTAATGTTTCCTTGGACACTACGTACATGCCGTTGGACACGCAGAGTAGTAATCTGGAGGGAAATAGATCCTTCTCCTTGAAGGGGACTTTGTGTTTTGTGTGGGGTTAACGGAAGCTGCACAGACTTGGCCCCCCTGTCCATTGGTGGCTAGGGGTATGGCAGGGAATGCTAGTTTCGCATAGAATCTTAGCGACTCTTTTAAAGGTTCTGTGAGGGTGATTGCGGGAGGGCGAAACTCGACCTTTGCCCCTACACCTGTCTGGGTTTGGCCCCCGTTTATTTGGGTGGTAACCACGGAAAAACCCTCTGGTACACATGTGAACTGTTCCTCTAATACGTGCAATTATACATTGTGTTGGAATGCCATGTCTCACCCCTCTGCCATTGTTACCTACTTGCCTAGATACATTCCTGTTTCTGTTGAAGCTCCTAGCTCTATGACTTTGTTTCGGTCTTGCAGCCACGGACCATGTGGTATTGGCACAGACATTTGCTGCGCTTGAACTGAGACAGTCTGCACAGGTGTGGTTGACCATGCTAAAAGGTTAGCCTAGTTTTGGGTTGCACCCGCTCCTACCCCCAGGTATTTTAGCAGACATGGCCTTTGCACTCTGAGGGGTCTCTCCCATTGCACCAAATAAGGCATGTCTCCTATCCCACAGCCAGCCTTTGCACACCTCCGAGTTGTGCTCATTGCACGAGGATAGGTGGTTGCTGGTGAAAGTGAGGCTCTGCAACCTTGATCGCACGGTCGAAGGATGGTGCTGAACGGTTGCTCAGCTCTCATTAAATTAATAAAACAGGGGGAGATGTGGGGCGCGGTGTCAACGCCATTACAAGTTGGCGCCTGTTTCCGGCTTTGCCTAGAGCAGCTAACAAGTTCAGCGCAGGCACAATTGTCGGTTGCCCTGTGGCGCGAGAATGCAAACAAAGGGTCCTGAGATGGGCTAATGCTTTGGTGGCTCGACAGTTGAGCGGCCTATCGCAGCTTAGGGGTTGTACTTCTGGGGTATATAGCGGCCTGCACGCTGCCGGGCTGGGTCTTCCGCATCATGTAAGTTTAAAGGGAACCCCATTAAAGCACGGTCAGAAGAACTCCTGTTGCCGCGTCTTCCTTGCTGGCGAGGCGGGCGCGACAAGATAGAATCCTGGATTATGAGATATTACATCATTAAAAATAAGACTATGGTATTTTATTAATAGCTAGACTTAGAATGTACATGCTGGAGTATGGTGTGTACAGGTATCTGATTCACTGACAATCAGGCAAGTCTCCCTTGTGCAAATGCGAAAACTTAGGCCCAGGGCAGCTAATTCACTTGTATAAATCTCACCCTCAGAAGAACCAACAGAACCAATGTTAGGAGGGCACCATTCTTTCCACTATTCACACCATAGCTGGACTCACTCAGGCCTTGATAACAGAATAATGCCCGTTTGAATTTTACCTCATTCCTTTTTTGTCACCAATTGATGGAATCTTAAAGAACCAATGGATGGCCTTGATGTGGGCAGCAATTAGGGGGAGGAGAAGAATCAAGAGTCTGCTGTAGAAAATCAAAAGCTAGCTTGTGATTTTGTTGGCTAGAGAATTCACTCTTCTTGCTCTCTATACCATAGCTGTGCTGTTTTTCTCCCTTGCCATTGATAAGGATAAAATCAGTAATTTCTCTTATTTCCTTACCCATTACTCCAAATAGAGCATTTCATTTCCTAGTTACTATTTTTGGTCTTTTTAAAATGTATTTTCTTGAAATCAGGCCTTTGCAAAGATACTAAGTTTGTTTTAGGAAAAAGACACATTTAAAAATAATTTATGAACAATTGATAGCTCTAATTCTGGGTTTCAGTTTTTATGAGATGTCCACTTACTATATTTAAACACCTATTGTGAATTTCTAAGAGAAAAAAAGTAAATGAGAAAACATCTCCAGAAACTTTTCTTTTGCTAAACACAGGCCTATTTACTAAGGCATTTCTGGCTTATATAAGGCACAAAAAACTGAAACAAAAGGAAAAACTCAATACCTCAAAACCTGAATCATAGTTTCCCTGATTTCAGCACTGAAATGAAGTCATTAAAGAGTGCAAAAACTGAAAAGGATCAAACAAAACCCTCCGGTCTCCTCAATTTTCAATAATGCAATATTCATAAGAAATGAACTAACCTAGTCCCTGAAATGCAGTGACAATTTTAAAAATCAAGGGAAAATAAAATCTCACACACTAAACTATACTTAGGCAATTTTAAAATAGACTTATAGACCTAAGTTTTGCTTATAATATGAATTTGTAAGAATTGAGGCTAATTAAATTTGGGAAGTGTCAGGCATTATTTATAAGCAGAACCAAATACTATGAGCTTTTCAAGCTCAAATCTGGTTTAAGCTTGAATGAACTCAATTTACAAATTCAGACTTTATATTCGCCAAACAAAATGCATGTGGATGAAAATATGCTTTCATCAGCAACTAATTTGGAGTTTATATCCCTACATTCTATTCTACTTTTTCCAAATGATAGAAATGCTTTGTGACCTTGAAATGAAGGTTTGAAGGTGAAGGATGGGTAACAAAAGCAATCCAGATAGGTCAGTTTGTCTCCTATCAGTCAGAACTTTTGTCTAGGAGGGTTAGTGGGAGAATAAAACACTCTTAAGTGATGCATCCCTCTTAAGGATTACTTTAGGCTCAGACTGCCAGAATGACTACCCAGTTGTTACTTATCAAAATTGTTAACTGTAATAGGGTTTCCATTATCAGGGATTAAAATGATCTAAGCACACCTAAAATAAGTAGTCTTATTTCTGGTCCCAGTGATTCACTGTCATGCAATAGCCATGCAAGACCCCGGACATGTGGCTCCAAGAGCAAAGACTTAGTGCAAACCATGAAGATGAAGCATGAACAAGATGACAGGATTAGCAGTAGCCTGTAGTCTGGTAGTAGGAAACAAGATGAGTGAATAATGAATCTAAACCATGGACACCAATAAGAAGATGATGAAAGAGATCCTTAGGAGGACTGAGATGACATGCTTTTCTGATGACAGTGCACAAAGGAAATGTGCTGTGTCACTGAATATGCTGCTGTAATCTCCGTGAACACCACTTATGTAATTGGCTAGGATTGTTTCGTTTTATAAAAGCCTTCATTGCTATAGGAGTGGGAGATTTAGAATGGAAGATGTCCTTTATAGAAGGCTAAGAAACAATACACATATCCCTACAAGACCAAGAAGTAGTGAGAATACCATGTGAGAGGGCTGGCTCTTTTTCGTTCCCAGCAAGATTTCACAGGCCCTTTCTTCATAGCTAGGTCTTTGGCACAGGTAGAAAAAGGATTTAGTAATTCTCTTCCCTTGATGGGCTCCTCTCCAGTGTTCCATTGACAATCTCTGTCTTCCACTCCAGTGTAATGTCCATGCCTACTCACTTCTGAACTGGGATCCGTTTTGAGTTCTGCCCACATTTTCCAGGCCAACATCTTGTCAAAGCTGCGTGAAGTGCAACACCTGCAGGAACTCACAGAGCTCTTCTAATTTAGGCATGGCCTTGCAAGTGTGAAGGAGTTAACTTATCAGGCAAACCGTAATTAACTGGGGACTATAGGATCTGGTAGATAACTACTTCCTATTTAAGTCTTTGTCCACAGGTGGACAATTCATAAATGCTTATAGCATGTTTCCTTAAAGGATCACAAGAAGCATCAATTTCCAATTGCCCATGGCAGTGATCAATTCAATTAATTCTGGGATCATTTTTTCCCTTATTATCAGGTTTACAATAGATCGTTTTCCACTCATATTTCTTGGGATATGTGTCCACAATGAACTTATGTACGTGCAACTGTTTTCCTCAGGCTCTACTGTATGGGGGAATCCAGACTAAGATACTTTTCACTTTATTTTCCCTGGACTAGGGCACATTCTGAACATTATGTAGAATATAACTTTCTCAAGATGTTATTTGTTTGAAAAAGTTTTATTCTGTGATGAATTTGGAAAGTCTGCCTCTTATAGTGTGTGTGTGTGTGTGTATATATATATATATATATATATATTTTTTTTTTTTTTTTTTTTTTTGAAACAGAGTCTGGCTTTGTTGCCCAGGCTAGCATGAGTGCCATGGTGTTGGCCTAGCTCACAGCAACCTCAAACTCCTGGGCCCAAGCAATCCTTCTGCCTCAGCCTCCTAAGTAGCTGGGACTACAGGCATGTGCCACCATGCCTGGCTAAGTTTTTCTATATATATTAGTTGGCCAATTAATTTCTTTCTATTTATAATAGAGACAGGGTCTTGCTCTTGCTTAGGCAGGTTTTGAACTCCTGACCTCAAGCAATCTGCCTGCCTCGGCCTCCCAGAGTGCTAGGATTACAGGTGTGCGGTGTATTAATGGATTTGAAATGTTCCACACTTAAATTTGCCTGTATAATTTGGTTTCACCAATCATTTCATCATGCTTTTTTGATCAACAAAAGCGTTAAAAAGCAGTAACTACTAGTAACCAACAGCATCAACATCAATGGCCACAAAACATGATTTCTATGAAATGTATCATAAGAAATGCTGTGATGAATTTCTTAGTCCAGTACTTATGTATTGGTGGGAAGTCTCTGAACTAATAGATCATGCTCAGAAAATGCTTGTCTTTCTTAGGAGCCTTCTGACTTTTAGAGGCAACGTCTACATTTTCCTGTAGTCTCTCAAGGAAGGCCCAGCTGTAACTCAGGTGGAACATTAGCTGCATCTGATCAAGTATGATTGTGTCTGCCTGCCTGCCTGCTGCCTTCCTCCCTCCTTTTCTGTGTATCCCCTTTCTTTCTTTTTTTTTCCTTTTATAAAACTCCCATCCTTCAAAGTGAGGTATCACAAGAATAGAAGAATAGTCACCACATGTACTCACCATCAAATTTGCACTGACTGATCATCACTATGGTGCTCAAAGGGTGGTGGTGTTCACCAGGGATTTGGGGGTTGGGGAATAGTCCCACATCTGAGGGATGTGGTGAGCCGTGTGGAGGGGAAGGGCATACCTCTAACCCTTGCCAGGAGAGGCAAAAATATAAAATGTAACCAAAATGTTAAAGAAAAACAACACATTTATCAGGTATGGGGCAGGTGGGCGGGGGGAGGAGGGGATGGGTATATACATACATAGTGCGATGCCCACCATCTGGGGGATGGACACGCTTGAAGCTCTGACTCCAGGGGGGAGGGGAGGCAAGGGCAATGTACGTAATTAACGTTTGTACTCCCGTAATATGCTGGAAAAAAAAAGAAATCTCTCTCTGTAGAGAATCATTTATTTTCAGTAGAATGTAGACATATTTTCTGTCTTTGAAGAACCTCTAGCTCAATGGTTATCAAAGTGTCCAAGTGTAGTCCTGTGACAGACAGCATTAGTGTCACCTGGACACCTGCTGGAAATGCAATTCTGGGACCCCACCCTAAGCCTACTGACCTACAAACTGTATGAGTGGGGCCCAGTGACCTGCACTTTTATAAACCTTCTGGGTGATTCTAATGTGCGCTAAAGTTTGAGAAACACTGTTCTTGCCTAGCAGATGCCACTGTGGCAGAGTAACGATCCAGATAGTACAAGTCAGATTGCAAGCAGTCTGTTTCCCTTTAGAGTAATTTCACTGGTCAGTCTAACTTTAAATTGCCTCTGGTTAAGTCAGTGATTCAAAATACAAATCTGAGTATAATCCCCTAGCTCTTTCCTTGGACCGCGAAAAATGTGAAAATGCAAAAAAGAGAAAATTGAAGGAAAATAAATATAAAATAGTCCTTCCTTCATAATATTGCAAGTGTTATTTCCCTGTAAGTCTTTACATATCTGTAAGTTTCCCTTGGTGAATTACAGGGCCGAAGCCAGAGACAGAATGGTTGTTGCGTTCATTTTCTTGGGCTATTAAAGTGACAGTGACTCATAAAATAACAGTAATCAAAGATGAAGGAGATCAAACCTTGTATCATCCAGTTTATTCATTTAACAAAACACAATATTTTTTTTTACAATGTCTGGTGTTTCATCGAGCCTAAATGATTCAACTGCTTAACATATTTGGTTTTATCTAAAGCAAGCTATAGATTCAACCTGGTATTTTTCTATTTCCCCATGCATTTGGGGAGGGAGTTGCATGTGGCACATTCAAAAACACTTTAACTGATGTCCTTATAGGCATATTTGACTCTCTCATTTCCTGTTCACTCAACTTTATTCAGCCCTACCCCAGTGCTCTCCTCAAAACAAGTCTCTAAAGCTGCTCTTCTTGATATATTCATAAATACTTTTTTAGGTATCTAGCTTAAGCAAAACATGCAATTAGAAGAGCTGAGTAGAATGTAAAGTGTGTCAGTGTATATAAGGCATTGGAATAAAACAAAAGCAAACTAAAATAAAACAATATGCCATTTTAATAAAATCTAGCAGAGCCTTGAATTGTCCTGGAAACTTTGTGTGGATACTGAGTAGTTTGGAAAGCTATTCTTTTAACAGCGTGCAACAAATTTGCTGTTCAGTTATTCACATCAGATCTTATTCAACCGTTCATTATTCATTTATTTCCAAATATTTGCTAAATAACCAACATGTATCAAATATACTACCCAGGAATATTTACTATCTGGGTGAATTTAGATGGTATTTAATATTGCCAGGCTGTGATTTTTTCTTCTGTAAAATGGTAAAAATCTCTTGAAATTGTTGAGAGAATTAAATGACATCCTGAATGTGAGAAAGCTAACAACTTCAGCACATGGTTAGTAAGATTTATGTATCATCCCCACCACTACCAACTTTAGCATCACCATTAGCTCTAAGGAACAATGGGGCATAAAATTAAATAAGCATCAACAATATCATTGTACAATAAAGATGATGATATTCCTTTTTACCATCTAATTAATAGCTTGTTCCAAGTGTCTGGCGTATGCAACTTGGTGTATCTTTTTAGAACACATATACATGGGGTTAGAAGTATATACATGTTTGTGTATGCATATGCATGAATCCTTGGATGTGTTTTTAGAAAGATTTGGAGTGTCTCACTGGTAAATAAAGCTCTGGGGAATCTCTTACTGAAGCTGGTTTAGTAGCTAACTGTGCATTTCTAAAAGCCTTGAGAACAGTGATTTCATTGCACAAAGAAGGCCTGCACATCAGGTTAGCATATTTAGTGAATTTAGAAACTCTGGCCTACAATTTAAGCAATACACAAGAAGAATTTTAAAAAATATTTTTCTTCTTCCTAGGTCTAACAATTAGCTCTTAGAAGTGGACAAGTATACATGCAATTAGATTATACATGTCTTTGATTAATACATACACATCAATACATACACACATATTTGATATATTCAAAATATGGTAATTAAATCTCATCTAATACTATTAAGTGCAATAACACATTTTAAAGAATTTGCTTGAAACAAGAATTATATATTTGTGCCTAGTATTTTGTATTATAGACCATGTCTTATTCCATTAAATAATCAGCAATTCTATTTGGTGTATCAGTGATCTTTGCCATAGATTTCTATCTGATCAGATTGGAAACAGACTGACCCAGATGGTTGGCACCCTTACACAGAAAAGCAATGTGAAGTGCTCACTTTTAGAAGATTTTTAAATAATCATTTGATTCAGAGAGGCTTAATGATCAGTGACTGGCAGATTAATAACAAGAAAAAATTCTCACTCTTCTTTTCCTGCTACCATTACTGATCCTGACACTAGTTTCATTTAAGTTAATTCTTAATTTTTTTTTAATTTTTTTATTTCAGGAAAATATGAGAGTACAAACATGTTGGTTACATTTTATATCTTTGCCTCTCCCTAGCAAGGGTTAGAGGTATGCCCCTCCCCTCCACAATGCTCACCGAATTCTTAATTTTTAATTTTAGCTAGATAGTCTGAAATCTTAATTTTTGACCCAGGTTTCTCCTTGCCTTCTGCTTTTTCCTTTCTAGGGATTAAAATGTTTGCATCTAGCACTGTAAGCTAAGCTTGAGAAGAAAACAAATATAGTCTTGTTTAGCTTAGTGATGTGAGGAACTAGAGAAGAATGTGAGCATAACTGGACTGAGAACTATGAATTGAGTTAAATGAGATCTTTAAATTGTTTTAAACAAGTACTATTTAAAATACCAATAAAAGAGGAATAGATTCAGCTTTCATTGATACCACACTGTTGGTAAGAAAGTAAATTAGTACAGCTACTATGGAAAACAGTATGAAGGTTCCTCAAAAAGCTAACAATGGAATCCCCATATGATCTGGTGATCATACTGCTGAGTATGTATTCAGAAGAAAGGAAATCAGTATATTGAAGAGATAACTGCACGCCCGTGTTTATTGCAACACTATTCACAACACCTGAGATATGGAATCAACCTAAGCATCCATCAAGGGATGAATGGATAAAAAAATATAGTATGTATAAATAACAGAATATTATTCAGACATAAAAAAGAATTAAATCCTATTATTTGCAACAATGCAGATGAAACTGGAGGGCATTACATTAAGTGAAATAAGCCAGGCACAGAAAGATAAATATTGCATGTTCTTATTCATATGTGAAAGCTGAAAATATTGATCTGATGGAGAAAGTGAATAGAATAATGATTAGTAGAATATGGGAAGGATAATAGGGAGAGGGATGAAGAGGGTTTGGTTAATGTGTATAAAAATACAGTTAGATAGAAGGAACAAGTTCTAGTGTTAGGTAGTACAATAGGGTGACTAGAGTTAATGATAATTTATTGTATGTTTTAAAATTGCTAGAAGATTTGTAATCTTCTCAACACAAAGAAATGATAAATGTTTGAGGTGATAGATATACCAATTATCGTGATTTGATCATTACCATTGTATGCTTCTATCAAGATATCACATGTGCATTTTAAATATGTACAACTATTTTTATGTATCAATAAAAAAAGATTTCATTGATACCAAAATATAAGGCTCCTTCTGCCTAGTGTCCAAGCTGAGGATAGGGTGGGCGCATGAAACGAGAACTATGGAATCTGCAACCACATTTTGTGCACTTTGCTTGCTCACTGTCTAATCCAGTTGCACCTCGTATCTTCCAATTAGTTTTAACACTGTCAGTCATTAACTTTCCAGAACACATCTGGGAGAGAGAAAAACACAATTATACCCTGAAGGAATCCTTTCCTATAATATCCTCCCCAGGATGCAAATAACATAAACCTTATATCCATTAGGAGTTTGTTGCAAAGTGCTAACAAAATTTATGTGTGCTTCTGTAGGTATATTAGGATTCAAAGTATGATTTAATAGTAAAAATAAAGATAATTGGGTGAAGATATGGAAAGTATGCACACACAAACAAAAACTGTGTAGAATATAAATGTTTATGTATTTTGTTCTATTTCAAAGTTTTTTCAAGTATAGGGGTATACAAAAATATCTAGATTCAAGATTTTATTCCTTTGTCAATATATCGTTAATTTAACATACAAATGTAGATTTATTTTTTGCTTAATGTGTAAAATTTTTATTATAAAAGGTATAAGAACTAAAGGTAATTAAAAATGTTAACACAGCATGTCTGTTTCTAGAGTTAACGTTTTACTGAAACAGCGTATATTTAGAACAAAGCACAAATCACAAGAATACAACCCAAAGATTTTAACAAAGTGAACATAACCATGTAAAGGGCTCCCCAGTAGAATATAACCAACCACCTCCCAAATCCCTTCTGTGCCCCATTCCACTCACAGGCCTCATATCCCATAGGTATGCCAGTCCCAAGGGTAATCACTGTCCCAACTTCCAACGTTATGGGTCATTTCTTTCTGTTTTTGAAGTGCATATAAATTGAAGTATGTAGCTTGAGCTCATCTATGCCTGGCTTCTATTTTTTAATATTTGTGAGAGTCATCCAGGTTGTTGCTTGTAGCAATAATTTGTTCATTTCACTGTGCTTTTTTTGGTTGTTTGTTTTGTATTTCACCATATGAATGAGTACATGATAAATCACTTATTAAGTCTGTCGGTAGCAGAGTTTGGTTGCTTCTATTTTTTTTAATAATAATAATTCCTAATGCTGTTATGAACATTATTCTGCATGCTTTGTGATGATCATATGTATACATTTTTGTTGGGTATATTTCAAGAGTGAAATTGTTGTATCATATGACAGACATGTTGAGCTGAGTATGCCACACCTCTTACAAATGTGTGGCATATGCACATTTTTCTCAGTGGAGAAAGCCACTTTAGAAGGGAAAAAAACAAGAGATTTATTTACCATTCTACTCATATAATTGTGGCTTAATGGCAGACTTCCTCATAGAAAAGATAGCTTTAGCCATTAGCTAAACTTTCACTTTTTTCAGAAAGTGAATTTTTATTTTTAGCAACAATTATATAGTAAATTCAATATACATTTTCCTCTGTGAAAGATTGACAAATGAGCCTGGCATATAATGCAGTGCCTGGTACACAATGAACATTTGTTAAAAATATGTACTTCATCAAAGAAGATGTACAAATGGCAAATAAGCATATGAGATGAAGCACAATATCATATTTTATCAGAGATTTGCAAATTTAAACAATTGAGATACCATTGCACACCTAGTGGAATGGCTGGAAGTCAAAACAGTGACAACACCAAATGCTGGCAAGGACACAGGGCAGCATGGACTCTCATTCATTGCTCATGGGAATAAAAAATGGTACAGCCAATTTGAAAGACATTTTGGCAGTTTCTTACAAACTAAATATAGTCTTATCATATATTCCAGCAGTCATGCTCTTTGGTGTTTATTCAAATGAGTAGAAAAGTTATGTCTGTACCAAAACCTTAACATGAATGTCGATAGCAGCTTTTTTCATAATTGCCAAAACTTGGAAGCAGCCAAGATATTCTTCAATAGGTGGGTGAATAAACAAATTGTGGTACTTTCATACAATGTAATATGATACCAAGATAAAAATGAGCTACAAACCATGGAAGTATATGGAAGAATCTTAAAAACACAATGCTAAAGAAAGAACCCAATCTGAAAAATCTCCATACAGTATGGTTCCAATCATACTATGTTTTGGAAAATGTACAACTATAGAAGGGGTATAAAGATCAGTGGTTGCCAGGGGTTCAGTAGAAAAGAGGGAGGGGTGACAAATAGGTGGAGGATAGGGGATATTTAGGGCGGTGAAACTCCTCTGTATAATCCAGTACTTATGGATACATGTCATTATATACTTGCTAAAACTAAGAACTGCACAACATGAAGAGTGAACTCTAAAGTAAACTATGGACTTTAGTTAATAGTAAGCTGTCAATATCAGTTCAATTGTAACAAGCGTAACACGCTAATACAAGATGTAATAATAGGGGAAACTGTATCGGGATTGGGAGAGGAAGTATATGAGAACTTTCTGTACTTTTCAATCAATTTTTCTGTAAACCTAAATTGCTGTAAATAATAAAGTCTATTAATTTAAACAATGTGTTCCCAGTGAAAGCCTGAACACATTGCCTTCAACTCCTAATGTTGTCCATTTAGATAGAGTATCAAAGTACTAAGCCCTAAGTCAAAAGGAAGTAGAAGTGACCTTCTTGATTTTTGTGTATGGCATTGTATTTGTCAACTATCCCAATAATCCACCTGTAATTGAAGAAAGCTTGAGGTATTTAAAATACATATTTAAAAAGGCAGTAAATCTTTTGGGGACAGTATTATTAGGAAATTCAAAGAATAAAGTTCTTATTATGTTTGAATGAATAAAAATTATCTT
Organism: Microcebus murinus; assembly: GCF_040939455.1. Lineage (NCBI taxonomy): Eukaryota > Metazoa > Chordata > Mammalia > Primates > Cheirogaleidae > Microcebus > Microcebus murinus. The sequence continues at coordinate 89,184,624 of NC_134114.1, read as the reverse complement.
ACATAGTTTAATCTTTTCAAAGCCCATTTATATGGAAAATGAATCATAATAAGATGTCAAGCCCCAGGGAATACAATAGTTATCTCTTCTACACTTTGGGGTGTTTTCTCACACTTCACTGCTTGCTACCTAGAAAGCTTGTCGGAAATATTCCTCATATTTTAGAGAAAGTGCATTTTAAAAATTAATCTCCAGACTCCTCAAGGCTATCAAAAAGTTACATCCTGTTCAATATTTTCTATCTGATATCTACTTTTAGACCCTAAGTAAATATTTGAATATAAAGCAGAATTAATTCATGAATGGAGAGAGAAAACTTTCATAATGAGTCTAACTTTTAAATACATGTAACACTATATTTTTTCCTGCTTCCATTCTGAAAGAACTAAGAATATCCATGCTATCTTATTGATCTATATGTCAAAAACAGTGGACTTTTAACCATGTAATCTCAAAAAATGAGTGCTCATAGTAAAAAATCAAATACAGTGAATTCATGAAAGTGTGGATGATAAAATTTTGGAAATAGGAAGAAAAATTTCTGAACTTTTGCTATAATAGGGAGCTACTGAAGAGGAATTTAAGGCCTAAAGGGGTCTTTTTTAAGGTGGAAGAAGTAGGAGCAGTAGGAGCGTGTAACTATGCTGCTGGGAGTGATATATGGATATGGAAAAATGGGTGATGAGTAAAGTGGGGAGAATTGGTGGGGACGACGTCCTTGCGTGGGTTAGACGGGATGGAACCTGCATGATTAGCAAGGCTGCATGATTAGCAGCCTTGGCCTTAAATGCCAGCAGGGACAATTCATCCAGAGTAATAGGAACACACGGCTGCATTTGCAGGAAGGTAGACAGAGGAAGTAGTGGGGACTTTCAAATGTTTTTTTCTAATTGCATTTCTTTTTCTCAGAAAAATGGAATCAGAGTCAGCAATTGAATGGTACCGGTAGAGTATAAGGATCTGGAAATTTGCGAAGAGGGGAGAAGTTAGAAAAGCTGACATGAGCCTGGGAGAGTAAATCGACAGAAAAATATAGCAAGAAATGGATCCTGTTTTGCAAGTTCTTAGATTTACATAGTCAAATGATAGCATTAAATGCCTCTTTTCGAATCCTAAGAAACAATATTTTTAAGTCATTAATACTGAGATTGATTATACAAATGGACTGTGGCCAGAGTGTAACTGGCCTAAGAAGAAGCTAAACCACAATTTCTGTAGAACACTCAGGGGTTGGTCAATGACTTCCAGCTTCCAACTCAGGACCAACTAGAGAAAGCCAAATATGATTCCCAAATGAATGATAGATACCCGACTCTGGTTAGCTTGCCTCTAGCTTTCTAATGACAATAACCTCAATCTTAGTATACCTGAAGCCTTCTAATTTTTTTCACTATAATGCTCTCCCATTCCCCTGCCTGCTTTGGAATCTCCAGCAAATGCAAGTAATGGTGCTACTCTCATGCTATGATAGGCTCTGAATGAATACACTTTGTTTATGCTCATTTGAGTGCCCTTCATTTATTCCCATAGTAACTTTTAGACCATATTAAATAAATGTTGCATTTCAATAAACTATATAGAGTAAATGTATTTCTTCAACAGAAAAAAGTTAAGCTGCTTGATATCCTGTTAACAACAAAATGATGGGCTTTTTGATTGCTTTCATTTTTCAATTAATTGTATTATAAAAGCATAGTATAGTGACAAGAGGATAGGCTTTGGAATAGGTATGTGTAGGCTCAAGTGTTTGAATGACTTGAATGACTTTTAATTGAATGACTTTGGTAAATTTACTGAATCTCTAAATATTACAGGTTTCTCATCAGTAAAGTGGAGTCATAACTGTTACCTCAGAGTACCTGCAGAGAAGAATATACAAAGTATGTATAACTCATGGCAGTTAGCATATTTACAAAATATACTATTTTTCTCTTGCAATTCTCCTTCCTCCCCTTTCGCCACTCAATAATATTGACAGTATGTTTATATATAAATAGCCTAAAACTAACAAAGACTTTTTAAAAAGAGTTTTGGTTTCTGTTCACAATAATCTGAAAATCACTGTTTCACTAAAGCAAATCTGCTATATAAAAAGAATAATGTGTATATGTAAGCCACAGTTATTTGATTTGCTTTGGTAATAAAAGTTGACATGCTATAAAATTTTTAAATGATTACTTTTTAAGGGAGCTTAATTTCTTTCCTCAATCACCATATTCAGGACAAGGTACCTTGTCACATTTATTTAATAGCCCCAATATCTGCACAGTGCTTGGCACAAGGTTGATGCAAGTGTATTTTGAATGGAAGTATTTATAGAGGGATGAATCATTCAATTTTCATCCAATCGCCATATAAAATCTCAGAGGAAATTTTCAAACGCCCCTTACAATTTGAGAAAGGGTTCTATTTCATACAATGAAACAAGATAGGTCAGTAGGTTTAATGCTAGGAATTGAATAACTGGCTGAGAAAAGATTTAGATAAGTAACTAATTATTAAGAACAAAGTTTGTATATTAGCTTCACCTAACTTTCATTGTTAAGATATGAAAGTTGCTCTTTAGGACTTGGAGAAACTCATTAATTTATATCCAGCTTTTACAATTGTGTTAGCTGTACATACAGCAGCTATATTTTCAACATCTAAAACTTTCATTTCATAGTTCCAATATACTTAATTAGGTTCATAAAAAACATCTAATCCTCATTTCTGTTCAATATACTGAATTTCTATTATACATATATTTCTAAACTTTAGTTAATAATCCCTGTAGTGATATATACTGTTATAGTTACATAATTGGTATTTTTAAAAATGTGCTGTGATATAGTTTACATACATATTTTTTTCCATAAATGGTAAAAAATATAGAATGTTAGAAGCTTTCATTAATGTTAAAAGGTGAACTTTGTAAATGAAAAAAAGAGATTCATTCAAATTTTATTTACAAAATATATTTTAGTGAGATTTTACAAAACTAAGTTTTATAAACCAACAACTTTGAATATTAAATCATATGAATTCTGGTCATTAAGTTTTAAAAATGCCATTCAAATAAAAATTGAAATCAGAAGCATATTTCTTTTCAAAGTAAATTATCATCACTCTAGTCTATCAAAAATAATTATTGCCTTGAGGAAAAATACAGAAATATTTTTTTGGGAAAATTAACAGTTAATTGCAGCTACAAATGATGCATATACAGAAAGCTGCAATGCAATCTAGAACTATTAGATGAAGGAGGTAGCCGCAACCACATATGGGATCAGGGACCAATAATGGCATCAACTTCTGGTAGACTAAGTGTAAATTCAGAGAAACATGAAGCTTCTCCTTGTTAACAAACTGACAAACCCCAGAACATACTTTCTCCATAGATCTTGAAGATGTCCAGTGTAAGTTTGATAAATTTGGTAATTTGGGTAAATTTTGCCTGCTTACTAAACAAAATCTGAAACAAATTTGTTACTGAGGAAGAACTGTTGATATAGCATAAAATGCAGTGATAATATCTTTACATAAAGCACCTTTGAACGCTTTTGTTGTGTTGGGTGTTTTTATTTTTTATTTTCCTTCTGTGAAGGCTGGAGACTGTTCAATAATGGACAAGCACCAATAGTAGGGTTTAATGAGCCACTCTGAAGAGATGTGATCGAACTTCCACTGCAAACTTCAATCTCATTAAAACAATGACACTGCACATCTATCAAACGTCTGATTCTGTGGGATCAAAGTCTTGTGCAGTAAAGATACTGCAGCTTCCTCACTGTAACCTTTATTTATACCCTCCTTGGAACAAATTTTCTGATTCAGTAACCATAACCATGTAGTCATTGATATCTTCTTTTAAAAAAGAAAATACAGTGCCATTTTTGTTTCAGAGAAGCACTGGTAAAATATTCAGAAGCTGAGGATAAGTAATAAAAGGTTCATTTGGCTAGAAATATACTCATTATTGTCAGGCTACCCTCACCCTGCTTAATGATCAGGGCCTCGCTCCAGTGTTTACCTTTGCCTCCTGCCTTTAGGGAATACTCCTGTACTGTAAAGTCAGAACCCAGTGGGTATATTCATTAATATTTGCATGTTTCCCATTACTTTTCCAATTCACTTGAACCATTCTGTATATATGTTGTTAAAGATGTTTAACAAGGCATTTATGACATTGAACACTGTACTCTGAAGCAGGTTGAATGAAACTAAAGACTGAAAGAAACAGTATGATTCACAGGCTGCGTTTGGAAAATAAAGGTCCGTGGACATGGTTTTTAAGGTAATAAATTGAGGTGACTTATTCTACTGCTCCATTCAATTGTTACTTAATTGGGCAATTTCAATATTTCCTTTAAAACTCAGTAAACTGCAAAGAGTTGAATTCTGTAATGAGACAACGTAATATTCATGAAGGCCGTGCTATGTTATTTGTGTCTGATCTGCATAATAACCAACACCAGAGGCACTCAGCCCCTCTCAGCAGTCATGGCTTAATGAGGTAGTTATCCACTCCTAACTCTAAGCATTCCATTTTTTTTTTTTTTTTTTTGGTCTCATTCACTATCTGTAAGCATCTGTCAGAAATGCTAACAATTACATATAAGCACAGCAGCATGTTTGGAGAGTATGTTAGTTTCCTAGGACTGTCAAAACAAAGCACCATAAACTGGGTGGCAAAAACAACAGAAATGTACCCTTGTGCAGTTCTGGCAATGGCGTCATCATTGTATCTTCCTATTGCCATGAAGTTAAACACTTCGGAAAACTTGAGTCACACATTAAAGAGAAAAATCACATTAAAGGCCAAACTACCTCCCACCATTTCTCTGGCTCCTCACCTGATGTGCATTGTTTTCCAGAAGTTCATGCTCATTCCCTGCCATGGGACACATAGTTCTATTCCTCCATCCTTATTCTCCTGAGCTCAGCAGCCCAGTCAGGCCAGTGTCATTCCAAAGATCCTGAAAAATATGATGATTACTTTTCTCCTTTCATTAAAAATCAAAATTGGTAATTTTGCTTTATTCATAACCAGTGACAAAAAGGGAAATTTTAGGAAGTGGCTACTTCATTGCTATTAGGTAGAATTTTTATGGATATTGAGAAAGGTAAGAAAATAACATTTGACTCTCTCACACCCAAGTTGAATATTTTAGTATAACAAGCTAGGATGATAATCCAAATTACTCCTGATTACATATATCTATGCAACTGTAAAATGGAGATAATAAATACTGTCTTAAGGAATTTTGAGATCTCTGCATGTGTGTGCATAGATATTTGAGCAAAAATTTTAAAGGTTTTAAATAACTGTGACAATTATTGAACTTTACTTGAGCCTTACATTTCCAGAAAATAGCAACAGTAGAGAAATTTCTCCACCTTTTTTTTCTCTGAAATCTTCTTTGAGTTCTGAGAAATTGCATATTCTAAGATCCACCTGTACCCTTCCTAATGACTCCCTTCTTTTATAAACCCCAATTTTTCTCCCTTTTTTGGAAGTGTTCCTAATTAATGAACATTCTTACTATTGCAATAGCTTGCATAAAATCATCTTAGTTACCTCACGCATTATATCTGACAGAAGGTTTTGGTTTTTGTTACTTTTACAAAGTCAACACAATTTTATTTTGTCTATGTAGCTTAATTATGACATAGAATTAAACAGTTATGTGATGAACCTTTCCTTTAGTAATATTATCGTACAAAGATTTAAAAAAAGAATGCATGCTATTTTTAAAATAATTATGATGGCTAAGTTTGAGCAATAAACATATATTTTGGTTTATAGAAAATGCACACAAATTAGAATAGATTTGTTCTTTGCAACTTTTTTACATCTGTTTTTATAACATGTTTTTGACTAGTGGTAAAATTTTACTTACTGTATATTTTTAACCAACTATTGTTAAAAATCCTTTAGATTTCATAGAAATGTGTTTAGTCTTTTTAAGATAAAACTTTGGACCTGGAGAGTTCTTTTAATCCATCAGGGAAGTTAATCTTCTTTACCCAAGCCTAAATCTATGCATAAATATTTTACTAGATTCTTCTTGGGTAAAGTTAGAGAGTTGTAATCCTCTAAAAATATAGCAGCATTTGTTTTCCATTTAACAGAAGAATTATTTTTTCTTGCATTTTAAAAGGATTTACCTGATTTTAGTATTAGAATATTTTAAAAATTGTCATTGATAGGTATGGATCATTTATTTTAAGTTATATTAGTTTCTGCAGGATCAAAAGCCTATATACCAAAAGACCTCTGGAAATTCTGAAGTCTTCAGTTATAACTGGAAAGTACATGCCTATACATATTGGGCAATTTGAAGTTACCCCTTTTCTTACCAGTTTTTGCTATTGCTTTCAGAGCCCCAGGCTGTCAGGATTTATAAGACACCTTATTAACTTAGAATAATTCGAATGGCTATTCTTTTTGGCAGGGAGAGAGTACCTAAGCAAATTACTAAAGTGAACAAAATTATGAGAGATGGATTTCTCTTCTTAAGAACATGAATGATTTTAAAACACTTTAGAAGCAACTGCTTTTATGCAATACAATTGCTATGTAAACAATGAGTATATATATATATATATACATATATATATATATATATATGCCAATGTTGTGATACATTTATCATGGCAAGTCTTTACTCTTCCATTAAAGCAAGACAAAACAAGGACCATTCTGCCAGTCAATTGCCCAGTACTGGCTACTACCCTCACTTCACTGAGATAAAATTGCATTTCTTTGAGGACATTCTGTAGCACAGCCATATCATTGAGTTCATGCTTTGAATTTGCTTGGGATCAGTACTTTCATTGATTAATTACCACAATAAATAAGCTTTGTGATTCTCATTACCAATTAATGGCTCTAAATGAGGACGCTTTCTTCAAATAAGATAAACTTGCCCAAAGCAGAAAATAAGTTTGTTATTTAATCCCAAATGCATATTTTTCCTGATTATTTTAATTATCTTCTTTGGTTATAAGTGAAAAAATAGAAGAATTTCTTCTGCTTAGTCTTGTTCCACTGTCTTAGCTTGTAATGTAGCGGTGGGGTGTTCAAGTGTAGTGCTTTCTAAAACGTGAAATAACAAAAATTAGTCTGGCAATATGCTGCATGGAAGGAACATATGCTGCGCAGTCGGGCAACATGTGGCATAGACACATGGTGTTGAAACGCTGTATAGTCTGTCCACTTCTTGGAGACCCACAATGCTCCTTCTTATATTAAAGGCTCTGATAAGTCTTGTAGTAAAAATGTTTAATTTTACTTAGACATGTTTAATTTTATTTAATTATGATCAAATGAGTTTGTAATTCTACGGTAATATATTAAAGGTTTCAAGTAACATACTAGATATATTTCCTGGCACAATGGACTGTATTATAAACACATGTAAGACAGTAACCTCTCAGTAACCTCACAGTCAGCTCTCACAGAGGAATGCTTGGGTTTCTTATGATTTATAGGCATCCAAATGACCTTCTGGGAATAAGAGCAATGCTACTATGGTGATCTGGTTCTCCAGTCTTTTCAGTAGAGCCATTACCATTCTTCTTCGCTGATGCCATTGGGGAAGCCCAGTAGGCCAGTAGTAGAAGGAGAAGAAGGGGCATAGAAGTGGTGAGAAGATCACAAATTGAATCTCCTCAAGAGAGTAAATTGCATTCTTAATCATAAGTCAGTATAGGCAGGCCTACTCCTATACTGGGCAGTATAGATTCCTGAGCAATCTGGACAATGTTTTAATCAGAAGTCAACATGCTCCTTGGTCCATGGATGACTGGGCCAAGGATTGGCAGTTAACTCAAAGTGCTTTGCCTTATTTGTTACATGTTAAATTGTTACATTTGCAAGCGTCACTTATGAGTCATCTATTCTTTAAAATTAGACTGTCTTTCAGTGTCACTTAAATGAACTGAGAACCATCATGTATTAGGTTGCTGCAAAAGTAATTGTGGTTTCAGACCATGAATTTTAAATCATTATAACTAAGCTCAAACACATCTTTATTAATCAAAACAGGAAACATTACAATCAACACATTGTTGCCATTGAAAAATAAGTTTGTTTGTTCCTGTAGTATAAAAATTCATGCTGCTGGATTCCACAAACTCTTAGAAAGCATTTTCTGCATCCTGATGGTCGTGGAAGTGTTTACCCTCCCTGCGAAATAGTTGTCGAGATGTTTGAAGTGCTAGTAGGTTGGCAAAAGGCCTAGTGAATATGGCGGATAATCGTTGAACTTTTGAAGCGTTGGTTGTATGATCTGCAGTCTTGTCATGGAGGAAAATTGGGTCCTTTCTGTTGACCACTGCCGGTTGCAGGTGTTGCAGTTTTCAGTGCATCTCATGGATTTACTGAGCATACTTCTCAGATGGAATGATTTTGCCAGGATTCAGAAAGCTGTAGTGGATCAGGTGATCAGCAGATTACCAAATAGTGACCATGACCTTTTTTTTTGGCACAAGCTTGGCTTTGGGAAGTGCTTTGGGACTTCTTATGAATCCAGCCACTGAGTTGGTCATTGCTGGTTTTCTTATAATATCCACTTTCCATCACATGTCACAATCTGATGGAGAAATGGTTCATTGTCCTTGGGTACAATGAGAAAAGATGACACTTCAAAACAACGATTTATTTTATTTTATTCAGCTCATGAGGCACCCACTTATTCAGCTTTTTCACCCTTCCAATTTGCTTCAAATGCTGAATGACCATAGAACGGTGGTCCTTGAGTTCTTCAGAAACTTCTTGTGTAGTTTTAAGACGATCAGCTTCGATGATTGTTCTCAATTGGTCTTTGTCAACTTCTAATGGCCGGCCACAGTGCTCCTCATCTTCAGGGCTCTCGTCTCCTTTGAATAACCTCTTGAACCACCTCTGCACTCTACGTTCCTTAGCAGTTTGGGGGCCAAATGGGTTATCAGTGTTGCGAGTTGTTTCTGCTCCTTTACAATCTATTTTGAACTGAAATAAGAAAATCACTCCAACTTGCTTTTTGTCTAACATCATTTCCATAGTCTAAAATTCTAGCAAAAAAAAATAAAGCAAGATACGCACATTAAAACAATGTATAACATAACCTCATCTAAGAATGTATTCCAATATCAAATGGCAAATTTCAACAACACTAAAACCGCAATTACTTTTGCATCAACCTAAATATTTTAATCACTTGATGCAATTTCCAAAATAATTCTATGAGACTAGTATTAGTACTGTCATTCATACTTTTAAGCTAGAATTCAGTAAATCCAAGCCTAGTTAGTGTCAGAGACTCAACGTCTGCTTGATTTAACACTCAAGCCAAAGTTTCGTGATCTAGCTCCATCTTTCTCACTGACTGTACATTCAAGGAACGCTCAAGGATTGGTCTACACCCACCCTCCATAATTCTTCGGTTTGGGGTTGCTTCTTCAAAGAGAGGTTTTGTGCAGTGCTACAGATGCCCTTGTATCCTTATCATTGTTTTCTCTGTCTCAGAAATAATCACTGGAATTTATATAAAAATCGATGTTACATCTGCTGAACTTGGCCTAATGTACATAAGCAGGGAATAGTTGTTAGGGAATTTATTGACATCTTTTTAGATTTGTTGTAAAGTATATTCATTGGTTAAGTTTACTCAAATCCTGATTCTGCCTTAAAAGTGCCTTTATGGCCATATTGACCGATGTGGATCCCCTGTTAGGAATCGAAGATGACTGATGCTTAGAAAAGTGCCTTCTGCCTTACTCGCAATGAGAAATGACCACTCAGGCAAGAAAAACTAGATTACACAAGTTTAAGTTCTTAGGCAACATCTGAAATAAGATAGCAATCCTGATAAATCCATTTTATGCTCTGCCTGTTTTCAAGTGGATCCTCCCATCTCTTCCTCTGCACTGTAAACGTTTTTTCTCATCACTGTTAATATTTATGCATTAAGGGTTTTTGTTTTTTTCACATAGTCTCAGAGAAGAGCTCACTCTTCTTAGCTAGTATAGTAGTGGTTTATCCTTTCAACTTTTCTCATGAACAATTATCTTTTAGTACTTTGTAAGGGAAAGGTAAAACTCAGCTCCTATCAACAACGCTGTCTCACATTGTTCATTTTGGTTCTTTTCATATTTAGATATTAAAAGATGCCCAGTTTTATTGTTCCTGCTAATGTATTGTAAAGACAGTCTTGGACGCTAAATCTTTACTCTAACTGTGGAAAAACGCCGTGGGTATCATGAGAAATACTGGGCAAACCACTGAAAGGCCTGAGAAGTATTCGGTCTTAGACATAGCAATAGATACAAGACTTATTCCTAGGCATGAGTGGCAGAGCTCAACCTCTGAGGGATAACTAGTTGTAAAGAAATATTTTTGTATCGGAGTAAATGATATTATTTTAGAAGAAGGTAGGAAGGAGTAAGGTGTTGTGAGTTTATTCTTGGGCCCCAGAATGTATTAGTTCATGGCTGATCAACAGACAATTCTAACCAGTCTGATTGTACAACAGATCTGTCAACCCATGGAAATGAGCCGTTTGTGGGAGTCTTCATTTCTATAATGTGTATTCGTGTCTTCCATGTAATTTTTCCTCATTCCACATTGTCCAGGATATCTGCTTTTGCCCAACAAATTTGATTTCCTATTTTTCATTTGTATTTGTATTTATATTTCATTTGTATTTATATTACCTGGTATCATAGCCCCAGTTATATCATATAGAACAGATCCAAGGAATTGTCTTTCCATGTTCACTCTGCTTTCACCTGTGGCATGGGCTCCACTCTCTCTCTTAAAATATCCCGGATACTTTTCCTCTTGTGTTTTGCCTATTTTAAAGGGTAATCTAGATGATCCATAGTAACCATTTTTTCCTTCTATAGCCTTTTCTGTTTCTCCTTTAGTTGACTTTATAACTACCAAACACATCATTTTGCAGTCTGGCTTTACTTTCTTTTGATGTCATAAACTCAAAGCCAAGCTGTTTTGCCAGACACTGGGTAAGCATTTTTATCTTTGAATTCTGCCAGGCTTCCCTTGGTTTTCAAAATTTGTCTTATATTATTTCTTTTTTATTAGCCTTTATTTTTATAGGAGTTTTAAGTTTATAAAAAAAATATACAGAAATTGCAGAAAATTTCCACACACCTCTTCTTTCTCCTCCCCCCTCCCATGGTTTCAGGTATTAACGTCTCCCATTAGTGTGGTACATTTGCTACAATTGGTGAACCTCTATCATTACAGTATTATTAACGAAAATTCATAGTTTAAATGCAGGTATATTTTTACATTGCACAGTTCTATGGATTTTGAAAAACACATAATGTCCTGTATCCACCACTACTGTGTTATACAAGTTTCACTGCCCTAAAATTGCTCTGTGCTCTACCTATTCATCCCTGCCTGTAAAACTTCAGAAATCACTGACTCTTTTACTGTCTCCATAGATTTTCCTTCTCCAGAATGTCGTATAGCTGAAATCATACATAATGTACCATTTCCAGATCACCTTATTTCCCTTAGCAACATGTATTTAAAATTCCTCCATGTCTTTTTGTAGCATGATAGTTCATTTCTTTTTATCACTGAATAATACTCCTAGGATGGATGTACCGTCTTATATTATTTATTTGCTGACTTTTTTTCTGTTCCATTTGACTCTTCCCATATCTTAGATTCCCTCATGTGTGATTTCGTAGGCCTATATGCCTAATATTTTTCCCATCATATTCATCCTTTTGGTCTTTTCTTCTAAATTTTGCGAGGTATCATGACTTCACTTATAACTAAAGCATTTTTTTTCAATTTATCATTAATTTCCTCCATAGTCTATTTTAATCAGCAATAATGCTCTTCATTTCCATGAATTATTTCAGGATCCCAATGACTTCACTCTGTCTAGATGCTTCCATCCTACAACAAGGAACTCTCATCACTCATTGTTAATACTTAAATGGATTCCTAACTTGTCTCCTTTCAAATCCTCTTAGACTTTGCCAACTTATTCCTGAGAGATTTGCCAGAATAATATTTTATAAACAAAACTAATTGTGTCATTTATTTGCTTATGATTCTTTGGTTGTTTTCTATTATTTTTATTTTTGGATTTTTAAAATCGATATTTCATAGTTATATTTCTTTTAGGGATACATGTGATATTTTGGTACATGTATATGATGTGTAATTGGTATATCTATTCCCCCAAACATTAATTGGGACATCTATTCCCTCAAACATTAATATTTTCTTTGTTTGGGGAACATTAAAGTTCTCTTTTAGCTATTTTGAAATATACAATAAGTTATTATTAAGTATAATTTTCCTATTGAACTAGTGGATATTATAAATTATTCCTTCAATCTATTTTTGTACCCATCAACCAACTTCTCTTCATCTCCCTTTCTTCTTCCCTTCCCAGTCTTGAGTAACCACCATTCTTCTCTCTACTTCCATGAGGTATACTTTTATAGCTCCCAGCGTGAGTAAGAACATGTGATATTTATTTTACTGTGCCTGGCTTATTTAATTTAACATAATGAACTTGAGTTCCATCCATGTTGCTGCAAATGATAGGGTTTTGTTTTTTTTTATGGCTGAATAATAGTCCTTTGTGTATATGTATCACGTTTTCTTTAGTCACTTATCCACTGACAGACACTTAAGTTGATTCCATATCTTGGCTATTGTGAATAGTACTACAATAAACATGGACAAGAGGATATCTCTTTGATATACTGATTTTTTTTTTCTTTTGAATATATACTCAGCAGTGGGACTGCTAAAACATATGGTAATTCTATTTTTAGTCTTTTGACGAATGCACATCCTGTTTTCCAAATGGCTGTACTACTTTACATTCCCACCAACAGTGTACTAGCATGCCCCTTCCTCTGCATCCTCACCAGAATTTTTTATTTTTTGAATTTTGATAATAGCCATTTCTAACTGGGGTGAGATGATATCCCATTGTGGTTTTGAATTGCATTTCCCTGATGATTAATGGTATTGAGCATTTTTTTCATATACTTGCTGGCCATTTGTATGTCTTCTCTTGAGAAATGTCTATTTAGGTATTTTGCCCATTTTAAAATGAGATAAAATCAGATGATTATTATTATTTTTTGCTTTGTTTTGTTTTCTATTGAGTTGTTTGAGTTCCTTATATGTTCTGGATATCTGCCTGAAATTATGGTAAATATATGGTTTTCTCTTCAACTTTCATCTGGATTGGAAACATTCACTGTACAAATTCAGAGAGATGGCAGTCAGAGAGTGAGGAGAGAGAGTTGGAATTGATAGTTTGCAAATGTTTTTTTTCTATTCTGTAGGTTGTCTCTTCACTTTGTTAAATGTTATTTTTTTTTCAGTGCAGAAGATTTTCATCTCAATTTGACCCCCTCTGTCCAATTTTGCTTTTGTTATCTGTGTTTTTATGGTGTTTTCTTTTAATAATTTTGTAGTTTTGGGTCTTGCATTTAATTCTTTAATCCATTTTAATTTGATTTTTGTAAATGGTAAGAGATAAAGGTCTAGTTTCATTCATCTGCATATGGATATCCAGCTTTCTAGGCACCATTTATTGAGGAGACTGTCCTTTCCCCAATGTATGTTCTTGGCAACTTTGTCAAACATTAATTTTCTATAAGTGTGTGGATTTATTTCTCCATTCTGTTCCATTGCTCTGTTTTCCATTATTTTTAGAATAAAATTCAAAATCTTCAACATACTTCTTGGCCCTGGATCAACTAGCCTTTGCTTCCCTCTCCAGCATAATCTTATATATCTCTCTCTCACCTTTTACTCCTTGTCTCCAGGCCTCTTGCTTCATTAAAAATATTATTAATTTTTCTTATTTGAAGTGTCAGTGCTTCCCATTTGATTTTTCCTCTACCTGCTCCATGCTTTCCCCAAGTCTTGGTCTAGCTAATTCCAACCCATGTTTTCCTTCTTGGTTTAAATGACACTTCCTCAGGGAAGCCTTCCATGATTCCACAGCTTAGGTTGACAGCTTTCTGTCCCCCGTGCTCCTATGGCACAGTTCACCTCCATAGCACTATGGACACTTACAACTAATTCTAGTTAATTGTGGTTAGATGGACAGCTCATCATTTAAACGCAGTCATTGTTAAAGGCAGGGAGTATGTCTTCATCATTCACAACAGTGTTATTAGAGTTCAGCTTAGTGCCTACAACAAGACAGCTGAATGATAAATACTTGTTCCATGAATGATTTCCTTCATCTCTTTCCCTTTTTGCATAGGGCAATTCTGGTTTTATAGATGCAATATCTCAAAATCTTGTTAAAAATACAAATTAAACACTTGAAAATGTCTTTTTCTTCTTTGTACTACTCTATTTCAGAGGATGTATTTGGTCTGATTTCTTGGAACATATTGTATTATCTATTTAAAGATATGGTGAATTTTTCTCCTATTTACTGGCACATATTAATCTCATTGATAAGGATGAATAAATTGGAATAGAAATAAGGTTCCTTTGGAATTGGTGAGGATATCTATCTGAAATTACAGTAAATCTATTATTTTCTCTTCAGCATTCATCTGGATTGGAAACATTCACTATGCAAATTTAGAGATATGGCAGCATGAGAGGGAGGAGAAAATGAGAGCTGGAATTGGAAAGTTTGCCTCTTCAATGAAGAGTTTGCTTCATGTTTCCCCAAACCATCAGGAGTTCGCTATTGGGTCTGACACAGCTGCTCTTGTCAAAAGCCAGTCCCTGCATGTTCCCTTTTATAATCAGTCCAGGGGGCTTTCTGCTCAGTGTGGTTTCAAAACAGAACCCATCCTGCAAGCATCAATGGGTTTGAAATGAGTCCCTTGATTGTCCTACAGCTGGACTCACCTCTAAACCCACCCTATTTGTTAAAGATTGGGCAGGGTTCCACCAGTGTTGCCTGTCGTTATTTCTTATGCATCCTGTTCATAGGCAAGCAAGGGGCATCTGTTTTTTCTTGAATCTCATGTTCTCTAGACTTAGCTGAAATTTCTGATTCTTTATGGCATGGATCCCATTTTTCTTTCATTATGTATATTTCTCCCTAATCTGGTTTTTTTAAGACCAAAGAAGTTTTAGAGAGAAGGAATTGCTCCCAAAGCAAGTAGTGTTCATTTGTGTTTTTTCCTCTCCTATCCATTTAAAGTTTGATTTACTTGTGTGTTTGTAGGTAGTTATAATACACATAAGCTTTAGTATGCATTTATCTCAAAAAACATGAGAAGCGGAGATGCTTGGAGTGATGGAGAGCTTTTTGAGACTGGCAACCCTCATCATACAGGCAGGAAAGATGAAGATCTATGGGCAGGGTACTGTAGAGAGAGGTGGTTATCAGCTGAGTTTTCACAGCAGGCTGGGCCTTACATGGTCAGTGGTATCCTGTGTCTCAATTCCACTTCCCTCTATTTATTTGCTATGGTATATTCCCGTGTACTGCATCTTCTCTCTGCCAAGGGCTTTGAAGGATTACTGACACCATCCCTTGTTAATACAAATTTATGAGGTTCACCTCTTCTACTAGCTTCTCCTTCTGTGGCAAGTGGAACAAGTATTGAGGTTTACCCAGTAATACAGACCAACACACACCTTGAGCACCTGAGAAACATTTGTACACTATTGATTTCCTTTTGCAGATTAAGTGGTACCTTGTAGCTTACATTCTCATATGATGGAGGAGCCATTTGATAAGTGAGCTTAAGATTTATGGACACTGCCAAAAGAACACAATATACTATATGATCATTTACTTAATACTTCAAATAGTGGCAATTTATATCAGTAGATCTTGCTCTTTTCTTTATTTTGAAGGTATAATTTAATTTAAGCAACTTTAAAGTTTTATATAAGTCATACCAATATTGCTTTTGGATTAATTATCACTTCTACTGAAATTAATAATTGTCTATAAGAAAATGGATTGCTCCCTATTTGAGAGAAAACAAAGGAAATATTAACTTGCTTTAGTGCAAAATGTTCTTTACCAAAATAAATACATAAATGTGTCTAGACTTGACTGAACTAATTTTATCTTTAATTTTTCATTATTTTGATTGTAAATGTTGTTAATTTTTGACAAAAATAAGCTTATGGGAATCTATTAATATTTTGTGAAATGTTATACCACTATAAAAATACTAAATCTGACACTAGTAGTAGCATTTATTTGACATTCCACAAGGAAATAAATGACAACTTAAAAGAAATATTTTCATATCTCATCTGTTTATTTAACACCTGGCAATGAACTGATGACATTATAAAAGGATACAAATACTTTTGTATTATCAACTGAAGCTTAATAATTGACATTTGAAAGAAAAAAAGAAAGAACAAATTGCCTTTTCCTCTTTTTATTTTGCTTTTCATTTGTGTCATAGACACTTCAACAATCCAGGGACACAAGCTAAGGGACTTATTTTCTAGTCATTATCAATGTGAATATATAGATTTGGAAAAGTCTCACTAGAATGTGTGCTCCAGTAAGGTTTAGGGCATTCCATTCCCAAACCAGCAATTATTTAGTTGTTACTGTTTTTAGGCATTATTGTAGGTACTTTACCAGATTTCAAGAATATAACAGCATGGAATGTTGCATAGTATTTATATAACATCCTGAGGTGTTTTTTTTTTTACATACTTGATACTTTATAATATCTTTTTTAAGAGAAAGTAGAGAATCACTCTTTAGTGATCCAAATGAGAAATAAAATAGTTCAACTGGTGTCATCACTGTCAATCACCTTGGGTATAAGATGATCATTTGCAGAGAGAAGAACAGTAAGGAGGTTTTCTCCAAAGTAATTATTCGCAAACAATGGGCTTCTGAAATTTTTATTTGGTCTTTTGAAACAGATCAACCTCAAGAGAAAACCTCACCATCTGTTATGGACTGAATATTTGTGTTCTCCCAAAATTCATATGTTGAAGCACTAATTTTCAAGGTGATGATATTTGGAAGTGGAGCCTTTGGGAAATAATTAAGTCTAGATGAGATCATGAGGGTGGAATTCTCATGATGGAATTAGAGTCCTTATAGAAAGAGGATGAGAGACCAGAGCTGCTTGGTCATGCGTGTGCTCTTGCACACATGCACGCACTCTCTCTCTCTCCCATGTACAGGTACAGTGAGATGGTATGTGTTTGCAAGACAGGAACAGAGCCCTCACAAGAACAATGTCAGCACCTCAATTGTTGCGGCAGTGTGTACAGCTAGCGTTACAGCTCTTGTTACAGCTCTTATTCATTTGACCAGGGAAAGAACCGAGCGGCACATGAAGAGTCGGAGAACAGCCTTTGTTCTTCTACAGCAAGCTCAGCCCACCTAGTGTTACAGCTCTCTTCGTGTCTTCAGATCTTCTGCTCCTTTCCTGCCCTTCTGCCCCTGCTTTTATACCCTTGGTAGGGCTCAAGAAGCGTCCAATCAACTACAAGCTTTAGCATCCAATCAACAACAAGCTTTAACAACTAATCAACAATAAGCTTTAACATCCAATCAAAAACAGCGGGATTCAAAAATTACCCAATCAGGATCACTCAAGCAGAGTGGCTGGAAACAGGCAGCGGCATGTGGGCCTGGGGGCATTCTGGCACACAGGGGCCCCAGGAAGCTCTATGCCGCAGGCCCCAGCAGCGTCCCCTCCAACTGGCCATGGGCAGCGCTGGCCCATGGAGATGCAGAGCTACGGGGAGGTGGCAAGTGGCCGCATCCCGGCGCCCAACATTTTCCACATCACAATCGCAGACTTCCATCCTCTAGCACTGTGAGAAATAAGTGTCTGTTGTAATCCATTCAGTCTATCCTATTTTTTTGCAGCAGCCTGTCAATGGTTGAGAAACTAATGTGGGTAGTACCTAGATTTTTATTTAATATTATCCTAAATATAAAATAAAAAATATTAATTTAAAAAATAAATAACCTGTGACTGATGCCCGTCCTCTAGAATTATGAAACTTTCACTCTTTGATCTATAAGATGGAATTTTTTATATATTTGAGAGTCTGTCATGGCAATCTGCTTGATCTTTGGCCAAAAATTCTCCTGATCACATCACACTATCATCAAAATGTAAATTTTATTCTCACTCTAATTCTTATTGTTTGTCAACTAAGGCAGAGAAACAATTAAATTCACCCAACAAATAGCTAGGCTCAGGCACCTGTGTCTATGCCTAGATATTTTTCTGTCCATCTGGGAATCTTTGTCTAGTAGTTTCTTTCTTGTCATAGCAGAAAGAATCCCTGTGAAGTGTCATTGTACCCAGGTCACATATGCACTTGGCCCAAACTTTACTCTTAATCAATTCTGTTAGCCATTTTATGGTTTTTATCTAATTGTTTATTCGTGGGCTGAGCTAATACTTCACAGCAAGGCAAATTTTTATGGCTCTGTATATAATTTCTGAACAAATAGGGTGTATAATGGAAACGAAAGTGCTGACGGTGTACTTTCTATAATGGCATGAGTGGACTCAGTATTACAAAGTACACTTTTATTGCATCCTTCCACCGGACCATTTATATGAAGCATGGATTGAAATATAATTTAGAAGTGAAATGTTGGTACTCGAACCCAATAGATAGACTATGAAAACCATCCAACAAGTAAACAGACAAATGTAAATGACCCAGAAATAGAAAACAACTAACTGACCAATGCCTCCAATCATTTAAACAGCTATCAGAGTCCTTTTGAGTGTGTGTGTCTAAATTAGGCTTTTTGAGTAAAGAAAATTATTTTTTCTTAGTTCTTATCCAAATCACCTATGATTTTAAAAATTAAGATAGTAGAAACACAGTTGCTTTTGCCTGAATTAAAGAAAAAACATTAAATTTTTAAAAAAATAAAGATCCATATTTCTGTTTGTGCTTATAGGAGTAATATTTCATAGGAACCTAAATTTAGGGAATATTATTGATCCTATTCATCCTTTCTATAATTTAAACTGAATACTTTTTTTCTTTTTCTTAATAAAGAGAAAAATAGGAAAGTAAAAGAAGCAAGAGAATAGAAAAATGAATAACACCATTTCTCTTTTTGATAGTATTTACTAAATATTGTCAAAGTGGTCTCATCAGATTCAAGGCATTGGGTGGCCAATTAGGAGGCTTGATTCTGAAATCCTACATGCTGATAAATTCAGCAAATCTCCTAACAGATTGATATTCTAGAAGGGAAAGGAGGATGTTGGGTAGCAGTTGTGTATCTTCATCTTATTTAATGTCTTCTTTTTCATCACCTCTTTCCCCCCTATCTGTCCTGAACTCACTACTACCTCAAACTCACAAATTACAAAAATGAGAATTAGTTGGAGAGATAAGATTAGTCTTAAAATATCAGAAATATTTACTTATTGAATGAGAGAATGGATAAGTGCAAGGAAGAGGAGAATGAGTTGAATTGGGGAAATGTAGTGTGCAGCTCTCTAAAGGACCTTAATGTGTGAAATTCAGTTAGGGGCATTAGCTTCTACTAGAATTTTAAGAATTTTTAGTAGTATAATTTTTTGGTTGTAACCATTATTCCTCATTTTGAGCCCTTCTTTCACCCTAAATTTATTTACTGTCCCATAGGCTCTCACGTGCTTTTTTGGTACTTTCAGTTGATCTGAATTATCTCATTCTGCATAGTTTATTCACCTCCCCACCCATCCCTTATGTTTTCTCTCCTTCCTCTTTATCTAATCAAAATTTCCAAGAAATAATAATATCTCAGCTAAATGCTTCCCTGATTAATGTGGTTTACACTAAGCTATAATTCATAAGGACAAAATTCCCACAAAAACTTTTTCCATTTTGAAAAAATATATTGTTTTTCCACATGACTCTTGAAATGAAAAAATATTTCAACAGAGAAATTTTCACATTCTCAGTCTATGCTAACCACCTCATCATTTAGGCACACTCAATCATTCCATTTAGTCAATATCTTTAGCTTAGGTGGAATACTGGAAAGAGCATAGACCTTGGAACTCAGCCCCAGCCACAAATATCAGCTCTCCCACCAATTAGCTAAGTGACCTTGAACTACTTAGCAAATCTTGATAAGCTTTTGAGCCCTGTGAAAAACTTTGTAATACCTCTCTCCTGAAAATGATATGAGATGGCATATATAAAACACCTATAAAAATACCTTACACCTTGCAAGCACTTGATAAATATGGTATCTATTAAGCAATAATTTGAATTTAATGGAATCATAAAATGCTAAGGTAGGAACATAAGAGATAATTGAATACATTTTCCTTATTTACAAATGAGAAAACTGAGACTCAGATAAGTCAAGTGTCCTGCCAAAGGTTATTAAATAATTAGAAATGGGGTTAGAATTTAGGGCTGATTTGTGATATAATTAATGTTCTTTATATTATTTTATACACCTGCCCCTTAAGGCCTTGCATGGTTCTTAATTTTACTGGCCTTTTACTGTGCCTGTCCACTCACACGATAAGACACATCACCATTTCCCCCCCTACCTTTGTTTTTTAAGAGGAAATACATTCTTGTACTTTAAGCTTATTATCTCATAATTGTGGCCTGTGGAAGTAACTGTCGATGTGACATTTACATAGAAAATACTAGAAATAGAATCGCAGTCTTCTCATCAAGTCACCAACTTCCTTTCCATTTTCTTTTCTTTTTCTTCCAATCCATGGAATCACACTTGATTAGAAGACAAAACCATTGGGGTGTGTATCTTCATCTTATTTAATGTCTTTTTTTTCCATCACCTTTCCCCTCCTATCTTTCCTGAACTCACTGCTACCTCAAACTCACTGACAAAAATGAGACTTAGTTGGGGAGATAAGATTAGTCTGAAAATATCAGCACGTAGGGTTTCTTTTGTTTCAAGGCCTGATATGATTACTCTGTCATCACGAGAGCCACAAGTGACCAAAAATGTCAGCAAGTGATGCTCTTAGATAGATGATCTCTAAGGAGCATGATTTTGCAAACGTGTGTATGCAAAGGACATGTGGAACCTGCCAAAATGCCCAGTTAATGTCTGATCACCTTGCAGAGTTTCTGTACTGTTTTCTCTAGGGAAGAGTAGTAATGTCCTAAAAACCAGAGGGATTTGGATTCTCACATCTGTTGCTCTTCCGAGGTCTTAATTTGATTTTATAGTCCTCTTGATAGGGACCATGAAGTGGCGACTGTATTATAAGTAGACTTCAGAGTTTCACTCACTCCTGCCACTTGATGAAAATTCTCCTGAGAGTGCAAATGCAAATACTCTCACTTCAACAGGCAGAGTTTAATCTGCAGCCCCGGTGTGTGCATTCTCCATCATAGAGCGTGAGTCACTAAATCTGTCTTTCGCTATGACTCTGGGGATGCCATCACTTGTCATTCTGCCCAGTAGAGCATGTTGCAGCACCTGCTTTGTCTTGTACTTTGCCACAAAGTATCCTCTCTTACAGAAAATCAAACAGCCAAGCATTTTCATTTATCCAAATGCTGGGCAAGGGCTTATTACACGCTGAATTGAGTCAACTTCAGCTGTGCCAATAAGGTACAAACTATGTCCAGTTTTTCTCTTCTTGTTTACTGAACACTAACTGTAGAGAGATACCTGAACCTAATAAGCAGTATCCAATTTTATATGACACTTCTCATCCCTTGAGAAAACCGAGTGGAGGTAAGATGACTCTTAAGGTAAACCTTCACCTCAGACAGGATTTTGCAAAAATATTTCAACAATTTTCAATTAACCTTATTTTATATCAAATTTCTAAGATTCTTGTGATTTATTTTTATTTTTTTCTATTTTCAGAAATGTAATAAATCTGGCATAT
Source organism: Microcebus murinus (assembly GCF_040939455.1). NCBI lineage: Eukaryota > Metazoa > Chordata > Mammalia > Primates > Cheirogaleidae > Microcebus > Microcebus murinus. Next base: position 89,162,823 of record NC_134114.1, on the reverse strand, counting down.
ATGAAATACCTACATTTTCCTATATGTTAAGAACACTTAATATTTGTAATAAGGCTATGAAAAGGGTATTGCTACTCCTAATTTATAGATGAAGAACTTTGAATTAGGAAAGTTTAAGTAATATGCCCAAAGTCATTAAAAAGCTAGAGAACTGCTTTTAGTTTGTAGCAGACACTGTTAGTTTTCTATCCAAACCACTCCCCATCATTTCGTTTTTTGTGGTAGTCCTCAGATTTACTCTTTTGCCTCTTTTCCCCAATGCTAGTTACTATGTGCCAAGAGAAAGCAATCATGGGTAATTTGAATTTTCTGTCATAGGCACCAAATGCTCCTGCCTGTTTGTTTTAGTGTTAGACATAAGGCTCAAATCTGGTCAATGCGATACTAAGAAAGATCTGTTGAGAAGAGATTCTGAAAAGTTTACTCTTAAAAGGAGACTCAAGGGAGAAGCTTGCCCTTTTCTTTTGCTTATATATTGTAGTTTCTGCATGTGATGATGGCTTTGGCAGCCATTTTGCACCCTAAAAGAGAGCTAGCTTGAGAATAAGACTAATTTTCTGAGGATGTTGGAGCAGAAGATAGAAAGTATCTAGGTCTCTGAAGGCTTTATTAAGTTGTTGAGTTAACAAATCTTAGAGCCACTCCATGTCAGGCCTTGCTCTGAGAAAAAAATCATTTAACTTTATTGAAGCCATTTGAGCTGCCCCCAAAATCATCCTAACGGATGCATAATCCAAGATATCTAACTCAAATGCCAGCAGTGTTTCACAGAAATACCATAACAGGTAGCCATTTTTCACAGAATAATTATAGCTGTCAGTTAGAATTAACATCATCCTTTAGAAGAGAGTTCACTAAATCAAATACCTGCAGGGCCAATCTAAATGAATGAGGTAGGTTTGTGGAAGCCTTAAGACACAGATCCGCATTAAGAATAGGAAAACTAACCTCTAGCAGGTTACTGCTCAGACCTGGTTTTTTTTACATCGTCTGCTTTTTTTGTTGTTTGTTTTGTTTTGTTTTTCTAAGAGAAGCCTCCAAATCCAGATTTTTTAAGGTACAGCCTTTTGATATTTAAATATTGGCCATAAATTCATTTTTAAAAAAAGTATACAAGCCAAACAAAGAATGGATATGAACTATATTTGGTTCTTTAGTTCTATAATTTTTCAATCTCTGCCTTAGAAGACTACAGCTCTTATTAAATCTATAATTTCATTGCATCATATATAAAATAAAGTATATGATTTTTTACTCTAGTCTTCAATAAAAGACAAACTCAGCAGTGCTGGAGAGATAGTTCTTTATCACTACTCAAACTCCAACAGAAACTGCACACATTGGATCTAGGACAAGCTGCATGATTTACACCCACGAGGGTGTTTTGTTTTGACAAATCATTAAATCTACAGAAATTTCAAGTTTTAGTTCTCAAGAAAAGTAGTGGTTTCTATAACAAGTTTGCTTTGATGACTCCAAAATGTTCTAAAGAATTTTTTAAAGTTTTAGGATTGTAGAAAGCTTGTGGTAAGATTTTGAAATTCATCTTATTCCAGAATGAAGTGGCACAGGCTTACTCAAGTTTTTATGGTATAGCCAGAGCCTAAGAGTAAGCGAACACAGGAAATGGCTTAAGAATTTTATTATTTCAGTTTGACATATCTTAGTCTAGAAGAATACTAGTGGGAAAATTCTTTCTTTCTCTCTCTCTCTTTCTCTCTCCCTCTCTCTCTCTCTTCCTCTCCCTTTCCATTGTTTTTTACTTTTTAATATTTAGGCATGATTTCCATCAAAGTTCTCATTTTTCTGAATTTTTATCTTACCTATTTGATATCATTTTATATAATCATATCTACATCCTAAGCTTCCATTTTAACATAATTGAGTCTAGATTTTAGGTCTCCATTTTCAAGCCAACCATTTTTTTATTATTATTTTAAGTTAACAATACATTTTTTTTATCACTTCCTAGAAGCCTTAGGATTTTCGAATTTTTGTTTGAAATTCAAAAGTTATGCAAGCATATACCTCATGCTAACTTTGCCTGGAATTTGGCAAATGCATTTGATTTGTAAAAACAGTTCTCTTTATCACCTCATGAGCATTTTTTTCAAAGACTCTACTCAGTTGTTTTAAGCTCCTTTAGAAAATTTAATTCTCAAGTCTCAGTTGTCTTTTCTCAGGTTTTTTCTAAAAAATTAGAAATAATAATTTTAGGGTTTTTATTTGGCATTTGAGGCATTTTCAAATTTGTTATTTGAAAATATTAATTCGAACTTTTGGTTCCCTCTCATCTAATGTCTTTCCATAGGCCAAATTTTATGTCTTTCTTATACTTTATACATCATCATGAAGAGATATCACTTGGAGGAGTGTTTTCTTTAAGGTAACGTGAAAAGAGCATCCTTCTGTCCCTCTCTGTCCCCATCACCAGCCAGAACAGCACTGGGTACACGTCACGGCTAGCATTCAGCCTGGCTGCTTACACACTCAGGGCCTCCTCGGGCAAGGAGCATCATGGGGTGTGACGCAAATATTTCTTCTACCTCTGGCCATGTTGCAGGCTGGAAGTTATCACACCTGAATTAAAGTTGGACGTTTCAGTGCTTAGATTTACAGTTTATCACAGTGAGTTGATTTATATACATATCTCTTCATGCTCATGCAAACAATTAAAATGAAGAAATGAAAAAGTTATTAAAACACAAAAATGTTGTATATAAGAAGGAAGAGAATGACAACACAACAGTAGATGAGGGAAATACTGGCAGGTTTTGGAGATATATAAGACAGAGAGTAGAGTGGCGAGTTAACGGAGGAAGTTAAAATCTAAATACTCCCATAAAGAGATAACGACGAAAAGAAGTCTATTTGTCCAACAGAGCACCAGAGATTCTCAGGGAACAGCGAAGGCCAGGATGAGGCTTGAGATAGAAAAATGTGAGAAAAATGTTAGGTTACCTCCCAGGCCCATACCAACGTCATGCTGCAGGACACCAGAGTCTCTTACCTGGAGCAATTAAACAGGAGGATTTCTTGACTGTGGAGCAGCAGTCACAGAGAAATGTGTGAAGAAGGGCAGGACTGATAACTCAGAGGTAATGTGGGAAGTTGTGTTGACGACTCTCACACGAGTTTTCCCCAGTTTTCCTCCCTGTCCATGCTCAGAGAGCAGACACTGAGTGTGTTGAAGATTCTTCTTCAAAGCTATGACCAAGATGGCCTTACTGTCTTCCTTAACTTGACTACATTTTAGACAGGCTTCTTCCTGACTATAGGCCTCTAACTCCCCTTTTCTTAGAGCATTTACTTTAGAAAGCTTTCACTTATAAATTCTCTCTCTGCTGCTTTGAGATGTGAATCTTCCACAACCCAAGAAATGTCTTTCCCAAGGACCTGGGAGTCATCCCTTTGAAACATAACCATTAAGAAAGATAATGCCTCTATCTCCCAGTCTCTATGGGAGGGTGGGAGCCTCACTTCCATGAGTGCCAAGTAGTAAACACAGGTGAGTGGCCCAATCACATCGACCAGCCTCCTTCCCATGTCTTCTAGAACCTTTCCATTAGCTCACTCCAGTGCTTAAAACTCTCCCACCTTTGGCTTCAGAGGGGTTGATCACGTTCAACCTTTTTCCATTGTTGCAGTAGTCTTGAACAAAGCTGTTTTTACCTGTTTAACTCCGCCCAGTGTAGTTTTCCTTTGAGAGTTCAAAGGCTTCAGAGAAAAGCCCCACAGATGCTAAAATGTGAGGTCCTAAGTGTTCATTTCCATACTACAGAGAGGCCCTCTCATGGCAAGACCTGCCCACATGCACACAGCTTTTTATGCATCTCTCGTATGTAAGAACTGGCAGCCAGGCTCACTCGGCATTTGTGAAAAGCTTCCATTTAGAAATGAAGAGAATAAAAGATATAAAATGTAACCAAAATGCCAAAGAAAAAACAAAAAAAAAAACTTTTATCGGGCGTTGGGCAGGTGGGAGGGGGGAGGAGGGGATGGGTGCATACTTACATAATGAGTGAGATGCCCACCATCTGGAGGATGGACACGCTTGAAATTCTGACTCGACAGGGGTGAGGGGTGGCAAGGGCAATATATGTAACCTTAACAGTATTTGTACCCCCATAATATGATGAAATGAAAAAATAAATAAATAAAAAAGAAAGAAATGAAGAGAATAAAAGCCCAACAGAGCATTTAAGCAGCTGTGTGTGTGTGTGTGTGTGTGTGTGTGTGTAAGAGAGAGAGAATACTGTGTAACAGAGTAAATCAGAGGAGTAATGGAATTAGAGTGTTATAATTTGTATTGCTCTGGAAGAGGTTAGAATACATATTAATTTCATAATGTATTTTAAGCATGGTAAAATTTCGAGGGTTTGAACCAAATGATTAAAAATAAAATGGTAACTTTACAAAAGGTGTGAGAAAATAAAAGATTGGAAGAGAGAGAGAAAATACTTAACAACCAATGCCTGCCCAAGATAAAAACAAAAATTAAAAAATGGAGAAATAAAAGAAGCAAAATAAAACAGAAAAAAATGAGAGAAATAAATATTGTTAAAAGAAACTAGGGGAACCATTATGTATAATAAACATAAACTTGACAATTAAAAGACAGGTTGTAAGACTGTAATCTAAAAATATAAGATTTGCGCTGTTTACTAGAGATATATCTAATAAGTTCACAGCAAGGTCAAAAGGAAGGACAGAAAAAGATGTGCTAGTAATCAAAAGTGATATATCTTTCCTGTTCCTTTTTATATGTCATTAGCTAAAATTTATTACTAATGTTGCTTAAATGTTCTATTACCTATCAATTTTAATGTTAGTCTATCAAATACTGAAAGAAGTATATTAAATTTCCCATTATAAAAGTATTTTGCATTTTTTTAAAGTATTGTCAATTTTTGCTTCATTTTGCTTCATTATTAGGCGACATTATTAGCTGTCTAGAAGTTTAAAAATACTATTTCATTTTCTTATCAGAATATAGTTAGTCTAGTTATCATTAATAATACTTCTTTTCTTAAAGTTTGTTTAATCTGATATTAATAAAGATACTTCAGCTTTCTTTTCTTATTATTTCCAAGTTCTTTCTTTTTCATTCTTATTTCCATCTTTTTCCTGTCCTTAGATTTTTGATATTTGCTTTGTTAAGAGCTTAAAGCTAAAATTACTTTGAGTCTGTTCTGGCAATCTTTTTAACAGACTTAGAGAATATGTTCACATTGATTGTTTTAACAAATACATTTGGATTTACAAATAACCATTTATTTTTGTGTTTTCTAATAAACCTACTTCTTCATAGTGTCTTTTGTTTAGGCCCCGCTTAGGGTTATTTTCTAAAGATTTGGTCTTTCTTGTGCATTAGATCTTTTAGAAGATAAAAATTATTTAAATAACTTCAGGTTAAAGAAAATAAACTGAAAAGAAATTAGGCAAAGCATTTATATAGATTTCTTTCTATTTTAAACTCTAAAAGAGCCCTTGGAAATATATCTAAGGGCTTGAGGTTGACCCTAAAGAAGGAGAGAATAAAGCAAGATGCTCTGACCTCAAAATAAATAAATAAATAAAAACAAAAATCACAAAATTCTGAGTACTACAGGAAAACAGAAGGTTTACATCTCTTATACTGGACTCTGAAGTCTGCTTCATGTCACACTGACATTCTAGGGCCCACTTTGCTCTTGCCACCTGTGTTGTGCCCAGACAATGAAATATCTTCTGGTGATTAATCTGTCAACAATAGGAAAAAATCTATTTTAATGACAGACACTTCCTGTTCTTTATCACTGAGCCAATTTCTCTAGTCTCTCTATTTATTTATTTGTTTCCTGATAACTTGGGTTTCAGTTATTTATCTCTTTTTATTAGTGTGTCTGCCAAAACTGAAATTGGTTAAAGCACTGATGTTTTTCATTTATACAGTGCATCTTGTTTGTGTGTTGAGGTTTGATATTACATACAAGATAAGAGTATAATTACAAGATAATTTAAAAGAAACTAGCAGCATATTTTTTCTCTCTTCCTCCTCTCTCTTGTTCTCCCTCTTGCTCTTTCTCTAAGACAAATGGTGTTTCCGCAGGAAATAACAGGAAGAAGTTATAAGAAGGAATCCTAATCCTAGCACTCCAGGAGGCCAAGGCGGGTGGATTGTTTGTTTGAGCTCAGGAGTTCGAGACCAGCCTGAGCAAGAGTGAGACCATGTCTCTACTAAAAATAGAAAGAAATTAGCTGGACAACTAAAAATATTTAGAAAAAATTAGCCGGGCATGGTGGTGCATGCCTGTAGTCCCAGCTACTTGGGAGGCTGAGGCAGAAGGATTGCTTGAGCCCAGGAGTTTGAGGTTGCTGTAAGCTAGGCGGATGCCATGGCACTAGCCTAGGCAATAGAGTGAGACTCTGAAAAAAAAAAAAAAAAGAAAGAAAAAAGGAATCTAGTAAAAGCAGAACTGTAGACATATCTCTAACCATTGATAAGTCTTTACGATTTGTCCCTGTAAGAAAACTGGGATTCAGATAGACTCTGAGTATATTTCTGTGTCTCTGGATTTGTTTGATCATGTGATTTTTCCCAAGATAATGTGTGAAAGAAATTCAACCAGAGCATTATTAGTATAAGGCTGTACTTATGCTAAAGCCTTTACTTACACTATCAAAAATGTTAGGCACGAGATGTTTTCTTTAGAGCAATCTAACGTGAGGAAGAGAAGAGCAAGCATTTTATGGGGCTTCAACACGAGGGGACCCAAGTTCAGCTAGGCTTAGCAGGATGGGTTAGGCCAAACTCTAGCTAATTTTGGAAATGAGAATAGAGAAATTTATTTTGTGGATTAGCAGCCATTTTTTGGGCAGTCTGGATTTTAAATAACTATTTGTTTATGCGTAGGAAAAAGGGTTGTGGTTAGCAGTTTAAGGTGGTGTCCCACTTAGCAGCAGGCATATACTTTATTTAGAAGATTCTTATAGTCTGACTATTCTAATAGTCTGACTATTGCCATTCTCTATTCTGATTCTAATAGTCTGACTATTGCCATTCTCTTCACCCTGGACAGACCTTCTTTGTTTGGTGGATAACTGGAATAACTCACACTTCTTTTGTGTGAACAATTAAACACCTTCAGTGGAGCTTATTTTAATAAGAAAGCATTTTTTCAAAATATATAATATGTTGAGATGCTTAAAAGACATGGATTGTAAGTGTCTAGTAAGTATATTTTTTATTTCAAAATATTAATAGGGTACAAGTATTTTGTTGCATGGATAGCTTTTGTAATGCTTCACTCAGGTCTATAAGTGCTGATTTGAATTAAAATTCAAGTAATTTATTTTCACTGAATCCCATGAAATTACTGATATGTAGACATTTCACCCAAATAAAAGTAATAGGAAAGATATTTGAAAAAAAAAAAAAAGAATCAAAGACATGTGTCTGATGTATCTGATCAAATACTTTAGAAAGTACTTTTAAGGTGTGATGCATTAGTTTTAAATCCCAATTCAGCTTTAAACAAGTCAACAAACATTTATTGAGGGCTTTCAATGTATTTAGATTGTAAAACACACATCTACTTTTCTGCCCTCAAGGACTGCAATCAAAGTGGTGGAGTGAAATTGGTGCGGACTATAGATTCTGTGGGACCGCCACCAGGGAGACGTCAGTGTGGGCTGCAGTAGTCTAGCATATTTTATTTTTTGTCATCTATAGTTTCATGTGTGTAGAAGTATATAACTTCTTTCCTTTAATGTGAATACGAACATCTTCCTATTTTTCTCCCTGTTTTGGGCCCATCATAAACAAATAAGCAGAGTTCACCTAGGGGCATAACAGTGGGCAACTGATGATAATAAATTCACTTTGATGTGTATTCTAGAATATAAAATATTCTTTGTATCGATGGGATAATTCATGTTGGTATTTATTAAAGGGAACTGGATACTACAAAGAAACTGACAGAAAACCTGGGAGAGGAACTCATGGCCCACAGAAAAGTAGGCACTTGTTCCTGGAGTTCTAACTTGATGCTTTCAGATCGATTGGGATGGTGATGACAGAAATTCAGGATTACGATCTTTACTGATCAAATAATGGCTGTCTATTTTAAAAATACTCTTTACTTTTTTTTGATAACAGACATAACTAAAGAAAAGAAGACTACATAGGAAGAACATGCTCTCCCCAGGCTCTACTTGAAGAATTAGTGTTTTTAAGAAAATATTTGATTTGCTCATGTTTTCATTTCTTTTTTCACATAGGCTGGTGGTTTCAGTTTTCTAAAAAAAAAAAAAAAGGATATTGAGACCTAAACATCTCTACTAAGTTTTAAAAATGCTTTCACTTCTGTGGTATTGAAAACAAAAGTCAACTGTGAATCATGATATATTCCTATTTAATAAAAATAGCGCATTTAAAAATGGAATGATTTTCCAAAATCTTTCTTTTCTTCAAATTAAGTTTGTTATTCAAGAACAAAAATAGACATCCTGAGACATACACTTACAAAAGCCAATCTTAAAGCATATACCTCTACTAAGCACACTATGATCCAAAATATGTCCATGAAAGACTTAATGATATGAAGTATATATCTTTTTTACTTATCAGAATATTTGTGATGCTAGTCTTACTCTTGTCCCCTGTCCCAGAGTGACAATACTTTTTTATTATAATGTGATGCAATTTGAGCTTTATCAATCCTTTCAGCATATTTGAGTCACCAAATCTTTCAATATCTTAACATATGTAATGACTAGATAAATTTTATGCAATGTATAGAACTCTGACTTTTTAAAGAGCAAATCAGCTATATTTATCATAGACTCATTGATTGAAAACTAACCATTTCTCCTTCTGAGTCATAATCTGCAGCACATTAATTATTAAAAAAAAACCAAACACTTAAATTGGGGTAAGGTCCATGGTAGAATGTGTTCAGAATACTCATTTTTCATTGAGTCATAGGGAAAGAAAACCTTGTGAAAATGTATACTTGTACTGAATTGCATGTAATAATAAATTTGTTGTTTGACTTAAATCTTTCATTTTGAATTTACCCTCTTTACCTCTAGTAATATTTTTTCCCTTGCAGTCTATTTTATCTGTTGCTAATATAGCTATACCAGTTTGTTTGGGGCTAGTAAATGCATAGTCATAATATGTTTTTTACTATTCTCTTACTTTCAATATTTCTGTTTTAGATGTGGCTCTTATAATTAGCATACAGTTATATTTTGATTTTTTAAATTGTATAACAATATTTATCTTTTAAGTTAATCATACAATATATTCATATTTACTATTCTTATTAACATATTAGGGTTTAAATATATCTAATATTTTGCTTTTTATGTTTATATTCTTTCATGTTTAACTTCTGTATTTCTTATCTTTTTTATTGATTATAGTATTTTAGGGTAAATTTTTAGTTAACATTTTACTTTGTTACATGTGTATATTTATGTAGCTACCACTACAATGAAGATGTAGAGCTCTTCCATCACCACAAAGATTTCTCTTTGCTACTCTTTTATAGTCGTACTTAATCCTCTCCTTCCCACAGTCCTTATGTGTGACAACCTTTAATCTGTTCTCTCTGTCTATAATTTTATAATTTTGAAAACGTTTTACAAATTAAATTCAACTTTTATTTATCTATAGTGTTTTTGAGCATATCTCTGTATTAGTCTGCTAGGGCTGCCATTATGAAATTTGAGTAGCTTAAATAACTGAAATTTATTTTCTCATAGTTCTGGAGGCCAGAAGTCCAAAATCAAGGGGCCATCAGGGTTGGTGAGGCCTCTGCATGGCTTGTAAGATTTGCCTTCTCTCTGTGTCCTCTTTGTGTAGGGGGTGGAGGCTGGAAAAGGTTTTCTTGTCTCTTTTCCTCTTCTAATAAGGACACATGTCCTTTTGATTAGTGTAACATCCTTATGACCTCATTTAATCTTAATTACCTCCACTATGGCTCTATCTCCATTTATAATCACAATAGGAGTTAGGGTTTCAACGTGTGAATTTTGGGGGGACACAATTCCATCCATAGCAATCTCAACGTAAAAACATTTTTAGTATTTGTTCTAGGTATTACATTTATCAGAATCTACTGGATTAGCTATTTTACAAGTTTAAGTGAAATGCAGAAATCTCATATCCCCTTATCTTCCTTTACAGTTCTCCACTTACAATATCATTTCCTTATATTTTCCACTTCAAACACTGAGAAACACCTCAGACAACGCTATAATTTTGGCTTCAGTCATCAATTTAGAAAACTCAAGAGGAGAAAGAAAATCTATAACATAGACCCATAGTATTATACTTTGTTCTTCTTTCCTGATGTCCCAACATTCCTTCTTTCATTATTTCCTTCTTTTCAAAGAATTACCTTTATCCATTGGTTTAAAGGGTGTCCACTAGTAACAATTCTCTTAGTTTTCTTTTCTCTGAGAAAAAATGTCTTGATTTCCCTTCCATTCCTGAAGGGTATTTTTACTATATAGAGGTCCTGAGTTGAGTTTTTGCAGCACTTGAAAAGTGTTATCCCACTTCTGTCTGGCCTTCATGGTTTCTGATGAGAACTACATTGATGTTTGAACTGATTCTCTTATATATGTAAGGTGGCATTTTTCTCTTCCTCCTTTAAAGATATTTTCTTTGTATTTAGTTTTTATAAGTTTCATTATGACGTCTCTTGGCATAGATTTATTTGGAATTCACTCAGCTTCATGGATCTGTAGGTTTTATCAGGCTTGGGAAGATTTCAAACTATTAGTTCTTTGAGTTCAGTCTCACTCTCTTTTCTCTCTTTCTAAGACTCCATAGACATAATAGTTACATCTTCTGTTATAGTACTGCAAGTTCCTGAAGAACTCTTTTATTTTTCATCAGTCTGTTCTCTCTCTATTGTTCTGATTATTTTGTATTTCATATTTTCAAGTTTACTAATTCTTTCCTCTGTTCTCTTTATTCTATTCTTGATCCCATCTATTAAGTTTGTTTTGGTCATTGTATTTTCATAACTAAAAGGTCCATTTGGTTCTTCTTTTTCTCTTCTATTTTTATGCTGATATTTTCTAGTCCTTTACCAAGACATTGTTTTTCCCTTTAGTTTCAAGCATGATGGTAATTTCTCACTGAAGCCTTCTTATAATGGCTGCTTGAAAATACTGGTCAGATAATTCCAACTTCTCTATCATCTTGGGGTTAGTGTTGGTTGATTAATTGTTTTTATGGACATTTTTTATGTTATTTTATATGAATCTGGATCTTAAGTATTCTATTTTAGCAGGACTACTCTGTGTCCACATTGGTGGGGAAATGGATGGAGCAGGGACCACCTCACAAAAGTAGAAATGCAGGTCTCTCATTCAGCCTCAACTGATGTCCCACAGTTGGGGGGAACCTCTTTATTGTTGGGCAGAGATGGAAGTTCAGGCTCCTGACTAGACATTTATTGACACACCCTGGCTGGGAGAGGGGGGAATACCTTGCTAATTTCCCCATATGGACTTTATTCACATCTTAGTGGGAGGGGTTCTCATTATTGCTGGACAATGGTGAAAGTCCTCACTCTCTACTGGGCCTGCTCTGATACGTCCCTGGCAAGGAGGTCTAGAAGTACCTAGCAGCTTGTGGGTGGAAGCCCAAGCTCCCTGTGTACTCTTAGTGGAGAGTTATTGCTGGGCAAAAGTCCCAGCTCTCCACTTGGCCTTCTCCGTCACTACCCTGCCTGGGGAGAGGAATGCCTCATTACAGCTGAGGAAGAGTGGAAATCTATTCAGCCTTTATTAGCATAAGTGAAAGTGGGGCCACAATTTTTTCAGTAATACTCAACTGGAGTAGGACAGTTGTTGTCTAAATGCTTTCTATTTTGGTAGGATGACCCTTTCCTGGTCCATTGGTAGAGAAAGAGCAGGCTTTTTTATAGACTTAAAAACATCTACATCTGTTGGCTTTTCCTGACTACTGATTTCTCCAGTATGGGTTACACACGGCAAAAAGAAAACCCAGGAAACTCATCGCCTCATTATTCCTAGGGTTCCAAGCTCGCTAGCTGGTCAGCCTTCTTCTTTCCACCTTTCAGAATCTTATGTTCTTTTTCCATATAATGTCCAAGGCTTTTACCTGTACTTAGTGAAAGGAATAGAGATAAGAATATCTACTCCATTGATTATGCTTAATCAATGATTAAATTTTATCATTTCATTTCTTCTTTTGATTAGTTCAAAAGTTTTCATTCAGTTACATATTAATAGCTAAAATATAGTTATTAAAGGGTTCAATACTTTTATCTTCTTCCTGGGAAATACAATAAACGTTGAATAGTTTGACCCAACTTATCTATCTACTTCCTATTTATCTTCATATATTTTAATTCTATGTATGTCTACAAGTTGTCATCTATAATGTTTTATATAGCAATCTTTAATTTTATCCACATTTTTACCACTTTATGTCTTCTTCATTTATTCTTGCATATCATATTTTCCATCTGGGTTTATATTTTCTTTTGCTTTAAATACATTGTACAGAATTTCCAGTGTGGATTTAGCAAACTCAATTTTTGTTTTCCAAAAATATTAATTTTATCATCATCCTTAAAAGATTATTTTAATGGTAGAGAATTTTAGGTTAGTAGTTATTTTTTTCAATATATTTCTACTATTGTTGTTGGTTTTTTGAGGGGTTGGCTTCTACTTTTGCTCTTTTAAGCTTACATGTCACTTTTCTCTGGTTATTTTAAAATGTGATCTTTGTCTTTGGTGTTCTATAGCTTAATTATGATGTGTCTAGATGTCGATAAAATTGTTTTTATTTATTTAGCATAGGATTCATTGGTGTATGGAATATGTAGCCAGAGATATCTTATTGTTTCTAAAATAGTAAGCTATTATATCTTCAAATAATAAGATTCTTATTTTTCTTTTCTTTCTGGAACTCTGATTTTATTTATATTGATCTTTTTCAATATACCATCTATATGCTTCTATATTTTTCTTCTCTATGCTTCTCCATGCTTGCGACTCACTAATCTTCTCTGTATGTCTGTAATTATATCTCTTCTATCTGTATGGCTGCTCAACTAATTATATTCTTCACTCTTTAAAGTTACACTGTTATTGCTAGATTTCTTTATTATAATTGCCTGCAGATGTTAATTTTATGTTTTATTTCCTTCAATGTAACAAGCATACTATTTTCATGGCTTTTGTCTGAAAATAAAAATATCTGAAACCTTTTTGGCTATGTTTCTATTGTCTGTGCTTGTTCATGTGCACCTTTGCTGTCATATTTGCCTAATTATCTTTGTGTGAGGTCATCATATGTGAAAAAATATTTATTGAATTGTTGAAGTATCTTCCTCAAGAGAGAATTTCTATTTCCATCTGTTATGTAGTTTAGGGTATTACAAATTCAAGGGCATCTAATTCCAAGTTTAAGGCTTAAGGATTCATATTGACTATTAATTTATAGTATCACACCATTAGTTTTTTGAGGTTCCAGCTTATTGTGTTAAATTTTCTTTATAAGGCTTTAGTTTTATAGGGATTGAGTATAATTTTTGTTTCTCTTGCCTATAAGGCTTTTAAACAAAAGTTTAAATTGTCTAGGATAGGCACATGCCATCCAGGTAAAAACAGCTTTAATACTTGCTTATACCCAGTGTTACCAATTTCCTTTTAGTTTTATCCTAGTGATTTCCTAATATTTCATATGGCAGTTTAAATTATTTCAGAGGAGGTCTGAATAACTTAGATAGCTATTACCAGAAAGCAGACAGCCCTTTACATAGTCGCATATATCAGCAAATTTCTGAAGTTTACAAGACTAGCAGCGTTATTTGTATAATTAGTAAAACTAAAGATAATCGCAAATTAAAGTTCTCAATTTGCCTATTTGATAACACTTCCCGGACTTCATAGTTCTTCGTAACATCCATTTGCAGCGTTTTTGAGGATCTTGTTGGCTTACATATGTATTTACTTGTAATGTTATTGCTTGATTGATAATATTAAATGCCTTTTATTTTATATAATGAAAACAGGCGCTAGATATCTCAAGAAATACTGCTGAATTCTTCCATGTGCGACAGTATGGTTAAATATGGGTGGATTAAATTGGGATGCCTACAGCTAAGTGGAATAAACATCATTCCAGGAAAAAAAAAAAAAAAAAAGGAAACGTGTTAATAGCATCAACTGAAATTTACAACCTCACTCTCTATACTTTCAACACCATAGGTCTCATGCTGGAAAAAGATTATGCAAGTTCCCAATTTGAAGCGAAATTTGGATGAAAAGTTTAGAATGCCAGAATTTTAGGGAATTTGCCTGAATTTTGTATCACAGTGGTAAGAAATAGGTGAAAAAAACTACATAAGGTCGACTTAAGCATGTAGCTCCTGAAGAGCAGTGCTTGGAAGATGTGGTCTAGCAGGCCATTTGATGGTGACGGAACAGCAAGAGTTCAGAGGTAAAAGAGGAGAGCAAGCTGTCTGTTGGCCCAAGTGTGGGGTGGGGGCATATTTATCCAGAGCCTACCACAGGCCAGGCACCATACCAGGTGCCATGTGTGTAGTAGGAAGTAAAACATTTCTCACTCTTTTAAACTTTCAGTCTAAAGCAGAAAAGGACATAAGATAAAATATTAATTAAATGATTAAGTGTGAAGATGCTGCAAAGGAAACATTTTCTTGCAGGAATTTGGAGAGTTAAATAAGTTGTCCTGAACTATTTTTGCTCCACAAAAATGCATGTTATTTTAACTTTTTTATCTTTGTCTCACATGAATTTTAATATTTTGAAGACTCTCATTTCTGGTCCTTTCCTAAATATGTAAAGATACATGAAAAATTGTATGCATATTTGCTTCTGGAAGACAGCATGGCATCTGACCTGCTAGTTAATGTCACCATAATAAATTCTTGATCTGTTTTCCTGCAGCACACATATGTGAACACACAGAAAACTTTTACAAAGTCAACCTGGAAAATTCACAATCCAATTTAGGAAAGTAGAGCTTGTTTTCTCCTAATGTGTCCAATCAAATTACATACTCTGTCCTAGATTCAACTTAGTTATGCTTGTTAGAATGTTACTGTTAGAATCCATTTGTGTTATTTGTGGTAGACATTTCATGCCATGATGTGCTGTGGAAGAAATAAAAATGACTGAAAGCAAACATATTTTTTTCCTTGTCAAATTACCTGAATTTCAAAATAGTTGCATGATGCTATAAGGTGTTCTAAGCCTTTTTGTTAGCTGACAGGCCCTGGACCTGAAAGCCTTCAGGGTAGTGAACTTATTTCCTATATATCAGTGGTTTTGTTATCAACAGCTTGTTGACTGAGCCCTAAAAAGACCTAGGGTTAAAAAAATCATCCATGATCCTGCTGTTACGAAAATGCAAAATACACTTTGTAAACTCAGAAAGTCAGTGAGCATTGCTGGGCAGTATTACTTTGGTAGAACATATGCCCCCAGATGTCCTTTCTATAAACCCTTCTTATTTTCAGTCATATAGCAAATGATCCTCAGAAAAATCAAAGCAGTCGATTTTCCTACATGCCTGTTTCATATGGACAACTTCAATTTTCTTGCTAATAATTTGTTTATGTAAGAATCTATCTATATGTATACATATGCTCATATACCTGTCTAGATAATGCACACAAGTACACACACATGTTAAAAACAAAGTCTTCAGCATGACCTGCCATTCACTGGACACATGTGTGTGAATATTTGTAAACCCGTGAGTGTTTGTTTCCTGTGTTTGTGCCAGTGACTGAAAGGGGGAAAAAATACTCCAGCTTGTTTTTTTCTAAAAGGCTATAGAATTCTGGGCAAGATGTGCGATTTTTAAAAACATTGGTAATGATTTAGAATAGGGATGTGAAAAATAATAGTAAAGTGCTTTTTAGACAAGAGTAATTTATTTCTGCATGTCAGAATCAGCTATTAACTCTTCTCCAGCTGCAGTGAACCCTCATAACATAAAAGTAATATGTCCTTCTGACTTCCTGGGGTATGCTCTTCAGTTGAAGTGTTGGAAGCAATTTTACTTTATGAGTGTTAAGCAAAGTCATTGAACTTGAGGCAGAAAGCCAAAACTGGCTGAAGGTTCAAGATAAGTAGAAGCTTGGCAGGGCCCAGTGACTCCTCACTGCATCTTAAGGCACCTGTGGAACACGCTCAGTAACCAATGGAGCTGGCAGAGGGTCTATCAGAGAGGCACGACACACACCTGTTACGTTCCTTGTAAAATAACCAGGAGGGGAAATTATATCACCTTTCTTTAGGGAGACTACATTTGATAACAGTATTTATCCAACAAAAGTATTTAAAAATGGTAATATACATAACTTTAGGATATCAACACTGAGCAAGATATACATACCATTATATAATTGGGTAGCATGTAAAAGGCCCACACAAATGAAAGTTTGGGAGTATGATTGAGAATGTTTATTAGAATTTAAGTGTTAATAAATTTTATACTCTCTTCTATGCTATTTTAAGAAGACAGCACAGAAGATACTTTATTCAAAAAGAATTGTTTATTAGGTTATTTTAAAATTCAGACACCTAAGTTAATGGGCATTCTTCATATATCAAATGTAATTACTTATATATTTAATGCCCTCTTGAGTATTATTATAAGTAAAAAGTATTTCTTTGCATCCTGAATTATAAATTTTAATAATTGTATTATAACATGAATATATATGTAGTTGTAGCATGTTGAAGTCACTAGAATTGAATGACAGGGTTATATGCACAATATACACAGACTCTCGATAGTAAATCCAGACCATACAGATCTCATTGAGTTGAGAATTGTCTTTCAAAGATGCCTTCTATTTTCATTATCCCATTGATCTCCCTACGTGGCCAGAAAAGTTATTAAAATACTCTATAGAAAAAAATGACATCATTCAGGGAATCAGCAACTGACTTAAGATGAAACCATGAATTTAAAGCAGGAAAGTAGGCTTCCAAATGATCACTCAAGACTCAGATTACTTAATATCCCTGACTGAGGGTTTTGAGCGTGTGCTATTTAATATGCATGGTCTCTGTTTAAGATCTTCAGTTTAGAGAAACTCAGTCATTTCATTCTAAAGCCCTCACCATGTATGAGACAACATACAGACATAGTACTTGTTCTTTGGGACATGCTTATTCTCAGCTGATATGACCAAGAGCTATGATCTCTTTATTGGCTTTATAAACTTTTAATTATTTTTAAATTATTTATTGAGAAAGTCATGAAAATGTGCAGAATACATAAAAACATAAGGTGTAGGGAAATGAAAAAATAAGATTTTATTACATTTTACCACTCAGGTCTAAGTTTACACATGGAGAAATAACTGTCCTGATCATTAAATTAGTTGGTAATTAAATATAAAATATATTCAAAGGCATTTTGAACACTAAAGTGTTGAATGGATATGACCATTATTATATTTAGCACTTGATCAGTGAAACTACCACTGTCACAAAAATGTGGCATTTTCTTTAGTTTTTAACTTTAGATCAATATAGACACATGCTCAAAATATTTTTAAATGAATGCATTTCTCAGGTCTCTGCTCCACAGTAAGTTGCTCCAGCTGCTACCTTTGTAGCTGCCTCTGATTTATACAAATCCCTTATCTTATATTTAAATTCTAGGAATTCTCCTTTGTTAATGGTAAATGCCAACTGCTACAGAAAGTCTTTTTTAAATCCTCCAGCTGGATGGCATAAATTGATTTAATATGTATTTGCTGAAAATATACATTGCATTTGACTCTGCAACAATGCTATGTACTCTTTTTCTTTTTTTGACCTTCTTAGGTGTTTTCCATGTTTTCCTTAGGAAACATGTCTTGTTCTATCTCAAACTATTTACTGATGCACGTGTCTCATCTTTTACCTTAGTTGTATAAGCTCTTGAAAGCAGAATCTATGTTTGATTTATGTTTATATTTTCTGCAACATCTTTTATAGTACTTCACAATGAGTACTTAATAGAAAACTCCTGAATGAATCAATGAAAGAATTAATACATGAACGTGATTCCTTAGCTTAATCTTTCCTGATATTTATGCCTCCAAGCAGTACTTTGTTTTTACTCATTTCCTGACATATTATAGTAACACTATTAAAAATGTAGATTAGCCTCATGCACTACAAAAATATCTCTTTACTATGCTAGTTTTTATAATTTACATAAAACACTTTCTATGTTTTTGACAATGTCCCTTTTCAGGTTTCTTTCTTTTTTGGCCTGCCCTTTAAATGTCCCTGTTTCTACCTTTGGAGTATCTTCTTTCTCTGTGATTTTCTCTGAGAGATTTCACCCAATCCTGGGTCCTTATTACATTTATTCAAGAATGAATTTCATGTCTCTAATTCAAGTCCAGAGTCTTCTCTTAAATCTTATTTGTTTGTCCTGTTGCCTATAGTACTGGATCACTTGACTAGCCTTAAGGATCACTTGGCTAACCTACTACTCCATATGTCCAAATATGAGCCATCTTCTCTGCCCATCCCCCTTCCCGATTGTTCTTCCTTTTTAAAATCTCTCCCAGAGAATGACCGAATACACCCACCTCTCAGTTACCCAAGATAGACCTCTGGGTACTATTCCTAACTGTCATTTCCCTTCCCATACCCCCCACGCTAAACTGCAGTCAATGGATCTTTGCAATCCATTTACCTCTCTGTACTCTTAATGATACTATAGCCTTAAAGCCATTATTGGCTCCTTCAAGGTACATTAATGTCTGCTAACTGTAGTATTGTCTCCCTATAGTACAGACCCGGTTCCCTTGTCCACTTACCACTCTAGCGCCTAGGGAATTGTTTGAAAAATCAAATCAGATCCTGAAGCTCCTTTGTCTAAATACCTACCACAGGGGCCATACGATGTTTAGAATACGGTACAACCCTTTCACTTGCCTTCCCATGTTCTATGTGATCTACCATCGATTTACTTCTCAGCCTCCTCATTCACCACTTCCCCCAGCTGTGATCATGATTCCTCTTAGATCCTGGAACACGTCCTGCTTTCTCCTTTTTCACAGTTGAAGCCCTGCCTACTGCAGGGTCCACCCGACCCCACCTCACCCACCCATGAGTGGCGCTGGATTAGCTGTGTCCTCCTCACCTTTCAGATTTAGACCCCAAGTCACTCCCTCACGCTTACATATTCCCTGTGTACACTGGTTTCTGTCATCATAGTACTTTTAAAAATAGCTCAAGTTTTTAAATCTACTTCCTGTCCATTATTACCCATGTTCATAAACTCTTAATCTTTTAATCTTATTTCTGACTTTTATACTTACATTGTCATTATTTTTCTCCTGAAACACTTATTAGCACTGCATGATATTGGCACTTCTTTGTCCCTGCGATATATTCGTATAGTTATTTCCTCCTTCATTTTTTCATGTGTATACATATATATATGCATATATATATTTCTCAACTTTTAAAAACATAGATTTTATATAAACAGGCCCTCATACATTGATTAATGACTTGTTGAGACTAGCATCAAATTCTTTGGTAATAATTTCAAGAATTCACCATTTTAACATTTTCAAAAGGGTATTCTTTAAATGATGACAGATATACTATGTGAAAAAATGCCCTTGCATTTCTGCCACAGAGTTTTCTTATACATTTTAATTTTAGGGTAATTATAATTTCTAAGTAACCCATTCTAGCATTTATTGATAGAATCCCTGTCCAAGGATTTTAAAATATAATCAATCATAGCACTGAAGTAACCTGTTCATTTTCCTGAGACAACTCATGATCCTATTTTTATTTTTTTTTTTTTGGTACCTCTTGGCATTTCATAGCATGATCTTATGTGGTTATATACATTCACAATAATTCACATAAGTGTATATTGCTAAACAAATGACTTACAGTGAAAATTTGTACCTGTTATTATTTCCTTTTCTGGTTAGTTTAGAGCAAACATTTTCTGTTGTCTTGAATGATTTAAAGATTTTTTTTTCTTCTTTCCAGAAGAAAAATGAGAGAGGTGATTCAAGCTGAGGTAGACTAGGCATTTCCAATTGACAGTTGTAACCTTGTGTAACTAAATCCATCAGAGGCATCCTGTTATAGATATAGGGCCGAATGTTTTCATTTCCTATTTTGTAAAAGAGGTCAGTGTGTCCAATTGGCAGTATCTTAGAGCCCAAGGGAAGTTTGTAATGTTATTCTCCATCTAGTGAGATGTATTAAGGCTGTTTATTGAAACATAGTACAGGGTCTTGACCTTTTTTTGACTTCTTAGAAAACTTCATATGGAGACAGAGAAAAATGCCTACTAAACCAAAAGTAACTAGAACGCATCTGTTAGGCTTACAAATTTTGTGTATTATACTCCTAGTATATGTGGAGTTGGAACTACTTAGGAAGATGGAGGCATAGTGAGACATCTTCATTCAAGTTCAATAACTGATTACTATTAATATATAGAAAAAATGTAAATAATAAATACATTTGGAATAAAAATTATGTCTTAGTAAATTTTTGAATTGACTGCATATGATAAGACAAGATTAAATCTAAAGAGTTGAATTAATAGGTGCTTTTTATTTTAGACCAAGAAAGGTATTCATATTAATTCTATCATGTCAAAATGGTTAATAAAAAGTGCTTCTTTTGAAAAATATAAATCAATCACAACACCATGAAGAAAGTTTTCAAGTTTCTTTATGTACACGTGAAACACTCAAAGTCAAAATGCTGTTTTAAACTCGTAAGGAAAATCAGGACAAAAGAAATACTGTTTTGAATCTCTACAGAGGGGATTCAGGAGGATCAAGATCACAAAAATAACTGAAGGCGGCATTGCTGAGATAAAATCAGCATTATGCCCTGCAAAGCAGCAGTGCCCTTCAAAATAACTTGGATTAGCTGTAACTAGTGCATAGTGAATAACATAGAAATCCTGAAAACTATATATACACTCTTTAATAGGAGTGCTGGTTACAATTAAGTGTTATCAACATTTAAGTCTGAAAATTCATTCCATGTAGAGGGTTAAGAATATGCTTCTAAAAAAGACACTACTTTTTTTTTTTTTCCACTTTTTTACAAGGCTGGTTGAGAAAGAGGAATTGGGGAAAAAAATAAATTTCTAGAACTTCATCCAAACAAAGATTATTGTATCTGGTCTAATAAATCTGACAAGCCTATAAAATTTCAGCATGTTAAGATGGAAAAAAGATATCATAAAATGTATTTTCTTCAAGCACATCTTTTGTCTTCATCTTTATTTTCAAAAAGCCTTTCAAAGCTTCCTTTTGCATCTTACATTTCTCAATTCAATTTTCAATGCTGTTAATTAGTTGATATCACCCTACATGGTCTGTAGTTTTGTTTTGTATAGCGCATAGGATCAATAGCTAGAAATTAGTAAAGTTACCAGGTTCCAGACAAAGTTCTAAGTATTCTATAGACAATTTTAGTCCAGTGTCTCCTATCTTAAATACCATGCTGTAAATGACATTGCTTGTTTGGGGACTGTGGTTTCTCCCATTTTTGTGATACATATTCTGCACATATGAGAATAGTTCAAGAGTGAAAGTCATTTAGCTTGGGAGTGGACCTAGAATTCAAAGAGTAAAATTTTTTATGGTCTGTTTCTTATTAAGTGTATGTGAGTTCCCATGACCTGGTAAATTGTTTTTTCACTTTGTATAAAATGGCTCAGGGAAGAAAAATAACTGCAATTGTTAGTGTAAAT
This sequence comes from Microcebus murinus, assembly GCF_040939455.1. Lineage (NCBI taxonomy): Eukaryota > Metazoa > Chordata > Mammalia > Primates > Cheirogaleidae > Microcebus > Microcebus murinus. Next base: position 89,141,054 of record NC_134114.1, on the reverse strand, counting down.
TTCCAGAAAGTAAAGAGGTTAGAGAAGTGATCATTTCTACTCAAAACTTTTTATATTAAAAATAATGAACTGTCTGAACATTTTTAATAATTGAAATTTAATATTTTAGTATTTATATTTCATTGCATTTTATGGAAGGTAAAATGAACTATAAGTGGCATTTGCAAATTTTGCGAAACTTGAAGGTCTTATCATCATCAAGGTTGCTCATCTTCAAGCCATCTTCTGTTTACTCTCAGACAAGTCATGTCAAGCTCTGCTTTTTATTTTTGTCATCATGTTTGTATATTTCAGTGTCTTTCAATTTTTCAAACGCTATCCATCTTCATGTCCCAGGCTTAATGCCATCAGCTCCAGAAAAGATGACTTCCATGACTAAGGACAGCTGCATTTTTAATTGAGACTTTATTTCTCTGATTGATTGTTTATTAACATTTGTCAGTTGTTATTAATTATTGTTGTTTATTAAAGACATTTGCCAGATAGATATGCGTGTGGGCGTGTACATGTGGTTCTGTGTTGATATCTACATTTTTTCACCTCATATGTTTTTTCTCCCACCCACAGGACTGGGATGTTGCTGATAATCCATAAATGTTTTTAACTGATTGATTTATAAAGCAATTGGAATTTGGGCTATCCATTTCAGTGGATTCTATTTCAGTGAGTCAGGATGAATCGCACAAGGGTTGAAGGAACTTCCACTTTAAATTCAACATGGATTTAGTATTCAACAGGAGCTCTCCTTGACCTTTCCTTGTAATTGCCTGAAGACATACTCAGTGATTACATGGCTCACTTTGAGGCATTCTACCTTGGGGTCTCATAAATCATGGATCTTCAGACTAAAACACTAAAATAATAAAAGTTTGCCACTCTGTTTAAAAAAAGAAGTACAATGTCCGGGGGATTCTGTTCCAAATCACAGTGGGTGGGCTTCTGCAAGCAGAGGATCTTAGGTCACAGGCTGAGGAGAAAGCAGGACCAGACAAAGAAACTCAATTTTGACCAGTGGGAGTAGTAGGAGGGAGATTAAGAAAGTGGCTGTACATGCTTTATTATTCTTAAATAAAACTGATAAATAAGAATGTGCAAAACTAACATGTAGGGCTGTTAAAAGCTGAATTGTGTGCCTTCAAAATTCATATGTTGAAGTCTTAACCCCCACTATCTCTGAAAGCGTCTGTATTTGAAGATAGCACATTTGAAGGGGAGGGTAAGTGACAATGAGGCTGTTAGAGTGGGCTCTAGTTCAACCTGCCTGGTGTCCTTGTAAGAGGAAGGCTGGGCACACAGAGAACCAGGATACCTGTGCACCGAGGACGGTCCAGGTGAAGACAGAAAGAAGGCGGCCATCTGCAAGCCAAGGATAGAGTCCCCCCCCCCAGAAAAACCAACCTTGTTGACACCTTGACCTTGGATTTCTAGCCTCCAAACTGTGAGAAAATAAATTTCTATTGTTTAAACCACCCAGTCCATGGTATTTTGTTATGGCTGCCTAAGCTGACTTATACAAGAGTATACTGTTTATTTCCCATTTTGCCTCCCCAAATCCATTCTTCACACTTTCCTACCCTGTTGTGTCCAACAGCATGCTGATCTTCCCTGCTTGAGCTCTGAATTTCTGGTGGGCATCCAGGCTGTAGCTTTTAAATATCCTATATTTTCTCTTGCCCTTTCAGCTCTGAGATCAGTAAAAATATTTTGCTGTCTCAGGTTTCCTGATGCCTCAGCCTTTCATATTTGTTTCCTTAAAACAGCCCATGACATCTGAGGTGAATTCTGTTTCCTGTCATGACTGAGGAAAGAGGTGGTTAGGTAAGCAGATAAAGTGGTGGGTAGAGGATAGAAAAATAAAATACCATTTGGAAAAATGGGTACAAGCAAGCAGTATAATTGCCTCAAACTGAAGGAGCTGAAGGGGCTGTCGGTGAGGACTTCATGAGCTGATCTAATGAGTCTGGGGAGGTAACAGATTGAGAGGCAGCAAGAAGAGTTTAGCTCTACTCTCTCATCCCCATTGACTCCCTAGAATATCTCATCACTCCCAATGTTTTAAATATTGTATATTTTATAAGGATTCTCATAATAGTCAGGGTTCTTATTAACAAAGAGTAGAAAAATTTAGCTACTTTAAGGGAAACATAGTAGTTTACTATGGGACATATAGTTAGTAACTCAAGGAATCTTCTGTGTGACTAAGAACCAGGCTTGAAGGCTGCCAAGGTGCCCTAACCTACACTCTGCTCCATGTGATACACTACCTGTGCTTACACTGCCATCTTTGTGGGCACCAGGGGTCTCTCCCCGCTCTTTAGGGCAGCCTCTCCACTACTACCCTCCCCCAAACGGATATCACTTAGCACCTGACTCCTTGTCAAGAGCAGTTGTGCAGTTTAGAGATCTCTTTATTCATCCAACACCCTAAGTTCATTTTCCCCTTGAGGCCCTTATATCTATGGTGATGATGAATTTTATGTGTCAGTGTGGCTGGAATCTTTAGGTGCCCAGATATTTGGTTAACTATCATTCTGAATGTTTCTGTGAGGGTATTTGTGGATGAGATAAACAAATATTTAGGTAGGTAAATTGGGGAAAGCAGATTGTCCACCATGATGCAGGTGGCTCTCATCCAAGCAGTTGAAGTCCTGAATAGAACAGATATTGTGATCCTACCCTAAGTAAAAGAGAATTTCTTTTGTCTGACATACTCTGAACTGGGACATTGGCTTTTTTCCTGCTTTCCAACTAGAACTGAAATGCTAGCTCTTCCGAGGTCTTGAGCCTGCCAGCTTATGGACTGGAACTACACGGTTGGTGCTTCTAGTTCTCAGACCTTCAGACTTGGATAAGAACTACACCATTGGCTCTCTGGGGCTCCAGCTTGCCAATTCGACCAGGCCATCTCAAGATGTGCCAATCTCCAGAATTGGTAAGCCATTTCCTTATAGTAAATTTCTCTCTCTATTCATCCATCCATCCATCTATCCACATCCTATTGGCTCTGTTTTTCTAGAGAACTCTGACTAATACATCTACTATCTAAAGTGCCTTTTCCCTTTTCTTGGCCTGACTCACTCTTTAAATTCCTCAAGTCTTAGCTAAAATATTATTTCCATAGAGAATCATTCCCTGAACACATTAACTAATATTTACAACTTACTCTATCACTCTCCATCCCTTTATCCTATTTCTATACTAGTTACCACCATCTGAAACCACATGACTTAATTATTTACTGTATTTTCCCCAGCACTCCATTAATGTTTGAGTTCTATTAGATCAGTTCTAATAGATTAGATTAAGGTTCTTCTCCTTCTTGCTAATTTCTGTTTCCCAGCCTTGTGAATAGTGCCTGGCATAAATAGATGCCCCCAATATTTTGTTGAATTAATAAATGAAGTACTCTAGAGGCCCAAAGGAGGAACATCTAACTCTGGTCATCTGGCTAGGGGTGAGAGAAAAGGCTCCTGATAGTGTCAATGTTTGAATTAGATCTTAAAGAATGAGGAGGAGATTTTTGGGCAAACAGAGATAGCAATATATCAGGCAGAAAGCAACACTCGCACAAAGATGATAAAAGCTTTGGAGTGAGCTGCTCACTAGCAGCCCCGACTGCTAGGACAGGAAACACCTACCTGTGTGGTAAGAATGGCACCCAAGGATCTAAAAACAAGTGGCATTCAGACTGTCAAAGTTCAGTACACCAAATCCAGAGTTTATTGAATTGGCCATTGGGATAAAATATACAAGTCTTTAAAACAGGGGCTGATATCAGACTTGTTTTAAAACAGTGATTCTCGAAGTGTGTTCTATGGCCCCTGGAGGTTCCTGAGATACATTCAGGAGGAAATGTGTCCTTCCTTTGCATGGCTTTGGCTGTCTCAAGTGAAATTGGTCGTATGCATGAGCTTCAATTAACAAGGTAACTTACAAAGTGAGGACTACTATAGTATTAATATTGATGAAAGTCACCCACACAAGCAAAAATTCTATGGGGTTCTCAATCAATAATTTTTAAGAGTAAAAAGAGGTCCAGGTACCAAATTTTGAGAACTGCTCTTCAAAGATAATCTGGAAGAAAGACTGGGATAAGCATGGCCTGTCTGTACGGAAAACAGACAAGAGGCTGCTGGCACAGCGGCCCCGCCCATAGAAAGAAAGCAAAATTAACTCAACTGCCGTTGCAGCAGGAGTAAAAGTAAAGCCAGGACTTGAGAGATTTTGAGGCTGTTGAATTGGGAGAAATTTATTTTTAATGTCTGAGTTTTTAAAGCTGGCTCTTAAGTGGATAATGATGATGCTCTAGTCTCAGAGAACTCTTTTGAAAAATTTCCTTCTTACAAGATTTTCAACACATTGAGAATTTTTAAATTCTAAAAACAAAATTAACAGTTTTTTTGGGGGGGTGTTTTTTTTTTAGCTACTAAACCTGCTGAAGCTTCTCTGAAGGAATATTAGAATACAACAGCACCAGCTCATCTGAGAGACTGTCTTGCTGTGTATAGCCAAGATTTTCAACCTAGTGCTAAGTCAAACAATTTGTATTTTTTTTCTCCCTAGTTTGCTGGAAAGTTCTTTGGATGCGGTTAATTTGTAGAAAGATTTTTTTAAGATAACTATAAGATTTTTAAAATACAGGACAGTGTGTGTAGGCATATTCTGAAAGGCAGGGTTAAAATTACTGTGTGTGACATCAGGTAGAGAGTAACGTTTCTTGTTATTTTTTGCCCCAACAAAGAAAAACAGTATTTTTTTTTATCTGCAATCACAGTCTGTTGCAATTGTCTGGGTCTTTGTCCCAGAAGATCTTTCTCCCACGCTTCCTCTGGCCATCTGGAGCAGCCTTTCTGCACCTAATTGACTCCATGACTCTTCTTTTCCCATTTCAGAGCTTCCTGTTTCTTCTTTTCTATTTATGACCTCTCACCTTCTTTCTAATAAAATAATCACATTCTTTTTCCTCTTTTCAAATGCTTAGTCATTCCCCAACTTTAATGTGGCTATTTGTAACCTTCTCAACCCTCTTCCTAGTAATAGCTTGAGATGTCACCTATGAAATACTTTCTCATCAGAGTCTTATGGTTTTCTGTGAATTCATGGTCACTGAGTTAAACTCAGTTATAAATGATGACATGAAAAAGTAGCAATGCTACCATTTTTATAAGCCGAGGTGCAAAGCATGAAGGACTAATCCTACTTTATAATTTTAATGCACTATATAGTTTACAAGGCATGTTTATCACCAGTATCTTACTTGGAACTTTGAACAGCTTTATACAGAAGGCAAGGCAGGTATTAAAATGCTAATATTATTTCCTTCTTTATACAAATAAGTGAAAAATATTCTAAGGTGCTTATGGTCATATTTTTGTAAAGTCCCCAAGACTCAAGTTTTAAGACTCCTAATTCAGTGTTATTTTTCCTCATTCATGACGCTCCTAAGAGTCTTAGAAATTGTTTAAAATGAAATGTATAAAAGCCATTATTAACCCTTCAGTAAGATATAGGGTCTTTTTCTTTACCATGGATAGAATGTATTATTAACAAAATGAAAGCTTAATAATTTCAATCACTCTTTCTCATCTCACTGATTAGATGATCAACCCTGCCCTAACTCCTGGTCTTCTAGTAGTTTCTAAGCACTTAATGCCAAACACTTGGAAATAGTTCAAAGAAAAATAATGATACCAATAATGGGGAAATATATGCATGAGTAAAGAATAAAGGAGCATGTGTGTTTGATTAGCTAAGTAATAGATAGTAAAGAGCATGAAATAAATATTTAAAATATTTGAAAGTTACAAATCTTTTATCTGAGCCCAAAGTTGATAGAAATAATAAAATGTAATTAAAGAACAAGCAAGGCCGGGCGCTGTGGCTCACGCCTGTAATCCTAGCTCTTGGGAGGCCGAGGCGGGCGGATTGCTCAAGGTCAGGAGTTCAAAACCAGCCTGAGCAAGAGCGAGACCCCGTCTCTACTATAAACAGAAAGAAATTAATTGGCCAACTGATATATATATATAAAAAATTAGCCGGGCATAGTGGCACATGCCTGTAGTCCCAGCTACTCGGGAGGCTGAGGCAGAAGGATCACTCAAGCCCAGGAGTTTGAGGTTGCTGTGAGCTAGGCTGATGCCACGGCACTCACTCTAGCCTGGACAACAAAGTGAGACTCTGTCTCAAAAAAAAAAAAAAAAAAAAAAAAAAGAACAAGCAAATGAGTCTACCATAGTTGGGGAAAAAGAATGGAACCATCCAAAGAAAAGTATCCTAAGAGAAATAGTAAACGTTCTGCCATGGATTATTTAAAATTAGCTAAAAAGGAATTGGAATTGAATCATAAATAACATCCAAATCTGTGCAACCTTCTGCCAGTTCCCTGGAAAGTGTATCTGGTGAAGCACTGCCTTAGTCACATAGGCCTTTCTGTTCTGAACCCCAGAGCCCAGTCAAAACACTGGACAAGTACTCCGCTAACTCTTTTTCTTGCTAACAAATGTTACGCAAAGTTATATGAGTCAAAGTTTAATTAGTGGGCAATAGTATGAACTGTAAGTCAGTAAATGTTCCCAAAGTACCAATGCATGGGCTCTCTCTTTCTTATCTGGAAATTGTTGGGGTATTGTGTTGGGAACCATGACATATCCTAGAACCGAATACCATCATCTATGGAATTATTGGGATATGCTGAAAACACCTGCTTACTCATCAAAGATTTAAAATTGAATGGAAGAAACAGTTTTCATGTTCTTGAATCAAGTCCTAGTTTTTATAGTTTTCTTCTGTGTATTATGACCTCATTTTCTCTGACTTTTATTTTTCTGGACAGAAAGAAAGTGATGTTTGAATTTTCACCATTCTTTCCAAATACTAAGGCAACCTCTGTTTAAGATTATATTACCATGGCCGGGCGCGGTGGCTCATGCCTGTAATCCTGGCACTCTGGGAGGCCGAGGCGGGCGGATTGCTCAAGGTCAGGAGTTGGAGACCAGCCTGAGCAAGAGTGAGATCCCGTCTCTACTATAAATAGAAAGAAATTAACTGGCCAACTAATATATATAGAGAAAAAATTAGCCGGGCATGGTGGCGCATCCCTGTAGTCCCAGCTACTCGGGAGGCTTAGGCAGTAGGATCGCTTGAGCCCAGGAGTTTGAGGTTGCCGTGAGCTAGACTGAAGCCACAGCACTCACTCTAGCCTGGGCAACAAAGCGAGACTCTGTCTCAAAAAAAAAAAAGATTATATTACCAGATCAGATCCTCCTTTGTCCCTTGTAAGGACATACAGTGGTCTTCATGGGTCATAACCCTTGTGGCATAGGGCACTAATTTTTTTGGAATGAGAGGAATGTGGAATAATTTTGGAGTTTCTGTGTTTACCTTTTTTCCCCAACACTTTTGGTGTTGCATATTCTATATAAATAAATGTATTCACATTTTATTCCAAATGATTGCACCTGGTAACACCATAATTTGATCATGAACTTGTAGAGTGCCTTTTAAGCACCAGAGATACAGAAATAAATGAAACATTCCCTCCCCCATATCAGGTCACAGTCTTCCAATTAAGAGAGCTCTTATCACATCTGGTTATACTTGTTTATGTGTCTAAGCTAGAGATAAGTATAGTATGCCATAGAAAGATACCGGTTGGGACAACTGACCCAAAGACATCTTCCTTGACGATAGTACACTGTTTCAGTAACAGCTTCAATTTTTGCAACAATTTCTGGTTGACAAAATGTATTCTCATTTGGTCATTTTGAAAATATTTGTGGCATAGAGATTATTCATTGCTGCTGCTATCATATATTTTTGCACTTGAGAAAGCAGTTGTATAATACAGTTTATGTGACTAGTTTAAGGTTACATAGAGGATAAGGCAATGAAATTTTAGTCTAGGTTTTATATATTACTGTGGAATTCTTCCTCTTGTGCCATGTTTAGAAACCATTCTCTCTTGGCTTTTTTAGAGCCTATAGAATTATCATGGTTAAGAATTATACTGCATCTCAGTGTCCTTTATCTAAATAAAAATAAGAAAATAGTATACATCTGGGACTCAAATTTTCACCAGAGGAGGCTGCTGAGAAGTTACTTTGAGCATTACTAGTAGGCATATTCTAAAGATTGTGCCACTTTGATTTTTCATTCATTTAGTCTGGACTCATTCTAAAAAGAGAATTCACTTTTCTTTATGTACACCTTGATATCGACCTCAATAAAACACACATTCTGTCCTGCACTTCAGCATGTCCTCTGTGTAATCACTAGTGAGCAGGCACTATTTAAAAATTTTTCCAGTTTGGGTAAACATATGTAGCTGAAGAAAGTCTAAAGGGAGATTTTCTTCTGGTGAAGAATTAAGACAAATGGAGAAACTGGCTATTATTTCTATATGCCTGGCTGGAGAAATAAATCAATCATTTTCTAAATGTGAGTAAAAAAAAAAAAATGTAGCTAAGACAACCGTACTTGGTATCTGTTTCTACAACCCTCTAAGCCCGCTGATGCTTTATAATGTGCCTGTTGGAGGAACAGGGGAACAAATAGTTGAGAGCTATAACTGATTGGGCAGGTGGAACCCTTCCCTTTAAGCTTTTTAGATTCCTGTTTTTGGAATTGGAGACCTGTTTTGAATATTCCTGTTTATGTGATATCTTCATGTCTGAATTCTTCTAATGCTCAGAGATTGCATCCATTAGAATATTCGGTTTTTCATCTTGGAGCCTGCCATCCTGGCCTGTCCCTGCACAGTTGGGTTGGATGTTGCCCACACCCTAGAAGAGAGATTAAATGGCATTTTAACACAAGTGCTAAGTGTCTGTGGCAGAATCAGGTATTTTTCAGCAGCTGACAGAATGATGTGGCTGCAGACTGTCTTAGTGAAACAGATTTGGTAGAACAGCTTCAATTATGTACCCAAAGAAAGATTTTGGACCAAATGCAGCCTCATCAAATGCAGTTCAGTGGGTCTGAAAGCAGGTGTAAATGTAGTGGAACCAGGAATTGCAGACCATGTAATTTGAAAATGTTCATCATCCAATATACTTTGAAGATTATAGACAGGGCCCAGCCTTGTTAAATAAGTCACCGTCAAAACAAATCTCATTTTTGGCTAAACACAAAGAAAGGGCAAATTATCACTCTTGTACTTTGCTTAAAAAATGAAATTAACATACATAATGTGGCAATGTAATACATATGGTTATTATGACAAAATTTCTTTAGTTTTCCTAATGTAATAAGATGAAAAGATATAAATAGAACTGAAAATAATTTCTCTAATTTCTTTTCCTATCCTGACATTAACTTAAAATCATCTCATCCCATTTCAAAAGAAACTTTGTCTTCAAGAGATACCTATTAAAGGAATAAGTCACTTGTTCATTTAACAGACATCTGTGAGTGCCTCATAAATGCTTGTCTTCCGTAGAAAATATACCAACACAAACATGTTGGTGATGGTGCAATGTATGTAAGTCAGTAAATGGTTGCCTTTCTCCTTTGATAATAAAATGTGCTGAGTGAACTTAATAAGCCCTAAAATAACAAAGGATATGAAAAAAGAGCATGCCTCATCAAAGTCTGCTATTACCATAAATATCAGCTAATATCACCTTATTCATCAGAGGAAAATTCCTCATAGGTGTTTTTTTGCCTTCTAAAAATGTGTCTATTGTTTTGCTTTATTTCCAATAGGAAGCCAATTTAGAGATTCTTCAGGCTCCAATGAGCAGAAGTCTTTTGCCTCATGAACTAACATCACCCCACAAAGCCAGTGTTTCCAAGTGTTGTCATTCCTAAAATGCACAGACTGGGCTATGAGGGAGTAATTTAAAAACAGTGAGAAAATATCTACCTCGCCTCTCACCTCTAAAATCACAGAAAACTGTCATAGGTGAAAATTTCTCACAGTTTGATAAAAAATATAATATTTTAAAAAGTGAAAGCCCAAAGTGTACCATATTTTGGCATTGACGGAGAGGAGGATGGTACCCAGCTTCTCTGCCTATTCAGTGTCCAGGCTCGGCAACATGCAGCCTGTCGCTCTCAGAAAATATAAACCCTATTATATTGTCCTCAAAATGATTCAACAATTCAACACCTATTGAAGGAATTGTGGTGATATATAACAAAACTACATATTCATTTATCTCTCCACATGGTAATCATTCTGCTTTCAGGAATTTACCCTGAAGATACACCAGCAAAAATGAGAACATAAATATGCACAAGTTTATTTCATTGCAGCATTATTTCTAATTACAAAATACTGGAAACCACTTAAGCAGCCAAGCATACAACATTGAATAAACTATGATACAAAATATATACATAATAGAGCATTATATAGCCGTGGAACAGAAGATCTATGTAAACTTACAAAATGTGATTTCCAGGAGATATTATTAGACAAAAAATAAAGTTTAAAAGAGCTTACATAATATGCTAGTCTTTGTGTAAGAAAGAAGGAAATAAAAGAAAAATACATGTGTCTGCTTATCATTTCAAAGAGAAACATAGGAAGGATAAACCAGGAAATAATGAAGTTAGATCATGTGTTGCAGGAACATGGGAGAGAATGACACTTCTCTGAGTGTATCTTTTTTTATGTTTTTGAATTTAAAAGTATATCAATAATCTTCAAATTCAAAAATCAAGTCATATCAATAATAAAGGAAAGGGGGAAAACAAAAAACCCAAACATAAACTAGAACAAATTTTAATCCTGATTGTATTTCAAATGAAAGCTATAACCATGCTGAAGGGGAAAGAATGCATGAAGGGAAGATAGGAAGAATCATGTAGGATTTGTATCTAGAGAAATTCTCAGGACAGTAAGTAGGATGGTGGATTCCTGGGGCCGAGTGAGAGAGAAGAATGGGGGATTAGTGTTTAATGGGTACAGAATCTGCGTTTTGGAAGATAGAAAAGTTCTGGAGATGGATGATGGTGATGGGTGTGCCACACCGAAAATGAGCTTAGCAGTGCTGAACTGTACTTAAAATAGTTAAGATGATAAATTCTGTTATATGTATCTCACCAAAATTATCAACAAAACTCATTCTGTGAGACAAAAGAAGAAGACAGGAGGAAAGGGAGGAGGGCAGGAGGGAGGGAGAAAAGAAGGAAGGCTGGCGGGCAGGCGGAAAAGCAGATAAAAGAACTAATCCAAATAATTTCTGAGCAAAACATTTGACTATATGACCTCAATCTTAACAGGGGAGGGTGGGGTGAGCAGAAGAAATGCTAACAAATCCCGAACTCTATTTCGTATTCTTATTTATTGCAGTGGTATAGGTGAATCGGTTCTTAACTATCTTGCATCAATTATTGGATTGAATGACTGAATAAATGTGATAATTTTTGTGGAGAACCAGGGTTCTCATTATGGAGGGAGGGACATTCAAATACAGAATGGAGACAGGTATCCTGTGGATTAGAACTGGAGTATCAGTATGAATTCATTTTCTAAAATATGTGCATATGCACATACAAGTTTATATGTATGTATAAATATATCCATATGTATATGTGTGTATGTTATATACACATGTATGCATAAATTTCCTAGCTCTTTCCTCTGAAATGGTCAAAGAGTATTAATCAGACACCCACTGGCAGTGAGTATACCTGGGGCTAAGGTCTTGGCCTCTAATTCTATTCCTCACTAGAACAGATGAGGACTCCTCAGAGAAATGGCTTATTTCAGGGTTGGCACAAAGTTAGGTACAAGATGAGCCTGGAACATCTTGCTATACAAAAACAAAAGCAAATGCTTTTTAAAATCATCAGCAAATGACACAAGGACATAAGATCCAGCTTAAATAGGCTCCAACTGGCCAAAACTAGGACAGAACATCAAAATAATAAAGTATGGTAATAAATTTTAAACATTGAAAATTTGAATTCATTCCCATACCAACAATAACAAGATGAATAAGCACATAAATAAATGGAAGACAGTGGAGTGTTCTTGCTTACAGTATAATGTAAGGACTGGCTGATATATGCAGAAGAAATCATTATTTGTAATCATCAGAATAAAGACTGAATTAGACAATAATCATCAATGGATGCTAAGTCTAGGGAAAATTTTGATAATGAGCAAGATTTTTACATGGTTAGATTATCCCTGTACTAAGGAAATGCATACTGAAGTGTTTAGTGGTAAAAGGCAATGATGTATACAAATAACCTGCAGGTGGCTAAGTGATACACACACACACACACACACACACACACACACACACACACACACACACACACACATATACTTATTCATATAAAGATAAACAAAATGAGGCACAATACTAACAATACATGCCTCTGAGTGATGGTTATATGAATATTCTATGAACTGTTTTTACAAATTGTGTTATTTTGAAATAATTTCTAAATCACAAGTCAATTAAAAAATGTAGTGTGTTGGTCAACAGTTCCTGTTCACAAACAAAAACTGAACAATAAGGATCTGAGGTTAGAAGCAAATCAATCTGCCCCAAGACAGAGATCAAGGTAAACAAATTGAACAATGATGTTTAAAAAAAGCTACATACTTATGGTAATAGAGAAGAATAATTTAGGAAATTATGATTAATACTTTGATAGAAAAGTTTGAAAATATATTAAAATTGTTGGAACTTATTATGTAAACTGAATAATCAGAGAATCATAATGAGATTCTTATAAATCAAACTTTCATTTGATAAAATGAAATGGGTTAATACGAGACCTAGAAAATGAACTCAAGAAAATCTTTGATAGCAAAGAATAAAATTTCAAAGATGAAAAAGAGAGAAAATTTAGATATCAAGGAGTGAAATAAATACAAGGAAACATAAGAAAATTAATTCATCTAACAGCACTTCCAAAAATTGAGGAAAAAGAAAATTTAAGTATGTGTGTAAAGGCAAGAGGGAAAAATAACAGAAAAATATTTCCCATATTTGAATAAAAGTTTTTTTTTACCTTGAAAATACTGACTGAACACCTAGCACAATAAATGACAAAATCCATGTCTGGATATATCACAGGGAAATTGTAGTGCACAAAAAATTAAGAAGATATTAATAGAAATAGAGAACAAAGAATAGACAGATTTCATACAAAGGACAGGTACTCTATCAGCTATTAAATTGAGAAAAGGTGCTAGAAGACAGTGTAGCGGTGCTTCAATGTTTAAAGGGAAATTAACTTGAATCTAACCATCTATACACTTGGAAATTACTAAACAAGTACATGGGCCAATATGTAGATTTTTAAAAATTTACCTTCCTTGAATCATTTTTGAATACTTGATCTTAATAAGTAAAAACAAACAAGAAAACAAACAAAAACAAACAAAAACAAGAAGAAACTTCTGTACAAGCAAAATCTGTACAAGCAAAATCTTGTAGAGCAAATTTATGGTCTATTTTAGAGAGGGAGAGAGGGGAATGCCCAATATTGGAAGCAAGAGGGACAAATAGAACCCTCCAGTGATCATCCCTTTCTAGGGACACCAAATTCAACAACTATTCACTCAAGAAAGCATTTTTAGAAGAAGCAAAACTCAGGTGAGCAATCACAGTACCTGATTTTAACATTATATCAAGGAAAGAGGCACAAAAGAGGGCAGGAAAGCCATGTCTATGTCCACCCTTTCCCCAACTCCTTGCAGTGCTGCACCAGGGCCAGGTGGAGAGAGAATCTGTGTGTCCAGGGAAGGGAGAGTGAAGTGACTGTGGGACTTTGCATTGGAACTCAGGGCCACCCTGGCACAGGGCAACACACACAGGGCAGAACTCTGCCAATGCCCAAGGAAGGAGCACTTAGACCAGCCCAGCCAGAGGGAAAGCCCCTGCCCCAGCAGTAGAAGCCTGCATTCCAGCTGGCTCCACCACGGGATGAAAAAAGAAGGTTGGGCCTGGAATAAATTTGAAAGGCACTCAGGCCATAAGGTCTGCAGTCCTTGAGCAAGTCTTGTGGTTGTGCTGGCTCACAGCCAATGGGCTTTGGGTGCATGTGACCCAGTGAGACATCAGGGCTGGTAGCCTGTGTCACCTCTCCCACGATTCATGCAGTGCAGTTTGGGGAGAGTCTTCTTCCACTTGAGAAAAGAAGAGGGAAGAGTACAAAGGACTTTGTCTTGCAACTTGGGTACCAATTCAGCTGCAGTAAAATAAAGTACCGAGTAGAATCCTGAAGTCCTTGATTCCAGGCCTTAATCCCTGGACAGTATTTCTAGAGATGTAAAAGTGAGAATCCAGTAGCTGACCACTGTGTGTCTATCTCGTGTTTCTTGTGTTCAGTGTGCAAACTAGGAGGTAAGGTGTAGGCGGGCCTTTTCTCAGTCTTTCATCAATGTTTGTATGTGAGGCTATGAGCAGTGGGGTGTTCCAGGGTCAGTGTGTGACACCCTGGAGCATCTCTGCCATGCCTAAGTCCTCCTCCCTGAGCCTCAGTCATTTCTTTCACTTCCTAGTCAGAAGACTTCTAGAAATGGCTTGTGTCCTTTCTGTCATATGCCAGATGGATGCTGCTTTTATTACCACTGCCACATACTCTACATGTTAGAGTTGGCAAAAATAGATCCATGGAGGCTATTTTTCCCTCAGTGGTGACCTGTTGAGCTTGGCCACAATCCAAAACAACAGAAGTATTAGGGCCCAGTGAGGTGCCTTTCACCAGTTGGAGACAGGGTACAAGGGATCTGGCAGATAAGTATCTTTTCCTTCCTTCCCTTCCCTGACTCAGAATGTTCCAACTGTTATGAACGGTTGTAGTCTATCATAGCCCCGCTGCAGATATTTCATGAGTCTGAACAATGAACTGTGTTTGATTTGAAGCTGTGGCTAGCTGGGTAGATATCTTCATGTTCTCTCTTCTTTCCGGTAATATTTCCCCTTGTCTCTCACTCCCTATTCTCTGAGATTTTGTTCTCCATTAAAGAGTTAGCATGTAAGCCTTTACTTCAGACTGTATTTTCTAGAAAACACAGGGTAAATCAATGAGAGAGAGAAGAGAGGCGATTGTTCTCAAGGAGAGAAAGAATTCCATGGACCCCCACTGAGTCACTTACTTAGTGGGACCATTGATAGACCTGGACTGTTCGTATGGAAGGGCAGCCAGTAGCAGTGTGGAGGCTGGCTGAAAGCTCTCACCTGTCCAGTTTTGGCCTGTGCATCCTAATGCATCCACAGTGATGGGGCTGGCTTCAGGAGTGATGCTAAGCTCTCTAAGTGCCTCCTTCCATTATGGCTGGTGGTCTTAGGGGAAGTCCATGAAAGAGGTAGTAGCATTTGAAGCATTTAAGTGGACTGAAGGATCAGGATGATTATAAATAACCAAAGAGAGATACACATCGTGCATGTTTCTGAAAAATGACATTTGGGGAGAAAGCTACAAAAGACAGAAGGGGGCGAGACACATGAGCCACTGAAGTGTGAATTGAAATAAAAACATATTTTGATTAACTTGGCCAGAATTATTATTTGAATTCTTTGACGTACTCTATTTGCTGACATAGAGTTTTATGAATAAGGGTACCAAGGAAGATATAGTCTATTTCTTAGAGTAGAAGACTATTTAGAGATATGCTATTATAAATCTATTAAATGCTAATGATTTCCAAAAAATGCACCATAAACATTTTATTAAGGTGTATTCACCTTTTATGTTTACTCACTAACTCTGAAAACAAAATTATTTGTAATGCTAAAAAATGTTGAGATAATTTTATGGTTTTGGAACGTCATTAAATATAGTAACATTATGATCAATTGCCTGCACTGTTGTTATATTGCTGTGAATGAATGACCTCAAATAGCAGTTTAAAATAATGCGCATTTATTAGTTCACCATTCTGTAGGTCACAAGTCTGGGCATTAGTTAGCCAGGTCAACTGCTTAGGGTCTCATAGGCTGAAATTAGGTTGTTGGCAGGGTTGGGTTTCTTCTTGGAGGCTCTAGGGGAGAAACTGCTTCCATACTCATTGAAGTTATTGGCAGATCCAGTTTCTTATGATTGTGGGATTGACGTGCCTATTTTCTTGTTGGCTGTTGGTAAAGGATAGCTCTCCAGTCTCAGAGGTGGCTCATATTCATTGCTACGTTCCTGCAACTCTCATCTTCAAAGCAGAAACCAAAAATCTCACTCTCGTGGAATCTCTCTGATAGCTTCTCCCTTTAAGGGCTCACCTGAGTAGGTCAAGACCAGCAAGGCTAATCTCCCTTCATGAACCTAGCCACAAGAGTGGTATCTCCACTTACTTATAGGTCACACCCACTCAAGATGGAGAGCGTTGTCATCGAGAGTCATCATAGAATTTGAACTACTGCACTGTGTCCCATAAGGAGAACATTGGACTAGAGGTTTGTTTGTTTGTTTGTTTGTTTGTTTAATAAATTAATGTACAGACAAGGTAGAAATGCATTTAGAGTCTATAAAATGCTTTGAAAGAATACTAGCAGTAAATTATGGCTAAAAAGACTCCACCACTGTGTGTCAATCATAATGGAAAGTTAAGCTGCATTTGTAGTTTAGGGAGGAAGATGGGTCTCACATTAAAAGAAACAAAAGATAATTCAAGTATAATTTCAGCACATGAGTAAAATTAGAAAAATGCAGAATCATTATCTTTTATGTATTTCTTCTTTTCTTCTGTTTATCTCCATTCTCTTCCTCTACTATTTTCTAAGGCTAAGTCTAGCTTCCCAGACTATGACATCCCTATCAAAAAAAATCTGTCTTTTACTGAATCATCTATGATTAACCCAATGATACTTAAATAATCACTAAAATGGATAAGGAAGGTATGTGAAGATGCTTCCTATATGTCTACCAAAATAAATATTTTTAATAGAAGCCTTTGAGAAATTTTCTAGTTCACATTAATTTCTTGTAATGGTAATAGTGATGATGGAACTGGTGCTGTTCTATGTATACTTGAACCTGATTTACTGGCTTAGCTGAAGTCAGAATGATGCTGGAAGAAAACAACATAATTATTTTTTACAACTGCTATTTTTACTCAGTTCTATGGGTTTACATATTTTCTCCCAAAAGGAAATCTAAGGCAATTGCATTGCTTTTTTTGACTTCCTCAAATAATATATTAATGGCATTAATATATTATATTAATATAAAATATAATAATAAAATTTTATAATAATAAAATATATTCTATTTTTGAAATAACAAAAATTCCAGTCCAGTATAATATCAAAACTCCAAACATTCCTTCATTTTAAAACTTCCCTACTGAGGTTTCAATTAGTGGTTGGCTCCTGTTCTGGTTATTATTGCTGCATAATAAATTACTTCCAAACTGAAATGTCTAAAACAACCATTTTATTTTGCTCATGCTTTATGGAGCAGGAATTTGGGAAGGGCTCAGCCGGGCAGTTTTCACTTAGGTTTCTCATGTGACTGTGGTCACATGTTGGCTGGGGCTGCAGTCATCTGAAGACTCAACTCGGCTAGATTTCTAAGATGTCTCACTCTCATGGCTGGCTCTCTGTTCAGTGCTCAGCAGTGACTCTTGAAAGGCATGTCTACATGTGGCTCCCCCATGTGACCTGAAAACTTAGCAATTGTTTGGACTTGAGGGATCCATAAAAATTAAATGTCCTTGAAGATAGCTGGAAGCTGCAATGCATTTGTAACTTGATCTTAAGAGTCATAGCTTCACTTTGATCAAAAGAGTCATAAATCACTAACATTTAAGGGGAGGGGACATAGATCACACTTTTTGATTGGAGAAAAATACCAAAGAAATTTATGGCTACAGACTGAAACCATCATGGCTCCTTTCCACAGGGTCAACATCTTACCCATCAGTACCACATGCTTTGCCCTGATGTCAGGGCTCCCATTGTAAGCCTGTCTCCTCTTGCTCAATCCCTGTACTCAAGCCTACCCCAGGTTGGTCTAACCATCCATAGCCTTTCACCCTTAGATCCCAAATGTATTAGGTACTACTCTGTATATATTCAAAAAATTTCAGGGGGACAGACAAATCTTCTAAGTCCTTATTGTGATTTTACTGTGATGAGGGAACACCCTGCTTTCATGGGTATACATGTGTATGTGTGTTGTGTACAGACATGCACATACTAACAACTCTCTCTGAAGAAACCCTTAGTAAGTACTCAATAGGACTTCTTCAACCTTCATGTTGACCTTACTAATATAGGCTTAAATGGTGATGGGCTAAGTGTCCCCAAATTGGTTAAAGTTTTCTTATCATACTATAAAGTTAAATCATCTTTTGATAATGAGCTGAAATACACACAGCAGTATATCATGTTACAGAGCTATACTGCTAATTATCCAGGTTACTTATTTTTCACTTATTCAAAAGCCTGAAAAATAAAATATGTAGTACTATATTTTAAGGCTACAAAAGTTGTACATTTTCCAAAGATATCCTTACCTCCAAATTGGGTGCATTCGTGAGCTTAGAAAGATCCATGTGAGCTTCAGCAAGCAAAAGAGAAGTCACCTATCCAAGTTTTCCAATGCCAAGCTTCTCTTTATAGACAGTATCTTAATTGGAGCTTAAGCTTACTCTCAAAAAGACTTATTATAAAACTTTTCTTTGTTGTATTATTGTGAAAGTTGATTTTGTGTGAGGACATGTAGTGTAACAAATGACTCATCACTGTATTGGGTGCTTTATTTGAAATTAGATAAAACTAAAAAGGTATATAATTTATTTCTTTACTGAAAATTCAATATAGACTCTGCACAGGATATGAAAACAGAAAATAGCCAAGCAGCACTTCACAGCACCAATCTGTACAGCTCCCTAGAGGTTTAGACCATATGGAAACTTCATTATTTATGTTGATGATCACATTAGTCATTTGATACATGAAGTCATCCATATTTTAGAATAGTTGGTTTACAAGAACTTGGCACTAATAAAGAAAGAAATGTATGTAAGAAGCACTTTTCAAACTTTAATTTATCTAGAATATGTATCATTTACTATTCAAGAACTATGAAATGATTCCCAGACAGGAATTTTCAGCAAGCAACCTTAAAATTCTTGCAAAGTAATAGAAAACACATCCAAGTTAAATGACAAAACTCTTTACACCAGGGTTCCAAAATTCATGTTTATAATGTGAACCCTGAGAATGTATGAATAAGTTTTAGTGTTGTTACTTGTGGTAAAGTTTGTATAAGAGAAATAGGTGTGATTCTGTCTTCTGGAGATTTGACTTTAGAGGATAACACGCTATTGATAGCTCAGAGAGCAGAATGCTTCTGCTGACTGCCATAGGCGCTGGAGGTTGCTCTTATCATTCAGCAGGAAGATTTGAGCATCATTGGTGTTCATTTTTAAGTGCATGTCAGAAAGGCTGTCCAAATTCCTACATAGGCATTCTCTCAGAGCTCTGATAGGATCCCAGTTAGGAGGTCCACTTGGGAGAAATAAAGAAGTATTCAGTTGCTGCTTTTGTGAAGGGGGTATGTGTCACTTGTATTAACTTCAGCCTTTTGAAAGCTAATGGACACTACTGTATCATGTCATGCAGGATTCAGAGCTATCAAAAATACCACATCACAATATAAATGTGCCAAAACTCTTTGTTTCATCCACAGAATTGTGTTGCACAGAACTAGCAAGTAAGAAAAAAAGCTTTTGTCTGCTGAGAGGAGTAAAGGAAGATTCCCAGAAGAGAAAGTTCTTACTAGTCCTGCTCATCTTAAAAATTCCAATTCAAAGAAATACTGAAGGTAGGGTGATCTAGAAAGAAGGGATAAAATGTGAGAAAAGGAGAAAAGAATGTATTGAGATATGAAAAACAATTTGAGAATTAGAAAAACATGATATAATCAAAGCAAAATACAAATGGAAGAGGTACTAATTCATGAGATCAAGGTGTGAGCATTACACAGAATCCAAAGGTCTTTATAGAATCATGTCTTGCTTTGAATTTTGGGGTCATGAATGAAACTGTGTGTTTCAACTGCATATTCTTTCAAATGGTACAATAAATAGAATTCATCTAACTGTTGCATTTTAATGGTCCTAAGAGACTTGCTTAAGCGAATAGACATGAAAGCCTTTTACATTAACTTTCAGCAGTTTCTTTATAAATAAAAGCTTATAAATTGCTTAGTGCTGCATCAAAAGTGTTTGTGTACTCTTAAGTTGTTTAGACATCTATCAAGTGGCCTAGTTTATATATTATTGTTTTGCAGAACATTTCCCGCCTTCACATATCACTCAACAAAGAAAATTTGTCCACTACCTGTCCAAATTGTTATAAATTTATCTAGTGAAAGTCTTATACTAACAGTGGATTACAACTAAGAGAGTTGTAAGATACAGTCTCTGCTTAAAAAAGTATACCTAGGAAAACCCAAAGAAAAGAAGGGAGGAAAACTAGTAAGCAATAACACAAAAAATTTGAAGCCTCTGGCACTTATAGCTATGATGGTTAATATGTTAAGGGCTGTAATTAATTAATTTTCTAATTAATAGAACAATATCATCAGTCAACTGGGTCTAGCTGACATTTATAAAATTCTTCATTCAATAAAGTGGAATACAGGTTCTTCTCAAGTTGATGTGGAACATTGAGTAATATAAACCATACATTGGGCCATAAAACATACATTATCAAGTAAAAATTAGCAAACTAATGATAGCTGAAAAATCTCGAAATATTTGGAGATCAAAAAAAAAATAAAAACTACCAAATAATATATGGTTGAAATATTTTGAACAAATGAAATGAAATATAACTTATCAAAAGTTGCGAGATGTAGCAAAAACAGTGCTTGGGGAAATTGATAGCACTGTAAATATGAGGAAAGAAGGAAGATCTAAAATTGATAATTTAAACTTCCACCTCAGGAAACTAGAAAAGAAGAGCAATGTAAGGCCACAACAAGAAGACAAAAATAATAAAAAAAAGAAAAATCAATAAAATTTTAAGCAGGAAATCAAGAGAAAATTAAGAAGACCAAAAATCCTTCTCTGAAAAGTTCAACAAAGTTGATAAACCTGTAGTCATGATAATTAAACAGTAAAAAAGTAAAAAGTAAAAAAGAAAGAAAGAAAAGAAAAGACATATGTTACTAACATCAGAAATGAAAGAGGGATTATCACTCCAGATCCCATGGGTGTTTATAAGATAATAAAGAATTATAAACAACTCTAGTCACACCAATTTGATAACCTAGACTAACCCATTCCTAGAAATAAACTGCAAATTCTGTTTATTCTGTTTATTTATAAACTGCAAAACCCATTCCTAGAGATAGACTGCAAATTAACCCATTCCTAGAGATAAACTGCAAATTTATATAAAGAGGATTATCTGAATAGCCTATATCTATTATTGAAATTAAATAATAATCGATAACCTTCCACAGAAGTAAGCACCAATCTTAGATGCTTCCATTGGTGAATTCTCCCCAATATTTAAGGAATAAATAGTACAAATTCTCTATGATCACTTCCAGAAAATAGAAGAATTTATTTTATGAGAAAAGTATTAGCTTATTACAAACCAGATAAAGACATTACATGAAATCAAAATTATAGAAAAATATATCTTATGAACAGTGATGCAAAAATCCTTAACAAAATGTTGCTAAATATTACATACATTAAAGCAAAGTCACACACACACAAAATTACTACAATAAACCCAACAATGTATAAAAAAAGTTATAGAATAACACTAGCCAGAATTTATTCCGGATACACAAAGCTGGTTAAACATTTGAATATCAATTATTATAATCCATTATATCAATAAGCTAACAAAGATTACTTTATGGTCATATCAATAAAAATAAAAATCATTTAACAAAATACAATACCCTTTCGTCAATATTCTCAGAAAACTAGAAATGGAGGAGGACTTCTTCTACTTGATAAAGAAAATTTTCTAAACTCCTACAACTAACATCATACTAAATTATGAGAAATTAGATGCTTTCGGCCTATGATTGAGAACAAGACAAAGTTGTCACCTCTTATCAATCCTATTTACAATTTTATGGAAAGTCAAAGTTAAATTAAGAAAATTTGAAAAGATAAGTTCACTGTAGATGCATGGATTTATTTCCATGTTGTCTATTGTGTTACATTAGTCTATGTCTCTGTTTTTAGGCAGTATCATGCTGTTTTGGTTACTATAGCTTTTTAATATAATTTGAAGTCAGGTAATGTGATTCCTCCAGTTTCATTCCTTTTGCTCAGGATAGTTTTGGTCATTCTGGGTCTTTAATGGTTCCATATAAATTTTAGGATTTTTGTTTTGTATTTTTGTGAAGAATGTCAATGGTATTTTAATGGGATTGCATTGAATCTGTAGATTGCTTTGGCTGGTATCAACATTTTAACAATATTGATTCTTCCATTCCATGAGCATGAAATATTTTTCCATTTTTGTGTGTGTGCATTCTCTTCAACTTCTTTAATCAATGAAAATCTATAGTTTTCATTATAGAGGTATTTTACTTCTTTGGTTAACTTTATTCCTTGGTATTTTATTTTATTTGTAGCTATTCACACATCTATAGTGAATTTACCTTCGACAAAGATGCCAAGAACATGCGCTGGGGAAAGGACAATTTCTTAAATTAATGGTGCTGGGAAAACTGCATATCCATATGCAGAAGAATGAAACTATATCCTTATCTCTCACCATATACAAAAATCAAATCAAAATGAATAAAAGACTTAAATATAAGACCTAAAAACTATGAAACTACTAAAAGAAAACATTGGGGAAATGCTTCCGGATGTTGGCATCAGCAAGGAATTCTTGAGTAATATCCCCAAGCACATGCAACCAAAGCAAAATTGTACAAATGTAATCACATCAAGCTAAACAGCTTCTACACAGCAAAGAAAACAATCAACAAAGTGAAGAGACAATCCACAGAATGGGAGAAGATATTTGCATATTACCCAAGTGACAAGGGATTAATAATTAGAATATATAAGTAGCTTCAATAACTCAATAGGAAAAAATCAAATAATCTGATTAAAAAATGGGAAATGATCTGAATAGGCGTGTCTCAAAAGAAGACATACAAATGACGAACAGTTTTATGAGGAAATGCTCAACATCATTAGAGAAATGCAAATTAAAACTACGATGGGATATCATCTCACCCCAGTTAAATTGGCTTTTATCAAAAGCAGACAATAACAAAGACTGGGGAGGTGATGGGGAAGGGGGAACCCTCGTACGCTCTTGGTGGTAAAGTAAATGAGTGAAACCACTACAGAAAACAGTATGTATTTTCCTCAAAAATTAAATAAAAACTACCATATCACCTCACAATCCTACTGCTGGGTATATAGCCAAAGGAGAGGAATTCAGTGTATTCAAAAGATATCCGCACTCCCATATTAGTTGCAGCACTATTAGTAATACCCAAGATTCGGAATCAACCTACTTTTCCATCAATGGATGAATGGATAAAGAAAGTGTGGTACATATACACAAAGGAATTTTTTTTAAGAAGTAACCGTAAAACTTTTTATTTTATTTCAGCATATTATGGGAGTAGAAATGTTTAGGTTACATATATTGCCTTTGACCCCACCCCCATTCAGAGCTTCAAACGTGTCCATCCCTCAGACGATGCGCATTGCACTCATTATGTATAAATATACCCATCCCCCCCTCCCCCCTCCCACCTGCCTGATGCCCGATAAATGTTATTCCTACATGTGCACTTAGGTGTTGATCAGTCAAAACCAGTTTCCTGGTGAGTACATGTGGTGCTTATTTTTCCATTCTTGGGATAATTCACTTAGTAGAATGGGCTCTAGCTCTATCCAGGAAAATACAAGAGGTGCAATATCACCATTGTTTCTTGTAGCTAAATAGTACTCTATGGTATACACATACCACATTTTATTAATCCACTCATGTATTGATAGACACTTGGGTTGTTTCCACATTTTTGCAGTTGTGAATGTGCTGCTATAAACATTCAAGTGCAGATGTCTTTTTAATAGAATGTCTTTTATTCTTTTGGGTAGATAACTTCTTTTCCTTTAGGTAGATACCCAGCAGTAGGATTGCTGGATTGGATCTGGTAACTTTTCATTTATTTTTTTGAGGAATCTCAATACTGTTTTCCATAGATGTTGTACTAATTTGCAGTCCCACCAACAGTGTTTAAGTGTTCCTTTCTCTCTGCATCCATGCCCACAACTATTGCTTTTTGACTTTTTACTAATGACCATTATGATAATGGAAGGTGGATTCTCATTGTGGTTTTAATTTACATTTTCCTGATGATTAGTAATTCTCAAGAACAGGTAATAATGCATTGGCAACCTTCAGCATTGCTGCTTGGGAAGTAGCAGGCACTCAGTAAACACCGAATGAATGAAAAAGCGATGGAGGCTATAGAAGAAATATAATCGAGGATCATTTCCTTACTCTTACAGAACTTGGGATGCAATTAGGAAACGAAAACTCTCACAACATTGAATAACTCATGCAAGAGAATGTCTGGGTGAGGTTAATAAACAGTGCAATTTTGACTAGTATCATTGAAGTGACATTTGAAAGCTCTTTAATATATACTAAAGTTATAGACCTAATTTCTGGACAATTTTGTGGCTTTTCTAATAATTAAATGTCACCTTTTTCCATACAGCCAAATGTTGATGCTGTGTATATTAAACAATAAAATCAACCTCAAGCTTGTTGTTATATCTCTGAGGAAAGGTCAGAAATTTAAAAGGGTTTTGATTTGCCAGTTCTATTTTAGAAGCATGTTACTTTTAAAATATAGGTTGAGCATGCCAGGGTTTGATCCCATTGGCATAAAGTTTGGAAATGAATATTCCAGACAGTGCCTGGTTTAGCATTTTAAACTGAAGTCTGCTGGCCCGAGAATGTCATTATTTCTTTAAAAAATGATTTACCTGTGTGACTTTTCAATCAGCAAATTATTTTAAAAATAAATCTAAAAGGGAAAATATTATTCCTGCCAGGATGAACAAAATATTTTCTTCTTTTATAGTGTGTAACTGAAAAGATCTGCCAAATGCAAATGTTTCTTTCCAACAGTAATGAGAATCTATGACTCAGAAATAGTCAAACACATTTTTCCTTCTTAGTACTGCAGCCATATAACTTTATTTTATTTTTTTTGTTTGTTTTTTTTTTTTTTTTTTTTGAGACAGAGTCTCACTTTGTTGTCCAGGCTAGAGTGAGTGCCGTGGCGTCAGCCTAGCTCACAGCAGCCTCAAACTCCTGGGCTCAAGCAATCCTTCTGCCTCAGCCTCCCGAGTAGCTGGGACTACAGGCATGCGCCACCATGCCCGGCTAATTTTTTATATATATATCAGTTGGCCAATTAATTTCTTTCTATTTATAGTAGAGACGGGGTCTCGCTCTTGCTCAGGCTGGTTTTGAACTCCTGACCTTGAGCAATCCGCCCGCCTCGGCCTCCCAAGAGCTAGGATTACAGGCGTGAGCCACAGCGCCCGGCCTATATATAACTTTACATTACCTCTCAAGCAACTTGAATATCAATTAGTGGGCACTATCAGTCAATTGCTAAACATATGCTAAGCATATTCTATCTGCATTTGCCCCATGGCATCAGAATTGCCTGAAAGTCATTGCATCCCCCAAGTGTCCAATCTATTCTACAGATACAATTGGCATGGCGCTAGTATTGGGATTCCATTCTTCCAAAAGCAAGTATGATTCCATGCAGAGAAAAGCATGAGTGGGTATGAACCATGGAGCTCACGAATGAATATCTCTGCTGACACACAAACTAGGCATTTTACTTTTCACTCAAAGTCCACTCTGTGTTTCGAGGGTTCACAGTAAATTTGACTCTGAGAGAAATCACAAAATTATAGCAGCAGGGCTGAAGTAAGGAACTTTCTTCCTCAGCCAAGGCTAATAAGTCTAGGTAATGGCTATTTAGGCCAGGAACTTGTTAAAGACTTGAGGTTTATTTGAGCTTCTAGGTTATTAAGTATGAAATGTCCGATTTCCTTAAGTATTAATTTGAGAGTTAATATCTCTGACAGTTCACTTTGACACTTGTTTTATTTTCATTGTGAAGGTATATCCTCAGTCTTTCAAACACATGTGTTGGCTTGTGATTATCTTTCAAAAAAATTTTAGGGCAATTTTTCTGAAACCGTGGATAAGTAAAAAATTCGTGTTATTTTTGAATATGAGTTCCTTCGTGGAACCCGTGCAGTGCAGAGAGCTCAAAATACCAACAAAGTGTTTGCGAAGGACGTGGCTAATGACCGCACGTGCGTTGATGGTTTGAGAAGTTATGTTCTGGTGTTTTTAATCTTGAAAATGAGCCACGTGGGGGACCTGAGGCCAAGGGGGATAATGATGAGCTAAAGCTGTAGTGGAAGCGAATCCATCTCAACCTATGCATGAATTAGCAGCAAGGTTTGATGTTACCATTCCAACAATATTGGACCATTTGAAACACACCTGCAAGGCAAAGAAGCTGGATAGATGGGTACCACGTGAATTAAACAAGCATCAGAAGAGAAATCATCTTGAACCTTGCCTTTCTCTGCTGCCTGACCATAAAGGTGAACAATTTCTACACCGTGTTGTTATTTGTGATGAAAAATGGATTCTTTTTCACAATCACAAGCATTTGTCACAATGGTTGGATGAAGACGAAGTGCCAAAACACTTCAAGTGAAGTGCCCAAACAGTCCAAAACCGAATATTCATCCAAAAAACCTAATTGTGTCTGTTTGGTGGTCTAACGCTGTTTTATTCACTATGCCTTCATGAAACCTGGTAAATGGATTACAGTGGATGTCTACTGCAAGCAATTGGATAAAATGATGAGGTCACTTGTGATGAAGCAGCCAAGAGTGGTCAAGAGAGACAGGCCAATTCTCTTCCAAGACAACACTTGACCACACATTGCACAAACAATGCTGCTCAAAGTATAGCATCTGTACTTGGAAACTCTGTCATCCACCGTATTCACCAAACCTTGCATCAGCTGACCACCACTTCTTTCAGGCTTTCGACCACTTCTTGCAAGGAAAAATATTCAAATCTCAACAAGCTGTGGAAAATGCCTTTCACAATTTCTTGCCACTCACTTTCCAGACTTCTTCGCTGCGGGCATAAACAAGCTACCGTTACATGGCAAAACTGTTTCAATAGTTTAGGTGCACACTTTGATTCATTGTACTACTTCCTGTTTGAGATATAATAAACTACACTTTTAATTTGAAATTGAACATTTCATATTTAATGACCTAATATCAGACTGTCTCAGAGCAATTCTATAATAATAAAGAATGTATTGTTGAAAGTCTGCCTATCTAGTTTGAGCCTTTTGGGGGGTATGTGTGTGCACCTTTGTGGATATTATAATGCTCTTCGTCACAGAATCTTTTCTGGTGATACCTTTTAAAGAGGCAAAAATTATAGTGAAAGATATGAAAATTGACTAAAATTCTGAAAAATACATGCAAATGGTCCCTGTCAGAAAATCCAAGCAGTTAATAGTGGTCTAAATCTCTCATAGTTAGATTCTTCTTATCATTTTGGTTCCCTATAAATTCTCTTACTTAAAGAGTCCTTCCTTGGTCACCTTATGAAATATGACCCTTCCCAGTCACTGTCATGTTGTTCTATATTCTCCACTGGAATTATCACTTTTGAAATCTTCATGTTTATTCATTTTTGTTGTTGTTGTTTTCTTTGAATCACCTACTAGTAGTTTTTAAGCTCTATGAAGGTAGGAATATTACCAATTTCATTCATGATTCTATCCATAGTGCCTACAACAGTGCCCAAAAGAAGAAAAAAAGTTCAATAAAAGCTTAAAAAATAGTTTGACAAAAAGAAATAAGTATGATGCAGACAATGCAGATTTTTAAAAATTGGTTTTTAGACGTTATGTGCCTAGATTACCTTGAATCATAAATACTCTCTAAAAGTTTCTTTGGCATGCTCATTTATCATTGATCATTTAGTGAACAAGAAAGGTCCTTGCAGGAACAGAGAAATATATATAGCATCAAATTTTGAGGGAGAAGTGTTTTAGAGAAATATAATTTCTATATATATGAGCATGAAGCTCTTACCAATAAAAAGAAAAAGAAAGAAAATGAGCAGACATCTAGATCTTTTGCCATCCTGCTCACAATTTCAGAGAAGTGATATTTAGATTCTATGCTTATCATGGTATGATATTAAAAACCCAGCAAGACATAGCAAATCAAATATCACCTTGCATCGGGTAATCTTGATTATCACACTGAACTAAAGCCTATGATTCTCATCACTTTCAATTTATAATCTCACTTTGTTTTGCTTTAGTCATTGATAAAAAGTAGGGATTTTTAAATAAGATAGTCTATAGGGTTACTTTTAATTCTATAGTATTATTTTTAGTATTAAATTCTGAAAAGCATCATTTGACAAAGAAATGTCTTACTAGCTCTTGTGTTTACAGGGCTTGGAGTTCTAATGTAACATTAACACAAGATTTTTCTCTTCCCCTCAATTGAAATTGAAAAGTGAACATTTTGCATGCTATGATCTCTGGCTAGAAATATATTTCCTGATGGTTTTTAGAGTCTAAGCAAATGTATACTGTTTTTCAAATAAGCGTAGGAAACATGTATGAACAATATGTCCAGACTTGTTTTCCTCTGTAATTACATCCTTATTTCTAAAGTTGAGGGATTATAGACCCATTGACACATTGTGCAAAACAATATTATTGAAATTGAGAGTCACTTCCGTAGGTCCCATGGTTCATGTTCATTTCTCCAAGCTAAGAATAAAAGAACCAGCTTCCAAAGATTCCAGCACTACGTAGGTGTGAAATAATTGTGTAACACATGTGAATCTCCTTAGCAATAGATAGGCTGCCATTAACGAAGGCAAGTTTAAATGCTTCAAATGCTACAGAATTGGCCTTGAAGTAATTTTTCAAACATTAGAACTTGTATGTTTATTCTTCTAAATTAGCCATAAGAAGCTTCCTTTTTGCAAATGAGACTGATGGAAAGTTTCAGTGTTCACTGCCACTTTCTAAGTTACACATATGCAAAAATAATCAAAGAGTAGGGACAGCATTTTCCTTTTATCCCTCTGTAACTTACAAACAGCAATGCAAGCTTGGCTCATGCACCATGAAAACTTTCATCTTCTGCTGGAGCCCAGTAGATCAAAAGGATAATGTTACAGAAAGATGTGAATGAATGGAAACAGGCTGTCAAATGGTACGTTTACTCCTTTCTTCTTTTTCTCTTTTTTGTGAAGTCATGTTATTAAAAAGAAAAAAAAATGGATATGCCTAAGCCACCATCAGTAAAACAAAAATATATCTCATGTATGTGTATAAAACTGGGGCAATATTAATAGTAAAATTAAAACAATTCATTTTTATGAACAATTTACATTTATGATATAGGTATTATTATGAATAATAACCATTTTAACATTTAATCTTAATTATAAGTTAAAAAAGATTTATCCCCTAATTATTTTATTTTAGTATCATAAAGTATATTTTAAAATGAAAATAGTATTTATTCAGCTCTCCTGCAGCTCCTGTGTTCCATTAAGAAATGTTAAGATAACAATGTGGAGGCTCAGTGCACATAAGGCAAAGTAACAGAAGCATTTGAATAAATTGGATATACCTACTTCCATACTTGGCTTCTTTTGAGCCCATAACATGGCATATCAATTGTAACTTGTTATTTTGGTGTCATGTAGAATTGAGTAAAATACTGTGATACCTAAACTAAAAGAAGTCACTATCCATGAAAATAAGCCATAGAGATGAAAAATGAGTTACTCTTTAAAAACAAAGATGAATACTTCATTTACTACGAAGGTAAGTGACATATGGGCAGTTTTGCAAATCTAGTGGCATATTATGTAACAGAACAGTATTTATTTTTATATACATATAAATCACTACTAAAATAAATATAATGATAACCCTTAATGTGATGCTATTCAGATAATTGCTACTACATTTTTTAAACACCATTTATTGACAGGACTTTTTAAGAAATTAGGTGTTTCAAATGAGATACTTGTACTCGAATGTTTATTGCAGCACAATTCACAATCATCAAGATGTGGAATCAACCCAAGTGCTCATCAATTCATGAGTGGATTAATAAAATGTATTATATGTATACCATGGAGTTCTACTCAGTCATAAAAGAAAACGATAAATTGATACCATTTGTAACAACCTGGATGGAACTGGAGACCATTCTCCTAAGTGAAGTTTCACAAGAATGGAAACACAAACACCATATGTACTCACTATTAAATTGGAACTAACCAATCAACATTCATGTGCACAGATTGAAGTAAAACTCAATGGAAATCAAGCAGGTGGGAGGGGGAGGAGGGGCTGCATGGAATCACAACTAACAGGGACAATGTACACTATCTGAGTGATGGGCACACTTATATTTTGACTCAAGCTGTACAAAAGCAATCCAGATAACCAAAATATTTGTACCCCCATAATTATTCTGAAATTTAAAAAAATTATAACTATCATACATCCTTTGATTATAAGATAATGTTTATTTTTATGAATTCAGTAAAAACTTTTTAAAATCTAAATGCTCAATAGCTGTATAACAAAATCCATGCTCTTCTCAGTATACTGGGCACATAGCTGGACTACATTTCTCAACCTTGCTTGCAATTAGGTGTGGTCATTTGTAGGGAAAGCTGCCACTTCCAAGAACAACTCGAGAACAAAACTCTCACTTGCATTCTTCCATTCCAGTTGGAATAAAGAGGAATCAATAACTTTGGAAGGCAAGTGTTAAAGATGGCAGAGGTTCCATCTTGACTGTGTGGAGAGTCATGCCATCACCCTCTTTTTCTGCCTAATACTTTTACATGAATATGAAATAGACTTCTATTGTGTTTCAACTACTGTACATTTTGGAGTCTATTTGTTATTGCACTTAACCTATCCTAAGTAATACACCAGTACTCTTAAATTAAAAATTCCTGAAAATAATTTTTTACAAGAATTGAGATCCTCTTTAAATACTTTTCCCAAATAATTTCTCCTCCTCCCACAAATCACCCACAGCTCCTTTCCTGTCCTTTCTGTATGACAGTGTTCTTACTTCATATTTCCTTGAGAATAAAGAGGTAGATAGAAATGTACTTATCTTCACACTGTGTTTATGTGCCTCCCTCCCCACATTTCTATCCACACTTCCTTCTTTCCCTTCCTGTTTCATTTTAGAAAAAGGAAAACATAAAAAGTAAAAGAAGCAATTAGATTGTGTGGGGAGAGGCTTAATAAAATTCATTCCTTTGGGTCTGAGAATTGAAATTTCATTTAACTCTCTAACTCTGATCCTCTGGTAGCTTGATAAAAAAAGTATGTCAACCATGTTATCAGGCAATATTGCTTATAACAAAAATGACCCCTGAAAAAACTACATCAGGATTGGATGTAGCTTTAGGCTTTCCTAAGTGTAGTGGCTGGTATGATTTTGTTTGTTACTCTGGAAGATAAGTCTATAGAGTTTTTATAAGAGATATTACCTTCTATGAGTCATGAATCTTTTAAGCCAAAGTGACTCCTGCACCTCCTAACATAGAGTCCGAGCCCTTGAGTTGTGATCTAGCATGAGGATAGCTGTTGAATGTGAACTGCTGTATAGGCTGCTGCAGGACTCTTTTTAAAGAAATACCTGATGTTGTCCTCCTGCCGAGCTGTGTTTCCTGCCTATGTTACGCTGAGTAGCCTGGCCTAGGTGTGGCCTACTGCAGTGTTGTGAATATGAATGTTTAATTGAAACCAAGAAGAATCTCTGATGGGCTTTGCACATCTCTGATCCAATCCTACCCTAAGTTCAATTAGAGAGGAAGCCACATCTCCTCTAGTTCAGTGGAACTCTGGAGGTTTGTTCTCTCTGGAGGTTGAGAAGAGAGTGTCTGGAGTAGGAGAAATTAGACACAGTTGCAGGTAGGGATATGGTACTGAAAACAGAGGGGTTTAAGGGAATATTTACATACCAATTCCTGAGGCTCCTGAATCGTCTTCTGCTAACTGGCTTATGAAATGCTGGCAGGAGAGTGAAACAGCCTTCTTTGACGAATTGTACCTGCCAAAAGGAGAATCACAAAGGTATGGGCATCTTGTCCCTACTGAAAGAAAATTTCAGGCAGAACACTCAATAGTGAAATTCAGTCAGCACGGACATGAGGATCCAATCATTTGTTCAGTATTCCACTCTTAAATATGAGCAGATATGTATTACTCAATTTCTGATGAAAGCCTACAATAAAAAAATCAAAGAACAAAATAAATGAAAAGCAATTTATAAATACCACTCCCCATACACACACTTGCAAACAAAAGCAACATAAAATCCATTATGCAAATCTAACAATTCTTCAAATAAAAATTGATAATAGAAAACAAAACTTAAAAATTGCTGGAAAACTAAGTCAAAGAAATATTTCATGAAGTAGAGCAAAAAAAAAAATCACAAACTTGGAAAATATGTAAGAAAAATATTAAGAATGTAAATGATTAGCTCAAAAAATGCAACATCTGAATACAAGGAGTTCCGGGGGGAAAAAGACATGAGAAAAACAAATGGAGAAAAGCTATGAAACAATTCAAATATATTTCGAGAACAAAATAACGTTAATTATCAGATTGAAAGTTCTTACTGATTATCTACATTCATAATAAAAGTAAATCACACCAAGTTATATCATTATAAAATTTCAAGGACTAGGGATGTTTTACAAGCTTCCACAGGTGTTTGAGAGGGGAGAAGGTTCATTTGCATTTCCTTAGTAATCAGAATGTCAGAATGGCTAAGGTCTTTCCACAAGCAACATCAGAAACTAGAAAACAGGCACCCAGTGCCTTCAAAATTAGGAAGAGAAATTAACGGCAATAGACAACTCTTTACCTAGCCAAAACATCATCATGCAAGAAAACTTCCTCTGATCCTGTATATATTTTCTCAGAAAGTTATTGGAGGCTGTGATTTCCCATAATGAGAGAGTAAACCAACAGAGACAGGAGATGTGGGAGTCAGAAAACAAGGGACACAAGACAGAAAAGAGATAAAGGATGCTTCTACCAGATGACCGGGAAAGGAGAGCCTATGTAGTAGTAATAGTAATATAATTATTACAAATACTGCATGTCGATCTAACCTAAATTACAATATTTACAGTATGGGCATATGAAAAGGGCACATGTGTGGTGGCAATGAAGAAGGGCTAAAAGAGCTAAAAGAGCCCACTCCTTATCCACAGTGGGCAATGAAAAGGCAATGCTTAAAATTTACAGACCAACAATCTTTGTTAGCATGTCACGCATACTCAAATAAGTGACAAAATGAGGGATGGCGGGGGGCATTGTTGAATTTCAAACAAACTTTGTTTAACTATTTGACTCTTCTTGCACCACTTACATGTAAAAGATGATAAAAATAGAAATCGCAAAAAAAAAAGAAAGGCTTCTAAATGTTATATTGTTATAAGAGCATAAACATATTGTTTTCTTTATAAACATTGGATGAAAAATTTATACTGAGAGATACATATATTCCATTACCTTTTAAAATTTAAAACCAAGAAGCATTTTACTGGGAAATATTAACAGGAAGATATTTTGAGGACTACATCTATAAATCTCTCATTTACCCATTCTCTTCTCCCAGTTTCTTTCCTGAGATCTTTAGTCCCATTAGCTTTGAATGTTTTCTACTCTGATCAATTTCTTCTACTCAGTTTCCTTTTCAGCTTAATATCTATGGTGTATCACTTCAATATTTTCTTTCCAATATTTCCAGTTTTCTTATGACATTAACCTTTTATTACAGCCTCCTTGGAAAATTCCAACATTCAATAAATTCAAGAGGTCTCATCCATGCCTGTATCAGTGTTGTTCAGTGCTGCTGCACACAAAATACACATATATAATTATGATGGCAGACAATATTGAGTGATTTATTATTTGTTCATTCATTTATCTAACAAAAGAGTCATTGAGTGTCTACTCTGTGGAATAAACTGAAGTTATTAAAATAAGCATAGTCTTTGCCTTGGTGGAGTTTTCAATCTATGAGAGTAAACAGATTTAAATATCTCATTACTTCATGATTTGATTCCATTGTGATAAATGTTACAAAGACAAAGCACAATGTTTCATGGGAGCATTCAATTGGGAAAGATACCCTAATTGGTATCTTCATCCTGTGAAGAGGTGATATGTGGGATTAGGGCAGAAATGAGATTATGTGTGGCTTGAACAAAGGGAATTGGAAAGGTAAAATGATTCCAGATGGAGGAAAGCAGCCTGTTTGAAATTTGGCCCAATGGCAGAACTTAGAAGAGTTCAGGAGAGCTGCCTTCTGCCGTGTCTAGGTCTTTGCACCTGCTGTTCCCTCACCTCAATAACCTCCTTTCCCTCCTGCCCCTGTTTACCACACGTCCTATCTGAGGGATTTTGACTTATCCTCCAGGTTTCATTGTAGCAGCTGTTTTTTGCAGAAATATTTTTCCTGTCCTTCAACCCTGTTTTGTAGTTCCTACACTGTGTTATCAAGGACTCTTCTTCCAGTGTATCAGAACATAACCACACTGTGTAGACCATGTTGTGATTGTCTTTCTCCTTGCCTGTGTCATCTCTTCATCCCTAAAAGCAAGGAAGATGGGATCATGCATGATTTCTCCATAATTTTATTCCCAGCATCTATTTGATGTAATTCAGGTTTTCAAAAACTATTTGGTGAATGAATTATTTGGTAAAATAAGAGCAAATGAATCCTGGACAGACACTCAGGGCTTGAGTACAAGGTCTAATGACACATATGATTTTAGATCCCCATTTTTACTATACCTGTTTATTATATTTAAGATAATTATAGTTGCTAGATGAATAAGTTTTGGATAATTTGAAGTGCTATTATAAAAAAAATTGTGCTCTATGTTGCCATGGACCAATAAAAGCCACAATACTGCTTTGTAATTATGTTGGCAAAATATCTATCTCCATATTCAAGTATTCTAGATGCTAGCAGACTAATGGATAAACTTCATGATTGCATGTATATTACTCTTTCTAAATGTTTTGAATTTTCAACTTTGAAATAATTGGCTAAATTTCTTAGGTGGAAAAAAATTCCAATTATGTAAAATAATCATTTGTTTTACTTGGAAAGATTTAAGTGAATAATTTAAATTAGTACACTCAACAAAAATTGTGGTAACTGAAGGTAACAAACTCAATTCTACATTTGTTAACATTCTACCTAACTTAAATTTACACGTAGAAAGTAAATATTGTGCTAATTGTAGGAATAGTATTCTTAAAAAACATTTTAAAAATAGAATGTATTATATGACTATGTATTAAAAACATTGGGAGTCTGACTTATAGACTGCAGGAAAATATAGATGTTAAATTACACACACACACCTTATGTTATTTTTAAATGTTCACAATTTTATTTTGATAAATGAAAAATTAGAAAAGTCATATCACGGCTGTCAGCTAAAGTCGCTATGCGCGTTCATCTGTGGCTATGGATTATAGTTGACGCTGGTACCGAGGTGGTTAAAAAAATTAAGAATGTAGCTTTCAGGTCATGGAATGGACCTGAATCGGATTCTAAAAAAAACAATCTTGGACCAAAAGGAGCAGAGATAATTTAAACTATAAAACAAAACAAAACAAACTATCGGCTCAAATTTTCTGCTGTAAGAAGCAAGATGAGAAAATCACTCAGCTGCAAACATGGGCCAGTTCTAGTGGAAAAGGAAGGCTATCTCAGTGAGCAGAGTGAAAAACCCAGAGAGTAGAGTCAACAGTGATATGCAACTGCAGTATGGGGAGCCACTCCTGGACCAGAATTGGGCCCCCATCAGGAATCATTTTCTGCCCCTAGAATAGTGGGATCTGCTAAGAAGATTCTGGCTGGATTTCAGAATTGCTATGAATCAGTGACTGCCATGCCCTCTTTCTTCTTTCTAAATGGGAGTGGCTATTATAGTTATTCAGTTGCTGTCTCAACATTGTATGTGAGCTATGTGGAATGCAGGCAACTTGTATTTTAGTTCACAAGCTTCTGAATAAAGATGAATGCCATCCAAGGGGCCTCATCTGTATCAAGACCTGTGGGTGGAATGGCACTAATTGTAGCCAGAGAGTGAAGTGTGTTAAATTGAAAAGATGCTCAGAATATTTCACAGCTCCTCCCAGCAAGTTGTGAAGTCTATGCCTCCATTGTTTGAATTTTAGCTCGGCCTTGTGAATTGCTTTGACAATGGAATATAAGAAAAAAAAATGTTGCAGGAAGAGGTTTAAAATGGTATTCACACTGAGGCCTCCCCTCTTTTGCTGTTGGCAACCCTGGCTTCACCATGTGAAGAATCCCAATCTATCTTCATGGAGATGACAGAACACACAGAAAGAGGTTTCAGCCATTGATATGGCAAAGCAGTCTCAGTTGAGTCTTAGTCACCCTAAACCACTCAGCCCTGTCTGACACAGCATAGAAACCCCAATGAATTCTGAGCAATATTACATATTTATTATTTTAAGTAATTAAGCTTTAAGGTGGTATGCTATTCAGCAAAAGATAAATAAGAGAAGTAGTAATCTATAGTCTTTATAAAGTAATTATAACCATGATCTAAATTTTTACAATGCTCTCATTACTGAATTAAGAACATAGCTTCCCAAGATTGCAAACTCATTAATTAATTTTCTTACTTCATTTATAACTGGAAATTTTTGAACTTATTTTTTCTCCCTGCTTACAACTAACATAAACTATCACAGAGTTAGCAATTTCTATACAGGATGCTGGGTATAATTCTCTAAATATCTCCTACTTATTCAGACTTGGAGGAAACTTCTGCTAGGAAAAGGGCAGAGCCAGGGTGCTATGGTGAGTCTTACACAGAGTCTAGAGGTCCTTGTTCTTCTTAATTTCTTGCCTACTCTTAGCAACTTTGCAGGCTAGAGACAGCTGCCAAATAATTCTTGAAGAATAGATGCTCATTTTTAAGAACAGTTGCCTAATCCCTTGCTACTCAAAGTATGGTTCCCAGACCAGCAACATTGGCATCACCTGGGAGCTTGTTAGAAGTGTAGAAATCTCAAACTCCACCACAGACCTACTGAATCAGAATTTGTATGTTAATGAGATCCCTAGGTAATTGTATCTACATAAAAGTTTGGAAAGCACTGATCAAAAGTATGTAGGTTATTATACTAAACACTTTTCTTAAAACCCTCCAAAGCTACTTACCAATATTTTTAGGTCCCCCAAACTCAGAGCCACTCTTATGTTACCATGCAGACACATACAATCATGTGGCCTGTGTATCACCTAAAGTCCAAGAACGCCAAATTTATTAGGTCAAATCATATAAAATTGCCTAAATTCAATTGCTTTTGACTAAAATAACTGCAATTTTATAAGATTCAACCAAGAATTTTGAGAAGCATAAATACAGTGTAGTGAACACAGGCCTTGGAGTAGTCTATGTGGAAATGCTAGTTTCTCTACCTTGTAGTTCTGTGAACTTAGGAAAAATTACTTAGTCTCCTTCAATTTCAGTTGTCTCACTTCAAAAATATGGATAACAGCTGTTTATTTGTATCTTTATTAAGTAGATTCAATAAGAACTTATATGTGATTATGCTTATTGTAATGGCTCATTCATGATAGAACCTAAACAGATGTGTTTTGTTTTCTATGTGACTATGCTTTGCTGCAAAAAGTGAAATACACAAGACAATTAAATGAATAAAAAATGACTTTTGGGGAATCTTGAGTATCTAGTCTAAAGGTTTTAAGACAGAAAATGATATTTTGGATACTCAAGGAAGTATTTCCAAATGATACAATATTGCTTTGTTAGTTGTCCTTGTGGGATATAGGGTCTCTAGTCAATTTCATTGCCAGGTTGTTTAAAAGTGTGCCCCCTTTGTCTGAAAGAAATGTATTGCTTATTGTTTTTCTTCTTTCATTCTTTCCCCTTCAGCAATGTGACCTTCTTTTTTAGAGTGTTAGCAATGAACTCAGAAAAGAGTTTACACAGCCAGCTGTAGATTCAGATAAACAGATTTGTATTAATCCAATGAGTAATTGGGAACATTTCATCTAATAAGGCATTTTGCTTAGATCATGCCAACTGACCTAGGTGAATAAAAAAAATGCTGTATCATCTGCTTGGGAGAGTAAATTTGATTGTGAACATACTTATACAGTGTCCTACCATATCACTAAAGAAAAATTGAGAAGTTAGGGGCTGACCTGAGGGATACAACAATTTCAACCGAATTAATATCCCACAGAGATCTTCAAACACCATTCCTCAGAGGCCAGTTTCAAGCATTACTAGAGCAATTACATTTCACGTTAGACTGTTCTGATTCACGTCATTGCATGCAAGGAATGAAGTAAAACTGTCTCTTCATTTTGTAGTTTAAACAGACCTGAAATGTAGCAAAAGGGAAACTTCTTGTAATGAGCCACACTAACAGATGCCTTACAGTGACATGGTAAAGAAGTTAAAGTCAGAGAAAAAGATAAAAATCTAAGAACCATATTGGCGGTTTATTTCAAAATGTCTCATTTTCTAAAAATTACATATAGGAAATCAAGAGAATATGAATATTAGGACCAAGTAGGACTACAGTTTGGTGAGACTGAACCTAATGGGAAACATTCTATTAGTTATCCTCTACATTTCACATGGGCTTCGGATAACATGAAACCTCTATAAATATGTACCTTGGATCTATAATTTAATTATATTTGCCTTAAGCCTTGGTTAAAGCAAATTGACTACTGTAGAGCTCATGGAAGCAATATAAATCTGTGTTTACTGATGAAGCGGAGCTGTAAGTGCTCAAGAAGTCCTTAATAGAAAGATACCATGATGAGTAACATATGGGAGCATAAACTGGTTATATAAAATGTGTTATTTACCAAGAGAAAAATGTTATCTAAAACTTCAATTTCCGTAGTTGAAAGAAATGCAAAAAAAGCACCTACATTCATATACTCCGGACGGACATTGAAAGTTTTTCGAATTACTACCAGGGGAGCCTTAGCATATCAGGATCTGACTTGCAAGAACCCAGAATTAAGTTTATTCTCACATTCTGGCCTATATAATAAAGAGACAGATCATATTGTAGTTGGCAGCAAATTGGATCAGAGCCATGCTGTACACGTTGAGAGTGAACAAAGAGAACTTACTTACAGAGAAAAAACTAACACTAGTGCAACAACAACAACAAAGTCTCTTTAAAGCACACTTTAAAGCACACTCAGGAGAAACCATGCAGTTTAGCCTAATCAGATGCTTTTTTAGATGAGAAAGGCAAGATTTAGAGTAATCACAGGCCCAATCTCCCAACATACTTTGAGTGCTGGGCTCTTCTCCTTGTTCAAAAAACGACTTCAGTGTTTTGGTTTTTCTCCTGCTAAAACTCACTGATAACAACTACTGGTAACAACAGTAGTTTTTCTCCTGGTAAAACTCACTGATAAGAACAACCCTTGTCCATATTGTTATTCTCAAATACCAGTGTCACAATTTCCCCCATATTCACATAAAAACCATTTTAGTATTTCATATTGTTTTTTGAATACTTACCTGCATCGTTAACTTATAAAAATATCATTGAAATTATAGATCTGATGAATGTTATGTTATTTTTAAATAATAAGCATAAAATAATTTTAATACTGTTGAGATACAGAGATTAATCTGTTTACCGTCTATAACCATGGTATGTAGCTCACTTTGGGAAACACCATCCTCTACTTCTCCCTTCTACAAATATTTACTGAACTGCTAGTGACTACAACACACTGTGTTAGGAGATAAGTTGGAAGATAAAGATGATGTAGGTTTTAACAGGAGCTTAAAAATTAATAGGCTATAATAGAGGCATGCCCACAAATGACATAAAGGAGAAAACTTAAGAGGAATGGGGGCAAGCGCTGAGTTGGAGCTAAGTTTGACTGTAACCGGCCTCAGGTTTGTAAGTTTGAACACTGCCCATTCAGGCCACGATTGTCTCACATTCTGCAAAATCGTGCCAAAAACAAAGCTACTGAAACTGGAATGAATGGTAATCGTGATCATTCCCTAGAGAACAACTATGAAAAAGAAGTGTCCTTTTAATCCTTTTGTGTATTTTGAATTTAGTTTCAACCCTTTCTCAATCCACAGTTTTATGTCGCCATGCTTCCTGCACTGTAGTGTGTGATCATGGGGCACCTTGGCCTATATGACATTCTATAGAGAGGTCCAACAAGGACTAAAGAGGACTGATGGTCCAAAGCCAATAATTGTGTCCAAGTTCAAGGGTTCCATTAGGGAAATTCTCACCTGGGGCACCAAATCATCTTTCTGGAGACATCAATGTTTTCAACTAAAAACAAGCAGTCTATATCCACCAAGGTTGGAAAATTTTAATCCTTTGCATATCAATTTATGAAGATGGAACTTCATAAAGGTTCAGTAGGGTAATAGGGTAATTATTTTACATCTGAAGATGTATTCTGACTCAGGCAGTTTCCAGACTCTCTTTTACAACCATTAGAGAAAGTGGAAGTGACATGATGTATTTTTGTTTCAAGAGCATATATGCTTTCTGGTTTGTGTCCACCTTAAGTATGAACACAAGATCAGTCCTGCTCCTAAACAGAGAGAAAATGAGTCCTTACTGCCTCAGGCAACTCAAGAGATGCAATCGGCCTGCTCCCTGTTTACACTGCAGTGCACCTGTCTCATTCTCTCACAGGTGCATGCAAGTGGGATGGATGGAAAGATGCTTTGTCCTTTTTGGCCCTTCTCTATCAGCAATGTTTTCATTAATTTGACCAGCACCTGTGCTTGATTAGAGCCATGAAACAAACCAAGACATTAAGACTTTAAACATGACTGGGAGCTCCAACTGAGTTTTATTAAGGCACACAGAGTGGAAAATGGAAACAAGCTTCACTAGGTACTTAACATGGAGCTAGGGAAGAAAACTTTTTGGTGATCCTATAGCCATCCAAGAGAGGTTGTTCAAAAAGAGAAAGAGAGTGAGAGAGAGAGCACTGGTACTAGCTGTCTGTGGCAACAGCTGGCTTCTTAAAATTCCTTCTTTGATCATGGATGCCTCATAAACACAACAGGAATGAAACAGCCATGTTCTCTGAGTGCTTCTGGATGCAATTGAAAAGTAGTGTTTTATTCTGCCAACCAAAGAAGCCACTTATTTTCCTAAGAGACCTGCTGGATTTAGAGATCACTACGGGAAAGTTCTATATATGAAGAGCTATTCCTAGCCAAAGTTCTCATACTATAAAATGTCATATCTATATTGGTTCAAATAAAGTGACCTTCAGGGCACTGAATGTGTCTCAGTGATTTGCTCAGCTTGTTGTTTGATGGAGTTCACTAGGAACTTGTATTTTATTTAAAAAGTTCAGAGGAGTTTATGTTTGGAGCACTATGCAATTATTGCTGGTTTTCCAGGGCTTATTATGTCTCTGTTTTTAATTATGCAAATGCACTCAAAGACTTTGGCAATAGGCAGATGCTTTGTACGAACGTGAGCATACATCAACATATACATATCCGTCCTGCTGCTCTCTTGTCATCTCTCCATAGTTACAAAGGTTTTTTTTCAGTCCACATCCACATACAGCATTACCACATTAGTTACACACATGATATTCTTTGCATTTTCTGAGAATTAACTCCACACACAAAACAAATCAGAAAAAAAAAGAAAGAGAAGGAAAAAAAAAAACTTTTAAATATTTTTGTTTACCTCTTGTCATTTTAGTACTTACACTTAAGAGCCATTTTTCCTTTTTCAATGTTTTAAAGACATCAGGATCTTCTCCATCAAAGGCTTTTTAGAGTATAGAATTCTTAAAGAGGCAGAGCCCTGTTGAATCCCATCCAAATCCCAAAGGAACTCATTAAGAAGTTGTCTGAGTTATAAGGCAGTTCCATTACATGGGTTGTGAGAACACCCTCTTTATTTTGCTGTATCCAGATTTCATTGTAAATACCAAGTCCAGTGTGGCAGCTGCCTTGACAAGCATGGCAGCTTTCTCAGCTGGCACCTCTGCCTTGCTTTTCTCATCAAGTTGGGGGCCTGGATTCCTGATGGGGTCGGGTGTCCCTTCTCCTGTTTCCACACCATCTCTATCCTAAAGTGTATTATACTTGAATATAAATGCCCATTACTCCCTCTACCCCTAGTTCAGGAGCTTCCTTAGGGCACCCTTTGTCTACCTACTGGAGCATCTATTGCAGGATCTGGTGTCTAACCACACTTCCGTAAGGGTTGCCAGCTCCCTTCCTTCTCAGCCATCCCATCACTCCCTCTTTCAATGTCTTCTTCTCTCTATCTCCCTCTCTTGACTAAAACTACAAATTATAATATTATATTTGAGTTTATGGAGTATATATACTATTGTGGATAGAGTCTTCAGGTTTTCTCATCATTGATTAATGAACTTAAGAGAACCTGTCCATCTGGAAAGAGAAGACCCTGAATTTCTGTTTAGAAATCACTTTAATCTTGCTTCTGCATTTCTTCCAATTATGATTGACTAAAGAAAGAAAAGCCTAGTGTTATTTTATATCATAAAGTGAGGTGTTAGCAAGGGTATGGATTGTTGGAATTATAATCAACCACTGACAGAAGTATAAATCTATACATTTTGAAAAGCAATTTGGCAGTGTCTCATGCAAATTTATATATACACATATGTGTATATATACATACAAACACATGTATATATGTGTGTATAGATATACATACATTCATCCAAAGACCCAACAAGTGTACTTATCAGTTTATTTACTATTAAAACATAATCACCTGAGCTCAAGGAAGTTTGCAAAATGATGTTCATTGCTGCACTGTTTTTTTTTTTTTTTTTTTTTTGAGACAGAGTCTCACTTTGTTGCCCAGGCTAGAGTGAGTGCCGTGGCGTCAGCCTGGCTCACAGCAACCTCAATCTCCTGGGCTCAGCGATTCTACTGCCTCAGCCTCCCGAGTAGCTGGGACTACAGGCATGCGCCACCATGCCCGGCTAATTTTTTGTATATATATTTTTAGTTGGTCAATTAATTTCTTTCTATTTTTAGTAGAGATGAGGTCTCGCTCAGGCTGGTTTTGAACTCCTGACCTTGAGCGATCCGCCCACCTCGGCCTCCCAAAGTGCTAGGATTACAGGCGTGAGCCACCGCACCCGGCCTGCTGCATTGTTTATAATGATAAATATATTGGGAAAAACCAAGTGCCCAGTAAAAAAGGAATGATTACTATATCTATATTCAGTGACTAAAAAGAGTAGATATGTGTGCAGTGATATGGAAAGTTATGAAAATTATATTGTTGAGAAAATTGTAAAAATACATATGATACCATTTATATGATACAAAAGAAAACTCATAAACCAAATAT
Organism: Microcebus murinus; assembly: GCF_040939455.1. Lineage (NCBI taxonomy): Eukaryota > Metazoa > Chordata > Mammalia > Primates > Cheirogaleidae > Microcebus > Microcebus murinus. The sequence goes on along the minus strand of NC_134114.1, from coordinate 89,097,563 downwards.
ATATGTGATAGAAAAGTATGGAAGCTTACTCACCAATAGACACATCCACATCTGGAGAAGGAACGAGGCTGTATATGAAGATAAAGGATGCTTTGGTTTTATTTACAATAGCTGATTTTACAAGGACAGTGCATTTGTGTGTAAGATATGTAATTAAAATAATTTATAAAGTTCTAGTTTAGGGTTATTTTTGCAAAAAAAGGAAACAAACTTAATTCTTATAGTCCACAGTTCTATGTTCAGAAGGAGATGAACTGATTTCTGGGCTATCCACAGGGCTGGGAGTAGCTAGGAAAAATTTGTTTGTAGTACCTACATATCGCCCTAAAAGTCCCTTCTCCATGTTGTGTGCCACTCATCATTCTTTTGGATATCCAGGGCCATCAAGTTGCCATTTGGCTCTTTAGGATACACGCGAAGGATACTTTGTGAAATTATCCTTGTAGGTCATTGCATGTGCAGAATTAGCCTGTGACTTCTGTAGGTTTTTGACACATGACTAGGTGGAAAATTGAATATTAATTTAAACAAGAGCAAAAATTGTTAGTTGCATTACTTTATACACATAGCAAATGTAAATTTTACCGCTTCTTTAATGGAAAATGATTAGAAATAAGGAATTTCAGAAATGTGAGTGTGTATAGCAGGTACTCTGGTTTATTGCATGATTTTAGGAATGGGAAGAAGGCAATGAATTGCCCAAATTCTATCCCATGTAATAAGTGTTATTTAACATTCAACAGTTTATCATTTGTAAGCTTAAAAATCAGAAATAGAATCTCTGGAAAGGACATCACTTGATTCAACCTTCTGAACCCTAGACCCACAGAAACCCCAAGATATCCATGAATGGGCAATCAAAGATGGGAAAAAATTTCATTTTTATTTTCACTAATTTTTAACTGAAATTTAGCATTTCCTTCTGTCGTTAATGTTACTATTTCTGTGCAACATGCACAGTGATATTTCAAATATGATGAAATATTATTTACCCTTATAATTATTTAGAAATTATAGCAATTATTAGACTTGCTTTCAGAACTTTATTTAGTATGCTAATAAAATGGCATATTATTGTGTTACAAGTTTGTTTTTTAATAGTTAGATAACTATATTTCAAGATAAAGAATTTCTTTTATAATTTTATTTTTAAATATTTTATGTACTTAAAAATGTTATTCTAAGGAGTTCCAAGTGTATCACAATACTGCTGAAGTGATTCATAGCACAAAATGGTTAGACTTAAGAACCATTGCTTTAAATTGTTATTATTCATTTACACCATAGTATGGAAGAAGGATAGTTCGTGCATGTGGTGGTGGAGAGAATTCATACATGGAGAACAATGTTGTGACAAGTTGGAGTCATCAAAAGATATACTATGTTGTTTAGATTTTCTACAAAAATGATCCCCAAAATATTACAAGGAAACACTAACTATACTGTTAGACACACACTATATGGTCAGCCTTTCTTCTCTAGCTAATATGTTTATCTTCCACTTCCTCCTCTTTGACACATATTTTGATCATATTATTTATTTTCCATGATATTTCCACCATAGGAAGTCAGAAAACAACATAACAGACTAAGATTGAACCAAAAGATTTACAATGGTAAGAGTAGCCTTGGTGAGATACTGACCAGGAAAGTAGAATAAAGTAGCAACACAGAAATATTTTTTTCCTACTATACTTGGATATCAGAAAATTGAGGAAAATTTCTGAAAGAAACATGAGCTCCATTAGCATCTTCTAAATATCCAGGACAGCATAACTCCAGTTATACTTTCAGGCTCCTGAGGCCATGCATATGTGGGTTTCTTTAGTAGTGAAAGTCCATTAGGACTCAACGTCCTTCCCCATTCACATACTCCCTTAGTTCTCTTCTCAAACTCACAAGATTGTTTACAGGCACGTCCAACTGAATTATTTGGCACACCTGAATTATTCGGTGCACAGTCTGCCACTTTCATTTATCTCATGGTGTTTGTGTAGCATGAAGGCACTGTGTTCATTTGTTAAGAACAAAGTCTTTGGAGCCAACTGACTATCTCTGCCCCCATTTCTGGACCTGTAGTTTTACAATAATAACATTACCTGGCTCATAGGGTTATTGTAAGACATTACGTCTCCAGAATATAGACTATGCCCTAGCACATAGTAAGCATTCAGTGAGTGTTAGCCACTTTTACTATTGCTATTAGGCCTCCCCTGTTCTTTTCCACCTCCTCTGGCTCACTCATTAAGTACTCCTTCTTAAGAATGAGAAATCAGTTAAGACTCACAGGTCTCCCCTAGCAAACCACAGTTGACCTCCTACCACCTCCCCACCCCCCTGAAAACACTGCTATCTGTAATTGGGGTATTGCCTCCCAGACCCCAAAAGGTCAATGCCATTGATGAAGGGGGGACACACACTGCCTTCTGCACAGAATATAGATTTTATCATCTGCACTTTTGTCTCCTAGGCACAAAGGGAGTATAACTTTGGCCTTTCTTAAATTCTCTTTAGGCATCAGCATAAATCCCTTCTCTGAGTTTCAGGTTTCTCAATTATAAAGTAGGGGTAGCAGTACCTTTATTCCGTCATTTTTTTTAAAGATGAAATGTGGGGTATCTAAAATCTGAAACAAACTCATCTCTAATCCTCAAAGTTAAGATATAAGTTGGTCTGATCAGATTTCAGAAAACATTCACACCTCCTATCAAGATAAGCATTTCTCTAAAGCAAAATGATGTCTTGTTATTCTGGATGTTCACTTGCCCCAGTAATGTGAAAGCAGGGAAGTGCAATCATAATATTCATTAGGCTGGAGATACATATTCCCTGTCTCTCTCCCCAGTGATTGATTTCTTTTCTCCTCATTCACTTTCTATTTGTCTCTCTTTTATAAATGTGCTTTTTCTGTCTTTTAGATCCTAAGGCAATACTATCAAGCCTGACTACATTCTATTTTCTTGATAATGCCAAATAAAAATGATAAAGATATACTTTGGTTTAAACCAGAGCATTCCAGATATTGAGCTACTGCCAATGCAATTTCCTATTAGTTGGTGCTCATTTGGGAAATCATTTATCTATAAAAACAATCTGGGTATATAAAATATCTTTTCTAAATTTTGTTTTAATAAACATTTCCTATTTCACCTTGAAGGGTTGAAATTCAATTTGATTCTACAAGCATTTATTGAATGCCTCATATATTAAAGATTCTGGTGAGGTGCAGAGTGGGATGTGCATACTAAGTAGTATTTGTAGAGCACGTTATCATTTACGTTAGATACCTTAGATTGATCACAAAAGTTTTTGCAACCATTTATTTGAGGAAACTCATTATTATTGCTATTTGATTAAAGTAGGTCTCAAAAAGGTTACAAATTTCATTCAAAGCCACCATAAGACTCATACATGCCAGACATGTTTCTCAAACACAAGTCTTTTGATTTCATTTTTCATGTTCTTTCCAACAAAACACAGATGTGCCATTGTAGCCATCAAAGAATGTAGAATACATTAGGATATACTACATTATATTATATTTATAATATATTTGACACTTTACATAATAAATTATAGCTGAGGTTTAGACATAATGCTAAAAAAATACAGAGGACCAAAACCTTTCTAAGCCATTATGGAAAAAAATTGACTTTTATTTGGATTTGAAAGATTATTTGTGACTTTTATCGCTATAGGTAATGGGACCCTTCAGATAGAAAGAGTAATTTTCTTGATCTAGAGCTTAGGTACATCAAAGGGTTTCTTCAGAAATAAATGATTGGTACAGTTTGGGGAGAGCTGTTAACTCTTAAAAGCATTACTTCCTTTCTAGATGTCACAGCTAGTCGTGGACATAAAAGAGACTTGGGGATATCTAGAGATGTATCATAACAGCATTCCTTCTGACCTAACCCATCAATATAGAATCTGCTCAGCCATTCAGATGTCACCCCAAGCTTTATCATCCACCGGCTCCTCACGTGTTTTCCCAGCCCCATGTCTACAACCATAAAATTGATCATATTGCATAATACGTCATTGGACAATATATTCGTCACATATCCATACATGTAAACCTATAGAAGATACTAAGGGGTCTAGGGAAGGAAGTTATCTAGGAGCATAATGATCTGGGCAAGCACATTATGGTTATTTACATAATTTAGTGATACCTCACCACATATCCAGGGTCCTTCAGCTTATTCATGAAAAATATTTGCTATTACTTTTGATTCTTCCTACAGTCTTCTTTCCATCTAACTCAGTGTCTTTTTGCTTTAGGATTAGTCTTCCTTTTTTTCTTGCACTTTGCATTATTTTAGAAGCATTTGGAAACCATTGAAAATTATATAATTGGGGATGGCTTGATCAGAGTTCTGCTTTAATAATACTTTTCTTACTGTTCCATGCAATGGTAATGGCAATGGTCAATGCTGCTCTGATGCACAGAGATGTGGGTCCAAGGAAGGAATTGTTAGGAAAAACCCTCTTAATGATACTGTTCACAAGAGACAGAGACAGTTCTTAACTAGATTGTGAATAGTAGTAATAAAACGGAAAGGCATACCTGTGAAAGAGTAAAGAAGTGCAATTTACTTTGTTACTTTCTTATAAGATTAGCACTAAATTTGTAATGCAGATCTACTAAAGGAAGTACTCTAAGGTTTTGGGTCTACCTAACTGGGACAATAATAGCTTTTGCCAATGGAGATTATGATGAGAAATAGAAGAGCAGGATATTTAAAGAGAAAGTGGATGATGAGCTGTAGAAATGTCAAATTTGAAACATTGACAGAACATGCATGGGAAGGTCAGCTGTTGTTCCTTGAAAATGGGGAGTGAAAGACCTGTTTATTGATTTAGTATTCTTTAGCAGAAGGAATGAGCAAAGGATCAACTCTTGGAGGGAGAAGAAAAGAGGGCTGAAGCCAGAATCTTGTGAGAAACTGACATTAAATGTAAAGGACAGGAACAGGAGGCAGCCATGTTAGAATCAGAGAGATGGCAAAAATAAGAGCAATTTAGTTGCTTGGAAACCAGTGAAAAAGGGAATGAACAACTAGATAAATGCAGCAGAGATAGGAAGGAGGTTGTACTTGGAGGGTTGTGACTAAGAGTTCACTGCTAACTTCTAATAAGAAGAGAAACATAAGAGCAATGTGGCTCAAAACAACCCTGTCCAGTGTGGAACAGGGAGTGGGAAATAGAGAACCAGTAGAGGACCCACTGGTGATGTCCTTTTATTTTGAGAACTTGCAGCAGTTTCATATGTGTGGCTCTTCCTGGATTTCCTTTCATATTACTTCAATAAGTTAATAAAGAATTCAATGGTGATCAAACATCTAAAAAATACTTTGCGTAGAGTAGGTATTCAGTTTGGGAAACATTGCACTTGTTGGCTCATCTTGGATTTGGATTGAAGGATATCCTCAACCAATGGATAGCTGAGATTAACCAAGAAGGATTCTAAGTAGCTACTTGGAAGCAGAGGGTGATGCAGGGCCATGGTAGCCCATTCACATGTTATAAGCCTATTTGCCAGTCATCCGCTTTACATCTTGTTGCACTTATTTCTTATTTTGTATGCACTTACTTCTAGCCAGAGAAAACTTAGTGGTCACAAAATATACATCACCATGTCCCAAAGCTCTGTAAACAGTGTGCATGTTATGAGACCATTCAAACTCTATTTTTTAAAGACCATTAAATGGACCTTTTAGTAAGCTTCAGTGCTCACACATCCTGATCTCTTAATAGAAGTTATTATTTTTCGTTTTAGTTGCAGATGATCTATCAAAGACGGCATCAGTTTCTATAATTTTCTGTTTTGATCTCCTCTATAGGGCTAGAATCCTCAATTAACTTTACCAGGAACAACTATTTAAACATAGCAGTGTTGAGTCATAAGCATTGCCCTTTCATTTCCGACTTCCCATATGGGAAACATATATCTTTTCTTGAAATTTGTTAAAAGTTTTGATCAAGTGCATACCACATTCTATGTTTGCAGTCATACAGTGAATACATTTTGGCTATTTAAAAATCAGCCAAGATTTATAGTATCGTTCTATTGCTGCAGTTATTCAAGACAAAGCAAAAACAAAGCCAAAAATTCTTATATACAACAAAGTATAACTCACTAAGTTTTGTTTATACATCCAAATATGAGGAAGAACAGGGTACTGGGTGGCAGATGGGGTGCATGCCTTCATCGTTTTCAATTTCTTCTGGAGAATCTATGATATGTAATATATAAAAAGCTCCCACTTCTGTCTGTGAATGTTGGCACAACTGTAAGGGCTTGTGCACAGGCCTGGAATGTCCCACATTTGAGACGATGTTGCTTAGCAGCATCAATCAGAAGTTAATTCTTTGCACATTATGAGAGCACATGAGCTTCCTCTTGGCCTTAGAAAATCTGAGTTTGCTCTCTTTAAATTATTTACCAAGCATTTAAAGAAAAATATTAAAAAATATTTTAGGGTCATATGTTCCTGTAAAGAATAGTTATTTCTTCTTTATAGTAATGTTGATATTTGAAAACCATTCATTCACTTAGCAAACATTTATTAAACACTAACCCTGGGCCAGGGACTCTTTTAGATATTAAGGATATAGAGAACAAATTCTTTAATATCTTGTATAACTCTGCCTTTTTGTCTATAAAGGCAGTTTATCCTTATTTAACTCATTTCATCTTTCCATCAACATCAAAACTTCTCAATTGCTTTGTTTTCCAATCTTGAACACTTTTCCCTTTATAGAAATGTCTACCATGTGTAGATGCCTGCAATGTAATGTCAAAGGGCGGGTATGTTTTCTGTTTTGGCCATATGCCATTCATCATATGGGCACATCCATATTTCTTCTTGGACATCCCTATTATATGATATGATCATGCCTTACTGTAACCTTTGGCTCACTTCCAGCATTGCTGTTTTCTATTTTTCAGTGCGAAATCTCTGTCGTTTGGCTTATTACGTCCCAGATGTATTCATTTGGACTCATTCCCTCAGGAAGCCCGGGGTCCTAGGGTGGTAGCATCTGAGGCAAATGCTCAGTTTCCTGTAATGAGTCTTGATTCCAGCTTCATGATGTTGTTACTTACCCCTCATGGAGAGCAGTGTCTGCCAGACCATTATTTCCCTGCTGAAGTCACTCCCTGCAATTCTATTGGGGAAGCTTCACATTCCAGCTTTCTATGTGGCATCCAGATGAACCTATTTGAATTTCATGGTTGGAGAAATTTATTCATGAAATCTGGACTTTTGCCTTGATATTGCCCATTGATCTGTAAGTCTTTATTGACATCCTAGACACAATAGCCCGGAAGCTATTGCTAATTACATACTTTTGGGAGGAGTCAGTTGAGAGGAAGAGAATAGAACAAACCATGCCCATCTGAAAGAGAAGAGAAAGCATAAATTCTTAATTCATGCTTTTAGGGTACCATATGATTCACAGACTATGATTTGTATGGATCAAAATAAATATAATAATTCTATAATGTAGAGACCTAATCTTCCAGTACAATCTACTCTGAGGTCCCAAGTGATTTACTTTCTTTTTCCCTTTACATTTTTTAATCTGAAAAGGTAGAAGAAGATAAATGAACTTACAAAGTCCCCAGGGCCAGGGTGGAGGAATGGGAGATACGCTGTTTTGTAAAGGCAGGTGGACTGTCCTGCTACTCCAGCATCCTCACAGGCAGAGAGAACATGGCAGCTTTTTCATTTTATGTAATGTACTGATGGAGAGAGTTATCATATTTAACACCAAGAAATCTTTCATTAGATATGAAAGTTTATTTCTCAAACATCAATTCATAAGTAAAAAAAAAAAAAAAGTTAGGTACAATGTCAAATCCAAGTAACTAGTTGAGTTAAGCCTAGCCTGAGCTTAATAGAATGAAAATGCATTTAACAGTGGAAGAAGAAAAAAAAAAGTCAGCCAAATCATTGATCCTATTCCAAAAATAAATTAAAGTGTTATGACAAGGCTCATGTTAATTTAACTATGCTTTCAATGAACTATTCAGTAGGCAAGCAGCAACCACAGCTTGCCAGTTGTTCTTTTAGAACTAAAAGACTCTTACTCCCTAACGATAAAATAAAATATATAAATGTATGTGTTTGGGTGGACAGTTTTATGCAGGAGTAATATTAAATGAGAGTGCTTTACAGTTCAAAAATTGACACATAATCTCAACCGCAGCATGCCACAAATGCCGGACAGCATGCCAGTGGGAAAAATAGCTCTTCCTTCTCACCCAGCCAGATCCCCCTATAAGAAGTGAAGAAAGGTATGCCTTTCCATGAAAAGGAAAGGAGAAATATGTGGCAAAGAAGGGAACCAACAAGGCAAAGATGGCAAAGGGAAAACTGTACCTTTCAAAATGCCAAAATGGGAAATCTATTCATAAGACGCGAAGCAGCAAATTTAGTTATACAGTCATATTTTTTAAAAGAAAAGAAAGCAAAACAACTTTACGCTTTCCCTTTCTATCTGTTTGTATAGACTTGCTAGAAAACTCTGGGTTGACAGAGATTCAGGGGAGAGTACATAGTGGCAACATTTGCATGACCTCATTGAGTCAAGGATTGCAGTGTGCAATCGTCATTGCTGGGCTGACTTTCTCCTCCTGCTCGTACATTTCCTCTCAGACAAGCGCTTCATTCCTTTGTCCTGAACACCAGATATGTCCAATACACATTGGCCTATTAGTTCTGTCTCTTTCACTTTCCAAATTACCTGTCCCAGTGATCTCTCTTCCCTTTTGTCCTTCCTTTATTTACTCTGTCTCAGATAGGTTTTCACTTTGGACATTGGAGTTTACCTGTATTTAAGATGAAATCAAAGATAACTTGTCTAAAGAACGTAATTGCTTCAAGTGGTTTTTTTTTTTTCCTTCTACCTTTTCTATTCCTCTCATGCTTATGGCCCATTTTAAATTTTATAAAACTCTGCTCAAATATAGTTTTCTAGGCCCCCTTGCTAAGTACCTGATAAGGAGCCTGAACTAATGTGGCCAAGAGATTAGTTTCTATATCTTTCTCTCTGGCCCTCACTACTGTTATCTATGGTTGACCTTTGATGTTGGTATTTTCTTGTTTAAGGCCCTTATTATTTTCTGGAAGTCCTGAGTATGTGTATGCACATTGGCTTTGAGTTCCTTTTAGCATTGTGTTTGATAGTTGATATCTATGTGTGTGGTGACAGTTGTGATGGTGAGAATTGTTTCTTTCAGTGTGGACCACAGAATGCAGGGGAGGCCTGTTTCTGCCTCATCTCTTTCTCAGCCCACACTTTGAGTGCTCTGTGTTTCTTCTTCTTCTTCTTCTTTTTTTATTCATTTGTTTGTTTGATTGAAATTTTGAGCTTCAACATATTTTCCACAATAGGAAAATTATGAATGCCATACCATTTTTTTTTCCTTTGGTTCCATTAGACATCTCTTTTATATCTACCTAATCCCCTCTCACCCTAACTCAATCTACTTTTACAAGAGTTTGGGGATAGGCAGGATGAGATTAGAGAGGTATGGGAGGAATGTTTATGTCTAATGATTTTTGGTGACATGTTGATTCTTGGTGACATGTTGTCTCAGACCTACTAATTAGAGTATCAGTCTCACAAAAAGACAGTTTGAACAATAATGCTAAGAACACATCTGGAAGAGAGTTGAATTTGTTCAAACTTCTAGAATACCAAACAGCACCCCAAATAAATTTGTGAAAAAGCTCCTGAGTTAATCAGTCATTCTGGAAATGCAAATTAAATCACAATGTGATATCTCTATATTCCCATCAGAATGGCTGAAATGAAAAAAGTCAGACAAGAAGAAGTTGGCAGGGTTCTAGAAGAGACAGAATTCTCATACACTATTGATAGGAGTATAAATTGGAAAAATCACATTAAAAGACTATTTGGCAACATCTACCAAGTTGAATATATGCCTGCCATGTGCCCTAGTGATACCAGTCTTAGGTATATGCCCAATAGAAAGACACGTTTAATCATGTTATGACATCACTGTTTATAAAAGCCTCTAAGAACAAACAAACTAAATTCTTTTTGTTCATACTGTATTCATACAATGAAATACTATATATCATTAGGATGAAAAAATTATAACTTCAGGCAACGACATGGTTGAATTTCAAAATGGGATGGAGAGATTAAAAAGCCAGCCAAAAGAGTACAGAAATGGGGGGGGGACACTATATGTGTTAGATTCAAGATGTTTGTTACCCTGAGAGGGATTATACTTGGGAGGGGATCTGAGAGGATTTTGGGGTTGCTGGTAATGTTCTACCTCTTGATCTGAGTACTCTTTATATGGATATGGTCACTGTGGAAAATTGCCAGAAAAAGCTGTATAAATATAATTTGTGTGCTTTTTTTCTTGGTATATTATTAAAAAACGTAGTAAAAATTTACCTGAAAGAAAAAATTACCTAAAATTTTCAAGAAGAATTTACCTGAAAAAGAAAAAGAACATTATTTAGATGGTTACTAATCATGGCCACTAACTACAAATAGATGAAACTGTTAAGGAATTTTTAAAAAATAATAGTTTACGTAATGACACTGAGTTTGTACACTTTTTTATTTATATACAAAACTAGTGAATAATACCAATAACTTTTATTTTAAAAATCATATTTAAGACAAATAGGCATGCAGATATCAAAATTACAAAATTATATTTTATTCTTCTCAATATTTTGGATGAAATTGGCCTTTATTTAATTTCTGAACCTTGTATATTGCTCCTATTCTGTGGAAGAAAATTGAGGTATTATGTTGGTGCAAAACTAATTGCAATTTTGGACCATGAATTTTAAATTATTATAAAAAGGCTCAAACACGTCTTTATTAATCAAAATAGGAACCATTACAACCAACACATTTTTGCCAATGAGAAGTAAGTTTGTTCATTCCAATGGGATAAAAAAATCCATGCTGCAGGATTTGAGGAATTCTTAGAAAGCATTTTCTTCATCCTGCTGGTTGTGCAAGTGTTTTCCCTGCAAAAAATTGTCGAAATGCTGAAAAAGTGGTAGTCAGTTGGCAAGCGGTCAGGTGAACATGGTAGATGAGGCAAAACTTCATAGCCCAATATGTGCAACTTTTGAAGTTTTGGTTGTGTGCAGAGTGTGGTAGTGCATAGATGTGAAGAATTGGACCCTTTCTGTTGACCAATGCCAGCTGCAGGCGTTGTGGTTTTTGGAGCATCTCATTGATTTGCTGAGCATACTTCTCAGATGGAATGGTTTCCCTGGGATTCAGAAAGCTGTAGTGGATCAGACTGGCAGCAGACCACCAAACAGTAACCATGAACTTTTTTGGGTGCAAGTTTGGCTTTTAGAAATGCTTTGAAGCTTCTTCTTGGTCCAACCAGTGAGCTGGTCATTGCCAGTTGTTGCATATAATCCACTTTCCGTGGCATGTCACAGTCCTATCGAGAAATAGTTCATCATTGTTACACACAAGAAGAGAAGACAACACTTCAAAATGACAATTTTTTTTTTTTTTAGTCAGCTCATGAGGCACCCACTTGTGGAGCTTTTATGCCTTTCAAATTTGCTTCAAATGCCAAACAACTATAGAATGGTGTAGAATGGGCAACATTGAGTTCTTCACAACTTCTCATGTAGTTGTAAGAGGATCAGCTTCGATGATTGCTCTCAGTTGGTCGTTGTCAGCTTCCGATGGCCTGCCACTGTGCTCCTCGGCTTCAAGGCTCTCGTCTCCTTTGCAAAAGTTCTTGAACCACCCCTGCACCGTGCGTTGGTTAGCAGTTCCTGAGCCAAATGCGTTGTTGATATTGTGAATTGTCTCCGCTACTTTATGACCCATTTTGAACTGGATTAAGAAAATTGCTCAGATTTGCTTTTTGTTTAACATTATTTCCTTGATCTAAAATAAGTATAAAGTAAACAGCAAGTAATAAGTCATTAGCAAAAAAAGTAAAGCAAGAAATGTGCATTAAAATTATGTATAACATAGCCACATTTATTTAAGAATGTATTCTAATATCAAAGGGCAAATTTCAACAATGCTAAAACTGCAATTATTTTTGTACCAACCTAATGAAAGGAACATATTTCTTGGCTCAACATTTTTAGAAAGACACTAGAACAGGAAAGCAGATGAGCCTGATAGTCTTACTGGTTCAGCAGAAATTTTCAAAAGCCAAAGGGAGTTAGAAAGGAGCCACTTACCCTAAATTCAACATAGTTAACTGCCTTTAGTGATGCTGTCATTGAAGTGTTTATTTTTAAATTTTTAATACATACATATAAGTAATATAGAATACCTTCACATTCAAGCCATGACATTACTATCTGATTTACCAAGGTTCAAGGGGGGAAAAAAAAACACCACTTAATAGTGTATAAATCAGCCAAATTAAATCTTTTAGTTTAATTTGATTTTGTTGCAGTCACAGAGACATGACAAAAATGACCTCTGCTAAAAAAAAGTAAAATTGACAGTAATTTTAAAGGGGTTTGTAAAACAATTATAAAACATATAGGAAGAATCTTAGTCTAACTAAATGGTATTTTTAAAAAATAGAGACAACTTTGCTATTTCTATCAATGAATAGTTGATTGATTGCAAATGATACACTCCTATTATTAATGAGACCTGACAATTCCATTAAACTAATCTGCAACAACTGCACTTTAATTCTCTTGATGAGCTTATCATTCATATTTTCCAGAGCCAAGGCATGCAAAATGAAAGCAAGAGTATTCAGAAGGTTAAATGAAGGTCCAGCTTTAAGAGATAAAGAGATTGTTTGTTTCTTTCCTCCTGGATCAAATGATAAATAAGAATCTTGGGGCTTCTAATCCATCATGAGTTATGCTGTCAATTTGCAAGTAATCCATTAGTTAATTTTTATTCTGTTTAAACAGCTAAGTTTTAGTCAATTTTTTAAAATATTAGCCTACTCTCTAATTTCCTGGAACCAAATGCTTAAAACATTCAAACAAATCTGAGACCAAGAGTCTATGAGACTAAATTCTGTGGCTTATACACCTTAGAAAGAAGAGCAATGCTTCCAAATTTACAATCTTCTCTAAGTAATTGGGGTTTAATAAATTGACTCTGTGAGATTTAATTACTCTCTGTCCTTGAACAAATCCCTCTACCACTAATGAAGACTAGTTATTTTTTTTCACTTTGGATATAAAAGTGTGTTCAGAAGCTAAAGGAATAGTATAAGCTCATATCAAATAACAACTTATTTCCAAAAGGCTAGATCTATGAGGATCCAAATAAGCATTCCATTAAGATAATTACAAAAAATATGAAAAAAACACATGTGCAAATGAGACTACCAAATACAGAGTTTGAAGAATAGCACTTTTATTTAGCTGTGGAAGGTAAAATATTTAAAAATAAGTTGTTACATGCTTAAGATAAGTGATAATTTCAAATGATTCTTATGTATGTCAATGATCTCATTTGAGCCATATTTGTATATTTGTCATTTTAATGGAAATGAAAAATTAAATTTATTGAAAGTTATTTTAGGGCAGCTTCATTGTTTACTCATTTAGCCTGTCAAAAATATTTTTTTTTGCTAAGTTGTTGTGCTTTATTGAACTAAGTTTCTTGAAAGGAAAAACATAAAATGAAACTTAATCCAACTCTCAAAGAGTTTAAAAAGTATTGGTAGAGAAAGGTATCTAACCTTGCTTTTTAGGTTATATAACCTTAGTTATATAACCTAGGATATAACCTTGCTTTGTAGGTTATATTTGTTTGTTTGATTTGTTACCAATATAAGGGACAGAAAAGGAATATTTTAAAAATCTACAGAGTTTTTGGAACTGAGTAAAACTGGAGAGTGCATGTACCTTGCAAAGGGGACAATCTTACCTTAGCTCTAGCTGATTATTACCATCTAGGAATAGGGTCTTCAGGTGACAAAGATTTTTGAGTTCTCAGGAGAAGACAAAGATCTAGATTTTATGTGCAATTTCTATACTTTCAAAATTTTCAAAATTATATATATTTCAAAGTTATATATAAATTATGTAATTTTATACATAATTTATAAAGTTATATGAACTGATTATATTCTATATGCAAACTTATGTATGTGTATGTAAATTATATGTACACACAGTCAGCCTAACAAAATGTATCTAAAGCCCATATTTGCCCTGCAGACTACATATTTGCAATCTCTATAGTATATCTGGCTCTGCAAAAGATGTCTGTACGTGTACAAAAATGTAGAAAAGAGAGAATTGAAAATGATATAAGGAAGAGCAAGGCAAGGGCAATAACACTGAGAGATCCTAATCGAGAGTGTGTATGTGTGTGTGTGTGCATGCACACGTCTATGTAGACGTTAGGGCCGGAATTCGACATTGACTGAAGGTCACGTGGTTATTGACTACCATGATAAGTCTTGAACTTTTTCAGGATGCTCTAGAAACCACTGATAGGTTTTGAACAAAGGAGTAACTTGCTGCAATTAGCCTGCAAGACATACAAGACTAGAGGCTCAAGACACAAAGATCTCTCTGGTTCCTACTGTTTTAGCCTAGCCATAAAGTGACCCAGAGTAACAGCTGTGGTGACAGAGAGGAAGAGATGTATATAGGAGATACTTTAATTAAACAGGACCTGCAAAGTGAAAAGATATAAGGAGAGGTTTAGAAGAATATTCCAAGACTTACTCTAAGATTTAATAGGATTTTTGCCCATGAAGATATAGGCTTGTGGACATGAAGACAAAAATCAGAACTATAAACTAATGAGTGGATATTTATGGATTGATTTTAAACATGTTAAACTTGGGTTTGCAAAGTCCTGACTCTAAATTTGGAGACATTTTCAAATCAGTTTTAAGTTATGTTTGTAGTAAAAATAATGTGAACACACAGTGTGTTTTGTTTTATGGCTTATTGAATTTAAACACATGAATATAATTTAACCTTTTAAAATTAGATTTAAATATTTTGACTGATTACCTTCTAAGAGCCAGGCACTGATCTCTAAAGCAAACAACCCACATTTCTATTTTGGTTTTTGAAATTTCTCCATTAATGTAGGTAAGCCTATTATAATCTGACCATTAAAATGTTAACTAAACATTATAATTTCAGTTGTATCTCTGTGAGGTATGAAAAGAAGAGGAAGAAAAAATGTTAAATAATTTTTATATTCATGCTTTTCATAGCATTTTTTATATATATTTCCCAAAAAGACTCTTTTTTTTTGTCAAATGGAATCTCCTGGATCGCATTTGGAAACTTCAGGCTTTCTATGACTACTTGGGAATAAATAGCTATAATATCTCAGAGAGGACAGTATTATTATTGAATGTTCTAAAATGTTGTGTGGATTGTTGAGCCATCAGACTAGCTGTGAAGCTTTTAGCCCAGGTGTTTTGAAATAATTTTGCAAAAGAACCTGAAGTTGCAACAGACAAATCATATACATGAGATTACTAGAGCAAAAACTGATTATATTGACTATATTTTAGGTATTTTTCCAAAATCTGCATTGTATAAATACTGCCAGTTTCAAAAGCTGAGATTTTCCAGTTAATTTGGTATTACAACAAAGCCCTAGACAAAATATAGACCTTTTCTTACCTTGTGGTGAGCACTCAGTTTCTCCACCCAATCTGGAAACATTAGTGTTTCCATTTTAGGAAATTAGCTATTTGATGCTTCCCTCCCTTTGTTGTTCACTTTCCAGATTTCCTTGAGCTTCTAAAATTTTATCTAATCTTTTTTATCAGTTATTATATTTCCCATTTTCAAGAAAACTTTTCTTATCTGAATACTCCTTTCGTTAAACTCTATTTTTGTTTAATGGATGCCAATTAATTTTTTGAGAGCATTCCACATATATGTGTGTATATATATTCCTGTTCTTTTTTTCTTCTTCTATCTTCAGTGACTCTCTTTATTCTGATTTCTTTCTAATCATTATATTTCATTTTAGAAGCTTTGTTTAAATGTTTGATAACCCTTGGTGGTTCTTGTATATATTAGGGGAGGCTAAGCACTGCAAAGATGTTTATAAGTTCTGTTTGCATAGATGGGCTTTGTCACGTGGTAGTTTTATTGTGGGATTGACTTGCTGAGACATTTTATTCAGAAACTCCTATTTTCAGTATCTATATCTATAGATCTTATCTCTTGTCCCAATCTGTTTCCTTGAATGGAATCTATGGTCTAAGGTTTAGCAACCATTTTCTTAAAAGCCAGTGGCAAATATTTTATGCTTTATTGGTTATATGGTCTTTGTCGTTGCTATTCAACTCTCATACAAAAGTAGTCATAGACAATACATAAATAAAGGGTGTGGCTGTATACTAATAAAACTTTATAAAAACAAGCAGTAGGCCATTATGTCTAGCCCCTGATCTAATCTCCTGCCATGGGCTATAGACTTGACTGTCATTTTCACAGAGTCTAGTAAAAGAAGGAGACCAGAGAGAGACCTGACCATTTAATGTGTTGTCTTTTACTAAACTATCCTATTGTCAAGATGATGGCCTATACTCAGTTGTAACTTGTGTTCTGGAGCTTAAAATTCCTTGAGCTTAACATATCTCACAGTGTTTGGCTGTGAAAGGGAGGGAGGAATAAGGAACTCTACAGAGTACGGATGTGATTAGAGAAACATGTAATCGATGTATCTGTTTTCAGCATCACCTGCTCCCCTGCTGTCAGATCTACCTGGTGCCTTCAGTTCCCGAGCCTTTCTAGGCTGCTCTGTCATGACTGTGCCAACATCCAGCCTGACTTACAAGTCAGTGACTAATTCATTCAAGTGTTTTCTGGTTTCAAAAATTGTATCATTGTATTCCTCTCTCCTGTTTTCTTTGTGCTTTTTGGTTTTATCTTTTCAAAAATTCTTTAACTGACATTTGAGTAGACTTTCTGGTGAGATTAGTAGTGAATAGGTGTGATGACTTTTCCATGGTTAACGGGAAGTCTTCAGAAAGCACATATGTACTTTGATATTCTAACCTTTGATATTCTGGCCTTAATTTAATGGCATGCAATTGTGAGAGTAATACCATAGAGTTCAGAGCCCACTTTTATCAGTAGACTCACTTGATAATATCTTGAAGCAAACGAAGGACCTCTGATCTCTGATTGCTGCCTCTGAAATATTCAACGGTTAACTACAGTTTATACTTTCTACTCTTTATAACTTCCACAGTTTCCACCTGAAAAAAATATGTATTCATCACAGCTACGGATTTTATGACTTCCCTCCTGCACCCAGGGAACTAAAATTTCCTACTCACCAGTGCTTTAATAAAATGGGGGCAGTGATTTTGTAGCTCTTTCACAGGATATTTCTACAAATCTGAACACTTCAGGATTCACACTCGTGTGGTATTTAAATAAAATGAATGAGCGCCCATCCTACTGTGGCAAAACCTGAGTCCTCCTAGGGAGACTGAGACTTCTCAGGGAGCTCACATTTCTCTCTCCATCTGTCGTCCCTCTTCTATTCCTCCTTTACACTCTGTTGTGTTTCTTACGATTTCTACACACACTCCTTTTTAGCCCATAGTTCTTATGATTGGTATCAGTTTTCTATTGCTTTAGAACAAATTGTTACAACCTTCCTGGCTTAAAACAGCACTCATTTACTAACACACGGTTCTTTAGGTCATGGTGAACTTGGCCAGGTCCTATGGTTAGGGCTGAAACTGAAGTGTCAGTTGGACTCAGTTATTACCAAGAGTCTCAGAGAAATAAGCCTCTTTCAAGTTCATTCACGTTGTTGGCAGAATTCAGCTCCTTGTGGTTGTAGGACTGAGCTCCTCAATTCTTTGCTGGTTGGCACCCAGGGCCCACTCTCAACTCCTTAAGGTCACCCACGTTTCTTCTCACATGATCCCACATATCTTCAGTGAAGCAATTGTGTATGGAGTCCTCAAGCTTCAAGTTCCTCTGACTTTTTCCTTCTGCTGTCAGCCAGAGAAAGCTTTCCTCTTGTAAGGGCTCACGTGATTAGATGAGGCTTCCCTGATAATCTCCGACCTTAAAGTCGACTATGTCATATAATATAACATAATCATGGGAGTTATATCTTGATATATAAGCAGATTCTAGAGGTTAAGCTGGGACATTTTTGAGGGGCCATTTTATGAATTCTACCTACCATACTTCTACTCTGCATTCTGTGAAAGTATCATTAGCATTAGGAATGAATAATGGACTTTTACTCAAAGTCTGGGTTAGCAGAGAGGACTGTAACTCAACACAACACATAGAATAAATAGCCTAAAATATGATATTAGATACCATTACCCTGAATGACTTGGCTGTTTTCTCTCCTGGGGACAATTATGATGAATGTCTGGGCCCAGCTGCCAGTGCTTTCTGGGGACTCATCCTTTTCTTTCCATCTTATTTCTCTTTATTGTCACATTTAAAGTCATTAAGCCCTCTAGTTTCCAAATAAAAACTTCCAGATTCTTGTTACTTCCACAGGCAGAAGAATTTAGCTATAATATTTTTCTTAGAGATAATTCTTAGGGTCTTGGATAGGCAAGAAAATTCACTTTTCATATGTAAATATGCCCATTGACAAAATGAGAATTTTCTTCCTAAAAAGGATTCTGCTTTTTCCTCCCTCTACTTTTTCAAATTGCTTGCATGTTCTTACTCTTACAAACTCTTACTCTTCCTTCAAAAATTTTTTTCATTAATCATTGAACATTAAATACTATAATACATATAAACTGCTTAGTATATTTCTAGAAATATAGCCAGAAACAAATATTGGCAAACATTTTTATTGGGGATACATTAGGACAGATCATTTTAGTACTCTTCAAATTGTATCACCTAAGAAGCATTAAGGATGCATTAAAACTAGACAAACAAATAATAAAAGTCTAAACTGAAACAACAAAAAACTCTTTGAGTGAGATCTCTATCAGGATTAGTAATGACCTGGTTATGTTTTCCCATTGTGAGTGGTAACAGCTAGGGGGCACACTACTGAACTCAGATCCTGCTGTCTATGCACCAGCTGAATTTTCCTCTCTTGCTAATTTAAGCCCTCTGCACACCCTCACGCCAAAGACCTTGTCTTCTGTGTTTTGGGTCATTGAGAGTACACAGTCAATGTTCAATAAGTAATAATAATTAATATTGAATCTCACACGCTTGGCAGTGTGCCCAGTATTGATGATGTCAGTGAGGATTATGTCTCCCAAGGAAGCGTGCAGGATTAATTTCCTGGCTGGGCCCCAGTTAGAACTAGAAGTAAAAACAGGAACCAAAGCCTATTATGCAGTCAGTCACAAGACTTAGGAAAAGCTGTCACAAACACAGAAGACTATTCAGTTGAACTGTCCACTTGTCTTTTTGTCCTCTTCTCCTCCTTGTATTTGCTGTATGTTTAATTCATGATATCACACACATCCATAAATCTATACCCCAACTCAAGAATTAATACCTTATCAAAGATATCCAAAAGATCTGTAGTGATATGCAAATTATATAACCACAGGTGAGATGGAAGCATGAAGGAGCTGGTACTGGCCTAAGTCCCAGGGCCAGGTTCTCGAGACCCCCTGCCACATACACAGCAGGGATAGCTGCAGAGGGGAGAGATTGTAGGGAGACTGGGTAGAGGAGACACTCAGATGAATTGGGACAGCAGCTACTTACCAACTAGTATGGAATTGGTTCAGTCACTTAGCCATAAAGACACATTCCAAAGGACAGTTACATAATTTCATCCCTGTGCCTCTCCCCAGGAGTAACCACGTGTTGTGCATTTGGTATTCATCATTCTGTTAACTATGCATACACGCAAACACCCACACGTAGGAACATATGTGTATTTCACAATTCTTAGGTATTTTTTAAAAAGGATATCATTCAAGAAACTTGTAAAGGGCATTAACTGCAGGAGATTTTAAGGAATAAGAACTTGTATGTTTAATGGAAAAAAATTTTAAATGTTTCAGAACTCTGTTAGGTATGCTGGTAACTGTGAAATAGAATTTTGGGAGGACATTATTGCCCTGAGTTTTGTGAAAATGAACCAAACCAACAACTACACCTTTTTATCTATCAGCTATTGATCACTTGATCATCTACATATCTATCTACCTATTTATATATCTACACATGTATACATTCAGATTCCCTTTGGTTTTGGGTTCTTTCTTTTTTATTAAATTTTATTCAGTGATTAAGAGTTTTATGATGTCTAGTCCCCCTAATATTCTTGCATTTATGTTGGTTATACCTAGACTCAGGAGCCAGTTGAGAGAGCAGCACTGCCCTGTTCCAGTCTCGTCTGTGGAAAGAGCTGTCTGGATATAAACACATTTACAAGAGCAACTTAGGAAACTCAAACCTGTCTTATAATATGATCCTTGTTCGATCAGCAATGATCTTTGTTACACAAAAATATGTCAAATGTTTGGTTTTGTTTTCAAGTAGTTAATAATATATTTTGGTGAAACCCAAAATCAGAACAGGCCTTTCTTAATAAAAGCTGGTACAGGAATGTTAAGTGAGACATCTGCTGTGATGGCCTCTAAAATTATTTTGAATATTTTTATCATGGACTTCATGGCTCTTTAGTGCCCCTCTTTGTTAATATTCCTAGGATTCAGAATTGGTCCCATGCCTGAACTACTGCATCCCCAGATGGCAAATAAAGCTCCCCAGAGCTCTTAGCTAAGGGCAACTCCAATCACAGAACAGGTGTGAAACCTAGTGAATACAATGCCATGTATCAGAATAAATATCATTTGTATCTTTATTCATGTCTATCAATATAAACATATAACAGAAACCATATCTCATTTTTATCCAATGTGAGCTTTGAAGATTTCTGATATTCTTATATAGAATAAAATAATAGTCATTTAAATTAGTGCTATTATAGAAAATCCCAGATGTAGGATTATTTTGATGATAATATTTTGACACTTCTCATAACTTCATTTTAATGCTTAATAAATCAATCTTCATATTTTTGTTTTGCGGTCAACATTCTTTGTTCTTACATGCAGAGTTAAAGCCATGGGGCTGAGGATGGGCATTGGGAAGTAGATTATGTATGAAAAATTTTACTCAGGTCATTTTACGTGTTATAAGGTGAAGAGAATGTTTACCCAACAAATTTACTATTAAAATTTAGCCTAAGATACATGTAAGTTACAGAAATTCTTTAATTTGCTGAATTCTTCTTTGGCAAGAACTCAATTGTTTTTTATACTTTCTATAGGCCATTTTAAATATTTCCTTTGTTTTATTTTCTCTCCACTATATAGTCTTCATGCATCAAACAGTAGTCTGTTTGGTGCATAACACAGTGAGCTATGCTTACAGTTGAAACTGCAACAACCAACCCCCCCCAAAAAAATCTCAACCTACTTTCCTTTAAATTGGTTCTAGTAAAAAATTCAGAGAAAGGTAACTTCTTGTTTACATACTGTATCTTTCCAGATGCTGGGTATACATTTAGGGAAACTGTGATAGAGAAATCCTGAAATGTTTAACAGCTCAGTTTGATTATCATTTTACGTTTGAGATTTTTGAGTAAATTTTTTCCAAATAAACGTTATGTCAAAACCCTGCCTCCTGACTTTCAGTGTACCACCTTGTGTATATACTTGATTGAATAAAGAATATTAATGAACTTTATGCTAAAGATTTTTTTCAGAAATCTTGCTTTATCTTATTTAATTTCCTTTATTATTAGCACAATCAAGTTAGCCTAGATAGATCAAGTTTGTACACGTCCCAATATTCAGCCAATTCCTTTGCCGTTTAATTTCCTTCATTGCTTTCTATTGAGGAGAACTATGGGCCAAGCGCTTAAGAAGCTTCCCTCCCTTCTCACAGCTGCTCCCTCAGCAGCCTGGCTATAGCAACAGTCCATCTGACAAACATGCTCCAAAAGAACAGTGCATTTCAAGGCTTTACTCCCCTCTTCTGGCATTTACTCGTGAATTGATTGATTTATTAGCACTAGAAATGCCTGCTTAATTTTAATGAGGTGCATTGACCTCTTTGGGGGCAGATGTGTATGTCACTCATGACTCAAGGCCAAACAATTACAAACCCCTGCCCCTTCCCACCCGGATAAAGTTATGACTTTCTTAAGCCAATGGCTGGTTACTTCATTTACCCTCAGACTGAGTTGGAAGAAAATGATGCATGTTTTCCTTTCTGGAAATTCCAATACGTAGCTCTTTCCTACTTCTGTATAAGTTTTACTGCAGTTGTTGCAACTAGATGAAAGTCTAGGTTTTAAATATTTTGTAAGTTTACTGAGAAGAAATCATTCAGAAAATATGTATATTATGGTTCCTTTAAGATGGGACTAAGATATCTATAGGCATCCAGGTCTAATTGGGAAAGACAATAATTTTAGAACATTCACTTTGGGCAGAATATAAAGGAGTCATTGTTTAATCTTCAGGATAATATGGCAAAGTGGACTTTATTTAAAACCAAATGATGATGCTGTCAAAAGACAAAATTGCAACAAATTTAGTTTAAAGATCTTAATTGGTTTTGTTTGCAGTTCTCAAATCAAGCGACACCTCATTCTGTACAATAGAATGAGTGATCTGATGAGCTGAGCAGAGAAGTTTGGCTTAACAGTTAGAAAAGGGCTGAAAAAACAAAAAATGGATTGGTTATTTCAAAGTTACTTTCCTTGTAAAGGTTAAAGCAGAGAAGACTTCCTTATCATGTCGGCTAAAATTGGCTTGCTTGGGAATTTGGCTATTTTCTTTCTCTCTCTTTTTTTTGGAAGGTCAGATAAACAACTTACTTTCAGCTAGGTGGTGTGGAATTGCAGCATGAGTAAAACTCTATTTTGGTTCAATCTGTTGGGGCTAATACAGGAGTTCAGTCCAAACCAATGGCCTCCTTTAATTTTTATTTAATGGCATAAACTCAACCTCCAAGGTCCCAAACCTATTTATTTATGTGGTTGTATAACACATTGAAAGATTTTTTATATTAAAATATTTTTTCACAAAGCATTGTTAACTAAAAGTCTTTATTTAAAAACAAATAGGTGATACCATTTTTAACTTCTATCCTTACATTACTAGGAACATTTAACAACCAATTGAAATTGGCCTTTGTAGTTATACTGTGATTGAGAAAACCCATTCAGGGTATTAATTCCAATATAAATGCAATCATTCCCAGTTAACTGGTACAGATGAAAATTACTAAACTTAGATATCAGGGCCATTTAGAATACTAATACTCCTTTCAGGAAGCCTTATCTAGAAACTGTGTCAATCATGTCAAAATCTAAATGGCTCCTTCTAATCGAAGAGTCTCACTAGATCAGAATAGTAGACCCACACTAACTCTGACCATGTAAAACTTCTCTCAATAAATGTAATCTTCATCCCCAGTGAGAATGGCCTTTATCAAAAAGTCCCCAAACAGTAAATGTTGGTGTGGATGCAGAGAGATAGGAACACCCATACACTGCTGGTGGGACTGCAAACTAGTACACCTCTGTGGAAAGCAATATGGAGATACCTCAAAGATATATAAGTAGAACTACCATTTGATCCAGCAATACCATTACTGGGCATCTACCCAAAGGAACCAAAGACAAAAGACATTCTATAAAAAAGACACCCACACTTGAATGTTTATAGCAGCACAATTCACAATTGCAAAGACGTGGAAACAATCCAAGTGCCTATTAATACATGATTGGATTAATAAAATGTGATAGATAGATAGATAGATAGATAGATAGATAGATAGATAGATAGATATACACACATATATATACATACACTATGGAGTTCTACTCAACCACAAAATATAATGGTGATATAGCAACGCTTGTATTATCCTGGGTAGAGCTGGAACCCATTCTATTAAGTGAAGTATCCCAAGAATGGAAAAACAAGCACCACATGTACTCACCAGCAAATTGGTATTAACTGATCAACACTTAAATTCATATATAGTAACAACATTCATCTAATGTTGGGGAGATGGAAGCGGGGAGGAAGGGATGGGTATATACACATGTAATGGGTATGTTGTGTACCATCTGGGGGATGGACACACATGAAGCTCTGACTCAGGTGGGGCAAGGGCAATATACGTAACCCTAAACATTTGTACCCCTGTAATATGCTGAAATAAAAAAAATTAAAATTTAAAAATAAATTTTAAAAATAAATGTAATCCTGTACTTATATTTGGGATAAATAGAACCACAAAATGTTAGAGCATTTCAGATTTTGCGCAGTTATTGACCTGATGAGTGATTTACAAAGTGCTTTAAAGTTCATAGCCGATGAACATTTTAAATAGTGGACATACATAAAAATGAAAATAAACCCAAATGTGTTAGTTTAGAAGTGACTGAAGAGAAAAAGTCATTTTTCTGAAGTTAGTCTGTTATCTGGCAGCCTGGGTAAATGAAAAGTGCTATGGAACACTTCAGGAAAACAGATTCAATTGCATTTGGTGAGTTTTCAATTAAGAAAGTAATGATGGGACATCATTCTGTTGGCCTGAAATGCAACACAAGCATGGTTTGGGAGAGCCTCATGGGACCCTTACTTTCCTAGGTAAAGAGACCCTCACATGATTATTAAATAGCAGAGGGGTGGGCATATTGGCGTGGAATTGTTTAGATGTCTTGATATCAATTAGATTGGGTATTGGCATATGTCCTCAAAAACTGTTAGTTAAAAGCTGTGGTGTGCCCTCTGACTGCAAATGGCGTTAGAGTGTTCTCCAAGGCTCAGTTCTGCAAGGCTCAGTGGTAGAATGGGCACAGCCACTCACAGCCTCTTGCTTTAAAGATGATAAATATTGTATCATGGGGGCCTTTTGAAAGAAAAGAGCAGCATGCATCTTTTCCTGGAAGCCAAGGAAATCTCTCAGGCAGGGAATTCACTGCTCTCAAGTAGAGAGGCTTATTTATTTATCATTGAGAAATACCCTGTTTTGGTGGGGAGACCATCTAGGGTCTTAAATAAGAAATGCTGACATAGAACCCAAGAGCAAGCATTAATCTATCCATTCCTATGAGATTTATTAGTCTTGCCTCTAATATGATCATTTTTGTGTGTGTGCTTGGGGGGTGGAGGTGAATGGAATTAGGTATGGAGAGAGAAAAGTTTTCTCCTTGAAACTTAGAAACTATTTTTATAGAAAATTCTAACATTTCATTCAGCTACCATTTATTAATCCAGATATTTTTTAATTCTTTAGCTTTTTGAATACCCACAACGTTTCATGAAAAGTTAGGAGTTAGTTTTCTCATTTTATAGTTGTGGACACTGTGGCTTGGAGGAAGATAGTAACTTGCCCAAGATCACACAATTGGATCACGGCAGTTAGATTCAAAACCCGGGTGCCAGATTCCAAAGACCAGCCTTTCCTCTGACCTGAACTGCTGTCCCTACTTTCTTGAGGACCTTCTGTAACCCCAAGATATATTTCTAAGTTTCTTAAGCGTGACATGTGGTTGGAGATCTCCCTGGCCTAAAACAACCAGTCTGTATGTGATCTGTTGGTAAAATGGGATTTCTAAATTGATCAATGGATGTGATTAGAGATTTGTTTGAAGTCTGGTGTATTTCTGACTTGGCTGTTTTGGTTCCTCAGCATCATCCAGATCTGTTTTAGCCTCAGTCTTGGCTGCAATCTGAAAGGTTGACAGCAATCACCAAGATAGCAAAACACACCAGTAGAAACATAGGATTTATACATGGAATTACACTTCAAAGGTAACTATAAACACATCGTCTACCCACATTAGTGGATGCTAGAAGTTGGAAATGTCATGTGTCAATATCTCTCATGTTTATAGGAAGATAGAACAATCTGCAACTTCAAGTAAAACTGTATGTTTTTTAATCACGCCATATTGGTGTTGGTGATCAGCACTGCAAGCCGTCAAAAAGCATTATTATCCTCTCTGTATTTTTCAATGTGCAATTATTCTTTTCCTCTCTGGACTTTCAGTCTTAAATTCAATAAAGTGCTGAAGTTTGGCTGTATTGATTATAGCCTGCATTAATCCTGCAAAATAAGCATTAGATCTCAAAAGCCCTCATTTGAATCAAGTATGAGGAACAAGTGTCCATTTCTGAAACAATATTTCATGCTTTCAATATAAGCACTTTAGCAAACTCTGAGGCCAAACGATACCTCTTTATCATTGTGATTAGACTTCTAAGTGCTGGAGACAATTAGCTCCTGTAATCCTTCAGGATTCATCCTTGAAGGAAAGAGCCACAGACTTATATCATGTGGGAGGGGAAGAATGTCTCAGGGTATTAGAACCTGCATTATGTTTTAGTGGCTGGGAAGAAAAGGGCCTGGATAAAACTTCCTTTGGCTGTTGTGACTAAGGGGAATCCAGAGCTCCTTGTAAAAGTGCTGGCTTGGCAATGTTCACCTGAGGGGCCATGGCTCACTTTCACTGATGTCTTTTCAGATGGAGGTATTTAGGGATTTGGAGCATGATTTGAAACTTTTCTAAAGCTTCCATCAATGCACACGTATTCAGAGATGGAGCTAAAAATGAATAGGCAGAGAGAATAAAATTACGTTTTAGAGTTACTGAAAGTTTTGATCCAGCTAAAAAGCCACAGTACACTTTTCTGCATGTCTATGAAATATATTTACTCTGGCAAAGTCCCCCAGGAGGGATTTTTAGTGCAGATGAAGTAGCCCAGGCATAAAAGTTTTCCTTATATTTATTTGCTATTAAGTTTAATGTTTTGGCATGTCTTTTAAATACATAGCATTTGCAATTAGTGACTTGTTAACTGTCTCACCATTATGCTATAAAATGTTACTATAAATACATCACTATTTCTCACCAAGAATGGGATTATTCTGTTAGTTTTGACGAGTTTGTTTAAGTCTGTGTAGATGGCAGTGGAAAAGTGGAGGTTAATCTTTCCCACTGAGGCCACGTTGCTGTGATCCTATTCAGGCCTGACCCTCTCTCTGCAATATTAGGAATGAAGGGAAGTTTGTCTTTGGTGCCTTCCTCCAATTACTTTCACCTTTTATTTCTCTGCCTCTACAATCTACAAAAATACCTGGATTATATCCTGGTTGGCCTTTAGAATGATTAGCAGAGGAAGTGTGAGTAGTTGCTTAAACCACAAACAGTTTTATTATGTTATGAGCATAGAAATTCTCTATCCCCCTCTCCTTGGTTGGAAATGTCTAAATTTCTCTTAGATTTTTGGCATAATAGCAAAGTAAAGTGTAAGGGCGTCCCTTGATTGAGGAGCTCATCTTCTTACTCAGCCCCATGTTGGAACATGGATAGAATTTCTCCTGAGAAAGAGAAATTGTGTGACAAGCTGTTATAAAATAGCTGCATTTATTTGTCTCTGTGTAAATACTTCCATGGAGGAGATGCTCTGACTTCAATTTCAAGAATACAGTTTACTGTCCGTGTAGTTGTTTTATCTATAATTTTAGACTATTACCTTTAATATACTTTACAGTATTATTAATTTGGGAATTTATCATTAAGAAAAAGGGGTTTTCAAATTCTATCTGGGAATCTCCCATCTGTCTACATTCACCTAGCTACAACCATATCTGGAAATTAATGTCTCTCTTCACTTTTCACTTTCGCCTTCCAAATTTTTTGCTAGTTCCTCTCACAAAGAGGTGGATTCTGGGACATATTGCACCAAGTCTTACAGGAAGTGACAGTAGTTCCAGGCTAACTGAAGCCAATCAATCAAGGATTCAAAAAATGTCTGTGCTGCTGTCAAAAGTCATCCAGCAACCATCGAATACTGCAAACATTGTCCAGCTGGCAGGATTACAGGCTCAGGATCTCCTAAGCCATTGGCCAACCTGACTCCCATCATGATTTCCAGTTGTGGCCCCACTCAGATACACTATATCGAGATCCTAACCCTCTTTGGCGCCCCCTCAAGTATGCTGTTGGAGAAGATTCCTTGGTGAGAAGGAAAGAATGTCTTTTCAGTCTTTACCACAGGCTCTGGATCAGCATCTCCATGTACATATTTTATGCCCTGTGTGTTTCTATTTGTCCAACCTTAAGCACAGAGACTGGCCCCGAGACAGCACCTCTACATTTCGCGGAGTAAATAGATGAATAAGAGTGTGCTCGTGCCACTTCATTCCCATCATGCTATTTGTGTATGTGCTTCCCAAGTTTGGTACTTAGCAGGTGCTAGCATTGTTCTTTGAGTATTTATTTTCTTCCAGAAATGGTGACCCGTTTTCTTAGGCTTCCACAGAACAGACATCCTCTGCCTTGCTCTGAGGTCATCACTTGCTTCTTCCCTGTGCTGGCTCTGGTAGCAGCCCTCGGTGCTCATCACTGAGTATGCATTCTGTCGCTGCAGTTTGAGAAGTTAGATTGCAAATTTACCTAAGAATCAGATCTAAAACAAATTAATTTAAGATCCTGGTGAGAATACAAAATATCCTCCAATAAATTAGATACATGAACAATTGTGCAAGGGCAGTATGCCCTAACTTTTGCCTAAGGGGCTTCTATTATTCTTCATCCTGATTTTTGGAAAAATTACAAAGAACTGACATTATCGGCTGAGTGACTTCTTTGAGGGGAGAGCATCATTGCAAACAGTTATCCACAAACTATATTTTCTAAACATCCACACTTTCCCCATTGCTATTGGCACAGTCTCTAGACCTTAAAGTATCGCTATATGAGGGTTGTCTTTTCTAAGCAGGGTACTGGACTTATTGAATATCCTTTCTATCATCTGAACCCACACTGAGGTATTCCTTCTAGGCAGAAGTTACTCTCCAAGGTCTGTTTTTGAACCAATGCCAGAATGATAGGATCTCTGGAGCCAGAAAATCAATACCATATCACAACTTGGTTAGTTGCTAAGTATATGATCAAGGAATAGTTTACATAACCTGTATGAGGATCATTTCCCTCAATAATGCCTACTCTTCTGGATTATTGTGAAGAGAAAATGAGATAAGATTTTGAACATGTCCAGTCCAATGTGAAACACAGCAGAAATTCAATTTATGATAGTTAATTTTATTACCATCAATATTGCAGGATACTGTTTCTGTAAACTTATTGTAGTCCAGTGAAAAATATGACATTGGATTTACATTCCTCATTGTTCTCATTGGCCAGATGCACTTTTTCCTGAGAAACATTTCTGACTCATGCCATCCATATTGTCACCTCTTTCCCTGGGTCTCATCACAGTCCCATGGACTGAAGTATTATTGCTCCCTTCCCCTGGCTTCTTTAGTTCATTTTCCATAATGCTGGTAGAATTTCCTCCAAAAACTAAACTTATTAGTGTACTTTCTTGCTTTAAATATTTCAATTGGTTCCCTATTACCTACTTAAACTGCTTTCTTTATTGTAAGTCTCCTACAAGACTTTTATTTTCCAATGTAGTTGTGAATCTCTAGGAGGAGAACTAACACATTTGTCCACTGAACACTTTTTTTCACAGAGCATTTCTAGGACATGATTGTAAGGAAAACACAGGGCAATGCTGGTCTACAGTAGTGAGTCCAAATCTCTTAGTGCAAATATACAAGATTTATTGGCCACCCTTCTCTTCAATCTCAGTTTCTCTCTGTTCTCTCAGCTTCACATTCACTTTTTTGTCATTCTTGTTCTCAAATAAAAGTCTTTGTATTTTTTTCTCCCTCCTTTGAAGATAATATTATTGGCTTCTGTAACACTCTCCCACAATGTTCTCACTCTATACAAACTGCTCAAGTTGGTGACCTATTGGTTCTTTAAGAAACAGTCCAAATGCTATTTTCTCTGAAGCTGTTTCAGTCTTCTCTCTCCTGAGCAATGTGGGTGCTTTGGGAGTTTAAAAGGAAGAATGAACTATTTTCAGATCTCTCTCATAACTTAATCACATTGCCATGTGAGACTCTGTCTCCCCATTAAAAATAAACTCCATATGAGCAGGCATATCCATGCTGCATTCTTTTTGTAGCTGTTTTTCTAGTTCACTATGTAGCTAATACATAGATGATGTGTAATGAATATTTACTAAAATATTTGTTAAATATACCACAGATAGAATGGAATGTCACACATACCTGTAAGACTTGTTGTAAAGTGAAAAGATTAATATTTTTTATTTTCGTGAAAGGAAACATTTACTTAATGGGTTCATGAACCTATAGAAATTCCTGATTTCCATGGTCCCAATCCTACATGACCTAAAGACTTTATTCTTGAGGAACTATGATGCCCCCAAACTCACTGAAGAATATTCTGCTTAACAAGGACTTTGTTGTTACATTTTGTGCCAAAGTCAATATGACAGTGTTTCACAGTGACATTTACGGTTCTTGAGTTTCCTACAGGTAGCTCCTGTGCAAAAATGCAAGACAGAGAGGGGGGACCTCAGTCTGCTTCTTCAAAAACTCACTTAGTCATTTCTCATCAATGATCCTTAAACCCGTGCCCACTCATATCTCAGGCTAACACTCGATAATGATTTCTATAGAAGAGCAGCTGTTTCACATTATTTGACTCTCTGGGAACAGCACCCAGGTACTGCCATTCCAATTGTTTTATGAATGTGGTAGAGCAATGGCAAGTTGCCAAAAACAGCATCCACATGGTTGCTTGAAACAACGCCCCAGACATAAAAAGAAAGAAAAAAAATCCTGCACAGATTGCAATGTGTACAATTTTGGCTGTTTTGTACATCCTCTGCAGCTGTGCATTCATGATGCTATATTTAAGCAAAAATCTGTGTAAGAATTAGTCACTAAGAGATGGAAGTTTGGCGGCCATTTTAAGGATTTGGCTGCCGTGGTTGCCAAGATCTCTCCCTTCAGAATGAGCGAGGCCTGTGTTATAACCAGCTAAGAGTGGGATGTGACTACTTGCTGGAATTTAATCTTTTCTTATGTTGTAAGACTGGTTCAAAAATTAACAAGCCTTTATTATTTTATTTGTGAAAGGGATTACTGTCACCTTGCTGATTCCTTTAGAGTCACAACTAACTGTCCTACAGTTGGGACTTTGAAACGGTTGTGAAAACAGAAACCTTTTAGAAAGCTAATATGTAGATTCAGTACATCTTTTCTTGTGCCCCTCCTCCCCAACTCCAAGGGAATTGATAGTAAAAATCATGATTAATGAGAATAAATTTGCTTAGTTGAAATGTATAAGACCAATTGCTTATCACCAGGAGGCAAATTCAAGTTTAAGAGGCACCACTGACTTCTCATTGCCATATAGAAGAAATACTTCAGACCAATCCTATTTAACAAAGTAGAAAAATAAAATATCCCATGAAAATAAAATCATGAAAATGATTTCATCTATTGCTGAAAAAAATATGAAACATACTGACTCCTGCAAGGGAAAAAAATATTTCTCAGTTGTATTAAAATGCCTTATTTTCAAAGATATGGAAAAGCCAGTACCTTTGAATAAGTCTTTTATTTAGAATTCAGTAAAATCTCTGGAATAGGAGAAGTAAAATAGCATTAGCTAATCTCAGCAAGTTTGGCCTTCTTAAGGAAGTTACTATAGTGGACTAACAGAATTCACCAGATCTATTAACATCTTTTCTGAAAAGCATTATCATTTTTTCCCAGAAACCAATGATGCTTAGATTTGTCTAAATCTTATTTGCCAATTATACACTTCAAATATTTGTAAATTTCTGAAAATAGAGAAGATCATCAAATTATATATCTTCTCGCATGCATTGACTATTTTAGCATGTTTTTAAAACTCCATCTAAACCATTCTCTCAAACTCACCTCCAGTTTGGAATGATTTCTTCCTTCCAAATTGCCTATACCTGCCCTTCTTCAAATCTAGTTTGCAATTTTAAGAGTTACTCTTTCCATAGAATTTCTCATCATGATTTTGATACATATTTACCTAGTTTATGGGAAGTTAATCTGTGCCATAGTTATGCTTCTTTTAAAGGTTGTGCCTCACATTTTAAATTTCTCTCTTAAAAATGAACTTTTCATATGAGAATAGTTTTTGATTTACAGAGAAATTATAAAGATAATAAATAAAGTTTCCATCTATCCCCACTTACACCCCCAATTTCCCCTAGAATGAGCATCTTGTAAGGATGGTACATTGTTCAAAATTAATGAGCCAATATTTATATATTATTATTAACTAAAGTTCATACTTTATCCAGATTTGCTTACTTTTTACCAAATGTCCTTTTTCTCTTCCAGAATTTCATCCAATATACCACATTGCATTTAGTCATCTTGTCTCCTAAGGTTCCTCTTGGTTCGTGACAGTTTCTCAGACTTGCCTTGTTTTTGATGACATTTTGAGAAGTACTAATCGGAGAGCTTATAGAATATCCCTCAACTGGGCTTTGCTTAATTTTTTTTTCATAATTAGACTGGAATTATGGGCTTTTGGAAAGAAGACCACAGAAGTTAGAGGTCCATTCTCATTTATATTATGTCAACGGTACATGCCATCAAAATGACATATCACTGTTGCTGTTAATCTTGATCCCCAAGCTGAAGCAGTTTGTCAGGTTTCTTCACCATTGAGTTACTATTTTTATCTCTTTCCATACTGAGTCTTGGGAAGGAAGTCACCATGTGTAGTCCACACTCAAGGAGTAGAGTGGTATACTCCATCGTTTGAATGTGTGGTATCTAAATTTTATTTGGAATTCTTATGCACTGGAAATTTGCCTATTCTTCCCCATTAATTTATTTATGAAACTATTTGGCATGATACTGCAGTGGTGGATACTCGATACTATGAATCTGTACAAATTCATAAAGGCCACAGCACAAAGAGTGAATATTAATGTATGCAATTAAAAAGTATTTAGAAAGTCAGAGGATCTCAGGATAAAACTAGTAGTATGATAAAAATCTAACTGCATTACAAATATATGAAATTACCTCACTAAAGCTGGTGGTGGGAAAGGTGCTGACTTAAGGAACTTTAGAAATGAGTGCCCACCATAAGACTAAAGACAAAAGCACTATACATAAAAACTATGCTCTAGTTGTTAAAATTGTGTCTCATGGGAGTACTGGTATACAATTCCGAAAACTCTATACATGTATACTGGAATTAAACAATTAAGTAAATGCATGGAAGATGGCAGGAGCCAAGTTTTTTACTATTTAAGCTGGAAAATACCCTCAAGCAAGGAGAGAAGGCTGGAATGTTCATGTGGTAATAAATCAGAGTTGGAGAGATCAGCAGGAACATAACATTTAGCCAAGATATACACATATATGGATACGTATAGGAATATTTATAGATATGTCTATATACATGAGTTAGTATACATGCACATATTTTCTTGCTATCCGCTGAGGACCTTTGACAATGACACCCCTGTAGCAATGAGTGTACCTATCACCCAGTTATTGGTTTCCAATACCATTCTCCCAAAAAAGAACAGGGCTCCTGGGAGAAATTGTTGATTCTAAGACTGGGACATGAATATACCAGATGAACCTGAGGCAAAGTGCCACAAAATAAAGAAGTATTCAAAACAAAATCGCAAAAATAGCGGTGTGTCAAAAGGACACAGGAATGTAACAAGCTCCCAATGGCTAAAACAGAAACAGTTTGAGCAAAAAGATAATTATTTATTATGAGTTTCTTTTTTAATTGCAATTGTATCAACAAGTCATTGAGAATAAATCACATAATTTCTTTGTTCATGATTCCTACAAGATAGATAATTTAGGGTAGAGGTTACAAGCAAATGTTCTGGAATCAAACTGCTCAAGTTTAAATTATGCTTCCAGTTCTTATGTATCATGCCGGTCAAATTGTTTAATCTATCTGTAATTCAGTTTTCTCATCTAAATCTTGGATACTGAATAAACATATCAAATGTTAGTCTGTAGTGCTGGGCACATTATAAGCACTCAGTAAATATGAACAATCATTAAAAGTTTGTTTGCAGTATGCACTCAGCGAAGTTAGCTTTTCTCATTGTCTAAATGTTATTTTTTCATAATTCTGGAAGCAATATTTTCAAAGTATACAGAATTTATTGTAGAGAGAACACATTAATTTGCTAACATTAATTTATACATACAAAATGTCATTTTTTATTATTTACAATTTCCATTAATACATTTCTAGATAAACCCTGAAATATTTGCTATGGCTTCCTTTGATTTTTACAAATGGTGAAGTTACATATTTGCTTTTAATATGACTGCTTATTCTAACTATAGCAGCATAGCTTTGGGCTATAATTATCTGGTGTCACAATTGACCAATTCTGTTATTTCTGTAAAAATTTCATTTAGGATATTTGTTTGATGTTGGATAGATAAAAATAATTGAAAATTGACCGAAATTTCAAAACAGTTGTGTTAAACTTGAGTATGCTAAGACCTTGTCAGACATCCTAAAAATGTAAAACAGTCAATAATGTCACTAAGTGGGAGTGCCAAGGAGTGGCCCGTAGAAGGAGCAGTAGGGTGAGGCACTGGCCCAAATTGGGTTCAAAGCACTCTCTCCAGCTCCAAAGTACTCCATCATGCTTAGATACAGACAATATATATTTTTAAAGTTATAGGAAGTATTTAGAAAACGTGTTTGAAACAACCCTCCCTTTAGCCCATTCAAAAACAGACTGACACTCCTAAATACCTCCTTTAAAGAAATTTTGGAAACATTACTGGTGTCAACAGGAATATTTCTACATTTCTACATAAAGTTGACAAGAAAATCATGAACTCACTGCTGTGAATAAAGATATTAACATACTTAATCCAAATGTTAAACTAATATCAAGTTGCTTTGAATACTTTAATTAACATTGTATCTTTCCTCCATTGAGCTCCTCCTCTTCCCCTTTCTAAGTCAACATGACTATCTTTAAATTTAGTTTAATTTCACTTTGGAGACTGATGCATTGGATCTAGAGAACATGCAAATTGTCATGAGATGCCCTTGTCTTCGAAAAGAGTCCCAGAACTGGGGAGGCCATCAGATGGGTTGCTGACACATGTGTAGTCCAGAGTGAAGCCACATTGTTATTGTGGATGAAGGAACGTCTCACAGGAGCAGCGTGGATTCTCATCATCTTTTCATGATAATTGGAAAATCTCTTGTTTCTGTCACTGACTCCTCCAAAGGTACCTGCTAATACCCGAGGGTCTAAGTTGGCTTTAATTTATAGGATCTGAATAAAATGTTGCATTCTTAACTTATTATTTACAAGCGTTCAGCTTGTGACCAGAGATTCAAAATGTGAAAGATGGCTGAGAACTTCTATTTGCTTTGCCTTTGTGTTACATTCCTTTCCAGGGAGGTAGAGAAAAATCAAAAGTAAAGGTATGTCATCTTCACCAGGACTATGGTAAAATTTACTGATAACCCTCTGTCTTCTCAGTGATTTCAAAATACAAGCAAGGAGGAAGAAACTAGAAATAAGGAGATGAAGGCTTCACTTATATGTAGTTTTATAGACAACTGGATGATGGGACAATCAGTGACTATAAACCAACCTAGCAGTTACAGATGATTCCAAGCTGGGTAGCAAAGTGTCACTGAACCTGT
The DNA here is from genome assembly GCF_040939455.1 of Microcebus murinus. Lineage (NCBI taxonomy): Eukaryota > Metazoa > Chordata > Mammalia > Primates > Cheirogaleidae > Microcebus > Microcebus murinus. Next base: position 89,061,998 of record NC_134114.1, on the reverse strand, counting down.
TCCAGGGGCCCTGAGTCACACTGTCCTATGAGGAAAGGTCATGTTCCCTGCTGTAAACATGGATTAGTTAAAAAATCTTGCACCTTTCCCTTAATAATCAGAATTCCTATTATATACATTGCCAGGGGAATTGTAAACCACACATACAAAATTTGGTCCCATATTTTACAGAGTGGAAAGTTTCACACACTCACTAGACCTGTAATTTTGCTTCTTTTAAAGGTTTCCCAGTATCATCCCACACGTGGGCTGCTACTTGAGCTTCCTAAATGGCTTCCGAGCATATGCCTGGCCCTTTTCCAATCCATTTGTGCACATTTCTGTGCAAACGCGTCTTCCAAAAATAGAGCTTTCACAAAGGTGGGTCTGCTTCAAACACACACACAAACACATACACAGACACACACACACATGTGCACACAAAATTAGTCTCTCTCAACTGCCTACAGAGGAAAGCGAATCTGTCATTGACTTAGTCTGGCCCTTATGGCCTTTTTATATACTTGGAGCCAGTCAGACTTAGTGCAAATCCTGACTCTGTGCTTTCTCGATGGCCTGAAGCATTAATAAGTATCGTCACTTCTGGTAGATGCAGTTTCTTTATCAGTAAAATGAAAATAATAATACCTGCCTCACAGCATTGCTAAAACGTTCAATAAAGTAATAAGATTTATCCACATATGTTCAAGCCACAGTACCTCGTTTGGCATAATAAGCTCCAAATAAACAAGAGCCCTTTCTGTTTTTCTGTATTATAAACTAACTTGTTCTTCAGGCTCACTCAAACTCTCTTTCTTACCCTATCATTTATTGTTACTCCATATGATTATATTATTTTGGGTTTTTAAAACCTATTTTACTTTCTTAACTATTTCATTCATATTATTACCTCCCAATTATATGTAAAAATAATATAAAGATTTCTGCATGAGGTAAGATGTGATGTCTGGTAACATTAAACTAATTTAAATATGCTTAAAGCAAAAAATGAGGTATTGACCCATGCAACAAATCTGGGCAAGAGCAGGTAGAGCTGACCTTCGACATGACTGAAACCAGAGGTGCTGAGACCACCTGGCTCTTATCTCTGGGAGGCAGCTGCATTCAGATTACCTTTTCCAATCCTCTGGAGCAGCAGTGGCCACAGGCCAAGGTTCTTATCTTCTCACCTTTGCTGCATGAGAGGAAACGGCTCCTTTGGTTAGCTTATTCATAATATCACAGAGTCTCGCTCTGATTATCTCACCTTTGGTCATGTGCCCAATCCTAAACCAATAACTATCTTCAACAAAATGGAGTACAATGGAAATCTCACCATGATTCAGATGCTCTGACTCCGTATGATTGGGGAAAAAGCAGGTTATCTAAGGGGATGGCATCTTCCTTGGGAACTACATATTATGACTGGAGGGAGGACAAGTAAACTAATTCTATAAAATAAAGTGTATGCTCTTTCAGAATAAATGCAGATATTTAGAGGAGAAAAAAGTAAAAGAGTGAATATCTTTAAGTAAATTACAAACTTAACCATAACTATCAATCAGAACAGATTTTCAGTACTATATTTGGTAGATAACACAGATAGTCTGAGAGAGTCTTATTTGAGTAATAAGCTTATGTCATTCTCACTCTAGAGTTAAACTAAGTATTTCAACTTTTGGTTATTTTTTTAATCCCACAAGGTATAAGCTGGGGTTTTAGGTTAAGTTGCTTATTTTCAATTTTAGCAGCAAGAAATATCAAGGAATGGTAAAATTGCTTATAGCATTTACTGCCTACACATCAGATTGTATTTATGAATGTGCTTTATGATCTTAGGCATTTAGTCATGAAGATTTGTTCTATAAACTTATTACAGAGATCACAGCTGCTTTTACCCTACTCTTAACGCAAATTAGCTCAGCATCTATTACCTACCATTTTAGATCAGTTACTCATTATAAGCAACTAGAAATAGTGGTTTTTGTGAGAGACCCTCAAACTACTGATGTTTATTATTAGTCACTCAGAAAAAAATTGTGATTAAAATAAGCCTATTTAACCCATTGAGAAGAAATCCTTCCTTAAGTATCAATGCATTGTCATCACTGAACCAGATTACAAATGATCATGTCACCATGTTTGTGAATGTGTATCAGCCAACATAGGTGCAAGCTAGGGAGAAAAAAGTCAAGAGTTCCTCAAGAGCCAGTTGAACTTAGTGATGGAAAAGCTGAGGACAGCTGTGGGAGGCAGCCACAAAGAAAACTACCAGTGATCCTGGACTTCTGGTGTCCATGCCTGTGTATAATCCCCCTCCACTTGAATGTGGGCTAGTCTTAGTGATTCACATCTAACAGAATTTGGCAGAAGGGATAAAATGTAACTTCTTAAACTGGCTTTTAAAAAGATTGTGACTTCCACTTTGTCTTTGCATCTATTGATTTCTTTCTCTCTCTTTGCAGAATAAGTCCTGGCATTAGCCATATAAGCAAGCTTGGAAATGAATTCCCCATGCTCAGTTGAACCTTCAGATGAGGCTGCAACTCCTGCCAACAGCATGACTACAACTCCTCGAGAGAGCTCGAGCCAGAGGCTCCCAGCTAAATCACTCCCAGATTTCCAAACCACAGAAACTGTGAGATAGTAATATTTGTTGTTTCAAATTGGTATGTTTTGGAATAATGTACAGCAATGGATAACCAATACAACAGTAGTGCAAATTCCGATTGTCTAATATCCATTCTACTACAGCCTGCAACAGACAAAAAACCAAAATAATAACAAAAGCTTACCAATTAAAGTCAATGTAGTAATCTTTCTCCTTGAACTGTTCCCTCTACCACCCTCCTTTTCTCAATGTAATACAACCTTACTGGTCAGACAAGAAAAGAGTTGCTAACCTAGAACGGTGAGGTAACATACAATCTTGGCTTCTCTGGATTATGTTAGGGACAAAATGATGAAAGCATGAGATTTTTCCAAAACATTTTTTATGCAAAGTTAACATTAGTAGTATGGAAAAATATGTGAAATAAAGAAAAGAAAGACTACATCCATAATACCAGCAGACTTAGGAAAACCAATGTTATTTAATTTAAAAAAGTATTTCTATATTTGTATATATATTTTTATTTTTTGTTTTGAACAATTATAATAACAATTAACACCTAACTTTAGGTTCTGCTGATGTTTTTATTGGTAATACAATCAATATGCATGTGCATGTTAATACACAGGCTTTGTAATGATTTTTAATGAGAGCAACATAGTCTATTAATGTTAGTCATAATTTTAATGATAATTTCTGTGCTGAACACTGGAAAAATTTTAAATGTTTCAAATATTTTTATGAAATTATTACTTATAAACATTCTCACACATTATTCTTTTTTTTGTTCCTTATTTTGGATTTGAGAATGAAATTCTGATTCAAATGGCATAAACCTTCTTTTAATAACTTTTATCCAAAATGTGTTTTTAAGAATTAAAGTAACCCACCTTTCCCTCAGCTTTAATTTTCTATTTTCTTCACAATAGATCAAGGTGACTCAAGGTGACTTAAAAGATCATATCTTTCAAAAAATTCCTATGGGGCCATTTAAAAAAATAGTGAAAGTTCTTCTCAGAGCCATTTTAAAGACATAATATTGCAAGTATAAAGTGTCATCGCATCATGTGGGACCTTCCTATAAGTCTTTTACCTTATTATTTCTAGTGCAGTGACAGCTCTTAAAAAACCATATTCTCTGGAGTTGTAGTCAAAATGCTGCTTTGCCTGTCTTTAACAGTATCAGTGAACTAATAAATCTAGAAAGCTCCATTTATTAAGACACAGTAGAAACACTTTCCCATAATTTTAGGTGAAAAACTGTGTTGAGGAGACCTTTTTCTATCAAAATATTTCTATCTAGGACTTCCATACTTCCTTTTATTTTCCTCAAGTTATATAAGTTAGGTTTACTGAGGTAAACTTGAAGTCCTTTTAAGAGCTTCAGTTACAATTACTTCTGTGTTAAATTGTTTGATATTGCTTACAAATGTTGGTCATTTCACCCTATTTTATATTTTCTCTGTCAGATTTTTCCTTCTCTTCTGTTTGGATAATTTTAATTGGTCTTTAAGATCATTAATTCTTTTCCCTTTTTTGTTCAGTTTGCTGCTAAGCTCATTTAAAGAAAGAATCCTTTGTCTCTCTTTTTTAACTGCTGACATTTCCATTTGACTAGTTTTTATAATTTCTGTGCCCAAATTTTCCATTTATTTATACATATATTCTAACTTTCTCACTATTTCTTATAACTTACTAACTGGTTGTCTTTAGCCCTTTTGAATAATTTCAAACCAAAGGGATTTACTTTGGGTCTATTTCTGTTCACTTCTTTATCATTTAACAGTGGGTCTTCTCTCTACATTTTATGGGTCTCAAATTTTTAAAAAATTAAACTCTGCACTCTGTGTGCAGACAGACAGTAGACACAAGTCAGTAGTATTTAAGTTTAGCAGCCAGCATGCCTCTTCTGTCCGACTGCCATCGTATATATGGGTGTCAAGTCAGTAAGTCAGCCAGGGCAGTAGTTAAACTTGAGTTTGTGATTTTCTTGCTATATTTCCACTTAGTTCCCCATACTTCAGTAGTGCCTTGATATTACCTCATTTAGTTTGGTTCCTGGTGTGTCCCCAAATTTGTCTCAGAGTTTGATTCCTAGCCTCTGCTTTCAGAAGGCCCTGCGTGCCTACACCCCAGAGGTGGGGGTTCTCTTTTTGAACTTCTGTCCCTCCCAAAGGGTTGCTTGTTGTTCACTGTAAAGTGTTTTGAGAATATAATGCCGGGTTTTGGTTCTTCAGCTCCAGGCTGATTGAGGCAGATCCTGTGCATTTGGGCCTTTGAGTGGAATGTCCTCACGTTTCAGCCACTGCATGCCTCCCACGACAGCCAAACTTTGTCCTGTAATTGGCAGGGGAGAGAAAGCCTCAGTGCTCAGGATATTTTTTCCCACCAGCAGAAACAGACCTTTGCTTTTATTCAGTGCAGCTTCCTGGATCCCAGCAAGTTTTCTGTCCCTTCCCCAGGTGGATGCTTTTTGCTTTTCTCTCTCTCTCTCTTTCTCTAATAGTAGCAAACTTTGCCTGAGCCTTTGGTATGAAAATACTTCCCAGCCTTCTCCCAACAGCCTAAAGCTTTTGCTTTGGATAGGAGATGAATCTGGGAAGAGAATAGTATTTTCGCTTGTGTGACACTAGGGGTGCTCACATGCACATCCCCTGCCCTACCCACAGTTCTGTCAAAGGCATACAGAGACCTACAGAAAAGTGCTGGCAAGTATGTGCAGACACCCCTTGACTATGGGAGGGATTAAATATGTCACGCTAGTCATCACTAAGTCGTTAAGAACTTACAGTTTAGTTGTTTTCGTCTTACCACTTTTCATGAGGGCCACCTCTTCCTCTTTTAATCTAAGGTGAAACAGTTTCTGTATCCTGTTTCTCCATGGAGTGTCTCATCTCTTGAAATTCTATCTGTTTGCTTTGTAATCTCAGCTCTCTGATGGTCTCAATGATTTTATAGATTATCTGAATTTTTCTTTTTGTTACAATAGAATCAACAACAGAGAAGCATAAAGCCTCTTGAAATGCTTTTATTGACACATCAATGCAGCTGAAAATATATCTTGGGCATTTACTCCATGTTAATGGTAAAATGATAAAATAGTACAAAGTTAGTTCACTTATTTTACTTTCTCCTTTTCCAGTTCCTATTTCATCTCAGACATGTTTGTTTTCTTTTGGGGGTGTCAAACCAAGAATACTTCAAGTTCCAATATTTTTTTTTAAGAAGTAAAAGGAAACCCTCAGTGTTTGGGAAGATGTTTTAAAAATTTCCTTGGAAACCGTGTGATACAATTTTCCAGTCAGACCAAATGACTTTTTGCTTTGCTAACTACGGAAATTTTCCTTGTGCCCCATCCGGACTGGAATGTTGATAAATAATCATAAAGAAAGTATGCCAAAATATAACAGAGAAGACTTCTCATTGTCTTACAAATTTCCCAGCCAAAGTAGAAAGAAAAACAGCACTGTTTTAACTCATTATCTCACCAATCCCAAGTGCTATACATGCCAGGGAATTTCTCTCTATATCCTCTGGCATATGTTTAAAATCTTGTGTCCCTACTGATATATACACAGTGGGAAGCAATAATGCAAGGGAAAGATATACATGCTCTTCTGTAAGGCATTTTTCTTCTAAAATCCAGCCTTCAGCCATGAAAATTTAGAAATCCCTTCCGTTAGCTTATGCAGAGGCAATCAATTCAAAATACCTTTCACAAATCCTTACTAATAAATGAAATGCCAATTTATCTATTTAAAATAAAAATCACAACTGAAAATCCTTAGCTCTATACCTGGTTATATAGGAGGTTGTCAATAAATTTGACTATTTTGTCTGACATTATTATAATTGTTTCTGTTGTTGTCATTACTCTTATAACAAAAGATACACTGAAGCCAAAACAAGGATTCATTTTTGATGAGGCAAGGCAGAGAGAGCTGGCTGCCCACCAAAGTTCATGCTTCCTGTTCCATAATATAGCGTTACTGCTAGGAGGTGTCTGTGCACTCAGGTATTATATTGCCCATACTCCCTTGTGTCTATGTGTGATCACACGCCTGATTCTTACCAGCATGAGTAGAAAGGATGTGTTTTTCATTAGGTGTAGCCTTTCTAAGAGGCACGTGCCCCTGTATGCTTTCTTTCTCTTCCCATATCTGGATTAAGATGTCACGTTTAGCACACTAGGCCTGGAAAAGTTGTTAAGATAGAATAATCTTGTCCCTGTATTATTTTGCATTGAAGATTGCTACCTCAGATTCTTTTGCAAGAAGTAAATCCCTATTAATTTTGAACCGTTATATAAGTAGGAGTTTACGTGTTACCACAGCTAAACTTAACTAATACAATGTGGGTGCATTACTCTAAAGATGGCCAAGAAAAATCTGCTAATTGTTATTGGTCCATGATAATAAATATAGAAACTAAGAGTAAGATTTTAAGAAGTTGATAAAAAATTGGACACCACACTTTTATGTCTGTCAAGCATCATATTTTTTTAAAAAGTAAATCTTCTATTTTGTATGTTTCTTATTTCATGTTTCTATTTTTATTGGATCTTACAAAATATTGGTCAATGATGGATTAGACATTTTTTAAAGATAGTCCTTTGTTTTATTTTATTTTTCCTTTTTTGGAAAATATAGCCCTTTACTACTGATGGTTGGAGTAGCAATTGCCAAAAAAATTGCTCTTTCACCTTCCGCAAATAGTGTTCTCTTTCTGTTGCAATCTCAGGCACCTGTTTCTGGCTAAGTAAGCTGTGTCAGGATCCTCTCATTGAAACCTGGCAGGCTCTTCTTACTCTTTTACTCAAAAGATGAATTATTATGAACAACTTAGCTTATCATGAGTATCATCTTGTATGGAAAATTTTGTCTATCAGTAAAAATTATTTCCAAATTTCTCTTAGTTTTTGAATTTTTTGTTTTTGTGTTTTTATATTGCAAATAAGCAGGATGTTTATTAATGTTGCTCAGAAAATATGTTGCCAATATTTCTGCTCAATGGCAGATCTACATTTTTAGAAATATTTTTTTCTCAGCTTTATTAAGGCATAATTAATAAATAAAATTGTATGATTTGATATATGTATACATTATGAAATGATTAAAGTAAGTGAATTAACATATCCATCACCTCATATACGTTTTTTTGGTGGAGACAATATTTAAGATATACTTTATTAGCAATTTTCAAGTATATAATGCATTATTTACTATAGTCACCATCCTATACAATAGATCTTGAGAATTCTTGTCTAATTAAAACTTTGCATCCTCCAACCAACATTTCCCCGTCTAACCCATGTTAGTATGAAAATAGATAAAACAGGTAAAGGGCCATGTATTAGCACTCAGCCAGAAAAATACAATTGTGAAATTCTCCCTTTGAAAAATAGAAGCCAAGGTCATACTGATAAATTTAGGATACAGAAAGTGAATACACTTGATTGAAAATGTACAATGGGTCAGTAGAACTTTGAAAATGTAGACCAGCAGGAAACGGGGACAGTGGAGGTGGGGGTGGGGGAACTATAGTAATGAAACACATGAGCAAAGCATGAAATTGTGAACAGGTGGCATGGAGATACTTGGGCCCAGAGCTCTTACGTGAATGGCGAGGAGCACATGTCCTAGTTGGTCAGCATGTACTTTCATGATTTACAACTGCTGATATCCATTGGCTCTTATTAATTATAGTAAAAATATCCTCTCTTTTTGGCTTTGGCCTGAATCAACTTTCCCCGAGCTCCTGTCTATCTTGCTTGATTATTCTCCATTTCCTCCAGTGCTCTCTGGCCACTTTCCAGCTGTAAACTAATTGGAGTGGCCTCCATGGCCTGCCTTGATGTCCAGTCCATGATGCTCTGCAGAGTTTTACACCACAAAGTGTAAAGTGTTATATACGTCTTTCCCCACAAAGATTCTTGCTTTAGTTACTTTTGTTATTGAAAGTAAACATTTTTAATGTTAAATATCTCCATATCTTCGTAGTGTGGTTGAATAAGTCAATTATGTAACAGTTATTTCAAAAATATGACTTTTCCTTTAAACAATGAGGAATACCTATCCAAAATGCTAGAATCTATACAAAATGCAATATTTGATCAAAAAAGGCTCTTCTCAAGTTGCTTTTGATGCTAATTACCATGCTACAGAATAGAGTGACAAATATTCTAATAGCCAATCATTTGACATGTTACATTGTAATTAGCTTTACTTTTTTTTGCCTTCTGCAGTAGATGCTATCATGTTTCCCAAATGCAATGAAATGTTAGCTTTTCTTCCTCTCTTTTAAAAATAAATAGATGTCTCTTATCTTCAGTTCCTATCATAGTACTTGTCATGTAACAGGCATTCAATACATTCTTATTGTTTTTGAGTTTTTGAACTGCTCTTTTTGGAGAGGAGAATCTTCACCTGAATATAGTGATAGAATTTTAGGGCTAATCACTATCTCTTCTATCATTTTGGGGCTGGTGACCATAGCCTACAAAGTGCAGTGATTTGCAGTGCCTGAGAGCTCTGTCTTCAAATCCCTGCTCTACGATTTAGTCCTAGGTGAACTTGAGCACACGGCTCAAACTGTTTGAGCCTCAGTTCTTTCATTTGCCAGAATACACCTATAAGGATTTTATTGTAGATTCTAAAGGCAAGGTCTATAAAATATTTGGCAATCACTAAGCCAACAACACAAAAGGATTATTTTTCATTCTAGCTCAAGTCCACTTGTTTTATGTATGGTCCTGAGATCCAACAAATCAATATGACCTGTCCAGAAATAACTTGTGAATTAATTTGCAAAGCTGGCCTCCCAAAATACTTGCATGCTCAGTTCCAGCTTTGTGGTGGCTGTAGTCCCCTCTCTAAAGATCAATTCCTTTAAGATTTGTTCTCTTACAGGTAGGGCACCCTAAGCAGAGTTAAAAAGGGTGATGAAGGGAAATAATTAATAAGAATTGTATCTGATGTTATAAATAAAAAGTCAAAGCCCTAGCCAAAAAAGAAGTTAACATTACTTGTCTTATAGGAATAACTTCTTAATCTGAAATTTCCTTTCATATTCATGGGAAGAAAATAGTTTACTCTTTATGGAGTTGAGCAGTGGAGAACAGTGGTCAGGTCAGGTACATTTCTTTGTTGGGTACATTTGCAGAAAGGAGAATATTTTATTAATATTTAATACTTGTAAAGGGGAGGTACTCACAGATTCATGAAAAAGCATATCCCTAACATTAAAACACTCTTAAAATTTTCAGTTCAAGCTGTCATCAGCATCCCCGTCAAATTTTCCATTTACACCTCTTGCTAACTCAACCTCTCTTCTCAGCAATACCCAGGATTGAACAGTGTTCCTTTCATCTTCTCATTTCGTTCAAATCAGCTTGTTTGTGAGATCTGGGAAGTAGTCAAGAGAACCAAAAACAGTAAATGTTTCCTCTATACAAGGCACAGGCTTGAATGACAAGAGACATTCTGGATTTAATAATCTTAGTTTAGAATTGATTAGAATCATAGCAGATGTAGCACTGTTAGACCTTGATAACCTCTGCATAATTTAGAAGGATGTGAAGTAAGTGTGTGTGTGTGTGTGTGTTTATGAGAATGAGGAAGCCAAATGCTTATAGATGCTAAGATAGCTGTATTGGAGAAATTGGAGTCAACATTATTGGAAAACCATATAAAAATGTAATATTGTATGTTTTTTTTTCCTTTTCCAGCAAAAGGAAATGATGCCACGAGTGAAACCCTGGCCTGTAGTAAGGTAAGAGAAGAGAAATAATCAAATCGATTTGAAGTTATGTTGATGAAAGAAAAACAGTGGAAAGAAAAAAATATAAAGGTCAATGAAACTCACAAGAGAAGTCACTGCTCATAATTTTAACATGTAAAGTATGACCTCTTCTGTAGCCAGCTCTGTGATCCTTTCCTATTTCCCCACACATTATATTTCTCCAGCTGTCACCCTTCGCCTTGATATTTCTAGTAGCCACACACTTGCTTTTCCTCTTTCTCTCCGGACAAAGATACCAGCACATCTATAAGTTTGCGTGCCACGGCTATAGACTGCTCCCTTTGGCCTGAGCGCCATTCGCAGGGCTTCTAGCCAGGTCCCTCTCAGAGCTCACCTAATTGTACTTTGGGTGAAGATACCTATCCTGGCTTAGCCTCAGTGATTTCCTTTCCTGAGGGATTCCTAGAGTGCTGAATACATCACTTTTTTTGTATGTCCCTGTATTTTTACTGCCACTTCTGTTAAGTGGAAAGCTCCCAGAGCATCTGGACGGTGCCATTTTGGTAATACCCAACAACACCTAAAATTGGGCTGAGCACTAATGTTATAATCTTTGGTAGATATTGACCCACAGGCAGATTGTTATTTAAGGTAATATGTTAAATGGTCTGGTAGAAGTAAAAATAGGTAACTTTCTATGTCAAGGGGTTTACAGTTTTGTGCTAGGGAAATGGCAGGTATGTTACTGTGGATACATATTTTTGTGTATTTGTCAAAGGCACAAAGAAGCAGGTTTGAGACAGAGGCCTTGCCTGGGAGAAGCTGGGAAATGTTTTTTAGGCCTATTATCTAAAAATGGTTTCATTGTTGTAAGAAGAACCATTATTTAATGTATCAGACACTTTCCATATGCCAAACAGATTGTTTTATCTCTGTCTCAGAAAGATACCAGTATGTCCTCTGGCATTAGAAAAATAATTAATCCTACACTGGTGGGAAGCAGACCTGGTGGGAAGCAGACCTGGATTCTGATTTCACATTTTATGCCACAATTCTGAACCACTGGCTGTGGCTCATAAGACCCCCATCTATTGAAGAATGTAGACGAGGTCACCAGGTAGAGAAGAGAGATGAGGTTTCCTGGAGCTCTGATTAAGGAGGTACCATCCACATTCTGGAAAGAGTAAGCTGGCCTGAATAGTGGATTAGCACACTCTGACGTTTTAGCCATTTGTTGTTGGATTCCTCAGCGCGTATTGCCCCTATTCATCTTCTTACTAGAATCTTAAAATTTCTTAAACATGACTTTTAGATGAGAAAAATCCCCCACTATATTAATGAGACTGGACCCTAATTTTACTCTACCAATAAACATATCCCTATTCCCCAGCCATGGTGAGCTTACTACTTAACTCAAGCTAATCAGGTCAAGAAGACCCAATTCTGGAACTTATATATGATCTATAGGAATAATAACAATTTTTATTTCTTATTCAATGTAAATGAGGACACATATCTCTAAAATAGGTGACAGGAATTTGTGAATTTTGAGGGTAAAGCCTGCCTGAGATATGTGTCAGCCATGTGGTAGCAGTCCTAAGAATGGAAAGAGAGAAATCGGGACTCTGGTTATGTCATTTACGTCCCTGATCAAAACTTACCTCAAGTTTTCATCTGTTTGAGCCAGTGCATTTCTTTCAGTGCTTAAAGTTTGGGTTCGGTTGTCTTGCAACCACAACCTATCAATAAATACTTTGTAAGAGTCTATTCAATTGCACCTTTACAGAAATGAAAGTGGAGATGTTGGTTTTCAGTACAAGTAGCTGGCATGAAAACCTACTGGGAAGCATGTAATGACAGCAGCAATTTTTTTTAAATAGATGTGGAATACTATTTTTATTAAATAACTACCATGTTCCAGGCATGTGTCAGTTATTACCATGTATGCTATCTTATGCAACTTTTTTAACTACATGAAATTAACAATACTAGACCTATTTTACAAGTGAGGCACTGAGAGTTTAGGCAAGTTGCCTAAGGTCACACAGCTAAAAAATGATGGAACCATGAGTAAAACTAAAGTCTTTCTCACTAGAAAGCTTTTGTGCATTTTTCTATGTAATAAAAATCCTCAATATGGAACTGCCAGTCATGTATCATGGAGTATAACTAGACCAGTGTAAAACTGTAACACATAAGAATGTAATAATTTTGTAAGTGACCCAAACCATTGCAACATCTGTCTCTGAATATCTTAGAAAATCCACCCCAATAGAGAAATTAGATTAAGGGATATTGATGCTCTCTCTAATATAGAAGTGGCCAAAGAGAATTGACAAAAATGAAAAGTGTTCCTGGTCATCTGGTTGGGTGGCTTTGGTACTGCGCTGTATTCAGTGGCATATGGGCATGTTTTTCATTTGTAACATCATTTCCTGGGATTATCATCTGGCTTTGTGAGGGCATTTCTCCATGCTTCCATCTCTAAACAATTCAGGCACATCCATGCCTTTTTTGTTATTATTTAGTAGAAAACTTATTTCAGTGAAAATAATTCCTTCTCACTGAGAAATTAGTGTCTGAAGACTTAAAATCATTGAGATGCATAATTTGTAAGACTTAAAGTCAGGAGTCCTCAAATAAGTTCTAGCCAGAGTTAATACTAAATAAAAGTGTCAAAGTATTTGATAAACTTAATCATATTAAAATAGTAATGCTACTAAGGCCAAATTGATATGTTATTCTTCCCAGGAATACTGACATCTTGATAAGGAACAGAGTCATTACCTGGGATCTCAAACACCATTGACTGTAGTGTCTAGACGGAAATATAAATGAGTGAGACAGACCAGGTGGAGAGTGGCCAGTCCGAGAGACGCCAGCCTAAAAGGAAGAGTCAGCTGAATGTGAACACTTGAGGACCCAAACATGTTATTTCAAAAGCCTCTTATTTTTCAAGAGAATCTAGAAACTTGTAGTTTTAAGTAAACACTCCTAGTGTTTAAATGCTATCAATGAATCCGTTAAACAATCAATGGACTTGGCCAGCTTTCTGCCTCTAACTTCAGCCCCAAAATCATGCTTCAACAAAGGTAATTTTTGTTTGTTTTGTTAGCCACCAGCTTTTGATTTTCTGCCCATAATAATTCTGGGCATGCTGCAAGCCACTTTTACATCATAGCCAAGGGAAGGGAATGAAAAATGGCAAAGCCACCTCTCTTGGGTTGTCAGAAAAGGCACAAGCTGTAAAGCCAGCTTCATGGCTCCAAATTCCAGGCATCTGTGGTGACATACCAAAAGCCATAACCACAATGCCTAAAATGTACAGTCCAATATAAAGAAGGAGCTATAAATTGACATGCAGTGATTGGTGTTACACTTCAAAACACATCTTTGAAAGTGAATAGTCAAAGAAAAAAAAGAAAAGAAAAGAAAGAAAAGGCTTTCTGATTTGACACCGCAAACACTTTCAAAATATAGATTGCTGATCTCATCTGTCATGGGTTGTTTTTACCTATTACTAGCTATTTTTAATGTTCCAAGGGAAGATTAGCCTATTGATCATGGAAATAGAAGCTATTTCATGAAATTTTCTTGGCCCTGATCACTATCAAATAATTACAGGAAATTGCTTCCTATTGGTGTTTGAAAGGCTTTTTCGGCGTCTATCTGCCTATTTAAGCTAGTTTTTGTGTCAGTGTATTTGTGTGAGGTAATGGATGTGTTTTAATTACATTCGAATTGCAGGGCTTTGAATATAAGGTGCACATTCTCACACTGAAAGAAAAAGCAATCAGCAATTTTTAATAAGGAAAATCTGTAGTGCTAACTTTGTTCTCACTGCATATCTTACCAAAATGGCTTGGGAATTGTATGGTTGACACTTTAAATATGTAGTGTGCCAAGCAGAAAGTAAATACATTTCTCTATTTCTTCTTAGAAATGGGGTTTCCAATGGATGAAAGAATGTTGTGAAGTGAGAGTGACAAGATGAAGTTTTAACTGTGAGATCAGGACAGCTGACATGGGATTTGAGAAATTTCATGTCAGCAGAATCCAGAAGAGATGCTGTGCAGTCTAGATATCCTTTAAAGAAAGGAATGCTCTGTAAGAAATTATGAGTTAAGAGCCCACTGTAAGCCTATAATCATTAAGAGCATAGAAAGTATAAAGGTTCCTACATGTTAACAGATCAGTATCCTTGCCATGTGACCCCTGGCCAGTGCTAGTAATAAAAGGCGATGAAATGTCTTGAGTCATCAGGAGAGTCCTTCCAGGAAAAAACTGACAACTCAAATGGAAGAAGGAAAGCTTGGAGGGAAGAACTAAGGGTCCAAGTTTCTTCTGCTTGGTGAGAAAGGAAACATTTTCCTCCTTGTCAAAGAGCTGGTATGTAGCAGAGATATTTCTCTGTGGCTTTCAGAGAAGATATATGCAGGTATTGTTTAAGCACATAATAGATATTTATAGACCTATAATACAACAGAAAAAGAAGAACAGAATATGTTTTCATACCCTAAGATAGGATAGAAAGTACAGTTTGCATTACCTATTATCAATATCTCTGGTAATGCTCCTTGTCCTATCTCTGGTAATGCTTCTTGTCCTGAATCTATTTTGTCTGGTAATAATATAATCACTGCAGCTTTCTTGTGCTAATTGCATGAAATATATTTTTCACAATCCTTTTACCTTCCAATTATTTGTGTCTCAAAGTCCATCTTTTGGCACTAGTATGTAGTCCCTTTCTATTGTTTTCAATGGCAATTTCATCATTTTGCTTTAACCAGCCTTCCCTTAGGGAAGGATAGGCCTGGTCGAGGAAGAATTCTAGCTCCAGCCAGTTGAATGGATTTAGGTCCTCCATCATAATGGGGCAGAAAGTGGAGGAGAACAGGTAGAATCCTAGGGATAGTTCAGCACTATGAGCAATAGGGAACACGGTGGCTTGAAGATTATCCGGACATCCAAGGAGACATTATGTCCCAATATGAACCGTATCCATTGGTGATAATGCTGAATTCCAAGCCCTGCTGGTTAGTGCAATAAGGCTACTAACCATTCTGTACTGACCGAATGGCTGCAGAACTTGATGTAGAATCAGTCACAATGGATGAAGGTATTTCAAGGACTTTTGCTATAAAGCCTGATTAAGGTATATCCCACAGAATCATGGAAATATTTACAGAATTAGAATAATGGAGTAGGAAGAAATTTCTAAGAAGTATCTGGTCTAGCTCTTGCCTTCAAGTAAATTTCTCTGACAGCTAGACCTAATGAAAATGTATATACCTAAACATAGATGTAGAATTTATGCTGTTTCTACTCTCCCCAACCCAAGTTTACAGAGAGAAAAACTAGAAAAGTAGGCTTTTCTTCTTTTCTAATATTAATATAAGCATTGAACTCTACAAATTTCTTATAAGCATTGCTTTAAGTGCATTTCATAAATTTTGATAAGGTGCATTTTTATTAACATCAGTTTAAAATATTTTCTAATTTTTCTTATGGTTTTTTCCTTGATCCATGAGTTATTTAGAGTTATACTACTCAATTTTCAAATATTGAGGGCTTTTCTAAATACATTATTATTATTAATTTCTAATTAAGTTCACACTGTCAGAGATTGTATTCTATAAGATTTCAATCATTTGCATTTTCTAACTTATTTTATAGTCTATGTTTGATGAATATTCAGGTATATATAAAGTCTGAAAAGACTTTATACTGAAGTTGTTGTAGAAAGTGGAGTATAAATTCAGTTAAATAAAGTCAAGTGGATTTTAATGATTTTCACAAGTCTTCTATCTTATATTGATTTTTTTGTCTAGTTTTCTTTCAAATACTGACCCAAGGTGTTGTAATCTGCAGCTGTATTTGTGGATTTGTCTTTTTCTCTCTTTAGTTCTGTCAAATTCTGTATTATGCATTTTTTTTTTTTTTTTGGACACAGCTAATTGGACTGAAAGTATTATGCATTTTGAAGTTCTTTTATTAGGTACATGCAAATTTATGATCTTTAAGTCTTCCTTTTGAATTACACTTTTAAAAATAATTATCTTTTATCAATATCCCTGGTAGTACTCCTTGTTTTGAAATCTATTTTGTCTGATAATAATATAGTAATTCCAGTATTATTGTGCTATTTTCATATCTTTTTCACAATATTTTTACCTTCAAATTATCTGTGTCTCTATATTCAAAGTTCATCTTCTGGCACTAGTATATAGTGATATCTTTCATTTATATCCAATGCCTCTTCTATTTATATTTGACAAAATTATGAATATTAATTGATTTAGGTTCATGTTGCTATTTCCTATCTGTGTCATCTGTTTACTGTTATTATGTTCTTTCTGTTCTACTTTTCCTGAAATATTTGAATATTTTATTATAATTTCAAATTTATCTACTGACATTTTAGTTTTCTCTTTAAGTTTTAGTGGTAGTTCTAGGAATTACGCATCCTTGACTTAACTCAGTCTATCTTACATAGCATGCAACTATATATTTCCATTAAAACATTCTACTTCAACTAGCCTGACTCAGGCTGCTGCTGTCATTCTTGGTTCCCACACATCATGCCAACAGACCCAAAGACCAGCTCACCCAACATGTCACTGCCACCACCAATGAATAAGCATTCTATGCAGGAACCCAGTGCTCCACCCAGTGCTCCAGTTCCCAGC
The DNA here is from genome assembly GCF_040939455.1 of Microcebus murinus. Taxonomy (NCBI): domain Eukaryota; kingdom Metazoa; phylum Chordata; class Mammalia; order Primates; family Cheirogaleidae; genus Microcebus; species Microcebus murinus. The sequence continues at coordinate 89,044,979 of NC_134114.1, read as the reverse complement.
AAAAACTCATGACAACCTGCACAAACAACTATAGCCTAAGCCACTGAAGAACTTGTAGATACCATTGATGTTGATTACAATTGAAGAAATCATATGGAGACTATAGTATAGCATTCACACAGAATCAAAGCCAAAGCACCCTACTCAATTGAGAATATGTATAACATCTAAAGCTAAAAGTCTTTCCCTACAAAAGCTACTTGATAAGATTGGATAAAACAACCGTTACACTAGATGTGCAGATATCAACATAAAGATACAAGTAATACGAAATCGCAAAAAAAGTTACACTTCCAACGGAATGTAATCATTCTCCAATAATAGACCTCAAACATAGGAAAATCTATGAAATGACTGGAAAGGCATTCAAAATAATACTAGGGACACTCACTGAGAGACAAGAGAATGCAGATAAAAAATATAAAGGAATCAGAAAGACAATTCATAATCTGATTGAGAAATTCAACAAAGAGATATAAAAATGGATCAATCACATATCATAGAACTGAAGAATTCAATAAATTAAATAAAAATATTAATATAATCAAGAGCTTCAAAAATGACTACATTATACAGAAGAATTTCTGAACTTGAAGACTGTTATTTCTTTTGAAATAACAGTCAAGATAAAAAAAAAGAAAAGAAGAACAGAAAAGAATGAAGAACACCTACATGACATATGGGACACCATCAAACAAATAAATATTCAAACTTCCATAGTTCTTGAAAAGGAAGAGTTTTAAAAAGGCATATAAAACCTTTTTAACAACAACAACGAAAGATGAAAACTTCGCAAGTCTTGGAAGAGATATAGACATCAAGATACAGGAAGCTCAAATATTCCCCATTATAGATTCAACCCAAAAAAGGTCCTCTCTGAGGACTATTATAGTTAAACTGTCAAATAGCAAAGACAAACAAGAATTCTAAAAATAGCATAAGAAAAGCCTCAAGTCATATATACAAGAATTTACATCACACTAAAGCAGATTTCTTGGCAGAAACCTTACAGTCCAGAAGTGAATGGGATGGTATATTCACAGTGCTGAAATTAAAACAGAAACTGTCAGACAATAATACTGCACATGACAAAGCTACACTAAAGAAATAAAAGAGAAATAAAGTCTTTCCCAGACAAGAAAAAACTGAGGGATTTCATTACTAATAGATCAGCCTTATAAGAAAGGCTTAAGGGAGTACTAAACCTGGAAGCAGAAGGATAATATTTACCACCACGAAAACACATGAAAATGTAAAACTCATGGGCAGATACATACATAGAAAGAGAAAGCAGTCAAGGTTTATCATTAAAAAATCACCAAGTTGTACAGCTATATAAGAAAAAGGGAGAAAGAAACAAAAATATGCAAAACAATCAGAAAACAATGAACAAATTAATAAGGGTAAGTTTTTACCTATCAATAACAACCTTGAGTGTACATAGTTTAAATCTATCATTAAATGACATAGAATGGCTGAATAAATAAAAAAACAAGACTCAATTATTAAAATACGCTGTCTAGAAGAAACTCAATTCACTTGTATAGACAAAAAAAGGGAAGGTATGGAAAAAAATATTCCATGCAAACAGAAACCAAAAGCATGCAAGAGCAGCTATACTTGTGTCAGACAAAATCAACTAAATCAAAAAATAAATAAGATAATTCACTTTTCAAGTTTTAAAAATTCCATTTGATTCTTTAAAAAAACACCATATAACTTACATTTTCCTATTAAGGTTTTTTAAAAAATCTGTTTATTTATTGTGATCATATTTTTCTTTATACCTTTAACCATATTTATAATGGCTTCTTTAAAGTTTTTGCCTAGTAATTCAGGCATTTATGTCTTCTAAATTTGGCTTTAATTGACTATTTTTTCTCTTGACTCTAGATCAAGAGAAATGTAACTATGGGTCATATTTTTTATTTCTGTTTCTTTGCATGTCTTTTTGTTTTATAGCATATAGTGTGAAAGACACACTATAGAGATTCTGGATTTTTCCCAACTTCTCCTGAAGATTGTTGAGTCTTGTCCAAGATAGCAGTTGACCAAGCTGGATTTGTACCCTCAATTGTCTGTGGTAAGACATTTCAGAAATTTCTGTTTGGTTCTTTCAGCCTTCCAGCTCTTACTTTTCTTCCAGCCCTACAATATTTCTTTTACACCTTCACAGTTCAGTGTTTAACCAAGTATTTGATCGGAATTCATAAATACATTTTGGATCTCACCTTCCCCTGGTGGGCCCCTCCTTTGAATAACTTCCGGCAGCACCACAGTCCATCCCCAGACTCCTCAAGTCAGGGGAGCCATGTGTTACCCTTCAGCCTTTTTGTCCTTTCCTGAACATGTCCAGTTGGACAAGCTTAGTACTTGATATCTTTACACTGGCTTTAATTCTATCTTGGTTACTCCCTTCCACACAGATTATCAATGTGTGGCTTCTTTCTGACCTTATTATCTCAGATTTGAAGTTACCTGCTCTAAGAAGAATTTTCTGACCACATAATCCTAAGTAACTTCACCCACATTATTAACTTATTTCATACCACTCTGTTGTATTTTCTCATATTAAATATCACTGTATGAAATTATCTCATTTGTTTATTTGTTAACATGTTTATTGCATTTTAGTGCCACTAGAAAATAAACTCCATGAAAGCAGGGGCATTTTATTTTTCTCTTCCCTTATATCCCTGGTTCTTAGTGTAATACCTGGTACAGAGCTAACACTCAATGCATACGTGTTGACTGAAAGAATGAATGTATACATTACAGGCAAGTTTAGGAAATGGGGGAATGAGATGAACAGAGGTCTTCCGCAAAAGCATGAGCCCTACCTCCCATATGCTATGTTCCCTTTCAAGGTGTGAATGTTTAATTGCAGCAATAATATGCTGAATCATTACACATAATCATGGGCCCACCTCAGTCCCACTTGTGAAGGCAACCATCTGAATGCATCTGACAAAGCATCTGCTTCATGGTTGGCAGGTTTTGTGCCCTTCCCAGAAGTTTCCCTCCTCATAATAATTGACCTGTCAGCACTTTGCCTGCACAGCTGCATTTTAGGAGAGTGACAGTCTAGCAAGCTGTTGGCTGCAGCACTCCAGCTTGCAAGACTCCCACCATGCTGCAGCAGAAAAGAAAAGATTTTTAAACAGAAAAGCAAGAAGATTGCAGAGATTGAAGACCTGTAACAAAATGTACATGATTTTTAAAAGCAAACAAGAGATAAAAAATGATTAGGTAACAACAAAAAGGACCTTCAAAATCTAAATGCAATGTGTATTCCTATGTTTGGGTCTTCCTTAACTTGTAATATTACGTCTTTAACAGACCTACACTTTCTGTTAAGTATTTGCATATTTTTTGTGCCTGTGCCCAGGAGACCATTTGGTACAAAATGTCCATCTGCCTTTGTTTTCCCAGTTTTTAACATCATTCACCTTGGATCCCTTATGATTGTATTTAGGCCAGGGTAGAGATTATTTATAAGCCTAGAGCTTATATGAACCCTTCTGCAGTGAATCTCTGTGCTCTTTGTCAAATAAGGGGAATGGTTTTCCTTCCTTCAACTCAAGAGTTGAGTTTTTCTACTACAAATAGACATTTTAAGGAACATAGAAAATTATGGGCAAGAGATAGCCATTAGGAATTTGTAAATTACATCTGCCCCACTGAAAACCTATCTGATCTGAAATGCCTGCCAATCATCTTGGCAGACTGGAAAGGCATGACTACTAACTATTGAGATGTTCGGCCAATATCAATGTATTGACTGTTTACTTTGTAATCAGAGAGAAACTAATGGAATGTAAGCAATCTATTCACTATCCATAAATATTGGCAATTACAAGGAATTCTGGAATATCTCCTGTTGTCAGGAAGGTTGCTGTCTCATTGTGAAGATGAAGGGCATATGCACATGGAAGAATGAATAAAAGGAAGAGGTACTTGCTTCAGTAACAGTATGTATGCTTTGAATCGTGTGCATAAGCTATGAACAGATAGCTCATCTTCTTCAATTGAGCTATTTTGCTATTTGAGCTATTTTTGACCCTAATTCATCCAACATGCTGTAGGTAGTAGCGAAGATGTCCAGAGTGTTAGAAATCATTTTAGTGAGGAGAAGTGTGCAAATTAATAACTTCGGAACCATATTGCCCAGGTTTGCATTCTGGCTCCACTATAGGTTGGGTGTATAAATTTACATATGTTTCTTACTTAAGGAAACGTTTCATCATTCATAAAATGAGAATAATAATATTATTGTTTTCATAAATATTTATATCATAAGTTTGTGAGGATAAAAGGATTTAATATTGAGAGTGATAAAAGGCACTCAGTCACTTTATAATTATTATTAGCTATTATTACTACTATTATAATGTGTACTAATTATACTACCTTATATCTAAATTAGGTGACACATCACTGTCCATCTTTTGGGAGGAAGAAGAAGAGGCACAGAGTAGTCTAGCAACTTGCCCAAGTGCGCACAGCTAGGAAGTAGCAGGGCCAGAATTCAAATCCAGGACAGTCTGGCATGGAAAGTGGCTCTTAAGCAACTCCTCTGTTATAGTAGCAAATGTACAGAAATGCAAAGCCAATAAATCCTGTGATGTTTTGACAGCCATGGTTCCTGAACTCCCTTGTTAAGAGAGTAAGAGCACTCCAGTAAACTTGGTTTCTGCTTTCATTTCTGAAAGCAAAAAGCACCAAACATCATGGCTAGAATTCCTCTCTGATTTTAAAATCCATGTTATTTTTATTTTATTACTTTATTTTTTGCCTCCAGATAAGGCACTTTTTATTTCCAGATTGATTATCATTATGTGTTTCCCTGACTGTGACTTTTTCATCCTCTGTACATCATAAGAACAATGTGAAAGAAGGCAAACAACTCCTCATGTCAAAATCAGCAATTACAAATGACTGATTCTCCAACTAGAAGTGAAAATATAGCTCCTCTTCTGGAGCATTTTTAGGCAGGTAAGCCCACCTATGTCTCTAGGCCTATAATTATGTCCTCTACTTTAAAAGTGCTATGAGGTATTTCCATATTACTTTCCACAGAGGTTGTGCTAGAAATACAACCAGCAATCCCATTACTGGGCATCTACCCAAAGGAACAAAAAACATTCTGTAAAAAAGACATCTACATTAGAATGTTTATAGCAGCACAATTTGCAATTGCAAAGATATGCAAACAACCCAAGTGCCCCTTAATACATGAGTGGATTAATAAAATGTGGTATAGGTATACCATGGAGTACTATTCGGCTATAAGAAACAACGGTGATATAGCACCTCTTGTATTTTCCTGGATGGAGCTGGAACCCATTCTACTAAGTGAAGTATCCCAAGAATGGAAAAACAAGCACCACATGTACTCACCATCAAATTGATATTAACCGATCAACACTTAAGTGCATATTTAGTAATAACATTCATCAGGTGTCCGGCAGGTGGGAGGCGGAAGGCGGAATGGGCATATACACACCTAATGGTTGCGGTGCACACCGTCTGGGGGATGGACACGCTTGAAGCTCTGAGTCAGGTGGGGCAAAGGCAATTTATGGAACCTAAACATTTGTACCCCCGTAATATGCTGAAATAATAAAAAAAGATTGTATAGGAGGTTCTAACTAGTACAATAAAGTAATAAAAAGAAATAAATGGCATCCAGACTGGGAAAAAAAATTAAAAAAAATAAAAACAAAAGTGCTATAGTGCTATGCCTCACTTGCTATACAAACAAATATACAATTTGTATGCTATACATACAAATATACATTATTCTTACCAGAAATGCATATGGCTTCTATTTTTAATGGCTATATTTCTCACAGCTCTCTGAATTGACTGAATTAGTACAAGAGAAAATTAGTGATACCTTCTTTTTCTCTGGTAATATGCAGATTTTTAGTCATCTCTTTTGATTTTATTAGTCTGACACACAGTACATTTAGGAGGGGAAAATTTTCTTCTCCAAAATGGCCCAAAACTTATAAAAACTTAAATATATTTTCAGTGACATGGCTATTCATGTTGAATTGTTCTTTAGGAGGTGGGAAGGGTTCTCTGGTAGACAACTATGTAGGTTACAATTGCATACTGTACTCTTCTCTTTCTTTCTATCTCCTGTCTGTATACAGCTATTAAAATTGGGATGGCTCATCAGTTGGTCTATGCAGTAACTTGCCCAACTCATTTTAGGAGTTTTTTAAACAAATTATTCATGGCAGGTGTGCAGCTAAGAACTAGTTTTCAAGCTTCAGAATTTTCTCACAGAGCCCATCTGTAAACAAGCTTGACTTGTCTTATTGCCTCCTTACTCTCACCCTCTCTTCTAACTCAGCAGTGCTAAGGACAGTTTAATTGATCGTCTTGGTTGTGGTAAAAGACAATTTTCATACGAATTTTTGAATAGCAAACAGCTCTGAAAATGTACTTTTGTCCCTATTTGTTTAAAATGCACTTTCTCTTTCTAAAAATAAATATATTTATATTTAATTGCAAGAATAATACATGATTGTTTCAATAATTCGAGTAATAAAAAGATCAATAAAAGTAATTGCCTACTCCTAACCCCAGACTCCTCAGATTTTTAAAGTAATTATTTGATTTATATTTTAAAGAAAATATTATATGTTCATACATGTATATACATACAAGTTTTATTTTTAAGCAGACTCCAAATTTATTTTTTAAATGCAGACTGATTGCAAATATCTAAAAGTTATTTTTATAACTGCATAATATTCCATAGTATGAATATACTATAATTTGTTCCCCATTATGAACATTCATTTATTTTGCCCACCTAAAAAACAATTTGTAGTCAACATCTTGATACGCTTGCACTTAGAATAGATTCTCAAAATTGAAAATTGCTAAGTCAGAGAGTGTACGTTTATTTAGTTTTACTAGATAAGGCCATATTTCTTTCCCAGAAATCTGTAAAAAACCACATTCCCAATAGCAATATATAAGAGTATTCATTTCCATAAATCCATATCAGCAAGGGACTTAATGTTCTTCTTATCTTTTGCCAATCTGATAAATGAAAACTGTTATCCAATTGTCATAATTTTCATTTCCCTAATTGCTGGTGAGGTCGACCATCTGTTCGTCTTTATTGACCAATTGGATTTATTCTATTATGAAATGTTTAACCAGTTTTACCTTTGACCCTCAATGTTTTTATGTTTGCTGTGCACAAATACTTTAATTTTTATGTAGGAAACTGCATATGATGACCTCCATCTGTATATATTCTCCCTTAGTGATTTCATCTAGTCCTATGGTTTCAAATATCATCTGTATGTAGATGTTTTGAAGTGTTTGTCTTTAGCTATGGCTCTCTCTTGGTTTCTAGACTAGTATATATAACTACCTGCTCAACATCTTCATTTGGACATCTAATACACATTTCAAACTTCATGTGTGCAGAAGAGAAATCTCCATTCCACGTCCCACACCTCTACCAGTCTTATATGTCTCCCCATATCAGCAGACTGCAGGCACCTCTCATCCACTCAGGTATCCAAGCCAAAATTCTTAGGCATTATCCTCTTTCCTTCTCTTTCCTTAATACCCTTCATTTAGCTCTTTAGCCAATGCCAGTTCTCTAACTCCAAAATATGTTCTGTATAGATATATACCTATACACACCTATCACACACCTACACAGAGGTTGTTGTTACCTTTCTAGCCAAAGCATCATCAGCTGTTTTCTAAATTAGTGTGCTATTTCACAAAACTGTCCCAGCTTTTATCCATTTTTGTCCCATACTATCCATTCTGCAAACATTAAATTAATATTATGACAGTTTTGCAATTAAAATCAGAACTATTTGTTTTGGGCTTTAGACTCGCTGCTAGCCTCCTACTGTACTTCAAATAAAATTCACACCCTTTACCTGAGAGACGAGGGCCTATGCAATGTCCCCCTTGACTACCTCTCCACCCCCTTCTACCAAAGTCTCCTCCTCACTCATTATTTCTCAGTCACCAAGTGGATGGCTTTCAAATCTTTAACATGCCGTGCTTACTGCACTTGCAGCGATTTCAGCCTGCCGTTTCCTTCTCCTGAAGGCAGTCTCACGCCAGGCCTCACCGGGTACAGAACAAGTAACAGTAAACCTTGCAACGTCCAACTTTAGTGACTTAATCCTTGAGAGAGGCACCTGACATTTCATTTCTCAGAGTTTATTGCTTATGGTTACTCAGCTCTCCTCTTTCTTTTGTGCCTGCTACCACTATTCCAGTGACCCACATTTGACTCCTTTCTCTACATTATGCCACGTGTTCTCCAGGGCTCATGTTCACTGTAGTCTCTCCATGTGCCTCTGCTGCTGTGCTTTTCTACTAAATGCACAAACCTTGCATGTTTCAGATTTAAACTCTCCAAGAAAAACAAAATCTGATTAGGTTAACGAGTTATCATAGAGTGTGAAGTGTCACTGTTTAGCAGCGTTCTTGTTCTGAGCCATGTCATGGTCCGTTGGTCTGGCTTGGGTAAGCTCTCCACTCCTGACCCCCTTGATCTGCATGCGGGAGATGATAAAATAGAGCACTGAAGCACATTTATAAAGGAATATCTGGAGCTGGCATGCAGGCAGGAAGTGTCTTCAGAACATCCTCAAACTTTTTGCTAATATACCGGCTAAATTAATGACTGCTGGGCTTCGGGGGGTACTACCTTGCCTTCTGTCTAGTTAAAAAGATAGTCAAAAGAATCTACTTATTCTTTAGAAATTTTTTCATGAATTCTTGATTGTGTCTTCCTCCAGATCTCATGTTGGGTCCTTATAAATGATTCTACGTCTGTATTATAGGAGATCAAGTTGTGGGTACTTCACAATTTATAATATTCATATAAGCTCAATGTTGATGAGTTTTAAACTAAAAGCTACAGTAAACAGATTCCTTGGTCTTCCCAAAGAATCTTATAATTCTTCGTAATTCTTTGTGCTTGCCTGTGAAAGGATAGATCCTACAGGGAAGCAGCCTGTGATGGTATTTACCTTGCTTAAAATAGCATTTTTTTGTTTGAATGGTTTTTCTCTCTAAGCTTATAAGGAGATTATTTATCCATTCATATATTTCTCTCCATAGCCACAAAGAATAGCTCACATAGTAGGTCCTCAGGCATCATTTTCAAAAAGAAAAAATGAATAGGCATTATGTATATAGGTAAATTATTAAATAAAAAAGTGAATTGTAATTATGGTACCCTGCTTCAGAGGAGAGTCAAAGTGTGAAAAGATACTTGTGAATCAGGCAGGATGTACCAAAAACAGTGTCATATGGAAACATACATTTGTTTTTATATCCTTCCCATGAAATATATGCTAATATCCAAAGAAAATTCGTCTTGCTGCATATTGAAACATAATAATAAATTGCCATATCTACTTTAAAGCTCTTATCCTCATTTACATTTTAAAGAAAGAGAACTTATCTGTTCACATCATGATGATCAGTAGAATTATTAATAGAGAAAACTAATTCTTCCATCAATTATTGGCCTTTAGAGCTTTGGAAAATTCTAATTTTCAAAGCCAATTGTATTTTGTGTTCTTTCTCTTATCTTAAAAAAAAAAAACTTCATACAGCTGGAGAAAAGATTTATGAAACACAATGATAAATGTTTTACAGAATATACTTCAAAACTATGACTGGTGAGACCCAGCAACCAAGCAGTGAACACTTGATATGAAGTTCTTTGGTGCTTTAGTTATTCTTTCTCTTTTATATGTTTTATTCAACTGTAATTTAATATAGTCAAGCATGGTTTCAATCATCCGGTGCTACTCAGCTTAAAGTTCCAGGTAGTTCTCACACCTTTTTGTACTTCTCGTCTGCCAACAGCAGATATAATGAAAACAAAGGTTAGAAAAATAAAGACTTCGTGGCTCAGATACTTTTGCATTATTTATCTGATAATTATTCAGGAAAGTTATAAGCGTTTCCATATTTTTTGTTTGCATCTGATTTATCCTCACTCTACCCTTTTTATAACATTAATTTTTTAAATTACCCATACAATTTATAAATACAATCATAATATAAAAAAATCACAGAATGCTTTCTTATGGAAAGCAGTTCAACACACATAGTTAAATATTTTCAAAACAATGTTTTGAGTTATAAAAGAATTATCTCTAACTTCATTTCTAAAAGATGGCAAGAAACCCCATACCTATTTCTTACTAAAATCACCTGATATGATAATTAACCTAAAAAGTGGAAAATACTGTATTAAGTACTAAGGACATTACAGTAAATAATTTCCCTTTCCATAATTGGTTATTAATAATGGGATAGAAACTTCTGATTCACAGTGAGATAAAATAACAATGTTATAGGTTCTCTAGGCAACATCAGGACATTTCTCCTAAGTGGTATGCTTTGTTTACACATCTGCAAGGAAGATAGACATATATAATTAGTAACGAGGCTATGAATTGGGTAAAGAATAAAGGTACTTGACCATATGTTTTTAAATACAATCATCGCTATATGTTTTTAATCACTTTCTACAATTATTGTATTGTTGAATAGGCAAGAAATGATATCAATGCTAAAATCCTATTAAATTCAAATTCTAACTTGAAACTGGAACCCTTGTGACTTCCCTTTTGTATAATTCACCACTTCGAAATGGTAAGAATTTCCTATTGTTAAACAAGATCACATAATACGCACTACTTATGATATTGCCTACTAGAAATTGGAAATATGGGTCCACATTCTTGTCTTAAAATTATTTATCTGTAAAAGACAAGTCAATATTTAGTTGTTATTTGGGATATTTTTTACACATTTATAATAATTATTAGATTATTATATTTCTATAAAGGAAATTTTATAAATGTTATTCAGAAGAGTAACAATCTGAAATATCTTTTGAGACCTTTAGGATTGATACTTGTTGCTTTGGGAAAAAAAAAAAAGGACATTCTTCAAAGTTACTCAGTGACATTACAGATATGTTTTGCCCAGTTAATCTCCTTCCCATCAAAGACTGTGGGCTTTTGACAAATGCTTTTCTGATTCATTCTTCAATCACAAGGGCTATAAAGATCCCCATCTGCCACTTTGCTATTTTTGCACCAGTTTGATATAACAAAGAATGTGGATACTTGCTTTGTCCACGAGTCAGGATGTGTACCCTATTTTCTAATAAAAACTATGTATCCTATTGATAGTGAACAAATTTGGTGACAAAAATACATATATGACAGCTTGAATTGTTAAACACAAATGTACTCTACTTAAAATAACCAGTAAAATAGCAATGCATTCTATGGGCAACAGCTGGTGGGGTGGAGAAATTAAAAAAAAAAAAAGAAGCATAATCTTTGTATTCAGTCACAACAGGATCTGAACAAGATTCCTAAACTCCATATTCCTTATAAATTGGCTAATGTGACAACTCTTGGTTCAATTTGCAGCGGTGTCAAAAAACGAGAACAGGTAAGATTAATGTTGGTAGCTACAAGCCATTGAACCCATATAATATATGGTCTCAAGTAGGGGTCTCAAACTTTAATATATTAATATAAAGACAAGATGTAAGAGAGGTGTTATAGTCCGTGTAGAATTAAAGAGTACAATACCACCTTAAGTTGTTTAAATTTATTATGCTTTTAGTCACTAAAGTAGTATAATAAGAAGTCTGCTCTTAAAAGATTTTGACCATCTTAGCCCAAGCCCCCGGGGGAGGTTTTGTGCTTCCCACATACCCCTAAGTAGGACTCTCACATACTTATCTCAGAACTTCATTCATGACTGCCAATGGTCAATCCCTTTAATCATGTTCTATACCTAAACTCACCTCCCTCTTCAGGGATCATGCATCTGAAATCTCTTGCTCCTATATAGTCAATGGCTCCCATTTTACTAATTCATCAGTAAGTGTATCAGCTTATTTTAAAAATCCAACTGAAAAAACATAAAATGGCCATAAAAGGAAAAACTGAATACTTGACCTCATCAAAATTAAATCGTTTGCTGTGCAAAAGACTGTTAATAGGATTAAAAGAAAAGCAATAGACTAGGAGAAAGTATTTGCAAACCACATATCTGACAAAAGACTATTATCTGGAATATATAAAGAATGTTCAAAACTCAACAATAAAATAACAAACAATCCAATTAGAAAGTGGGCATGGAAACAAACAAGAAAGTGACATAGAGACAAAGCTTGAGATAATTAATGTGAAAACAGATGATCCTAGGGATAAAAACAATTGGAGAGTAGATAGTAAATACAGAAAATAATTTAATTTAATGGCAATTAGTTTGCTAGAGTGGAGTACACATCAAAATTATCAAAGCAATTCAAATTTTTTTGAAAAAATTGAAATAAATGATAGAAATTGCAAATAAAAAAAGCCCCCTGTGTTCTAGAAAAGTTAATGAAATTCAGAATTCAGATTAAGATAAACTTCTTCAATCATCTATATACATAAAATTAATTACATGAAATTGGAAATATCAAGTTATAATCCTCCTTCTCAACAAAAGTATACAAAATCAGAAGACAATAGAACATCCTTAACAAAGTTACGAAATATAGAAAGTATGACTCAAAAAGATCATTCTAAGCATCACCCTAACAGCACCTAACCTCAGGCATGATCTGCTTGTCTTTTACCTCCTTCACCAGGGTATTTCTGACCACATGGTATGGGTTACCTTTGTGAGCCCACCTGAAAATCACAGGTTTTAGGGACAACTCAATAATGTGGAAAAGTTGACACTCCACCTGTGTTTACCACGAGCAGATAGGTGAAGGGGCTGATGAGACTTTTTTCCTTCAGGTGGACAATCCTGAAATACATTCTAAATAACTATATAGAAACTCCCAGCTGGACCAAGTCCCAGTTGCCTACACCAATAATTAATTCAATAATTCTCCTCTATTTTAGTCTTTGCAGCCCTTCATTCTAATTCCCTGGGATTACTGGTCAAAATAAAGTGCTTCTATGCAAGTGCTTTTTCTCCAGTTCTGATTTCCAGAGGAAACCTAGGCTAAGATTGATTCCAGTAAAATATTATTAAATTAGAAAACAGACCCACAGAATAAAATTCTGGAACTGTATTAAAGAGTGAAATATTATTAAGAACCCTATTGCTGATGTGATGTGGGGTAGTGTTACTCCGTGGCATTCTATTGCTTCACAATTATTGAGAGGTAGATTGAGATGAAGTACAGGTGAAAATAAAGCTTTGGCTTATGTGGTAATTGATCATTGTAGGGTAAATGATAAGTAGAAAGAGTGTTAGGTTACTTTCTTTAATGCTTTAGAAGCCTTAAGAAACTAAAATGACTAGCTTAGGTCAACCAATTATCAACTCAAAGCATGCTCTAAAATTGAGAAGGCCTCATTACCATAGTTTTAAAAAACTCTTTTCACCTACAGCCATAGTGCTGAAAATCAGGCCCAGGAATTAATTGTAAGGGTAGTCGAATCTCAAATGAGATAAAATATGTAAGACTGAGTGAATAGGAAAAAAGTGAGAGGCTGACATTTGGATAGATACAGCCTGAGATTCTGGAATCCATTACCCCAGGGTCTTTAATACACTTGGGTTTTAAAGATGTTGAACTGGGGATTTGTGCAATATAAGTCTGGGTAGGGGAGAATTTATCGACACATGAGCACTATTCTATGACATAAGGTGACAAGGACATGCAGAACTTTTCTTGATTATATTAATTATCTATTGAGCTTTATGATTTACCGCAAACTTAGCAGCTTAAAAATACATGCATTTATTTTCCCAATTTCTAAGGATTAGGAGTCTAGGCATAGCTTAGCTGGTTCCTCTGCTTTAGGACCTCAGAAGGCTGCAGTCAAGGTATTGACTTGGACTGCAGTTTTATCTCAAGACTTGACTAGGGAAGGATTCACTTCCAAGCTCATGCAGTTGTTGGCAGCATTCAGTGCTTTGTGGCCTATTGGACCAAAGGCCTCAGTTTCTTGATACATTTCTTTTCAGTAGGGTAGCTCACAATATGGTTGGGAGGCCAGCAAGGGAGACAGTCTCTGAGCAAAATGGATTATAATGTTAGATAACATGATAGCAGAAATGACATCCCATCACTTTTGCCATAATCTATTGGTTAGATGCAAATAAAAATTTCTGCCTATGATCAAGTGGGAGGGAGTATACAAGAGCATGAGGACTTGTAGGCAAGAATGTTTAGGGGTCATCTTTGAGTCTATTTGCCACATAGTATTAATACACTGTGGGAAGATCTTTGAAATTTGCTCAACGATCTCCTGTACTTGAATAGAAGCTATTGAAACTGCCGTGGATAAATATTGACAAAAAATTTAGAAGACACAGGGAGATGGGGGTATTGGAAAAGATTTAATATGTGAGATTAAAGACCCCACCACCTGACTCTGCTCAGGAAGACACACCCTTCACTAGAGCAATCAGAAGATTTTTCTCACTCATATGCAGAAGCTAGACAAAGTTGATCTCATATAAGTAAAAAGTAGAACAGAGGATACTAGAGGCTGGGAAAGGCAGAAGGAAGAGAAGTATTGGGAATGACTTGTTAAAGGATAAAATATACAGCTAGATAAGAGGAATAAGCTCCAGTGTTCTATACCACTGGGATGACTATAGTTAACAACCATATAGTATATAGTTGCAAATACCTAGAAGGAGGATATTGGATGTTCACAACACAAAGACATGGTAAATGTTTGAGATGATAGATTGCTAATTATCCTGATCAGATCACTATATATTATCTATGTATTGAAACATCACTATTGACTCCATAAATATGTACGATTATCACACATCAATTTTTAAAAAAGAAAATTGAATGTAACAAAAATAAGAAAAAAAAATGAGCTTCTGAGGAAGACTGGCTGCTTCTCTGCACACAGGGTTGACCAGAGGAGGTGCTGCTGGATAGCTGGGCTCCCTGATGTCAACCAGGGTACCTGGATCTTGGCATGGCAGGGGCCAGATGGCAGCACCCAACAGAGAAAAGCAAGGTGGATGCAATTACTATCAAGATCAAGATCAGCAAGACCTCCCTTATAGCTTGCATACCAGAAAAAGGTATTATACATTTATGATATAATTTCATCTCAAATGTCTCTGTGCATTTTTGTTGGTGTCTGATTTACGGAGTACTCATACATCAAAAACGGACTGAGACAATAGAATGGAACTACACTTTGGAAACAGTTGTGATATAAGATATTGGTCATGGTTTTGGAGTAATTACGACCTTGAGAAAATTTCCTAAAATTGCTACACCTCATTTTTTTTTTCAGTCTGTAAAATACCTCTTGGATGCTTCTTTTTTGTGGCCATGCATGATTCTAGGTACTGACAACAGAATGCTGTGCCAGGAGCACATCATGGGAATTCTGAAGAACCAATCTTAGGTTTCATAAACATATGAACTGATGAATTCTGTAACATGTAGAATTGTCATGACTTAGAGAAGCTACAACTCTCAGGTATAATAAGTCTAGTGGGTCAGAATTATCATTCTTCTATGTAAAGCTAGTAGAGACTAATAAAGGTTTTATAGATTTGGCCTACATAATGAATACTCTCTTCAATAGAGCAAAAGCATTTTTAATATAACCCCTGGTGTCTTAATTACAAAAGAGCCTGAGTCAGCAAGATCACCTGACACAGCAGTGACTTGGAAGGAAGACATTGCTGGAGTCACCGAAAACCACTTTGCATTCAACAACTCTTCCTGAGACAATAATCATATCATAGATCAAATAAATAGCATCCAGGAAGTGCTGACGATTCAGGGATAGTAGGACAGATAAGCTGAATATAGTCCCCAAGATGCCAACTTCCTTATCCCCAGAGCCTGTGAACATGTTATCTTATATAGCCAAAGGGACTTTCCAGATGTGATTACGTTAAGGATCTTGAGATGGGGAAATTGACCTGGACCATCTGGCTGGGCCAATGTATCACTTGAGTCCTTATAAGAGGGAGATAGGAGAGCCAGAGTCAGAGAGAGAAATGGGATATGCTTCATTGCTGGCTTTGAAGATGGAGGATACATCCACGAGTCAAGAAGTGCAGGGGCCTCCTGAAGGCGGAAAATACAAGGGAATGGACCCCTCTAGAGCCCCTAGAAGAGACGCATCCCCACGGACACTTTGATTTTTAGCCCAGTGAGACCCGTGTTGGACTTCTGACTTTCAGAACTGTAAGATAATAAATGTGTGTTGTTTTAAGTCATAAAAGTTATGGCAATTTGTTATAGAAGCAGTAGGAAACTAACATACAGGTAAATCGAATCCAACAGTTAGTACAAGAGGACAACATTCAAAAGAGAGGGTATAACCCTATAAAGATATATAAATATTATGTACCTGCAATAATTTTAAAAAAAGAGATAGTATAAAGAAAAATAAAAAATCAAAAAGGTTTAGGAGTTGCCAAATCTCCCAAGCCAACAAAGCAGAGGATTACAATTCTCATCCAATTTCATTTCTAAGTATGATTGTGTTGAAATGCATGGATATGTACACAGAGTATGGAATGTAATAGATGATTACAGTGTTGTGTTACTATTTTCCTTAAAGACTCCCTACTAGAGAGCATGGCTTCTGAAAACCCTATCGCCTCTGTTTTGCATCCAGGTTCTGTCACTTCCTAGGTCTGTGACTCAGGGAAGTCACCTAAAACTCTGTGCCTTATTTTCTTATCTGTAATTTGTCAAATTAATAATATATACCTCACAAAGTTGCTATGAGGATTAACAGAGTTAATATGTAAAAATGCCTAGAAGAGTATTTAGCACGTAGTAAATACATGAAAATGTTTTGTCATGTTATTCTTTGGTTCTCACATTACCAAAGTTAGAGTTATCTTTTATTATATTAACTAATTTGCAAGACAAAAGGAAGATGTATTATGGGTTACATTTTGGCTACCATTTCACAATGTCTTTCCTATTTTCTAACAA
This sequence comes from Microcebus murinus, assembly GCF_040939455.1. Lineage (NCBI taxonomy): Eukaryota > Metazoa > Chordata > Mammalia > Primates > Cheirogaleidae > Microcebus > Microcebus murinus. The sequence goes on along the minus strand of NC_134114.1, from coordinate 89,027,983 downwards.
TTGTTTTATCATAACTGTCATGAAAGTCTTTCATGAAATTCACAAATGCCAGGATGCTTAGGCTATGATGGCCAAATTGCAAAAATACATTTAGAAAAGAAAGAAATCCAGGCATTAAGTTGTGGATGACAGTAGGTGAGTTCTAAAACCATATTGATCAGAGGAAATGATTTGTCAAATCAGTTGCTTTGAATTTCTTGACATATTTTAAAGGACACCTGTCTGAGCAAATTTCTCATGGCTGTCATGTAGATTATCAACACTGAGTGCTAGAGGAGGGAAAAGAAATACAGAGGGACTGGGTAAAGGGAACTAAGAGACACCATTGATTGTATCTGTACTGTTCACCATAATAGCCCTGTTCCTGGCTCAGTGCTTGAAAAAGAGCAGGCATTCTATAAATACTGTTGAATGAATGGATGACTATGGCAACTAAAGCTTTCTAGCACCTACTTTAAGTCAGATTATCACTTAATGTTCACAACAACCTTTTGAGATAAATAGTAGCATTCTTGTTTTATTTGTATATGTATTTTGTCAGTATGCTTATCGTATTGATGATAAAACTCAGGCCCAGTGAATAATTTGCTCAACATAGTATATTATGCTATCTTGAACTTTGGATTCAGAACCAAGTTCAATAATTCCACCACCTGAAGAGTTTACACAACCATGTTAAAAACACAAACCTTTTGTTACCACTGTGGCCACTGTTCCCATACACGGTTGTATAACCAGACCTCATGAGACTTAGCATGAGGCTGAGTGACTACCACTTTTTAGGCTGTCTGAATGGGCACTATTCAGTGCCCATTGCCTTTGCATAGCAAGTGGTTTCTGCAACATAAGTTATAATTTAGTTAGGACATAGAATCTAAAATTGTGAGCATTCTTCATCTGACAACTACTGCCTATGAGAGCAAAGGTAGACACATTCAGATCAGGGCCAGTGGGCTCAGATAGATTCATTTAGAGAGAAAAATCTGTTTCGTCCCTGCAAGCTGTTGTTTATAATGCAGTCCAGGCAGATCAGCTCAGATCCATCATCCCTTCAGCCCAAACAGCACTAAGTGCATGCCCCACTGATGGTGAATCAATAGCATCATCATATACAAAGGCTGCTCAAACATGTGCTTATTACTTGTTGACATGTTGATGGTTGCTACCTGTGCTCACTACAGTATTTCTTTCCATGCAGAATTTATAGCCTCGATTCCTAAAAAGTGCTTACACAACACTTTTCAGCATTTCCACTTATTTGGCTGACATCTATGTATCTTTTTGTATTATGTTCTTCATGTATCAGCGGGTTTCTCCCAACACCCCCACCTGAAATTTCACAGAAAAGTTCTAGCTTTGATGGACTTGATACATTCTGATTCTATACAGAATAAAGATACTTATAGCACAGAATGGAGGTACATAGACATCTTTGAGGACTGCATTAGATCAGAGATGTATTTGTAGACTACAGACAGCCAACTGTGAGTCATTTTTGCAGAGTTCATAAGCCCAAGCTTCCTAATTGGAAGTTCTCTACAATTAGATCAATTCTGTCTACAATTATTATAATGTTTTGAAATCACAATTGAAAATTGTAAATATTATTAAGGTTCAACCCCTGAAAGATCAGGCATATCTTAATAATTACATACCAAATATCAGAACAGCAATAAGCTCCTCCAAGTTGAAGACTAGGTCCCTGCATTTGTATATCCTCGTTTAACAAATTTTAAATACCCTGTTTGAGTCCATGATTATATTAAGGAAGTATATAATGCAACATTTGAGACCAATTAACAGAAAACTCACAATGTAAACACCCTCTTAGTCTCTAGCATTACCATAAAAATCACACTAAACACATTTTTGCACTTTTGCCACTACACCTTCTTAGACTCAATATTCACTTTTTCAATATCTATAAATCTTTAATAGTAATTTCATCCAGTCATCAGCACTGCATCAGATACTCATGCTGAGCATTAAATATTTGGTGTGAAATAGCAGCTGGTGGTGAGTTATGATTATGGTAAATAATATTTGTAATGACTATTGATTTTTTTTTCCAATAGTCGGAATAGTCTGTTTAAATAGTGATAAAAGCCATACAACATTTTAAGTTATGGGAAATCTATTCAAAATGAAATACAACTTTTCTAATATTCCTATTTGGGGCAGATTCATTTTTCAATATTTTATATAGACTGACTTCCAGGATATTATCCATTATCTCCAAAGGACTGCTTCATTTAAAAGGAAGTAATTTATTTAATAATATATTGAACTTCTATATTGAATTTATAAAATAACTTATTTTAGGCTAGGTTTATATATAAGAATTAACTATGGAATATTGAATACTTGATAAATATATCTGAATTAATCACCATTTGGAATTGCATAAATATATGCATATTAAATCAAAGGGCAGTAAATGATGTAAAGTAAAAATCTACAGTTTCTACATGCAAAGTGCCTAGGTAAATTTTTTCAACTTTACTTAAATGTTTTATCTCTGAAAAAGAGTAAATGAACAAAAGCTAATCCATAATTATATATTCCAGTTTCCCTATCTTCCTTATTTCAAAATGCCACAGTCAGTTAAGGACAAAGTTGTTGCCCTCATTTTTTTGTTGCATGTGAAACCTTTGATGTGATATTTATCAGTTCTTTTTAAATCAAACTGATATTGGCTAATATGGATTAGCTGCAGGAACTAAGTAACAGAGAATCGACACAAAACTTCTGTGACAACTTCACTATAGAAAATGTAAGACTCATCCATAATGTTTCCATTGATCTGAAGAAGTATTGAACTCAGCTGTTTCACCAGTTACACAGCAGGCTACAAAATGCTGTGAACTCTTTCCAATTTCTAACGCTATAGTTTACCATAGGCTGTGGGCTTGCATGTCACAAGGTAGACAGCTCTTACATTAAATGAGTCAGAAATCATCCTCTCTTTGCGTTCATTTTATTCTCTACTCCTTGTTTTATGTAATAACATGTGTTTCAATAGTATCATGTAACTAGCACTCTGCTAGATGAGAGGAGATATCTGAATAAGTAGAATTCATGGTTTCTATCGATGAATCTTAACATACATTTGTAATTTATTTGTTAAGACAAGCATATGCAAAAGTACTCAAATGTACTAAATTTATTTCTCTCCTTTCTTCATTTCATCTCCTCTTACTTTTTACTAATTTTCTTCTCTCTCACTCTCTCTCTCTTACCTGCCCTCCCTTTATCTTTATTATTATATTTGTTGAAAACGTAGTAACTGTGATTGATACCAACTTACCTCAGCAGGAGTTCAGGTACTGAAGGATTTTATTGTCAGTGAGAGAATCAGACAGGTATATAATTAACTGAAATAAAAGGCTTTTTAAAAGTGTAATAAGAAACACACAAATAATTCATGACTCTTTTGGTTTTCCCTCCTCCCTTGATTCCATTTTGTTTCATATTTTTCCAAGGTAGAAATTGATAGTGTGATTCAGGAGGAATGTAAGCTATAATTGTAATGATCCCTTTCATTAATTACTCATGCTATACTTATTTCCATAGATTCTGTCATTTTCATGAGAAAAATCCCTGGTGGTTCAGGGAATTTGCCAGAGATTCCCAACAGGTGTGTGATAGGACACCCTCATGTACACAAAGTGGGTTGCAGGTGTGTCAAGATAAGGGGCCCCTCAACCCTTGGGAGAGTGCGTAGGTCTTTGCTGTAAAGAGCTCGGTCAACTATCGCTGGATTGCCATATCAAAGCAATGATCATTTTCAATGTCTATGTGTGTCATAATATGAAAACTTTCAGTGTAACACTAGGAACTGAAATATTTTTGCAGTCAACACTAGCAGTACAAAGATTTACTTTTGTGTTCTTATCTCACAACGTGTAATTGGTAAACAAATTTGGAATATCCTTCCCTTCTTTCCTTCTCCTCCTCTTCACAATTGGAAACTTCAAAACATTCTTATATGTTATCAATATTTACAAATCTTATTGGAATTTTTATTTGAAATACACTAAATTCTTAAATACTATAGGAATATGGTTATTTTAAAAATATTTAGTCTTCTTACCAAATATAAATATGTTAGATGTCTTCATTTGGCTGGTTTATATTATACAATTTTTAAGCATTCCTTAGATGGATCACAAAACTTCTCATTAATATTATTATTAAACCTTAATACTATACATGTATAAATTATAAAATATATATGGTTATTACATTATAAATTGGATCTCTTTTTTATTTTAATACGTGATCACTGTTATACAAAAATTATACCAACTATATTTTTTCTTACAAAGCTACTGAACTTTGTAATTCTGTAACTTCTATAATTCAGCTATTTACATTTTCTGGTGTCAAAAGGCAATATACTATTTACAAATTAAACTTTAAAAATTTGGGAAGCTTGTCATAATATAGTACATTGCACATTATTGAAAAGCAGCTGAAAAGAGCTTTGTTATAACAGCAAGGAGAAAAACTAGAGATTAGCCTTCTCCAGTCACTTTCTCCCCTCTAGGAAATTATCTCTATGTGATTGAATATTTAACATGGTTTTCAATTTATACTATATGTTCTTATTAAGTTAATGTCAATGCATAACTTCAGTCATCTAAAGTCCAAATTGAGAAGAGAACATAATATAGCCCATTTAGCCCAAGGCCAATCCTAGACTTATTTACAAAGAAGGAAAGTTTGCTTTCATTATCCCTTATCTCTCCACTCTCAAAGTGTTTCTTTGTTTTCATTCCATCCCATACTTATATAAGTACAGTCGTCTTCAGGAAAGCCCTAGGACCTTAGGCAGCTACCCAAAGCTCAACTCTTGTTCTCCAAGCTGTAGATCCCAGAGATCTTCCCTCCACTATAGTTTCCTATATTTCCTAATTTCCAGGTCTCAGCCTACTAGAAGGTAGGAGGAATAGCTTACCTGTGCCCATAATGCGATGGGTTATAGTAAATTATATTGCTACCCCTGTAGTATCACTACTTGCCCTAAATTATAAAGATCTCCTGTAGCTTATAACTTAACACTATAGAATTTCTAGTAGTTGCTGGTATAAGTCATGACAGGATATACTCTATTATTGCCTGAGGAATCTTCAATTAATACAAACCAGGATGCCTCATCTTTTCTTATTCAAAGAACTGACCCTATGGAAGGCTTCATATCTTAATTTTAGAATGTGTAGAATGTGGGGAAAGTATTTATTACGATAATACTTAGCTAGAACTTTAAAGATTCTGAAGTGTTTATAATTTGTTAACAGCTTCATCTCTTGATTGAGCTCTGATTCACCTAGGGAAAGCACAGATAAATACTTCCAGCACTGCCTGCTCCTATTATATGACATCTTAGTCCCTCCTTGCTTTCCTTTTTGATTTTGGATTTGTCTATTATAGTGTATTCTTTTTTAATTTCAAAATATTAAGGGGATACAAGCATTTTAGATTACATGGATCATTTTTGAAATGCTTGAGTTCCAGCTATAGGTGTGCCCATCATACAAATAGTGTTCATTGTACCCATTATGTAGATTTTGCCTCTCCCCTCCTTCTCTCTCCTTTCTGATCGATTTCCACTGAGTATAATTTGCCTCTGTGCACATGTGCGTTCATCCGTTAGTTCCAGTTTAATAGTGAATGCACATGGTGCTTGTTTCACCCTTCTTGAGATACCTCACTTAGGAGTACCTACAACAATCTGGATGAGTAGTACTTTTTAATGGCTGAGTCGTACTCCATGGTATACATATACCACATTTTATTAATCACTCATGAATTCATGCCACTTGGGTTGATTCCACATCTTTGCAGTTGTGAATTTGTGCTACAATAGACATTCGAGTGCAGGTGTCTTTTTCATGAAAAGTCATTTCCTCTGGGTAGATACCTAATATTGGGATTGCAAGCTACATATTTGATAATGGGCAAATATCCAGAATTTACAAAGAACTCAAGCAAATCAGCAAGAAGAAAACCAAATTAAAGAAAACTTATTAAAAAGTGGGCAAAAGACATGAATAGAAGCTTCTCAAGGGAAGAAAGACAAATGGCCAAGAAACACATGAAAAATTGCTCAATGTCACTAATCATCAGGGAAATGCAAATGAAAAACATAATGAGATATCACCTTACCCCAGTTAGAATGGCTTTTATTTAAAAGTCCAAAAACAACAGATGCTGGCATGGATGCAGAGAGAAAGGAACCCTTATACACTGTTGGTGGGACTGCAAATTAATACAACTCTTGTACTCTTATCATTAATAACGATTGCTTTTTATCAGCATTCTATTCAAGTAGTCCTTTATATATTCCAATACCATCTTCCTAGAGAGTGTCATTGACCAAAATTTAAACTTTCAAGTATTTCTAAATTCACTGTACATGGTAATTATTAATGAAATAATATCGAGTAAAATAATAATAAAAGTGGTAGAGGACTCAGCGTTCTCATTTCAGTCATAAGAAAGACAAATATTCATTTATTATAGGATTGCTATGAAGTAGATAGGCAGAAGACCTGGTCCAAGGCAGGCTTTTCCACCTTTAAGTGAAAGATACTACATGCTTTGACAGTTCCATAATGCCTTTCCTTTCTTTCCTTTCTGTTGAAACAACTGATTGATTTAGAATGGCTTTATTTTTTACCCATATTTTTCTTGTTTATTTTCTTTCATGGCTTTCTGGGAGAAACTCAGCTTTTCTGATATTAAAATATAAATAAGATGGTCTGGGCCTAAATAAGACCTTTTTAAATGCAAGTACTAAATGATCACAGAGTCTACTTTAAATAAATATGTAGCATTAGCATATGCTTTTAAAGTTTCCAACATTGTGTATGTTAAATTATTTATCTTTTCTCTCTTTCTTTCTCTCTCACTGGGCTCTATCTTCAAAAGCTCAGTTTTGATTATTATGGAGTGATGAGTTAACCATGGGTAGAATTTACAGGACTTATATGAAGTTATTGTAACATTCAATATTTATTTCTGAAAGCTTTCTTCTCTAGGACTGAGTCTGGATCATAATTTATATGGAGTGGTAGTCTTTATGTTTCTATATGTCTTTTCAAACCAACCTATTTCTGCCACCAAGTTACTCTGGACCTCAGGGATAAAACTAAAGAGAAGACATGACCTACTTCTAGTAACAAGCTCCTCATGCTTGAGATGGCAAATCCTAACTTATTTCTCAAATTGCTGGCTCCCTCATGTTCTCTCACTATTTGGTATAACATCTATCCTCAACTTGTCCTACTTTAATATCAGATCCTCATTAACACGAAGTCATGCCATTTCTAGCTTTGAAATAGCCCTTAAATCTGTTCTGTCTTTATCCTTTCCATTGTTGCCATCTTAGGTTAGTGTTTAATCATATCTTCTCGAAGCTATTTTAACAGCTTCCTAAATGGCCTCCACTTCTATTTTTTCCTTAATTGAACTAATTATCCGTTCTATGCAGTAGTCACTTTTCCCTACGACTGTGTCCCTCATCTGTCTATATTAATGTCTGTGATGTGCACAGGCACACACACACTCCTTTCTCAGTACATTTTATTATTAATATTTGATATTTCTTGAACAGGTCATCAGATTGCTGGTCTCCATACTTCACAGGTGCAGTTCATATGTTCTGAGTATCCTCCCTTCCCCACAACCTGCTTGAAAAGTTGTTCTTTAATCATTATTTAAAATTTATAATCTATTTAATGTATTTATTTTTCTTTTCTTTTCTTTTTTTTTTTTTTGAGACAGAGTCTCACTTTGTTGCCCAGGCTAGAGTGAGTGCCATGGCGTCAGCCTAGCTCACAGCAACCTCAAACTCCTGGGCTCAAGCAATCCTGCTGCCTCAGCCTCCCAAGTAGCTGGGACTACAGATATGCACCACCATGCCTGGCTAATTTTTTTTCTATATATATTAGTTGGCCAATTAAATTCTTTCTATTTCTGGTAGAGACGGAGTTTTGCTCTTGCTCAGGCTGGTTTCAAACTCCTGACCTCGAGCGATCCGCCCGTTTCGGTCTCCCAGAGTGCTAGGATTACAGGCGTGAGCCATCGTGCCCGGCCAGATAGTGTATTTATTTTATTTCTGAAATTATAGAAAGAATTAGTTGTACCTTCCTCTGAGTTTTCAAAAAACTTATTCACCTCTCTTAATAATAGTAGCATCATTATTAGTTTGTTTGTTGTGCCTTTCTTCCTGTTAGGTCCTCTGAAGAAAAGGACTGAGTTTCAATTGTATCTTTATCTACCAATCATTGCCAACGCATTCTAGGTACAAAATATTATAATTCAGTGATTTTCAAACTTGCCTTTTTTTGTGTTAGAATCACATGTATAATTTAAATATATTAGAGAGAAAAGCTGGAGCTTCAGCTGAAACTTTTCAAAATCAACAATTTTAAATTGGACTCAAATAATTGCACTTCTACTTGGTTCCTTATGAAACTAAATAATGCCCTAATAAATACTTCTGGGGCATATTTTATCAGGATTCCCCCACATAAGAGCAGTTAAAATGGAATTTTGAAGAGATGGAGATTAGAGGAAATTTCTCTGCCATCCGTTGTGGCTTAAAATGCTTTATTGCTTTGTGACTCTCCTATAGCTAACCTGGCAATGGCTGGTGTTTCCATGGGCTTTGTGAGTTTGGCTGCAGGACTCCAGAAACCACTAAGAATTATAATAACACCCACTGAATACATGTGTGAGGCATGGTTCCAAGCACTCCTAACACATTTAATGCTCACGGTGACTGTATGAGTTATTATCTCTATTTTATAGATGGAAAAAAAATTGAGGTTTAGAAAAGTTAAGTAACCCATCCAGAGTTGGGTTAGCTTGGAGGCAGGGAGAGCCAGAGTTGAAGTACCAGCAGCTCACATCAATAGCTTGTGCTCTTACACAGCCTCTCATTACAAACCAGCTACAGAACTCATTCAATAAAAGGAGGCTGAGGAAGAGATGAATTCCTGTAAGATTTACAAAACAAGAACAAACCTAAAGCCAACTTCCATATTAAGGAATTTAAATTTATTGCCTAATCAACCACTTTAAACTATAGGAAGTATACTTTTCTCCAGTTAATATTATGAAACATTTGAATGAATCTTATATACCAACACATTCACTCATATACACATATATCTATAGGGTTTATTTTTTATAATATTTTAATAAGGAGATTTTAATTTTCCTCTCTTAGTGATATGTACAATAATGGTGCATATTACAGTTGATGTTATTTTAGATTTATGAAATATAATTATAAGAGAATACCACAAAATTGTCATTATGATTTTAAACTTACACAAAACATATATCTATATAAATATATCTTACCAAAATTGACTTAAGAAACAGAAGAATTTTCAATAAATGCCCTTTCCCCCCTCCCTCCACAAGTCTGAGTCTCCAGCATGACCATCCCCCAAAACCTTAAAATCTGTACCCCCATAATATGCCAAAATTAAAAAAAGAAGAAGCAAAAAAAAAAAAAAAGAAACAGAAGAATTGAAGTGTCCTAGCTAAAAGACTGCCCTAAGTTTTTGGAAAAATTGTAAAGTGTAAGCTGTATAGTTTTATTGATTTCTTGTAATAACTCTGAGTTAAATATTCTCATCTCCACGTTAGAGAGAACATGACTTGCTCAGATTAGCACAGGAAAGAGTAAGGCAAGGACTCAAACCGAGGTCTAGAAACTTCAAACTGCATTGTTTTTGTTTTGCTTGATTATTCTTTTCTCCCCCTATTTTGGTATCTATGTCATTTATGGGTCTTTATCTCTCTCTCTCTCAGGTCTAAAAACGGAAGTAGTGGCCATGTATATTCATCCATACTACCAGACATAGGGAAGGGGAGGAATTAAACAAGGGGGGAAGGATTCAGCTGCATAACTTGCCTCTGTGTGTGTGTATATTATGTGACTGATATCTACCATTCTATTACATGACACTATGACATTTCACTCCTCTTTCCATTTGTTTAAGAGTTTTGACCTCTTTTTCCATAAATGAACTTCCTAGGATCAAAATATATTGAGGAGATTTGTACAGGCCAATGGTCTGTTAACTCACCCCATTGAAACAAGATGTTATTCCTCCCAGTTTTGCACAGATGCCTTGTAAGTTAATGACTGCTTTTACTTTGTTCTCTTCCCTCACCCCTAGTATCTAGCCACACACTCTGGTACCCAAACAGCAATTTTGTGTGAATTTTCTGATGCTCTTCTCTTCTAAAAGTAGTATGACGGCTTGAAAATAATTTGACCACACTGAATTAGAATAATAGATGATCTGAAGTTCATCTGTGAGTTTAGGATCCTCATAGTTCCAGTTATTAATAATTGTCTGTGTGGATATGTGTTTATTTGCACATGTAGATATTGATGGTTCCAAAGAACTGTAAGTTACTGTTCAGTATATTGCTGGAGTTGTAAATATCTGTTGTGTTTGTTAAGAAAGTATCACTATGACCCAATGCCCTGAGGGAGAGTATTAAAATGCCTGACTTTACAACATTATGATGAATTATTATCATTTAATGCAAGATACAATTGGGGATTGATTTAGCCTAGTGATGTCCCTTCAATAACACTGACTGCCAATAATTTTCAGAGTAGCACTTCTTTCAGAATCATCTACTGTATGCTTTCTGTCAGAGTAGGCTGTCAGAGGCAATTGAATATAATTTGATATGTTTCTCTCCTTTTTTTTTTAGAAAATTTCTGGAAACTTACAGTCTAATATCTCTGTTGAGATGGAAAAACCATTTCCTGATATCATATCATGTAGGGTAGCATGGGTACTCTTTCAGCACATAATCAAATATTTTGATGCAAAGCATCCTTTTCTTCTGCTTACTAAAAAGGACAAATATTTTTAAATGTTGTCTTGCTACTTCTTAGTGGAGGTTTAAAGTGTTTGATTTCTGGTGCATGAATGTTTCCTTTAGCGCTTCAAAAAATTGCAACAAGATAGTTTATAGTGTTGGTTTTGCTGAAAATAGTATATATGTTACCCCTCTAAAGGAAGAATCAGATTAAAGATACACGTGTTTTCCGACTGTGGTTTCCAATAAGACCTGGAAGCCTTGAGAAGTACTCCTAAAAATTTTATTTCAGTTGTAAAACCGGAGTTTGAATTCCAAGAAAATTATTCTTTCATAAACAATTAGTTCATATCTTGAGAGATGAAGAAATAATTAAAATTTTCTGGGATATGATTCATATCCACCGACCTTTGTGGGTTTTCCAGGCTTAAACCCTCATGGAATAAGCTTCGGCGCTGGCAGGAAGCAGCGATTACCCCTCCTTCTGGGCTGACATTTCTGCGGGCCATGTGTGCTGCCTGCAGCAGCCCCTCCTCCTCTTCAGGCCCTGGGATATTTCCTGTTCTTTCTCAGTTGCCAGGCACCCACTAGCTCAGACTGCAGGCAAGTAGGCTTGGCTTTGTGCTGTCATACCAATCTCATCTTCCTTTCCTTTTCTTATTCTTATTCTCTTTAAGCCTTGTTCTTTGGTCTTTTTTTTTTTTTCTTTTTTGGTCCTCTTTCCCACTCAAGACTCCTCTAACTGGCCAAGGGTGTTCAAGTCTCAATGTGGGCCTTTCCCCTGTTAGTAGTTCATTTCCATGTCAACTGGCACTTATTTCTCTTTCTTGTTTTTGACTTGGTCTCTGTCTCAGTCTTGCATTCCAGAGTTTGACTCTCTGGAAGCCTTAAAGTTAGGCTCTCATCTTTGTGAGCACCTCTCTGTGGGAAATGCAATGTGAATATTGTGTTCTAAATTTTCTGAAACACTTTATTTCATCCTCATTTGAGATGTGCTTCCATTTTCAGAGTCAGCCAGATTGATATGCTACCATTTTGATTATTTCTGGAAGGAATTCAATTCATAAGTGCGTAGAATGATCTGCACACAAGAATGCTTACTCTGCACTGATGGGCCATGCTTATTTGTTCCCTGTAGTTTTTACGCCAATTGAGTTTGACTGTCTCCAGAATCTACTGAGAGACCCCAAATGGTAAATGTTAAGCTCAAGATACCTTAATTGGCACTGTGGTAAGTTAGAGATGGAAAAGTCCAACTTCTTTCTGCAAAGTTCTTATTCCATATTAAGTATATGTATTATTCTACAATGGGTATATGAATGTATAAAATAAGCATAGCATTGGAGGGGCATGTTATGTGATTGCTATGAAGAACATCCACTCATTCTTCTGTCAAAATCTCAGTGTAGTATTGTACAGTGTAGTATTGTCAAATATGTAAAGAAATGATCAAAAGTACGTGGAATTACAATTTAAAGGATGAAACATATGGTGCTAATAGCTTTGACATAGCACAATTTTCTTATAAAATTCACATCACTAATCTCAAAAGATCTATTGTTCAACATGGTAACTATAGTTAATAATATATTGTATTCTTAAAAATTGCTAAGGAAGTGGTTGTAAAGTGTTCTCATCACAAAAATAAGAGGTATTGCATATATTAATTGCTCAGATTTAGTTGTTGCACAATATATATACACTTCAAAAATTCCCATTGTACACAGTCAATACATACAATTTTATCTATCAATGTAAAAAATAAAATTATTAACAAATTAAAAAATAGCAAATCACTAAATATCATCAGTACAGAAGATGAAAAACAAGAACATGGGTCCAATACTGAGTATAACCAAGTTATTTGTAAATCCAACTCCCTTCGCTCAACAATATTCTCTTACACTGAGGTTGTGCTCTTCAGGAATAACTCAAAGGAAAAGAGTGGGAAGTGGAGAAAAGTGGCAAATAAAAGGTAATCAGTAAAATTTGTGTGTGTATGTGTGTGTGTGTGTATGTGTGTGTATAAACAGAGAGAGAGAGAAACATTCACATTTATGTTTTTGAGTTACCCTCTTTTAGCAACTTTATGCGGTTCTGCTGCCTCAGCGCAGGAGCCGCCCAGGCAGGTCCTGACTGCAGCGACACCTGTCGGTGAGGGCAAAGCTGACCAGTTGCCGGTTTGGCTTCTCTGGCAAAAGCCAATCCGCACACTGTTCCAGATTCCAGTAGATGCTGTCCTTTATTTGATTCCCTCTGATTCTTATTTGAATGAAAACCTTTTCAGCTGACTTAGTCCAGTCTATGTTGATGAGAATAAATGTTTAAACCTGGAACTTCATAAACATCTGAGTGAAATGCAAAGCCGGAAACTGCTGTTTCAGCACCACCACCCTTTCTCCTCAAGGACGTGTGGCAGATCCTAAGAATTGAGAACTGAAATCTAGTCTATCACCATTTTATACTTTTCCCTCATAAATATTCAAATTCCTTTTATTCATATATTTCTATTATAAATTTTCTTCGAAAACATTGAGTCAAATATATGTGTGTGTGTTGTTTCATTGATTTGATGGAGAAGTTTAAATGTTAGGAGCATAATATAAAACTGGTTTCTTCAATATTAGAAAGAGGGACGCATTGTTTTTACTGCTCAGTTTGTTTTTGTTATATAAAGTTCTGTAAACTTAAGAAAGAAAGTGTTGAGAATAAGACTTAGTGTTTATAACTGAGTACTAGACTAACTTCATGGCTAAGAAAGCACTCATTGACTGGCAAAATAAACCTAAATTGCCTTCCCTGTAAAAGTGAGAAAGTTGGGGCCATGAGAAGGACAGTGCTAAAAATGATATTTTTTTATAGAATTATTTTTTGGTAAATACATATTATTAAAAGTTCTGGCAAAATAAAAAAGGAACACAATAAATTGCTCACGGAGCAATAAGTATCTAAAAATAGGATTTTATAACGTAATGTGTGCTATTATTAAGTAAAATATTAATTTCTTTTTACTTGAATTTAATGAAAGAAAGGAAACAATGAAAACTAAAGGAGTTTATATAAACTTCAATTATTTCTGTACAAGAGATAGTAGTACATGAAAATTAAGTTTGTCAAAGAAAAACATTAAAAATCATTGAATGTAGAGTCAAGTACTTTCAATGTTATGTTTCAATTTTAAACAGTATCATTCATTGACTACTTGGTATGAAACCTGACAAGGAACTTAGTTCTCACGCACTTCTTCTCGCAGTCCTTTTGCCTCAAGTTCCTGCACTGTGCAACTCCAGGCAGTGCCATTCACATTTCATTTTGCAGGAATGACTCCCCCTGGAGTTGTGCAATACAGCAACCATTGTACTTCTCACATTCCAATCCACGTTAGTTGTATGATAAATATTTTCTTTCTCAAGGTACATAACACTTTCTGTTCTACAACCATAATTCTCCAATCACATGGCCTCAGCCTTTCATTTAACTAGTTTTAACAATCCTGTGTTTTTATTCTTTTCACTGATGACTAGAATTCATCATCAAGCAATGTCTTCAATTCACATATTTATAGTCTCTGAGGATTCTTTCAACACATATTTATTTATTGATTATATCATGTACTAATTTGTAGTTTACAAAACGTAGACTCAGATAATACATTTTTGAAGGACAAAATACAATTAAATTCTAGCATTTTCCTTCTCTAATGCAGTATTTGACTTCTGTATCCCCTACGTGAAAACACCCCTGACTTTGGAGACCAGCTGGCCTACATCTTACCCGTGACAAGGGCTTCTTTCAGAATTTTGACTCATGTCAAGGCTGATTTTAATCTCCTCAACAGCCATAATAATCCCCATGTGATTCTGTGCTTGTTTGCCATTTTCTGTCATTCTTTCTACACCCTCATGTAACCTATTTCCAAATCCATATGCCATCTGTTTCCTCAGTTGCTTTTCATGAAGACATTGGACTTAATTGGTCATGGCAAGCTGTTTTGAAGATGGCCAATTCCGTTCAATCCATTTAATCATTCACAGGCAGGAGTGGGAACTCAATCAATACTTGGAGGAATAACTCAGCACATAGCTCAGCATATAGCCTTGGCTCCAGAGTTCCTGTGTGTTAAATGTGGCCCTCTTGCCTCAGGGCTGCTGCTGAAATCATAGTCTTGGACAGTCCACACTCCCCCTGGATTCTAATCCCGGAGTGTTAAAACCTACCCATATAAGGAATGTGCTAGCACTGTCATTCTCAGACTGTGGTGTACATCAGAATTACCTGGAAGACTTGTTAAAACAAAAATGTCTAGGCCCAGAGTTCCCGATTCAGTAAATTTTGGGTGGTGTCCAAAATTTTACTTTTGTAACAAGTTTCCTGGTGATATTGATTCTTTTGGTCAGGGGATCATACTTTACAAAACATCGTGCTACAATTTTATGAACACCCATGGTTATTAATCCTGCATCCCATGTTCCCATGTATCTGGGAAGACAGCAGCATCTTCCCACAAAAAGTCATCTTGGTGTGAGTGGCATTCATTAGCAAAACAACTAAGAAGAAGACACCAATCGGCTGAGTTTTTATGTATGAGAATATCTGTTTGTTTTTATGTAGTTGAATAACAACTTGGCTGAACACAATATTCTAGACTTACTTTTCCCTCATACTTTACATACATTGCTTTATTGTTTTCTGGAATTGAATATTGTTGTGGATGTTAACCTTAATTTTTTACCCACATAGGTTATTTGCTTTTGTCAGCCTGCATATCTAAGGAATTTTAATTTTCAGCCTTGAAGTTCAATAACTTAGCCAGGCTGTGTCTCAGTGTCCATTGTAGTATCATTCTTGCTGTAATTGAGTGCACTCCTTTGAAATGCATATTAAGTCTCTCCTTCATTCCAGGAAAATCGTCTGCTACTTCATTATATTGAATTTCCTTTTTTCTCGGAGGGTCACCAATTATCCTTATTTAGGGTCACCTTTGACTATTTCCATATCTATGATCTTCCCACTATTACTAAAAATCTCTGAATTTTTTTTCTTCACTTACAAGATGGTTAACTCAAACCTTTCACTATGTTAGTAATTGGATTTTCAATAGCATTTATCATTTTCCTATATGATTTCCTTTTTTTCCTAGTCTTACAATGTACGTATTTTGGGTTTCAGTTTCTTTTCTTAGTCAACGATATCAGTCTATTGTTTTAAAATCTTACTTTTTTTTTTTCTTAATTGGCCTATTACACAGGAATATCATAGAGACAATTTTCTTTGGTTCCTTGAGTTAAATTTTCTTCCAATTTGGTTCTCCCCTTTTCCTAGTTTTCCATGTTTTTTTCCTATTATTCTTATTACTTTTATTATTTGGTATACTTTACTTATAATGCCTTTTTATCTCCTTGTGGTTGTGTGGTCAGATCTTCTAATTGATATAATATCATCGAACATTTCTTGGCCTCTTTACTGCCTACATACATGTTTTATACATGTTTATCTTAGACCCAAAATCTTAACTTATTCTATCCACTTTTCCATAGTCTGAAGAGAAGAGGAGAATGCAGAGGAGGAGAGCTTGACTGGTGCTCTTGGCAGCCTTTGCTAGAGCCCTGAAATTTCTAACCTTAGATTCTATTGCTAGGGTCCATGCCATCCAGGCAGGGATGTCTCCTTTGTTTAACCTTCAGCTCTTAATCCAATGTAATAAAGAATTCTATGAAATAGGCCCTGATGGTCCTCTTCTGAAGTCCTGCTTTGGTAAGTAGGTTTCTTAGTGCTGCCTTCTTACCCACTACCTTTCTGCCTCTCTCCTGATTGGTAGGTTACTGAAAACCCTCAGTGTTTAGCTTGAAACTCTTACAGACATTTCTGATGACAGTAGCGCATTAGGAATCACCCCTAAAGGTTTGTTCAGGGGTGAAGCACCAAAAGGTTTGTGTTATTTCTTTAGTGAAAAATTCATAATTTACATGGCATGAGATTGTACCGCTTTCCTTCCTTATTTGCTGACTTGTATTCGTTATTGTGAGCAATTGCTTCTATGATCTGACTTCACAAAGTTTCTGCTTCTTGCATCTTTCTCCCCTTTAGATTTTAAGCTTATTGGAGGCAAAGACCATGTTGTTTGTTTTTAATTTACCCAGATATCATGTCTAGTACAAGTTTAGTTAATTGAACTTATTGGAACATGGGGTTTCTTCAAATATCTTTGTATATTTGATCTTCTCATTCATTTTATATACAAGGACTATAGTTAATAATAGTGTATTGTATTCAGTATTTTTGCTAAATGAGTACATTAAAGCTGCTCTTGCCACATAGGAGAAAAATGGGTAGCTATGGGAGATGATAGATATATTAACTTGTTTCATGTTGGTAGCCATTTCACTATATACATATATACATATATATATATGTATAATGTATACATATGCTATACCTTAAATATATACAATAAAATTTATTTTTTAAAACTCTTTGAACATTTTTAAAAACCACAACAGCTAGTATATTTAGCAATAAAATGAGAAAACTAGAAATTCACTGTGCATAAAGTTCAGCAGCGGACAAGAATGAATGAGATAAATTGTGGAATAGGAAGCATTAAACATCTGAATTATTCTAAATAAAAAAAGTCCAATTTATTTTTCAGTATTTGGATTTTAAAATGGTAGGCATCATCAATTCAGTTGTACTTCAAGAACATTTAACCCATGATTTTGTGTTTATAATGTACTATCACTAAGTTATTAATGAAATTATTTTTGTGAGACCTGGTTGATTTCTAAAATTTCTTCATAGGCATTTTTCTATAAGCCAGTTTGGGAGGTATTTATAAGGGTGGATGGTGAAGAAGACAATCTGTGTTCCAATGCTAGCTCTGCCGCCTCCTAGTCTTGACATTGGCCGAGTTACTCAATTGCTCTGTGCCTTAGTTTCCCCTATGAAATGGAGGTAACAATAATATCTACTTAATATATTGCTGTAGGAAAATAAATTAATATATTGAACATACATAGACAGTATCTAGCACCTAGCCAGTGGATTAGATATATTTGCTGTTGTTCATGGTAGGAGAATCACTCATTTACCAAGAACAAGTAAAATGCAACTGCTGAAAGAACAGCTTCCCATTAAGCATAGACACTGAAAGATTTAAATAGACTTCATTATAGTCCAAATATATTCTCCTATTCTGTGTGTCTCACTATTTAACTTGAATAAAATATCTTATTCTTTCCCCAGGCATTCATCAAATCATTTAAATATTTATGAGAAAAATATTTGGCAATAATTATCACTTGATAGTGTGCTTTGATGAACACACCAAGAAGAATAATTTGAAATGAAGGTGAATCTTCAAATATCGAAAATTGTCCACCAAAGGAAAGATTGGGTGAACAGAGATGGATTGAGTGATTTTAGCTGAGAAAAAGTATAAGCTGTTCCAATATCAGATTCAAAGGTTATTACTAATGTTGTCTTGATGTAAATAACATGGTACTTGTGAACATAGAACTAGTGATTTTGATAT
Organism: Microcebus murinus; assembly: GCF_040939455.1. NCBI lineage: Eukaryota > Metazoa > Chordata > Mammalia > Primates > Cheirogaleidae > Microcebus > Microcebus murinus. The sequence goes on along the minus strand of NC_134114.1, from coordinate 89,009,589 downwards.
TAGGTATTATGTCTCAGAAATTTATTAAATATGGAATAAAACAAGTGAACTCTGTCCTACATTTTCCAGAGTAATAAGCATAGATGAAATTAAGTCATTTATAATAGACTGATAATACAGATCAATTACTTATATAGACTTAATGGAGCATTATATTGGCTTTCACTCCCTGAGATACAAGACTATTTAGGATTACTTCAATGATGAAATATTTAACAGAAGATCTTTAGGGGAAATGAGGATATTTCAATACTAAAATGAAACATAAAACTTTATTTTCAATGTATATTTTGCTTTGATTTTTATATGATGAGAAAGTACTCTGTAGTCAGAAAGTATACAGTAGCACTCTTATCAAGGCAATAAATTAAAATACAACTGAACAGATTGATCTAAAACTAAAATCTTTAATATATATTTGGTGACACATGTATTTAATGGAAATGACCGATATTTTAGGTATTTTCATGATCTTCCTCTTCCTAAAAATGTTTTTATAGTTTTAGGAACATTCATATATTATGATTATTAAAATGGAAATAGAAAAGCAATATAGTTATAGTTATTGAACTTCTAATGTCACTTTGAATTTTTTGGAAATCTGAGTAAAAACATATTACATATTTTTCATTGTCCGATAGAAATGGCATATCAAATTTTCTATAGTCAAAATTTTTCTACATTTAATTATAAAGTTAATTGATTATTTCAACCTTACAGGGAACATGTATATACCATGCCTTTTAAATCAGCTTTTGCATCAAGACAGATGTAATTTTTGTTGTTGTTTTATTCCTTTGGATTAAACTTGAAAACTTAATATTAAAATGTATGTTACAAATATGTGGCTCTCTGATGGTCTCACTTGATCATTTAAATTAAAATCTGAAATTTCCATAGACTAGATGCCTTTCCTTTAGAGTTGCTTTCTTTAAAAACAAAAATAGCTGCTGAATGACTAACGGTTTTTGTTAAGTCTCTGGTAAACCCTACATCCCATATTATTTTTCTCATCTTTGCGTTCAGAATCTAGTAGAAAGTTTGGCATAGAAAACACTTGTTAAATATTCACGAATTGAGTAGCACTTGCTTTGTTGATACTAATAGAGTGTAAATTCTCACAGTCTAGAAATAGTTGGATTGACATTCCACCACGAGAGTTTAAGGATCTGACAGGTGTTCTCGCTTGGGTGAAAGACCACTGCACCACTCTTGGAGGTAGGCCAAGGAGTTGCCAGAGATTGATGTCAGATCTGTTCAAAAACCTAAACCAATACATAAATGAAATGCTACCTTTCCACACTGCAGTGTATATAATGTTCAAGAATGATGGTTACCCGCCCTGACTTATTCAAAGGCTGTCAGGATGAGTTGCATGCATGCTGTATACTCAGCTAATGGGACAAGCTGACTTGCCAATTAGGGTTATTTAGCATTGACAACTTACATATTGCAACTAGTTTTTAGAGACAGGTGAATATTGAAAGCACCTGACCTGAAGCACAGTGTCACCCATTTCTGAGACCATAATTATTAAATTTAAAAATTGGCAGTCACAAGTCATTTCTAATAAAATTTGAGTTGATTGCTTATACTAAAATTATAAAATTATCTCTGAGATTAGAGATATTTGAAGGAACATCTCAAGTAACAGGCCACAATTTGGGCATATCTAATGTTTTCCAATATTTTTAATGTAAATTTCAAATATATAGAAAAATTGAGAAAATGATGCAGCGAACACCCATATACTGATTTCGTAAATTCTACATTAATATTCTGTTATATTTGCTTTATCACATGTCAATCAATCTATGCAACTCTCTGTCTATATTTATGTCCATTTTTATTTTGATGTATTTCAAAACAACATGCAAAATTAGTACACTTTGCCTCCAAATGTCTCAGTGCGCATGGGATCCACTAGAGTTCAATAATACTATGTGGATTGTTTTTGGGGGGAACTTTATATACAGTAAAATTTATAAAACTTATGAATACCATTTAATGAGTTATATGGCAAATCTATTTTTGATCCATTTGACTATTCAATATACATGGGAAAAAATATATTGAGAATTTTTTTACCACAGTCTAGGGACCATAAACAGATGATCAATAGTCACTCTCATATTAACAAAACACTATAAAAATGTATAGATATCTTTAATATGGACAGCTAGGAATGTAATTATTTGGTTTACCCAATCTGACAAACAACTTTTAGTTCAAAACATAAGAGGCACTTTTTAAGTGGGGACAAAAGTAATCTAAACTAAGCAGCTAATTTAATTATATCAACCGTTTCCTTTATTCAGGTAATATAATACAGAAGTCATAACTTGCCACATCAAATCCTTGAAACTGTGCTATCTATGATACTAAATGTGTCAAGAAAAGAAAATGTCACATATTGATTTGCAATGTATATGTGTCAAATAGTATTATTGGACATTGCACCATAGGCATGGAGACATTTTTGTATGTGTGAAGCCATACTACCAAGGAAAAGAGAGAAGCACCAAGTATCAAATTGTAGAAATACACTAGCATTGTTAAATAATAACAAAAGAAAGAGAAAACTCCTTAGAAAATCACCCATGTAATATATCATTGTGTAATAACCACACCCATAACATTTTGAGCATTTACTCTCAAGTTGAAGCTAAAATTGACGTATTGTTTTGGTAATTTATTTCCCTAGAAAAATTTAGCCTCAAAGGACCATCTACTCTACAGACAATGCCCTTCTTGGATATTTTTCTCTCATAATATTACAATTGAGCTCACAAACCTAAAGGGTACCAATAATCTGGTCAATGATCACAAATGAATCATTTGCTTGGAAATTCCCTCTTCTTCCAAACCATTATTTAGGAAAAGAAATCTAGTTTAAATTAACACATATCATTATGTATCCTCAGGCTTTTACAAGGAGGTAAGTCCTTCCAAGTGGCATTTAAATAATGCTATTTGTATGTTTATTTTGAGATACAATTTCTAGTTTCACATTAATATAAAGCACAGAAACGTGTAATTTAATTTTCAAAATGTCCTTTAGCTGTAAAAAAGAAGAAACTAATCCTCGCAATGTTTGTAAGATAACGACTATGCACATAGTAGAAGACAGTGCAAAGGATAATGCATATATTAAATTAGAAGACTAGAATTCTAGGTGCTAGCATACGTTTTGCTGGAAGGCTATGTTATCTCAGCAAAATCATTTCATTCACCCGGGCCTCATTAATTTCACTTGTAAAATAAAGGTAATTGGCTACAAGAAGTTTCAGGCTTTCCAACTCCAAAGTTTTATTATCCTAAGAATAATTTGTATAGGCAAGCTTTCTTTGATCCTTTTTTCTCTTTGGTAATTGTAATAGATTATAGTGCCATCCTGGGGAAGGCACTAAATAGTTTTCAATGGCATTTTCTTTTTTTACCTAATCAGTAGATACACTTAAAATAGGTTTATATTGGCTCGTGTTCTGGACTTAACTCTAGAAATATTTTTATGTTGAGCTTGTTCAAGCAGGCATGTTTGCAAGGTCTGATGCAAAATGGTGATTCCACAAGAAACATTTAAATCAAGCAATTATAAGGAATTCATGTGATTTAAGACACATTTTTTTCTAAGAAGCTTTTCTTCTCAGATTGTTTCACTGACTGACCAACTATTAATCAAGCACTCCATCCCCCAATGTTGTAAAAGTCAAATGGATTTTGTCATCAGCTGAGCCATCTGTCTCCTCATACTGTTCTGCTATTTTTCTTTTTCTTTTTGAAACTCTACAACTGAAATTAGCAATAGAGGAGGAGGAGGTAATTAGTGAACACAAGTATAGCAGAATTTCATATGCTTTGATTATTGTTTAATGCAAAGCAATATGAGGTATAAATAGCTTTTTATATATGTTTGTATTAATTCAAGAGATTCTTATGAATTTTCCTGGGAAAACTCAATATTCTTACCCTGTGTAGATGCAGGAAACTTTGTTTTCTTTAATCTGAGCATGATGGTACTAGGCCCTTTATACTAATGAGATATAAATTCTCTTAATTAAAGCAAAAGAAAGTGCCACATTGGTGTCTCTTGTTTTCATCTGCTCTGGGAAAACAGTGCCCAGGGCTCTCATCTATGAAGGGCTGAGGTTCCCTTTACAAAGTGCTGAAAATACTTCCTACCATCATTATGTCCATCTATCCTATGCCAAATAATTATTCCTCATATCTTTGTTGTGGGTATGGGGTCCAGTTGCCTGAAATTAGGTGTTTGAAATGAGAGAACAGAGAGAGGAGAGCTAAGGAGAGGAAGCAGAAATGTACTTTGAAATGATAAGTTCCCTAAAACTAACTCCCACGTATTACTGGAAACCCTATTGCAGTGTCTTGACTAATGGCCACCTAGTCTTTTCTTAAGCATATACTGTGTGGGGAACTCTACTTATTCAGAGGGAAGCCCGTCCCATAATTGGGCATCATCAATTACTAGGAAACTGACTTTCATGCAAGGCAGAAATGTTATCTTCCTGTTATTTTCCACCAGTTGGTTCTGAACCATCTGGTATAAGTGTACTTTGTTTTCTGCTTGCTGACCTTTCAACAATTTGAAGACTAGAAACCGCACTCCCTGTCAGCCCCTTTTCTTTAAAGTAAACCTATGAAGTTTCTTTAGTAGGACTCTGTGTTTTTGTGACTACCCAACCTTTTGGTTCTGTAAAAGTCCTGAGACTCCTCAAATTTCTGTTACATGAAGGAGCCTAAATAAGTTCAAAATTCTCATCTATGTTGGCTACCTTGCAAATTTATCACTTATTTTTAATGAGATGGCTTTTACTACATTAAACATTTAATTTAGAAAAAATAGAGGCTTTTCAGTTTTACTTTACATATTTGAGTTGTTTGAATTTTATAATGAGAATATATTTATTTTGTGAGAACAAAATAAGTTTTTAAAAATACCTGGGCACTAGATTCCTTCCTCCTTAAAAAAATGGAGAGAGCATTACTGGCCTGGAATTTTTCTTTCCATCTGATCTGACTTAACTGGTTCTTAAGATGAAGTACAGATAGATTTATTATGGCATCTTCCTGATTGATAGGAATAAGTCTTGCTATATATGGGTACTTTAGGTTCAGAGGCTGTCATTTTTTAAATTGTAGTTTGTATACTTTCCAGTGACTATTATGAAAAATCATTCTTCGGTTTCTTCTTTTTTAAAAAAATCCAAACGAATTTTTAGGTGTGGTGAGCTCAAACTCTTCAGTATCAGACACTCGCAAAAATATTTCATCTTAGTCCATCAAAAACAACCAACAAAAAATTCCCAGAAAAAATGCCCTCCTAGTCTCAAAGATTTAAACACAATCCTCAGCATTTGAAACACTCTAAATCTTCAAAGAAAAAATATGGCAGAGTTAGAAGCAAACTTCTTGAAGAAGCCTATTGGTGGAAGGCCACCAGTAGATGGACTGCACCTCAAAGCAGAGTATGTCTTAATCACGTCTGTGTTCCCTGGGCCCAGCATAATGTCTGGCCCCTAACAGGTGCTAGAGTCCACAAGCATTTCTAGGTAAGTCAACCGATTAGGAGCTTAGGGGCAGAGTCTGATGGATGCTGCTTCTGCCTTTCCTGCCTTCTGATAAAACAAAACAGGCCTCTGAATATTATAGTGCATGGATTGAAAAGGAATGTCAGTAATTTTAGTCAACTTTTTCTTGTTATTTAATTAGAAGATAGAGAACAAATATTATCTGTCTTGCTTTATATAGTACATAGTGAAAGAAGTAGCTGCCCAAGCTACTGACTGACAAACCCATTTTTATTTTTATTTTTTTAGATAAGAGTCCTTGGCAATGCTTCTGAAAGCCCCCTTGTTTGGCACAACATGGAAGAGAAGGAGGTTAGGAAATGTTATCATTTACTTAGACCTCCAATTGTTCAGATGGAATTGGATTGATCTGCACCTACTTGGAATAGCAATTGTGTCAAGTGACTAGAATCCAGACCTGTCCTTAATGAAGGCAGACATTCCTGACAGTCCCAATAGCCAGGCAATCTTTCAAGAAAGTCCCCCAGAGAAGGGCTGCCATATGCATACTTGAAGAATTTGGAAGTTGAAGACTATGTTTTTCCCAGAATTTCAACTCACATCTATTATCAAACACTGTAGGCCAGGAGAAATAACGCAGTAATATTACAAGCAAAATATAATTCCTATATAATTAGAAAGCAATTCAAATGTTTCTTGGAAGAGTTTATGATCCAAAATTGCAGCCATTGTTATATCACTTTATGAGAGTCCACAATAATGTCAATGTATTATGTAAATGTTGGAAAGAAAGGAAAAAGAAATTAGGTTATGCATGAATTTATATTCCACTTCATTTTGTAAGTACTAAAGATTTAAACATGGCTGGGCTTGGTGGCTCATCCATGTAATCCCAGTTCTTTGAGAGAATAACTTGAGGTTGGGAGTTCTAGACCAACCCAGACAACATCATGAGACCTCATCTTTACAAAAGAACAAGTGCTGCATTCATCACATACATTCTTTATATTTAATATCTTTCAAAGTACTTGTAATAAATTATGTGTTAAATAAATGTGGACTAAATGAACAAACCCTGAATGGTCTCTCATAGAGTAGGCCGTATAATTCAGCGAAGGACTCAGAAGATCAGACCAAGTTTAAATGCCTGTGTTCAGCATGAACAAATACAGATCTAGCACAAATGACAATTATTTTTGGAAGATTTTTAGTGTATGGCCTAGCACTTAATATACAATTAACTCATTTTTTGTCTAATATTTTCAAGGCTTGCATCTGCTAAATTGATATTGAGAATCAACCCCTTTTAAAGCATGACTTGAATTTCAAGTTAAGGCCCTCTTCCCATATTTTCTTGGATTTTTCTTGAAGGCTGTATTTCTGTGATCTGGAAACTACAACGTGCAATAATGAATATAATGGCATTATTCTTAATTAAAAAGTATGTAGCCACCATAGCTATATTGAACCAACAATCTCTTAAGGCAAGAAGCAACAATATAATAGGTATTCACCAAGAATCATCTTATAGTAACACTAAGAAAACCCAATAGAAGGAAATCAAGAAAGAAATCACAAAGCCTTCCCATTAATCTTTGAAGCCTGCTGGCTTTGTATATTTGAGAGTTATATATTCTGGAAGACAAGCTGAAAGGCTGAGAAGCTGAATAGAGCTTTTGTCAGAACTTCTGGGCCAGCATGACAAAATTGGAACTCAAGGCAAGCTGTATCCCATAGGTTGGAATCATAAAAACTACATTTTAGGAGTTAGGCCAAAGTAGAAATGAACTGGGCAGCACATCTTTCAATTTTCTGGTCTCAGAGATTGAATTAATATTGTCAGTTATTGCTGTTGCTACTAACTGCTTGACAGAAGTTTGTTATCATTTTATTTGTACGACATTTTTTCTTTACAAAATATCAGCAACACAAGAAAAAATACCTTAGGAGATAACATGATACAAGGAAGACTGAGATCAACAATACGTAATACAAACATAAATATAGAAAATGTAGATAATGTAGTTTTCAAGCATGAATGTAAAATGGTAACTATTTTCTAGTTAATAAAAGAAAAAGTTGGGTGGAAGGGAGGCTTCTGGTTCTGAGTAAGATGAATTGAGCACACATCTCTGTGTCTCACTGAATTAATCAAAGAAATCTGGACAGATGCCAAGGAGCTACCGGAGAACTCTGAAAATTAAAAATAATCAGGCAGATAAAAGAATAATAGCACAATTTTATGTACCATTGAACCAGTGATGATGAGTCTACCATTTTTTCCCATTCTGCTGTTTCCTGGCTTGAACCCAGCACAATCTGAAAACCAGAAGTAAGCTCTACAGTGCAGACAGGGGGAGGAGATACAGAAGAAACCTGTGAGTCTGACTCAAGGAGCACGAAAAGAAACTGAAAGTGCAGAGAGAATGAATGAAATATCCCTTTTTCATTTACTCTCATTTGTTCCTGTTCTCTTATAACCCTGCCCCCAGGAAATCCCTTAATGGGGGTGGTGGTGACAGTAAAAGTAGCTGGGAACAGAAACTACAGGAGCTGAAATTCTTAGTGATTGAGAATTTTGACACAGAACAAGAAATTATAAAGAAGGATCAAATGTAAAAAAAAAAAAAACAACTGACACACACAGATAGAAAGAATACAAATGACAAGTTTATACAACAATAGCTCAAAAAAACTAGTGAGAGATCAAAAGAATACATCCAAAATGAACAATGGAAAGACAAAAAGGTATAAAAACATGCAGAAGGGAATGTAAGAAAATTTAGGGAAAATGATAAAGTCTAATATCATGTAATTTGAACCTCAGTAAGAAAGGAGAAGACTAGGGAAGAAGAAATATTTGAAGAGATGATGACAGACTTAAAAAATCATATTTAAGATTTCTACAAAATCTAGGAGGGAAAATTCAAAGAAAATCTTAAGTAGAGAAATAATAGTACAACTGATGAATAATAAACATGTTTCAAAATTTTTTTTTTATTTACAAACATTTAAAGAAAATCTTAAAAGCAGTTAGAACAAAAAAAGATTTTCTTCAGAGGAGAAAATGTTATACTGACATTGAATCTCTCATCAGAAACAAAGCCACTCGATAATTGTCCAAGTTTGGGTTCCACCGAAGAAGAGACTGAAGGGGGGGTTGGTGTCCAGGATATTAACTAAGGATAAACACCTGCACAATGCAGATGAAAGAAGGAGTGGGTGAGGAGATCAAACTGTGATGCTAGCCCAGTGATGCTTCAGCCAACTCTACTGGAATTTAGGAAAATATATAAACCATGAGAGTTGCCCCACTATTAAAATAACAGCAGGGGCTTTCTGCCCCTACTGCAGTCATTCATGGGCTGTGGGCTGCTCCAGGAAGGGAAGACCCTTAGGCGAAATGCCTCTCTGTAACTGAATAAACGCTGACATTTTAGACAGCTAGAGGATATTTGCAGGCAGCTGAGGCAACAAATTACAATATTGTACCTATGGGTGGATGGCAAAAGTTGGTGCCTTGCCCACAAGGATCAAAAAGATGTAGTAGTAGTGGTAAACATCATTTTTAAATCACAGGTCTGACACCTGCAGATCTAGGTGGAGGATGACAGTAACACACAACTGCCCCATGTAGTGGTCTCAGTTTTGGCTTCAATTTTGTATATACTGAGAGTCTGAAGGAAGAAATACTAAAAGTATGGGAAAGTGTACCACGGCAGAAGCAATGTGGATGGATATAAAACAAAATTTGAAGATTGTTGTGTTACATGTTAATGCCTATCAAAGAGTAGCCATAGCAGGAGAGGCACTAATCAACCAACTAGACAGTATGAGTTAGCCAATTTACATCAGCCAGCCTCAGTAAACAGCTACGCCAATGCTGGCATGGTGGGCATGTGAACAGAATGACCATAAGGAAAGATAAAGGCTGTGGAAGAGAGCAACAGCAGAAGCTCTCACTGACCAAGATTGACATAGCTACTATTCTCACAGAATGTCCAAACTTCCAGCAATAGAGACTTAACCCGATTCCCCAGTATGGCACCATTCCTTGAGCACGCCAGTAGGCTACATGATAGCAAGTTGATGACATTGGCCTGTTTCCATAGAAAGACCAGAAGTTTGTTCTAATCAGAGAAAAACACATATTCTGAATATGGGATTGCCCTTCTTATCAATATGGCCTCAGTCACCACTGCCACCTAAAGAAGTATGGCGTGCTTGATTGGCAAGTATGTGGTATCACATAACATATTTTAAAAATGAGCTCTGTCTTAGTCTGTTTTTGTGTTGGTATAAAGAAATACCTGAGGCTGGGTACTTCATTAAAAAAAAAGGGTTTCTCTGGCTCACAGTTATGCAGGCTATACAATATACAAGAAATATGGTGTCAACATCTGCTTTTGTTGAGACTGTTTCCACTCATGGCAGGAGAAGGGGAGCTGGCATCTGCAAAGATCATATGGCAAGAGAAAAAGCAAGAAGCAGTGCGATGCTAAGCTCTTTTTAACAACCACCTCTTTCAGGAACTAATAGAGTGAGAACTCAGTCAGTACCATGAGAATGGCACCAAGCCATTTCTGAGGGATCTACCTCCACAAGCCATACACCTCCCATTAGGTCCTATCTCCAACGTTGGTGATCAGGTTTCAACCTGAGATTTGGAGAGATCAAATATTCAAACCATAGTAGGCTCTCACTTTATAGCAAAGGAGGTAAGGGAGTGAGACCATAATCATGGAGCCCACTAGTAATATGATATATCACACCACCCAGAAGTTGTCAATTCTTCAATAAGACATAATCCTAAATAAATATACAAACCCTAACTTAAATTTAAACTATATGAAGCAAAAGGTCACAGAATTGTAAAGGCAAAATAGACATATGCGTAATTATTGTTGGAGACTTTGACATGCCACTCTCATTAACTGATACAATTCAGCAGAATTTCAGAAAGTATATAGAAGACCTAGTCAACACTATCAACTGGTATGAATTTAATTGACATTTTTTCAACACTGTACAAATAACACCAGAATATACACTGTTTGTGATAAACCATATTGTGGACCATAAAAATGTTTCAATAGATTTAAAAGGATTTATATAATACCAATCTCTAATCATAAAGGAATTAATTTAAGAATCAATAGCAAAAATCATCTAGAAAAAATCAAATTTGGATATATGACAAAACATTTCATGCTAACATATGGGTTATAGAAAAAAAATCATAGTATGTAAGAAAACCTTTGGAACTGAGTGATCATTAACAACCTGACATATCAAAATTGGTAAGATGTAACCTAAGCAGGGCTGAGGGGAAAATATACATCTTTGAATGTACATAATAGATTTAAGAAGTTAAAAAATCAAGAACCTAATTTTCTGCAATGTGATCCTAGGAAAAGAAGTGCTAATAAAATTCAAAGTAAGCAAAAGAAAAACTAAAATAATAAGCAAGCTCGGGAATCCATAAAATATAAAACACAAAAACAATAGAGACAATCAGTGAAGCAAAAGGTCATTGTTATGAGAAGACTAATGAAATTAATAAAACTCTAAGCAGATTTGTCAGGAAAAAAAGAGAGATGAAACAAATTATCAATGTTTGAATGACTGAGGGGGGTATCCCTACAGATCCTAAAAGGATAATTAAAAAATGTAGAAACAATTTTATACCAATAAATTTGACAACTCAGATGAAATGGAAGAAATCCTTGAGAAACAAAATTGGCAAAACCAACTCAAGACTAAATAGGAAGTATAAATATTCTATATATTCCTATATAGAATATATATATATATATATATATTCCTATATATTTTAACATTTCAAATTGGAAAAAAAAGTAAAAATAATTTTTTCACTAGATGAAAAATAATTTGACAAAATCAATACCTGTTGATAATAAAACTCTCTTTCTTAAAATAAACCCCCAAACTTTTCAACTTTATAAATGATAAGTATGAAAAAAATAAAGCCAATGTCATAAACAACCACAGAAAACTGCCTACTTTTCCTAAGATAAGATCAGGAACTGAGATAAGGGTACTCGTACTGTTTTCTGTACTCTGATTCAACATTGTACTGAAGGTTATACCAATGCAATTGGACAAGAGAAATTCAATGCATATGAAATAGAGAAAAAAAGTAGTAAAACTATTAGTAGATGACATGATTATGATTAGAGAAAAATCCTAAATAATCTATAAAAATTACTAATAAGTTTAGCAGGGTCATAAGATAGAAAATTAATATGTAAACTAATTTTATTTCTATAACTGTCAATAAACAATATTGAATAAAATACCATTTATAATATCATAATATCAGAAAATATTTAAGAGAATTTATCAAAATATGGACAAGTCCTGCTGAATGTAAAAACAAAACAAAGCAGAACAGAAAATCGCTAGTAGATATTAAAGAAGACATAAAATGATGGAGAGATATTCCACGTTTATGAGTTTGATGACTCAATGTTTTAAGATGTTATTTCTTCTCAAGTTGATTTATAGAATCAATGCAATCTCACAATATCAGAAGGTTTTTTTTTTCTATTACCAACTGATAAACTAATCCTAAAGTCTACATAGACAAAAGACTTAGAAACAGCAAAACAATTTCGAAAAAGATAAACAGTGTTGGAGGATTCATACATATTAGCTGATTTCAAGACTTATTATGGAGCTACAGTCATCAAGATATTGGGTTGTGGGTGCAGGGAAGGACATTTTATTTATATGTGTGTGTGTGTGTGGTGTCAGTGGAACAGAACAGGGAGTCTACAAATAGGCCAAGATTTATATAATCAAGTAATTTTTGGCTAAGGAGTCAAAATAAGTGAATGGGGAAATAGTCCTTTCAACTGAAAAGAAAAAATCTGAACCTATGTATGTTAGATGATTCAGCAGTTCCAGTCTTAGATATGATATATATATACAAAACAGAAATGCACACACATGTCTAATGTAAAGACATCTAAAAATGTTCACAAGAAAATTTGCAATAGCCAAAAAATAAAAAAAAATGACATGTCTATCATCAATAGGGAGGATAAATTGATATATTTGTACACTGAAATTATATGTCAATAAAGATGAACAAACCATATGTACAGGCAACAACACTGGTGAATCACAAACATGATACTGGGTGAAAAAATCCATCTACATTTCAAAACCAGCAAACTAATCAAACGATAAAAAAAGTCAGAACAAAGTAAATCTGAAGGGTAAGTAATGTACAGGAGGAAATTCAAAGGAGGTTTCTGGGGATTGTCAGTTTTCTCTTTCTTTACTTGAGTGTTTGTTTCATGGGTGTATTAACTTTGTGGAAAATATACTGATATACGCACTTGTGGGTTATGTACTTTTATATACATAATATAATTTGAATAAGATGATAAATAATTATTTTATACTTTTATATTCACGTTTTGTTATACTAATAAGAAACTTTAAATTATTTAATTTCAAAACTAGTTGTATTTCCTTTTCTCCTTTCAACAGAACTGCATCACTCCCTTTCTCAGTTGATTGTTTTTATTCCCAAATTTTAGGAAATTGCTCATATTGTCTTTCACTTTTCATAATTCCCTTGCACCAAAACTACAACTGAATCCATGCAGCAGTATCGATAATGAGCAGTTTAGTATTACTTATTACTTCTGGGTTTTGACATTATAAAATGCATTTATAGAATATAAGGTAAGAAAGTAGCAAGTAAGGATTTTTTTTCTTCCTAAATTTTCTTATTGCATTCTGAGGTGTATTTTAGGCAACACAACAGTCTCTTACACTAAAGAAGGCAATATAATTTGCATTTATGAGTACTTTAAATAGTGAAATGGGACAAGATAAGAAAGAAAAAATGTGATCAGATGTTACCAGTGAGGCAGACAAATTGGTAGGTGATGCTGAATTCAAAACAAAAATTTAACTAAGTATTAAAAGACAATGGAAAATTTAATCTGATGTGGGATCATTCAAATAGCCGGTTCTAAGGCGCAGAGTGAGTTCACAGTGATTACTAGCAGGCTCAGAAATGCTGGAGTAATATCACACTCTAGTAGTTAAACAGGAAGTCAGACTAAGAAATTCATAAGGAAATAAATGGGAAAAAAAGTAAGGAAATCATATATTGAGGTATTCTGGTCTCATCTACATCGAATCAAATTGCCAAGATACTATTACTGGAAGAATGACTATGCAGAAGAAAAAGAAAGCTCTTACTTAGATGTTACCAAAGCTCTTACTACAGATGTTACCAAATTTGCTTTGTTTTAAGCACAGTTTTACCTTGTCAGACAAAACTTTGAGATTTAAAATTTGTTGCAGAAAAACAGATAGGAAAATTTAAGATGATCTTATTTACAACTTGTGTGTGTGTGTGTGTGTGTGTGTCTGTGTATAAAACACTGTAAAAGGGTTAGATAATATTGATTCTCCAGTGAACTGAAGAATTGAAGCCAAATCATCAAAGCTTGCAATCAACATTGTGGAGAAACAATCAATAGCCCAGCTCCTACGTGCCAAACTGTGACTTCTATTAACATGATTCAGTTCACAGAAAGGAGTGGGTAAGAACAAGCACACTTCATTTAACAGCGGTCTTTGTTTACTTCTAAGCTGACAGCAAGTGTGTAACTCTGATAATATTTTTAATTCCTTTTTAATTTCCATCACCCACGTACAATTCCCCGGGCTCTTCTCCCCTCCAGAAAAGAATAATTTGGCTAGAGATTATCTTTTTCCTAGCAATCCATATTTTGGGCTTTGGTTTATTAATATGGTATACACCATCAAGAACTCTTATCACCCTTTAAGGAGGCCTGGGAAAGGTACCAAATATTATATTCTAGGTATGCTGCCCTCTTTTAACTGTAAAAAAAAAGTGAACTTCGGAAATTATGTTTGTTGGAAAATTTCAACAAATGTCTTTTTCATATGTTTAAATGCTATGAATTTGCATATAATGTGTGCATTTAGCATACGGAGAGCCATAAGTTATATTTCAAGGTATTGCAAAAAGATTTCCTTAAGTCTTTCTCTAAGTCTTCTTGTATATATTTGATAGGAATTTTAAATTACTATTATTAATATTTCTATCTCTGCTGTGTGTGAATTATTAGGTTCAAAGGAAGCTGCTTTACATACAGAAAAGTAACTGTGTAGAGGGAATGGAAATCAACCCAATCAGAACTCAGATATATGTTAACTTTCAAAGTTAATTCTCAACCATAAAAGCTAGTTCAGCCAATTGTGGTATATCAAATATGGGTGAGAAAGGAATCTGCACTAGAGAGAGAGAGAGAGAGAGAGAGAGATGATATCAATATAGATATCTATCTCTATTTATAATAGTGATTTATCTAACAATAGTACTAATCCTAGTGGAATTCTAATAAACGAGTCTACTTTATCCCTGTTGCCAGGTAATCTTCTTCAGCCTCTAGGTCCTTTCAAACTGACCCTTTTTAGCTCATTCTTATTCATTAAAAAAAAAAAAAAACATAGTTATTGAGTTTAGAGGGTACTAAAGCAGTATTAGTTGAATGGGTGAATGAATGAATGAATAAATGAAGAAAAAGCATTATACGTTGCAGGTGCTACTGAAGATACAAAGGTTAATCAGCCAGAAATCCAACCTGCAAAGAGTTTACAGCCTGGCAGATTGGATGTGACTAAAATGGATAAGCTCTAGATAGAGATCTCAGGAACTTGAGAGAAGGGAGCCCTCAGTTATAGCTCTGGGGTGCAGAGAAGACTTTAGGAAAGACATTAAATTTAATATCAGCCTTGCTGCTGAACAGATTTGGGCTCTGTGGAGAGAGAGCAAATCAAATTGAGTACAATGACAAGAGCGTGAGAAAAACCAGAGAGGTCAGAATAATTCAGAAAGAAACTCCAAATAAATAAATCACTGTGGCCAAAACACAGGTTGGCAATGAAAATCAAAGGTAAATTATAATAGTAAATGTTTACCTATGGATAAATAAGGAGATGTCTTACACATCAAACCAAAGGGGTGGGATTTTATTCTGTAATCAATAGGGAACCCTGAAATTTTAGGGTTGGAGGTAGCTGGAGGGTAGTTGACAAAATCAGCTTTCACTGGTATGAGGTTTCTATTTTAATTAAAGAGTATTTTAACTTTATAAAATATACCTGTGAAAGATAAAAATTAATTTTAAAAAAGGGCAACTCTCAATTTGCTGCTATACTAATCAAGAGACAAGGAGATGAAGAAAGAGGCTTTTGTTTGTTTTGCTTATTTTTTTTAATTAAAGTTCTAATGATCAGAATTTTCTGATTTGATCTTTGTTCCTAATCAGTTCTGTGACACTAGATAAGTCATTCTGAGCCCCCAAATAAATGCACTTTTGTAAATAAGGAAATTAGGCTCATGATCCCATAGATTTACTAGATCTCTTTCAATATTAATATATTCAATTTATAAAATCTTATTATTATTCTTAGTACATTGTCTGAAAACACCTTTTTCTTAGCTCTGATGTTTGTCAAAAGTGACCATAGATCTTCTGGGACTAGTCCTGAAATACACAGAGGATGCTAGTAATTATAAGTTCCTTAATCTTATATTCTATTTAGTCTATATTGATGAAGTTTTGACTTCAACATGTTTTATATCTCTTCTTATGATCAGACAGTTTTAGATAATATACTTACTCTGTCACTGTTTTATCATACTCTGCCAGCCTAATGGAATAATTTACATGAACAAATATATGCTCTTTAAAATAAAAATAAAAAATGTATATACCATATATACATAAATACACATTGTATCTATGTGAGTTTTCCTTATACAACTATAGTTTTGTTTATGGTATTGTAAGGATTTAAACATGGACTATATTCCCTATAGCTAGAAAGGATATACATATTTAATGGCCATTAGACTCTTTTCCTGGATTAGAAGTAATAAACTGGAAATGTGTGGGAACGGGCCTTACTTCATTGGTCTTCAGAAGTTAGGAATTGTTTTTAATCAATCCGAATGGCTGGTTACCTTGCAACCTTGCAACAGCATTGACTTTCTCATGGCAAGTTACAAAATGCTTTGAAGTTTCCTTGTAGACAAAGACACCCAGGGGAAGACACTTAATTCTATGTGGTGCAAGCCCATGCATCAGTTCGTAGAACCGCTTGTAGACTAAGAAGGCTTATGACCTGAATGACAAGGACAATTCACCAAAAGTCACCACTACTCTGCAGTTGTCTTGTAGGCCTAATATCTATTTACAGTCATCTTTATTTTGGAAGAGTTTTGAAAAATCAAGAATTCAGTGTCATTTGTTTTACCTGCTATCTTAAGTGAGAAGCTATTGTCAGTACTATTTGGATATTTTAATTTTGATAAGAAACACTTGGCCTGGCGCGGTGGCTCACACCTATAATCCAGCACTCTGCGAGGCTGAGGTGGGCAGATCATTTGATAAGCTCAGGAGTTCCAGATCTGCCTGGGCAAGAGCAAGACCCCACTCTACCAAAAATAGAACAAATTAGCTGGCCATGGTGGCGCATGCTTGTAGTCCCAGCTACTCGGGAGGCTGAGGCAGGAGGATTGCTGGAGCCCAGGAATTTGAGGTTGCTGTGAGTTAGGTTGACACCATGGCACTCTAGCTCGGGCAACAAGAGTGATACTCTGTCTCAAAATAAATAAATACAATAAGAAACACTTTATTGTGCATTTTTATCTGAACTTCCCCTTTCCTAACAGAATCATTAGATGTCTTCTGACTGCAGACCTCAGTAAAAGGAAGATATGAGAATATATTTAGCAAATCCTTTAAAATCTAAGGTCCTCTGTTTCTAAAACTGCAAAATGGGCATAATAAGCCACACTTGGTTCCAAAGTACATCCTGCAGAGCTCACTAAGTCGTCATATCTAATTTCAACAATATACCATAAAGGTGCTAAATATTACTATTAAATATTCAGAGTTTTTTCTCTGAATTTATTATCATGTTGCCCTAATGAATGCTAATAATATGAACTCTGTGGGATACAATTACAATTATCCATGGGAGTAGCATAGATAACATGTTGTTGGTGAACATGCTAGGCAACATATTTTCACCTATCAATATGACGGTTTCTGACAAAAAAACTCCCTCTCCAGGTATTGTGAAATGAGTTGCTTTATACAGCTATTTCTTCTAACAACTCTTCATCAGATACACAACTTTACAGAAAGTTTCTGCAGTCTGTGTCAGTCTCCTTGTCCTGAGGGAGGCCAATTCACCCACATCAAACCTTCCTATCCTCAAATGAATGGAAAAGGCTGGAATGCAAGAGGGCTTTGCAGAGAAGGAAAAAGAAAGTGGCGTAACTTAAGAGAGAGAAGTCAAACATATCCAAACATGGTCAAACATAGAAATGCATACCAAGGAAATGAAATATGCACAAAATGAGCAATTTATTCTTTTAGGAAATGACCCTTCATATTCTGAATTAGTGCATACGTTTTAAATAAAAGTGAAGGTGTTAACAGTAATCAATATAAACTACAAAATAGATAAATGAAAATAAAAGAGTAAATTTGCATATGAGGATATACTTTATCTATTGGAAAAATTACTGATTATGAAACTCTCCAAAATTTAGTGTTTTCTAGATAAGCATTGTTGACTATATGTGTAAATGTATATAATTAATCCTGATTAATTATATTAGATGTAAAGTTATGGCAAATATTTCCCACTGAGCACACAAGTTCGTATTTGTAGACTGATCCAGATTCATGTTGTGATTTACTTGGAAGTTCACAAGTAAGACAATCAACCTTATACTTAGGTGAAAGATTCAAGAAGTGAAAGGCATTGAATGCTATAAGGTATTTCCCTAAGGCCTGCCAAGAGGAAGGCATTTTTAATTCAAGTCCAATTTTACCACCACTCCTTTGAGTAAAGTCAGAGGTGTTGCCTCAGAAACCCACTGTTCTTTCACATACTGCTGTTAAGAGCCACTTAAAATGTAGTTATTGCCCAGATTGTTTCAGTCATTTTGCTTCTTAAAATTCTTGGAGAAGATTGTATAAAATAAGCTTTTTATAGCAACATTACTTACCATAGTAGATTCTGGAAATATTCTTCTTAAGTTTTCCATAATAGTAAATGAGTATGTTATGCAACCATAAATGCCACAACTATGAAACCATGAAGAAATGTTAAAAGTAATAATTTAAAAATTATAATATACATGTATCTATATACATGTGTTTCAAATCTATAATTATATACATTCAAACAGTATAGAGAAAATGAAAAGTAAAACTAAATTCTGTTTAGATATGTGTCAAGCTAAGGGTGAATTTTAGTTTCTCTATTGTTTTAGAGCAGGAGTAGGGGAACTTTTCATGTGGGAAGGCCACACTAATTTAGCTGTAATCAAAGCTGCATTCAAGAAATTTCAATTAGATATGCTTAAAAATGTACATTATTTTGTGAAAATTGAACTACTATGTTCATAATAATTTCAAAAAAATGAAAACTCTTTGTTAATTTTAAAGTTAACTTACCCTTTAATGACTTTGTTGTGTCTGCTTTTTGTTGGAAAGCATTTGAATATTGTAGCATGGAGGTCCAAAGTTTCAGATGATCCTCTAGATGGTGTCAGTCATTTGTTACCTCAAGGGTGTTATGATTTGGGTTAGGTAGGAGAATGTAGATTTGCAGCAATAAGTGGTCAAAAAGCAAGAAAGCATTTTTTTCAGGCATGTTGCTGAAGGTGTGGGTATTCTACTGCATTTTTCCATATTTCAATTGGATCTTTCTTCGTATCAAAGAATGACTTTAAAATGTCATCTACTGAGAGCACAGTCAATTCCATTTGTAGTTCTTTAGGTGCCTTGGTGATAGCAACTAGGTGAGGCTGAAATGCCAATTTGAGTGTGATGTCGTGATTCTCAAATTTAGTGAATCTTTCATTTTATTCTCCAATTAATAGGTCTGTAACAGCTGCGTATTCTTCAAATGATTCACATATATCATCTTGCTCATCAATGACCTTTTCTAACTAGGAAAAATGTTCATTAAAAATTTCCTTTTGAAGAAGTGTTTTGAAAAAAGATGCCTTTTTTCAAAATGCTTGGATTTTTCCCATATATCATATATAAACTTAGTTTTTCTTGCAAAGAAATATACAAGTCATTTTGATTTGACATGATATCACACAGAAATGCGTCATTCCTATAGAAATCTTCTTTTAATAATTCACATTGCTGATTCTGTTCTTCATAAAATTTAACTATCTGTTTTTGAAGAGATAAAATTTTGGCTAACACCAGTCTCTGTGATAAGCAACATACTTTAGAATGATACAGCAAATCCACACTGCATACCTCCTCATTCAACTTTAGCATGTTACAAAACTGATGATGCCATGTTGCATTTGAATGAATGTAGTTAACACTTCTTGTGACTTGTTACAAAGTGTCACTTAATATTTTTAGCACAGAGATTTTTCTGATGCAAGATGCAATGAAAAGACATGACAGCATCTGGGTCTATTAATACTTTTTTTAAATCTGTGCAATAAACCCTTCATATTTTCCTGTCATGGAAGGTGCACCATCTGTACATACACTCACTACATTTACCAAATTCAGTCCAACTTCATGACATTTATCTTGAAAGATGTTGAAGATATCTATTCCCTGTGTTCTGTTCACAAGAGTACCCAAAGTGAGTAACTCTTTGTAGCAAAGAAAATCTTCAGTTATGACCCAAATGAAGTATAAAACCTGTGTCAAGTAACTAGTTTCAGTTGATTCATCCAAAGTGATTGAATAATATATATTTTCCTTTTGAAGTTTGCATAAAGTTGTTCTATCAAGTTAAAGGCTAATTCATGCTGCCTATCAGTTATGGTTTTCCTTGAAAGAGGTAGTGTTTTGTTCTTTGAAACTACTGACAAAGTACTCTCTTCAAAGTCAAGTATTATAAGAATGGAAAACAAACACCACATGTACTCATCATTAAATTGATATTAATCTATCAACACTTATGTGGACATTGGAAGTAACATTCATTGGGGATTGGGCAGGTGGGAAGGGGAAGGAGAGGATAAGTAAATTCACATTTAATGGGTGTGGAATGGGCTGTATCAGGATGGTCACACTTGTAGCATTGACTTGGGCTGTACAAAGGCAATTTATGTGACCAAAGCATTCGTATCCCCGTAATATTCTGAAATAATAAAGAAATAACAAACACAAAAAATATATTTGTGTCCTTATGAGTGTTATAATGCTGATGAGAACTGAATTTCTTTAATGTTGACTTTGCAGTATTACAAAGCAAGGCAAATCATTTTATCTCATCTTCCTTGACATGATGAGTTGTTAAGCAGACAGAATTAAATAGTGCTGTTGAGCTCTGCAACTATTCACAAATTTCACTTCAAACAGAAACAGTGCACCATTATCAAAAGCTGAAAAGAGTGGTGTGTACTCGACCCTCGTAAACTCTCACCAACCATTTTCATGTGGTAGTGGTGCCAGTCAGGTGGGGGAAGTTAGAACTAAATCATGAGCATAGCACTCATTAAATTAGCCCTTATGACTTACTAATGTTTTAATTATACCAGTCAATCTGGGAGAATTATTTCATTGAAACTTATTTTATTCTTTGGTATTTTAAATACATTCATTTTAAAAATAAAATAAAAATATAAAACATGAACAAAATGCATTAATAAAAATAAAAGGATTTGTTCTGTAAAGTTTGGATTCAATCAAAAGGCTTAATGCACTTAAGGACCTAGAAGGCCACATGTGGCCTTAAGGCCTGAGGTTCCCCACCCCTGTTTTAGAATTTTAATTCTCATGTCTCATTGGAACAAAATTATGGTATGAAGGACTCACTTAACACATTAGTACACTAAAATATTATTAAATGTAGATGTGTTTGGGGAGTAGAAAAGTTAATTATATATTGGGAGCCTACCATGTGTCAGACACAAGAATGATTTAAACTTTTATTTCATTTAATTTTTCCAACAAGCTTAAAAGGGAAATGCTAGTATTCTCACTTTTAGATAAGAAAGCTATTATTAAAAGAGCCAAAACAACATGTTTAATGTCCCAGAGCTGGCACAGTAGATTCAAAGGTAGGTATGACTCATGTACTTTCCATGCCATCCATGTTTTCTCCCTCCAGATATGTAGAATGCCTGCGAGTGTCATTTTAGATGGGATCTACAGGAGGATGTTTGCTAGATGACCAGGTTAGGTGTGAGACAAGACATCAGATCTTGGAGGTGGAAGTGATAAGGAAAAGGGATGATGCCAAAGGCAAATTTTTTACTAACTCCAAGTTATATTAATATTTGTTATTATGATTTCAAACTTTTTAACTACTAACATGGGATAAAATACTCAACATTATACAAAATCAAAGTAGATAATTTAATTCACAAATAGCTTAGATCAGCTGAGATTCAGAAGCAAGTTTACTCTTTTCTCCTGGGGTGAGGTACATGAAGTTCAGATTAATTATGGTAGCTGCTGCCTTGAAGGGAACATTTTTGATCTAATATCTGGAAGCATTTCTACTAAAAAGGGACACTGCCTTTTAGGACTGATTACTTGGCAATGAAAAAGAGGGTAAAAAATTTTAGAAAGTGACAAAAAGGAGACATGCAAAACAGGAATATAGTCTCTAAAGATGTGGGTTTGCAGATATTTAGGATTCCATATTATAAAATTATAAAATATACTCCAGAGAATTAGAAGGAACTTATTAAATATTCTTCTCATTGAACTAACAAAAAAATCTTAGGCACATTTGTACCACTGATCCCTTGTCCTGACCTCTCTGGAAATGGGAACCTTCAGTTTCTCTGAATAAAATTACGAGAAAAGATGGAGAAAGGAAAGAAACAGAAAGGGTAGCAACACTGAGTATCCTTAAATATAAGCCAAAAGCTTCCTTGGTGAGAGAGCACAGGTACTTGCACCTGAGGGACAGATACACGAGCTAGACCTTCCAGGCTCACCTGTCTACACTACTCATGTCAGAGACACCTGTCTTCCCAATTGTTGTGATTTCCAGATCAGGCATTTTCCGGAGACATGAGAATGCAGGGAGCCTGGCACCTAGGGATGGATGTCTGTGGCCATACTAAACAGGCGTTGCTTTCATCTTGTCATGGATAGAGACAAGACATACAAATTCCTAACAACTCAGAAGCTTACGGAGATTTTTCTCTCCTGAAAGCCACTACCCTTTCCTCAAGGTGTCCTTGAATAACACTTCAGAGTAAAGTTGGATAGATGAAAATTGATCTCATATCACCAATAGAAACAGTATAGTATAAATTAGTGTACATGTAGAGAAAAAAAATGGTCTTAAAATATATAAATATGGACATAATTCATGGCTAAGAGTAAAATAATGTTTTAAATTCCACTAATCAAGTTCTTATTTATGTTTCTCTTTTGGAGGATAGCCATTTAAAACCTTATAAAGCATATATTCTATGCTTTAATTTTAATAATGAATATCTTAATATGTTGCTCAATTTTGCTTCCCTGAAAACAGAATTAAAAAAAAAATTCTTGTGAAATTCAGATATTGTGTGGTTATCTTGGGGTGTTAATGAAATAACTGATCCTAATTAACATGTATTTTTAACTGGAGAAAGGGGATAATTAATGCATTAGCAATCTTTCCTCTCCTTCCAACCTGGGTGGAAGTGTAGCCAAGATATATGCATGTACAGACAATATGGCTTTGAGGTAATTTTAAAAAATATTATATAACTGTAAACATTCTAGTTTAGCCTCCTAATAGTTTCTAAACTTCACCAACTCCCCTCCCCTAACCCTAACCCTAACCCTAACCCTAACCCTTAATCTAAACTCATACACTGCTTCAGGAAAAGCGTGATTTTGAGTATTTTAAACCTGCTTTTATTTATTTTTTTTAGTTTAATCAAATTTATTTTGCTGATCATATCCTGAAATGTAAATGAATTGATGTTCATTGTGTAGAAAATACTAGCCACTCTTGTTCAGTAAGTTATTTGGTGCAGAAACAAAGAAACAAAAAATCCCAAAAACGAAGTTCAACACTCAGGGAAGAAAGACCACTGAACAGAAAAGGAAAATTTCATTTGTAATGGGAAGAAATCATTCCTTACCATGATCAAATTTTATGATTTGTTCAAAAGAGATATTAGCGACATTGAATTAGTTCAAAAATCTTTTCTTTACAAATGTTGTATGTTTCAAATTGTGGATCATGTAATAAGGATCATATCAACCAGAATTCATCATATTAAATTAATTCATTTTAGTTAGAAGCTTGAACTTCTTTGCTCAATATAGTTATTCCTGTTCTTTATAAAATTAGGCTCTAGTTAACATTTTTTATAAATGATTTCTTTCTTTGCTGGGACTTTTAGAGTATACATAATACATACCTACTGATTTTCAAAAGAGTTGCATTACTAGGGAATTAGAAAATGTTAGTAGGTCAGCATTACTTTCCAGAACATGAGAGCATTGGCACTTAGCTGAGTACAAAGTTTAGCGGATCATATAGGTGTGTGTGTGTGTGTGTGTGTGTGTGTGTGTGTGTGTGTGTGTGTGTGTGTGTGTGTATGGTATATATATCAGAATGTTGGCCTGCTTTTCTTGAGAGAGCATTCCTTAACCCTTCAGCAGGAGCCAATAATATTGCAAGAGGTACTAAAGCAGTAGCATCTTTAGTAAAGCTAACAGCTTTTTTATTACCTATTTTTATAACTGTTGGAGATCTTAGGAGTTGTTTAGTTCTTTTTCATTTATATCTTTTTGCCCTCTGGAGGATGGGTATGTTAAGACTAGGAAGACAATATAATTTCTTTTTCACCTTGGGACAAGGACAAATTTGAAAATGAAAGGAGATACCTTCAATAATCCACCAGGACAACTAGCATAAACAGAAGAATCTTAGGAACACAGAAATCTGTGTTTATCTTATCAGAGACCCACTTACATTTAAAATCCAACCTTGTCCTATCATCAGACAGCTCATTTTTATTCACAAAGGTGAATTTGACTTCTTTCTATGCCTATGGCATTTTCTAGTTTGGAAGATTAGCTGACTTGATATTTTCTTCGGGACAGCCAGCCAATATGGCCTCTAGATTTATAAGTATTGGCTCTGAGCTCACAGGTGTCTTGTTTGGTAATAATAAGAAATATTTATGACCTTTTCTGTCAAATGTGGCAAGTTATTACCTGTAAATTGCCAGATGTGTTGTTTAAAGTTTCCAGATGGATCAGTGTTCAGCTGCTGTTACTATAATTTCATGGTATGTGCTGTCCTATCGTTCTTGAGAAATATTTTCTTCCAGGTGGCAATTTCTTTTCTTATTCCCAAATTACAGAAACATTTTAAGCAAGCCAATGAATGGTTTTATTGTAAAAGTACAATTGTAGTACTAAAGAACTAAGAGGTGAAGAAAATGCCCCACATGTCTTTGCTATTAGACCCATTTTTGCCCTAAGAACTGAATGAGCTAGGTCCAAAGCTAAGGTTAAAAACTGTTGTTCTATTAATCCTCATCACTGTGAAGCAATGCAAAACTAAACACTGAAGTTAAATGTCAGGACTTTAGACTGGTTCCTTCTCATTCTTCAGGTCTCGGTGCAAGTATCAGAAGTCTCTTCCATGAACACGCTCTCCTCTCTGAAAATAGACATTACCACTTAATTTCCAATATAAAATTATTTATTGTTCTGTGATCATCTATTTAGTTTAATTGCATAGCATTTCTTAAGTCCCATGATAGCCGAGGGAAGGGATTGAAAATCAGGGGTGGGAACCTATTTGTTTAGTTTGTAAAATACAGTAGAACATTAGTAGCCTGTGTGATACGAATAACCAAATAATTGAATGACTGAACGATTGTGCTGTTTCTCAGAAAGACAAGGACTTGTTTACTTGAGACATTTCATTTTCTGTTGTTATGGAGTTGCCATGAAAACTTTATATAATTTTCTTCCCTTTGATCCTGTCGTTCCCCTTTTATTTTGATGAGTTAGATATTATGATTCTGAAAGGTGGGGACTTTCAGAGCTGTAATCAGAATCATCTCTCAAATATTAGGTGACCACAGAAGCCAAACATCAAAATTGCAGCCATTTCCTTGGTCCACATGGAAGGGAGTCTGCTGCTGCTAGTGACTTAGTCTCCTGGACACAGCTGACTAGATAGGAGCAACATGCGACCCATAAAGAAATTCGTGTACACGTTTGCCAGTGGCCTTCATGGTGGCATAATGACAAAGCTCTGCTTAAACAGGGAAGATGGTGATTAAATGGAAAATCAGATAGGGGAAACGGATGACTTGGTTTCAATGGGAGAGGAAAGTGGACTAGCTGATTGGTGCTGACAGGAGCAGATGAAAAGCAATGAAATTCTGCTGCTGAGGGGCTGATACAATAATCTTTTCAGCAGAACTTTCAAGGATCCTGGGAGCCTTTCATAGGCATGGCTATCCTGCAGCTCCTGTTCTTCCTGGGAGGTCCAGATATTTATATGTCACTAGGTTTCTCTGAGACCTGACCCATGAGTGCCTGACGTGTCCACACAATAAATTTTCTATTGTTGAAATAAGCTAAATGAGTCTCTGTTTCTCATGAACAGAAGAGCCTTGTATATTCCCAAGTAATATAAAATCCGCCCCAGAATTATACTTGACCTAAAAATGATTTCTGTACCTTACATGTGAAAAATGACCTGTCAGACTTTATGGGAAATCACAACATTAAAAAAAAAAAAGTTGTGATGTCTTATCATTGTAGGGCAGAGAAATTTGTAGGACAGAGGAAGGGCAGAGGAATTTACTTGGGTGGGGCAAGTAACCCCACCTAAGTAAGGTTTGAGCTAACCACAAACCTTTGCTTCTGGTCATTGCTTGCTCGCTACACCGCTGTAGGGGGAATTATGGGATGAGGTCATTGAAGTACGGGCGACTGGCCCATCAGGCAATAGAGGGCAACCAACCCGCCAATTATTTCAAAAGGCAACAGTGGGCAACCAATCATTTTAAAGGTCAATGATCCATGCGTAGTCGGCTTGTGCGCAGCTTGTGCACCATGGGGATAAAAGGCATGCCGTTGTTCCGGTCGGGGTCCTTGCCTGTGAGAGTGGCCACGGCGTTGGTGCTCTGGGGCTTGGACCCTGGCTAGCCAGAAAATAAACCTCCTCTTGTGTGATTGCATCCTCGATGTCTCTGCTTTTCTGTCCGGTGGGGCTGTGGAAGGTCGGTCCCTAACATTTGGGGGCTCGTCCGGGATTTGCCTTCCCCACAGACTACCGGGTAGAACTCAGGGCTGAGGGAGGAGTGTGAAAATCCACCCCGGACTAGCCGGGTGTGGTGTTGGGCAAGGGACGCGGAATCCCCTTGCAGGACCCCGAATCAGGAAACCGGCAGAGGGCCTAGGCGGACGCGCTGGTGGGTCGCCGGTAGGAGCCAGGCGGAGACGTCCTCTGGCCCCGTTTGGACTCCGGAGCTGACCTTGTAGCCAAGGGCTCGGTCAGGAGGAGACCGGGGAGTAGGTCCGGACTAGGTTAGGTTGTCTGTTTACCTCACTGTCTACTTGTCTGTCGTCTGTTTTGTTTGTCGCCGGCTTTCTGTGTGTGTGTGAGTGAGTGTGACATCTCTCGTTGGCTTGTTGGAGTCTCTGGGTTCTGTGGTTTCAGCCCGAGAACCCATCAGGGTTGCATGGGTTTTTGGGCTGGGGCCGTGGAATCAGGGGACCCACGAAAAGATCCGCAGGGGCGACTAGGACCTCCACGTGAGTATTCCCCTGCAGGGGCTGGCAGCGCACAGTGTATCTCCTGCTGCCCGTGCCAGGAGTGGCTAGTGCGGGAGGGGCACGGCCGTTACCTCCGTAGGGAGTGTGAAAGGCTAGGGATTCAGATCCTTGTCCCCAGTGCCCCAACTGCAGAATATCGGTTTGCACATCCACCTATTATCAACTAGCCATGGGACAGGCTCTAACAACGCCATTGTCCATCCTGGTGAGCCATTTTAAGGATGTCAGGTCAAGGGCACGCAACCTGTCCCTGGAGGTCAAGAAGGGAAAGTTTGTTACCCTTTGTGAGGCCGAGTGGCCCACATTTGGAGTGGGGTGGCCCAGGGAGGGCTCGTTTGACGCCTCCTTGATCGAAAAGGTAAAAGGGGTGGTATTTGGCCACCACGGCCACCCTGATCAGATCCCCTATATTGTGGTCTGGCAAGACTTGGTTCGAGACCCACCACCTTGGCTGAAGGCCCTCCTACCTGCCCCGAGGGGAAAGGCGGAAGTTCTGGCAGTTAAAGAAGTCAGAAAGGAGGGGGCACGGAGTCCGAGGTCCGGTGGGACGCCAGTGTTGCCGGATTCCAATCTCTACCCAGACCTAACAGGTCCTGAATGGAACACGCCTCCGCCCTATAACCCTGGGGCAGCCCCTGCGGCTCTCCCGGCCCAGGCGGATGCGGGACCACCGGCAGCGGGGCCGGCCTATGGGACCAGACAGCGGGCTGGCCGAGCCACAGATCCGGAGCCCGTAAAGGCGCTCCCTCTAAGGGCAGTGGGACCCCTGGGGGAGGATAGAACACAGACATTCCAATATTGGCCCTTCTCTACCAGTGACCTTTATAATTGGAAATCTCAAAACTCGAACTTCTCCGAGAATCTGAGAGACCTAATTAATCTTTTAGACTCTGTTCTTTTCACTCATCAGCCCACCTGGGATGACTGCCAGCAGCTGCTTAAGGTGCTCTTCACAACGGAGGAAAGAGAAAGGATTCAGGGGGAGGCGCGGAAGCTGGTTCCGGGGGAGGACAGAAGACCTACTACAAACCCGCGAACCATTGACCGAACTTTTCCCCTTGAACGGCCGCTTTGGGACTACAATGAGGCTGAAGGTAGGGAGCGTCTCCGGGTCTACCGCCAGACTCTGAGGGCCGGTCTCCGTATGGCGGCGCGAAAGCCGACCAATTTGGCTAAGGTAGGAGATGTTCGTCAGGGGCCGGAGGAGAGCCCGGCAGCATACTTAGAGAGGATCATGGAGGCCTTCCGGCAGTACACCCCCATAGATCCCACAATGGAGGAGAGTAAGGCAGCTGTTATGATGGCGTTTGTCAATCAGGCGGCCCCCGACATTAGGCGTAAAGTGCAGAGAATAGATAGGTTGGGCGAGAAGACTCTGCAGGACCTGTTAGAAGTGGCAGAGAAGGTCTATAACAATAGAGAGACGCTAGAAGAGAGGTTAGAGAGGATCAGAAGAGAAGACAGGAAATTCCAAGCTGGGGAAGCACGGAAAGCAAACAGAGAGATGGCTAAAATCCTGCTAGCTGCCACAAGAGGGGGACAGATAGGGTCAGAGGACAGAGAAAGGCCCTGGCGGGAGAGGCTAGGCAAGGATCAATGTGCCAATTGCAAGGAGCATGGGCATTGGGCCCGAGAGTGCCCCAAAAGAAAGGGGGGCGAAGACTTGGAGGTCCTGAAAAAGTCATGGTTGCAGGACAGGTGACAGACAAATAGGGAAGATGGGGTTCGGTCCCCCTCCCCAAACTTAGGGTAACTTTGCAAGTGGAGGGGAACCCAGTCAGCTTCCTCATAGATACAGGAGCAGAACATTTGGTACTAACGGAAGACACAGGAAAATTGTCCGGTAAGACCAGTTGGGTGCAGGGGGCAACAGGAGCCAAACTATATCGGTGGACCACATGGCGGAGATTGGGTTTGGGTTCAGGAAAAACTCGCCTACCCTGTTCAACAAGGCCCTCCATGATGACCTTGGGTTTGCGGAAAAGGCTCCACCTCTGTATGAAGGGTTTAGGGCGGGGCGAGCATGGGAGTGGACTGCAAATGAAAGATGCTTTTCAGGCCCTGAGGGCAGCCATGCTGGAAGCCCCAGCCCTAGCACTCCCTGATCCTACTTGTCAAAAAAAAAAAAAAAAAAAACTAGATCCGGTGGCGGCCGGGTGGCCAGCGTGCTTGCGATTCATCGCGGCCACGGCCCTGTTGGTCAAAGACGCTGATAAGCTCACCCTAGGGCAGCGGCTGCAGATCACCACCCCGCACGCCATAGAGGGGGTTCTGAAGCAGCCACCGGGACGGTGGATCTCAAATGCGAGGTTGACTCATTACCAAGGGCTTTTGCTGGACGCACCCCGCATCGAGTTCCAGACCCCTGCCGCCTCGAATCCAGCTACGCTTCTGCCAACCCCCGCTGCAGCCGCACCTGAACGTGATTGCCTTGATATCCTAGCCGAGACCCAGACGACCGTAGAGACTTGAAGGATCGCCCCCTTCCAGGTAGCGACCTGACCTGGTTCACGGACGGAAGCAGTTTCATCCGGGACGGACGCAGGTACGCAGGGGCGGCCATAGTAGATGACCAAGGTAAACTTGTCTGGGCGGCACGCCTTCCGCAAGGGACATCTGCTCAGAAGGCAGAACTAATAGCGCTGACGGAGGCTCTTAGCCAGGCCCGAGGAAAAAGGCTGACGGTGTACACTGACAGCCGCTATGCCTTTGGGACTGTGCACATACATGGGGCCCTCTACAGGGAAAGGGGCTTCATCACAGCAGAGGGAAAGGAAATTAAGCACATGCCTGAAATACTCCACCTACTAGAGGCCGTTTTGCTGCCAAAGGCAGTGGCGGTAGTCCATACCCCGGGACACCAGAGCGGGGATTCCATGGAAGCATGGGGCAATCGGAGAGCAGACGCTGAAGCTAAGAAGGCTGCAGAAGACACTCCGCAGCCAGACATCCTGCACCTTAGCCTGTCACCCCCAGGCATGGGATGGTTGCCTCCTCTGCCGGACTGTAGATGAGGTCTGGGCCTCAGAGCAGCTACGTGAAGATGGCTGGTTGCGGGACAAAGGGCATCGCCTAATAGTGCCAGAACTCTTAGAACGCCACCTGTTAGAACACCTGCATCAGACCACACATCTAGGGAAGAGAAAGATGCTGCAACTGCTGGACACTGCTCAACTAAGGTTCAAGTCACAAGGACGGGTTCCAGATGACATCGTCAAAAGTTGCCGAGCCTGTCAGGTCATGCAGCCGGGGAGGACCAGAGGGACCCACGCAGGTACGAGGGAAAGGGGGAGGCAGCCAGGACTATTTTGGGAAGTGGATTTCACAGAGGTCAAGCCTAGAAAATACGGGTACCGATATTTACTGGTCATAGTAGATACGTTTTCCAGATGGGTAGAAGCCTTCCCTACGAAAGGAGAAACAGCTTTGACAGTAGCTAAGAAAATATTAGAAGAAATAGTCCCCAGGTATGGACTGCCGGAAGGGATAAGATCAAATAATAGACCTGTGTTTATCTGTCAGGTTAGTCAAGGGCTGGCCCAGGCTATGGGGATAGATTGAAAATTACATTGTGCATATAATCCCCAGAGCTCTGGGCAGGTAGAGCTAATGAATAGAACAATAAAGGAGACCCTGACTAAATTGGCCCTGGAGACTGGCGGAGACTGGGTGACCCTCCTTCCCTTCGCCCTGTTCCGAGCCCGGAACACCCCTTATCACTTGGGTTTAACCCCTTTTGAAATCATGTATGGCACACCCCCTCCTGTAGTTCCTAGAATGAGCCCTGAGGCAGGCTCTGCAACGTGTCCACAGTCAAGTATGGCCGGGCCTCCATGCTATCTACCGGCCTGAGGAGGAGGGTGCCGGACACCGTTTCACCCACACCAGCAGGGAATTGGGTGTGGGTGAAACGGCATAACAACAGAACCCTCGAGCCGAGGTGGAAGGGCCCCTATCAAATTATTCTTGTTACCCCCACTGCTCTTAAGGTCAATAGAATAGTAGCGACCTGGATACACCACTCCCACGTGAGACCTGCTAATAAAAAGACCAGGAGCAGTGCCAGGACCAGTGGAAAGCAACTGCAGACCCGAGGAATCCTCTGAAGACCAGACCTGACCCGCATGGCGGCGACAGCCCAGGACTGCTGACCTAGACTTGGACTGGGGTTGTGGCATCTAAAGATTGAACTGGGTGACAACATGGACGGGTCACGGTGGGGGTTGGTTGTTGTGTTTTGGGGATGTTGTGTTTTTGGCCTAATGTTTTTGGGGTAGAGACCTGCAGCTGTACTTACCGCCCCGAACCCCCACCAACCCCATAACCTTACATGGGTCTAAAGATTACTGTATAATGGTGTTAGTGTTCCCAAAAATAATATACCACACTGAGGAGACAATGTATGAGGGCACAGTAGGGCGAAGAGTCACCAACCTAATTTTTGAAAGAAAGAGAGCCCTTCACAGCCATAACCCTGGCTACTCTTTTTGGCTTAGGGGCAATAGGAGCAGGAACTAGTATCTCTTCTCTGGCAATGTGGCAAAGAGGGTTTAATACTCAAGTCACTAACCTCCCTATCCGAGGTAGTGCTCCAGAACCGGAGGGGGTTAGATCTAGTATTCCTCCAGCAAGGAGGACTGTGTGCTGCCCTCAAAGAAGAATGTCGTTTCTATGCAGACCATACGGGAGTTGTTAGAGAATCTATAGCTAAGGTCAGGGAAGGGCTTGCCCGGCGCAAACGAGAATATGAACAGCAAGCAGGTTGGTTTGAGTCTTTGGTTTAACAGTTCCCCCTGGTTAACAATGCTACTATCCACCCTACTAGGCCCACTCATTATGCTAATCTTAGTCCTTACTTTTGCGCCATGTGTAATTAATAGACTAGTAGCTTTTGTAAAAAAACGGATAAACACTGTCCAGCTACTAGTATGGCAACAACAATATCAGCAGCTATGGTCAAGTGCTATAGAACTAGAGCACCTAAGAGACCTTGAGGACGAGCAAGAGTGCTCGTCTGCTACCTAGAGAAAGGGGGGAATGTAGGGCAGAGAAATTTGTAGGACAGAGGAAGGGCAGAGGAATTTACTTGGGTGGGGCAAGTAACCCCACCTAAGTAAGGTTTGAGCTAACCACAAACCTTTGCTTCTGGTCATTGCTTGCTCGCTACACCGCTGTAGGGGGAATTATGGGATGAGGTCATTGAAGTACGGGCGACTGGCCCATCAGGCAATAGAGGGCAACCAACCCGCCAATTATTTCAAAAGGCAACAGTGGGCAACCAATCATTTTAAAGGTCAATGATCCATGCGTAGTCGGCTTGTGCGCAGCTTGTGCACCATGGGGATAAAAGGCATGCCGTTGTTCCGGTCGGGGTCCTTGCCTGTGAGAGTGGCCACGGCGTTGGTGCTCTGGGGCTTGGACCCTGGCTAGCCAGAAAATAAACCTCCTCTTGTGTGATTGCATCCTCGATGTCTCTGCTTTTCTGTCCGGTGGGGCTGTGGAAGGTCGGTCCCTAACAATCATAAGGATGGTTGGAAAATTACCACCCAGTCCTGAATTCATTTTGGGGGAAGGCAAATGTCACTTTCCAGATTCAGCCAATGAACCAAGGAGAAAAATTCCCTCTGCCCTTCTGCTTCCTCTTCCACCTCTGCTTTCTTCTCTCTCATCCTCTTCTCTCTATTTCTCTTCCTCCTCTTCTTCTTCCTATTATTATTAACTCATCCTCTTTCTTCTCCTTTTCTTCCTCCTCCCTTCTTCTTCTCTCCTTCTTTCTTCCTCCCTTTCTCATTCCAACTTATTGGAATACTGATGCTATTTGCTCAGTCACTAGAATGAGTGTTACTGTGTCATGAATCTTAGGCTACTACTTGTAGCAGTAGTTAACCTAGGCCGGGCGCGGTGGCTCACGCCTGTAATCCTAGCTCTTGGGAGGCCGAGGCGGGCGGATTGCTCAAGGTCAGGAGTTCAAAACCAGCCTGAGCAAGAGCGAGACCCCGTCTCTACTATAAACAGAAAGAAATTAATTGGCCAACTGATATATATATATAAAAAAAAAAAAATTAGCCGGGCATGGTGGCGCATGCCTGTAGTCCCAGCTACCTGGGAGGCTGAGGCAGTAGGATCACTCGAGCCCAGGAGATTGAGGTTGCTGTGAGCTAGGCTGACGCCACGGCACTCACTCTAGCCTAGGCAACAAAGTGAGACTCTGTCTCAAAAAAAAAAAAAAAAAAAAAAAAAAAAAAAAAAAAAAAAAAAAAAAAAAAAAAAAAAAAAAAAAAAGTAGTTAACCTAAAAAAATTATGATGTAAACAAAGAGTGATATACAAGATATGTGGCAGAACACTTCATATTCAGAAAATAGATGGTGTATGATGTAGATGTGTTTCACATATGCCCTTGTACATATTGCCAATAATTAATTACTGAGTATTAATTCTAAATGGAATAAATCAAATTCATTATCATTTATTTTTTACAAGCGTACCTTTGATCTTTGATAGATATGAAACAGCCTAATGCAATAAACATACTTGCAAAGAGAATCACCATATATCTAATTTCTAGACATGTATAAGAAATCACTCTGTAAAGAGAAATACTTCAAAGTCATAAGGTAGCTACTGTTTTTAATCAGCATATTGCATTAACATTATAATGATGAGGTTGAGAATTCAACACAGGTGTGATTTGCAAGCTATTTTGCAAATTTATCTCTTACTTATAAGTAACAATTAATTTTGAGGCACATTAGTAGACCTCAAAATAGAATTTAAGGCTGGGCGCTGTGGCTCACGCCTGTAATCCTAGCTCTTGGGAGGCCTAGGCGGGCGGATTGCTCAAGGTCAGGAGTTCAAAACCAGCCTGAGCAAGAGCGAGACCCCATCTCTACTATAAATAGAAAGAAATTAATTGGCCAACTGATATATATATAAAAAATTAGCCGGGCATGGTGGCGCATGCCTGTAATCCCAGCTACTCGGGAGGCTGAGGCAGAAGGATCACTCAAGCCCAGGAGTTTGAGGTTGCTGTGAGCTAGGCTGACGCCACGGCACTCACTCTAGCCTGGACAACAAAGTGAGACTCTGTCTCAAAAAAAAAAAAAAAAATAGAATTTAAAACTTTATTTTTGTGTAACTAAAATGAAATGATTCCTAAAGCATCATTTTAAAATTTTATAGAAAAATTAATCTCTTAAAAATTTTATCTTCAGGTTAATTAACAATGGTTTATTCTGTTTCTAGGTTAATTACTGAAATTCAGAATTCATAAATAGACATAAAATGAAGAAAACGCTTTTGTTGTCCATGAACTTCTAAATCAGTGGTGAATGCATGAAATGTTTGTCTGCCCCTGGGATGCACAATTAAAGTCATCACATGAAAAGGCTTTATATCCAATTAAATGAAAAATAAGTTGTTCCTCCTTAACTTATTTCTTTGGAGAAAAGATACTCACTAAATTTTATTCCTGTACTATGAGCCATTATTTGTCAGAAAGTTTCCAAGCTTCATTTTTCTACCAGCACTTTGCTGACTAAACCAATTATTTGTACTAGCAACCATCAATATTAAAGATGAGGTGGGCTCCACTCCATTTAAGCATTTAATTTCAAAGGTTGGATTGGACTGTGCTGTGCAGGAAACATTGTGCCATTATGTGTTGCATTCAGTTAAGCTAAAAAAAAAAAAAAGCAAAAATGCTGTGATTCTATGTTTCTCCATATAGAAGTTGTCAGTTCCTTTTGAAGCCAAGTTTATACATCTTATTCTGCACCTTACAAGCCCTACTCATCTGCATATCTGTGCTAAGATTGTGTGATAAGCAACCATAGGTGTCTGTCTCTGCATTTTTCCAGACTAGCCCATATTCATTCACTCTGTTCTTCTTATGCTCCCTGTACTCGCCAAAGAAAACAAGTGATCTTTTATAATGGAAAATGGAAACTCATTGCTTTAAACATTCTAAAAATTTCTCATTAAAATAAAAATGAAATACTAAATCTTAAGGAGGTATACAAGGCCCTACATTATACACTACTGCCTATGTCTTCAGCCTCATCTCCTACCAATCTTTTCTATGTTCATTCAGCAGGCTCTAGCCACAGTTACTGTCACTTGAAATTATCAAGCATTTTCCTAGCTCAGAGTACTTTGTATTTTCTGTTCTTTTTCCCTAATAGCCAACTCTAGATCTTTGCTTTGCTGGCACTATCTTATAAGTCAGGTCTTGGTTCATATGTTATATTTTTATTTCAAAATATTAAGGAGGTACAAATGATTTAGGTTACATAGATTGCTTTTGTAATGCTTGAACCCAGCAATAGGTGTGAATAGTATTCATTGTACCCATTAGGTAGGTTTTTGCCCCTCCCCTCCTTCCCTCTCCCTGCTCCTTGATTTCCATTGAGTTTTATTTATGTCTGTGCATATGTGTGTTCATAAGTTAGTTCCAGTTTAACAGTGAATACCTGTGGTGTTTGTTTCTCCATTCTTGAGATACTCCATTTAGGAGAATGGTCTCCAGTCCCATCCAGATTGTTGCAAAAGGCAATAATTCATCTTTTTTTTGGCTGAGTAGTATTCCATGGTGTACATATACCACATTTTATTAATCCACTCACAAATTGATGGGCACTTGGGTTGATTCCACATCTTTGCAATTGTGAATTGTGCTGCAATAAACATTTGAGTGCAGGTGTCTTTTTGATGAAAAATCTTCTTTTTCTTTGGGTAGATATCCAATAGTGAGAGTGCTGGATAAAATGGTAGGTCTACTTTTAGTTCTTTAGTTCTCTCTCCATAATGTTTTCCATGGAAGTTGTACTAATTTGCAGTCCCACCAACAGTGTATAAACATTCCTTTCTCTCTGGATCCACACCAGCATCTATTGATTTTGGACTTTTAAAAAAAATTTTTTCCAGCATATTATGGGGGTATAAACGTTAAATTTATGTATATTTCCCTTGCCCCTCCCCCTTGAGTCAGAGCTTCAAGTGTGTCCATTCCCCAGTTGGTGCTCATCACACTCATTATGTATGTATATACCCATTCCCTCCCCCACCTCCTGCCCAACACCCGATAGATGACTTTCTAAGAAAAGTTATTCTAACTGAGTTATTCTATACTTTGTTTGGAACCAGAAAAGAGGCCAAATAGCCAAAGCAATCTTAAGCAAAAATAACAAATCTGGAGGCATTACATTACCAGAGTTCAAACTATACTACAAGGATATGGTAACTAAAACAGCATGGCATTGATACAAAAATAGAGACTTAGACCAATGGAACAGAACAGAGAACTCATATATAAAACCACCTACCTATTCCAAATGATTGTCAACAAAGATGACAACGTACACTGGGGAAAAGAAGCCCTATTCAATAAAAAGTACTGGGAAAATTGGATAGCCACATTCTAAAGAACGAAACAGGACCCCTATCTCTCACCACTGAAATGCTACTTTTTTAAGGCATGTTTAAAATCTACACTAGGCACCAATTTTAAAGGTGAAAACTTGGAGTCTTTCCTCTTATGATTGGGAATGACCCAGTATATTCCCAATGATGACTTCTTTCAGCATGGCCTTGGACTTGGAGGTACCAATCAATTAAATAAAAGAAAATACAAGTTGATAAGCACTGAAATGGATGAGAATAATATATGATCACAGACCAGACAATTGTATGCATGGAAAATCTAAGATACTATAAAGATGTAGTACTCAAATTATAAACAAATTTTCTAATATCACCGGGATATAAGGTCAATATATAAAAATCAATTGCATTTTGGACTTCAGGTTCTGGACTAAAGTGAAATAATTAAATGTCTCCCAATCTTTGATATTAGCTTAATGAGAATGATTTTGGACTTCTGGCCTCCAGAATTATAAGACAACAAATTGGTTCTGTTTTAAGCCACTAAGTTTCTGGTACTTTTTGTTATAGCAACAATAAAAAAAAAAAGCCACTTATATCAAAAAGTTACTTTTATAGAAAGAATGTCTCTAAATTCTTTATCTTAAACCCCAACTCTGATTCATCATCTTGTTTAATTTTCTTTATTGCATATGTTGGTTTCTTCAGTCATCTAATATATGTTTCTGTTTACTTATATATTAGTTTCCCCATCCTCCACAAAAATATACAGTCCTTAAGGGCAAAAAGTGGTCAGTGTTGAATGAATGAATGAAATAATTCTCTCTTTCTAGGATTTTTACAATTCTTGATTTCCTTTTGCCTTTACATGTCATATCATTATCACTTCCTCAGGTTTCTTTCTTGAGAATCCAGTTTGGGCTTTCTCTCTGTGTATCTGAATTTGATATCTCATTAGTCCATAACCTCAACACAGTATATCCCAGTCAAGGGTAAATGTATCCTTCGGGTATGCTTTAGTTGGCTTGGCAACCTAAACAAAAGGATACAATTTATGCATAGTTTCCACTTAAATGGAAAGGGACAATTGATCTGCTTTGTAATTATTTTCAATTGATCCAAAAGAATAAACTAGGTCATATCAAGGTCAATTTATTCCCTATGTTGGAAATATGTAGTTTATAAAGGTTCTACTGGAACCAGCTTATAATAAGTTGCAAGAGTCAACTGTTAAGTATTCAGGAATTTTGAAAGCCACTTGTTAAACTGACATGGTAGAAGTATTTATACCACAAAAATTGCCAAATGCTACAAATAATAGCCTTTTCTCACCCAGAGATACAGTTTATCAGTCCAACCCGCAATATATTTTTTATTCTATGACTATCTTCAGGTAATTTTGCATTGGTATGAGAGTAAATTTACTCTTTTCCCCATAAAGTAAGAGATAGAACTTCTATTTTGTTGAGGACATATACACATCCTAAAATCTCATCTTTATCTTACAAAGTTCAGAACACCCACAAGAGGCATTCTTAGTAACATCTGAACATTCCTGTACCAGTAAGGTATAGGAGGAGGGGAAGTAAAGTTCAACTTTTATATTAATCATATAGTACTTCCCTTAGGTGCTTTGAGATACCTGGCTTTGACATGAAGGATTGGAGCAGGGCAGTAGTCATGTAAGGCACATGGCTCTAGCTACTAAGTCTTGTTGCTTAAAGCAATAGGATCAGCAGTGCTTCATTAATATTCCATAATAACTCACTTCTTTGGCATTTTAATAAATCTGAGCTTGAGGTTTACCCAGCTAGAATGTGTCCTTTTTCATTCACTACTCACATACAATGGCAACAGCAGTGTTAAGAGATTGTCATACTGCACAACAACAGGGGAAAAGGTGGAATTTCACACATCTGCTAAGGGAGACAGCTATGAGTTTCAGGGGAGTCTTCAAGCTCAGTATTCCTAGGGTATATAATAAATCAAGACCAGCTGGCATGCTGTTTTCAGCATGTCTCCTTTTTCCTAAACCAGAGCTTCATGAATCCTACTTGCAAGTAAGGACAGCTGTAGTCTCTGAATATCAATTCCTAATTTCCCATATGAGGCACTGAAAAAGCTGTGTTCTAGCACATGGGCTACAGACCAGTCACCTGACCGCCTGACCACAGGTGCAACTGTGACCTAGCACATCAGTGCAAATGATTGGGGATCTTACCATCTTTGAGTCCAAGGCCCAATCTGGGAAAGTGCTCAGCTCCACAGTAGCTCCAGCAGTTGGATCTTGCCAGCTCTTGCATTTCTCAAAAACTCTAACACTAATTTTTTTTCCTTCTACTTTCCTATAGAAGGATGTAACCTATTCCATCCAAGAAGACACGTGCCAGCAAAGATCAAAGCCTATGTCACTGTGATTCTGGTAATGAGTGATTCTGGCTCTGAGGGACAATTACTATTCCACGTGTGCAGAGCTCTCCTCTCCACCCAAACGCACCATCCAAGTGCAGGAGACCAGTGGTGGCATATGTCCTCCACCTTGTACGCATAACACTTCTCACAGACCTTTTAACATCCTTGGCACTCAATAAACAGTTGAGGACATGAACAAATGAATTTGTCAAAAAGGGAAGGGGTGCTATTCAGTTAATTTTGAGTAGATTAGTAGCACTGCCTCAGACACAAAAGTGGAAGTTAATCTCATTATGGTCATTAGAATGTGAAGCTATATCTGGCTGTTAATATAGAAGTTTCTTTCTTATAGGAAGATAAAGTAAATATACTCATTCCCCTTGAGCCTGTGTAATTGTGGTCTTGTCTTTCAGTCTACAATAATCTTTGCTGACAAAGTTTGCAAATTTCCAGAGAACCCAGAAGGAACTTATATGGGAAGGAAGGGCAATCAAATAAAAGGCATGAGAAAAAATAGTATAACATCCTCCCCTTAAATAGAGTTAGGCCTTAGTATTACTCAGGGCAGATTAAATTGGAATAACTGACAATCAGAAATTAATTT
The DNA here is from genome assembly GCF_040939455.1 of Microcebus murinus. Classification (NCBI taxonomy): domain Eukaryota; kingdom Metazoa; phylum Chordata; class Mammalia; order Primates; family Cheirogaleidae; genus Microcebus; species Microcebus murinus. The sequence goes on along the minus strand of NC_134114.1, from coordinate 88,969,793 downwards.
TTCATCTGCATTGGCCACAGAAACCAGCACAGGAGAATAAAAAAAATTGGGGGTTCTGCCTCTATCATTTACTAAGCCATGTGGAAATAAGTTAATCCTATAAATCATTGGACTATCACCTGTCTCGTCTGCAAAATAGTGATCTTAATATTTGTTAAAGAGATTACAAAAGAAAAACTATTTGAAAATCACTCAGTAATGTATTTTAAGATTTATTCATTTGTTCAATAATTATTTATTAAGTGTAAGATTTTTAAATATGTTTGCAAATGTTATCATCAGATACAATTATATTGTACTCACATATTGTGCAAAATTGTAGCTATATTACTACTGTTACTGAGAAGTAGGACTGAAGAGCAAAATAGTGTCACCTCAAGGTAGGCAGAGTTACTTTCCCTGGAACCTTGACTGCCAGCAGCCAACTTTACCTACAGCTTTCAGTTGGCCCTATCTTGGACAGTGGCTACCAAGTGGATAGCTACTGCGAAGCCATTATTAAAATAGCAAGTGGAAATAATTGTTTACTTTCTTAGTCAAATTTATTGTCCTTATGAACTCGGTGCTATTGAAAACATCAGAAATGATAGGAATACCAAAATTGAAGAAATGTACTCATCTATTAATGTAAATATATTCAATAATTCAAGTTTTCCAGTTTGAGACAAAATGACAGGAAAATTTATCATAAATGGAGGAAGGGGCAGTTTGAGAGATTCTCTTTTAATAATATCTTTAAGGGCTCTAAAAGAAAATTAAGTAGGAAATAGGAAAATAGTGACCAGATCACATAAATTCCCATGCCAAATTGTGCCCACAATTACCTCAGCTTTTCTCTAACTTAAAGTAGTCACTTTCTGCTCTGCATTTGCTTGATCACCTGTCTACATTGTGGGAATGTAAGAATTATAATGCTTAATATTACAAAGAACACAAAGAAATTTTTACAACGTCCCTACTGCCTTCTTATCTGAAAACTGGACTCTGCTATGTTTTGAGTGTGAACTGTGGCTTTAAGAGGTTTTCAAATTTTAAAAAAAAGACAAATATAATTATTAAAAAATGTTTGGATGACTTAATTCTATGAGCTTGAGTGTCTGCCTTTTAACCAGGCCTACATTTCTTCTTCTACATTTCAGAGACAAATAACTCTTAAACTGGTCTGTACAGTTTCACACCAAAGAGTTGTCAGTTGGTTGCCTATGGAAAATAGAATATGTATCTCAATTGATGATCACTGGTCTATGTTGGCAAAGGTGAACTGTTAGATCTCACTGTTCCAAGGGCTACTTTCTATGCAAACACACATGAATTCTTTAGTTGTGTCTTACATACTTCGAAAGAGACAGACATGTTTACTTTGGGACTACTTTTAATTATGGTGCCAATAATTAGCTCATTAGAAAGCCTTGGCCTTTTGACAGTTCTTTTTGGGACCCAAAATAATTTTATCTATGTCAGAAGTTAGTCTCAAAAAGTGTACCACGCCCTGTTTTTGAAATCTTCTACATAACACTGAAGATATTTTAACCCAAGGATGTGCCTCAAAATGGGCTTCACATGCACAAGTTAATAAATTAAACAGATAAGCTTAGAATAACATTCTTACTTCCTGTGTGAGTTCCAACTATGTCAAAAGAAACATTCTTATGAAGAAGCTATAGAATCAGGTTGCAGGACAGGATCTTTTTAAAAGAGTAAGAAATCTTTAAGGAAATAGTCTTTAGCTAATATAATATTTCCTCTTCTCTATTCTCTACCTCATTCCTTCTTCTCAACTCACCATTGATTTATTTTAGTTCTTGTGAAAAGTAAAAAAGAAAAATATAAGGACTGACAGGAATTCAATCCATAATTGAGGCTCTGGATTTATTAGAGGGTGGAGATCAGCCACTGGTCATATCCTGGGCTCAGAACAGACTAAAAATGGATTCCTCTGCATTATGTTACTGAGACACAATATTCTGAGCCAAAGGATAATTTTAAATTCCTTACTTTACAGTTCTTGCTCATTTTCTGGCTTAATTTGTAATTGTGACTCTATATACCTCGTGCTTTCTCTCCATCAAACCTTTCATCTCTCTCTCACGTCTTATTCATCTCTCACTGCTACCCCCACTTCCCATGTGCACAGTGACCCTGTTCAATTATTAACATGACTTACAAAGTTAAAAAGCAACAGGAAGAGTGATCAAAGTTCCAACCAACCCATACGTAGCACTTCTCAGATTTTACTCTAGGAACCCTTAAATGCTGTGCGGTGTTTAAAAATTATCTTTAAAAGCAATGATTCTTAATAAGGTAACTTGAAGATCTAAAGAATTTACAAACACCATGTATGTGCACATTTTATCAACTTCTAAATTTGATTTATGCCTCAAAAATAAGAATGAGGACTCAAAGCTGAAAAAATAAATACAACCAACATGAAAAGGAGAAATGATAGGTCAGTATACAAAAATATTTACCATAACCCTGCTTTAGATAATTGTGTAAATACTTCTTACAAAACTCTTAACATTTTGAAAATTATAGTAGTGTTTGGACTATAGATCACAGTGGTCCACAACAGAAGAGAGAATGTAAGCTTATACAAGACCAGGGATAGCATGGTTCAAGCATTCTGCTTATGGCCCAGAGCATTTTTGGACAATTTCATCAATCTTGCACTGGGAAAATCCGAACACACAGACTATCCCATTTCATACTCTGAACACAGCCATCTTTAAAGTAATATTATTTGAAAAGGCATAATTTAAAAGGTCTAATGCTTTATTTTATTGAAGTATAAGAATAATTCATCACTCTGGAGTTTTTGTGTGCTGCTCCTCACTTTCTTGTCACCTGGGATAGATGGGGTGATCATATTTCCTTCTAATACGCTTTAATTTACATCTCTTTTTCTTTAGGCCTCTTGATATGGCCTAATCTCTGACCCCAAGGGATACACACAGTGACATGACTACAGTTTTTTGTTTTTTTTTTCTTTCTGGATCTGGGAATTTGTGAAGACTAAATGGAATTGTGTTGTTTTGACACAATGAGAAAAATCAATATAGGATGAAGTGTCGTGTTACAATGTCAGTTTAAAATATAATATTTAATAGCCTCCCCCCAAAAAATCACTGCTCAAGTGATTTAACATGGCAAGATATGTTATTAAATTATGAGATTTTCTTGATCATATGTATATAAGCAAAGCCCTAGGGGAAGGTTAGACTATTGTGAAAGTTTTATTAAATTATCTCTTCCTTGTCTAGTCATCACTGTGGGTTTCAATATTTATCAATTCATCACGTTCATCAAATAGCATGTCCAATAAGAGAGTGTGACTCTGATGTCCCTGCTTTGACTGGAAAGGACTATTTTAATGTGCTTGGGCTCCATTGGATGACCTCTTCAGTATTCAGCGCCGAGGTCTCCTTTCCTTTCTCTTCATCTGAAAAATGGGACCACCATCACTTCCAACTCGTAGCCAAGCCCATTCTTCTCTTTCCCCTGCTGCATTGACTCTTAGCAAATAAGCAGAACTCTTAGAAAAATGCGCTGTCCACCCAAAAGAGGCGAAAAATTTGGAATAGAAGGTTATGTTACTAGATCAGGCACAAGTCACTAATATCACTAAAAGTGGGGTGTAGCTCTGGCTGAGTCTAGAAAGAGTATCGAATTCTTTGCAGCAGTCCAATACCAACTCATTTATATAGGAGCTTCCCCATGGCCTCTCTGCCTGAACTGACAGGTCTTGCTTTAACTGACTTCCTTTCTCTGAAGGCTTTTTGAGAATGATGCCTTCCTTCCTTATCTAAAAAAAGGAAAAAAGGAAAACAACAAAAAATTATCTTTGTTATATATTTCCCAAACATCACCCACTTCACCTACACTTTGCTTTATTTTTAGGGCCTGTGTCTGCTCCTGTTTGTTGACCACACACACAGCTCTATGGCCAAATCTGTGGTCTTCCATGTATGATAGTTATGGAAAATTACTAGAATCGACCCTCATGCTGACCCTTAGACCGGTAAAGTCCAATTTTCACTCCGAACTATTATAGTTCCCCCTGGTACAATTTTGCTCTTAAGATTCTCTAAACTTTAGAAGGTCATCCGAAGGCCAGGCTACTACGCGATTACACAAAGTAGAGCAATAATCAACTATTTCCTCTAACCCCTTCACTGAATTACTTCTCTTATCTTCAAATCCAATTGGAACGAGAGCTTATAAATCTTTTCCGGACTTTTAGACTAAACTTTTTTTTTTTTTTTTAATCAATCCTTTCCTTTCCCAAGATTATTTTTCCATTGCCCTCTCCGAGGAGACCCTTAATTTAATTAAACTTCCAATTTATTTGAATTGTTCCCCCCCTTTTTAAATAAAAACAAATATTAAGACATACTTTCTCAAGTTTCTCTGCTTGCTTTATATGGAAGCTAATTCTATGTTCACCGGCCTTTCTTCACTCTTGAGCAACTATCAGTTCTACTATTCTCACCTCTACTTCAAAGCTGCAGGTAGAACTTGCCATGTTTATTTCAGTGTATTTTCTTAGAGTCTCTTTTCTGTCCTTCCGCTACAACCATAACTGTTCTTCTGCTTCTAAAGTATAATCTAATATTTCCAAATTTTATTTTAATGTGAATATTGACCAAAAATCTACAGGAAGAAATGAAAATATTAAGTTTTTGTCTTATGATTTTTGCCTCTTTTTCTTGTCCTAGTGTCAATACCTCCTCTATCTCTCCAAATAAGAACTTTTGGAGCTATCATGACTGTTTTTTAACATCATCCTTTCTTGTCATCCTCTCCATGTTTCTGCCCTGCACAAACATATTCAGATCTAAGCGCACACACATACAAGTTTGTAGACAAGAAGTGACAGTTTTTGTTTTTTTTTAATGTTTGTTTCAGTGCCAATCTATGAAAATAAGAAATAGGTATGAAAGAGGCAAAAATGGAAAAACATTGAGTCAGAAACACTAAGTGCTGGAACTAGAAACTAAGTCTAAGAAGAAACAATAGAGAAACTTGACAGAGACCCAACAGAGAAAAACTGGTTACTTGTTTTAAAACAATTTAAATAATTAGGGCTAGTTATAAAAACTACACCACAATTTTTAATGTACTAACATCAATAGACTTTCAAGACTCGCTCTTGCTGCATGAGCAAGCTGACACAGAAGTTCCCATTGAACTATTTCCCACACATAGAAAATTTAAAAAAACTGATCATATATCAGCCTTAACAACAACAACAAAAATTTAAAAGGTAATAACTCGTATAAAAGGAACTGGAAAATGACAATGCATTCCACCATCACGTTTTTACATAACTTAATAGCTCAAGCAGCTTTACTTTGTATTACCTCTTACCTACTACAATCATCTACTAGAAGACCCCCCTCTCTTTTTTAACCCAATATGGTAGTCTAGTCCCTTGGAAGCTTAGCTAATATGTTGAGGTTGTTTGAATATGATCAAAGGGTATCTCCTAAATATTGGATCTTGTAAAATGTTAATAAAAAATGAATTACTATTTTATGTATTGCCACTATTATGCAGTATCCAAAGAAATTTGTCCTTGTACTTTAGCATATGTTAGTCTTTTAGTCATTTTTAAGGCTATCACCCCACATCTGCACATGTATTTTTTCTTTCCATCCTACAATTCTTCGTTTTTCCTCTGACAAGTTTGTCTTCCTTTTCTTAAGCCTGCCATTCTGTATTTTCATCTTCTCACAAGTTCCACTGCCTGAGATAGAATTCCTTATGTTGTTAAAGGTAAAAGGATCAATATCATTATTGAATTAATCCCATATGCATTATTATTGATTTGACATTTTTAATTTGTTGGATTGTCCCTGGAATTATAATAAGATTGGAAGTGCAATGTGATTTTATAATTTATTTTTCTTTCTTCTTTCTTCTTCAATGTTTTTGGGGGTCATCATATTGAAAATTACAAATATATAGCCCCAAAGACCTTATAAATGTAAATATTACTGAGTCGGAAGAAGATACATGCTATTTATGGTAGAAATACAGAATTTACTAAAAATAAAATAATGACAAGAAATGAAGGTTTCAAAGATAAAGTGATATTGAATTAGGGAAAATTTTTTTGAATAAGGCAATGCAGTCTTAAGTGACAAATTGTACTACTTATTGAGATTGGTTTTTATTTCATCTCTGGCTTAATTTTGTATTCAAGAAATTTAGCATCTCCATCCCAGCTCTCTAAAACAATTGCTAGTGTAAAGAACCAAGAAACCACAGTTTCTGAAAGTGTCCGCCTAGGCTAATGTGTATGTTTGTACCTTAGTTTTTAATGAAAGAGTTTAAAAAGTATTTTTACAAATAGAAAAAATCTTATACAATAAGGATTTTAAAAAATATTTTTTTTTCTTTTTTTCCTTTTTTTTGAATTTAAAAATGTTAAGGGGATATGAATGGTTTTGTTCATGTATACCTTTTACAATGCTTAAGTCAAGGCCTTCTTGATTGCCAATGAACTTTATATCTCTTTTTGCCAATGTGTCTCCATTGATTAGTTCCTAACTATTAGAGAAAAAAATATTTTTGTACAGCTTTATTATGTATATTTTAAGCTAAGTGTTATTATAAATGTGCCAAAAACTTAAAAAAAGTTAAAGTTTATAAACTGGCAATGTTATAGTAAGCTATGGTTAATTTATTATTGAAGAAAGAAAAAATATATTTTAAAAATTTAGTGCACTGAAGTGTACAGCATTTACAAAATCTGCAGTAGTATATATACAGCAATGCACTAGGGTTTCACAGTCACTCACTGATTCTCCCCAAACAACTTCCAGTCCTGCAAGTTCCATTAGTGGTAAGTGCCCTATTCAGGTGTACCACCTTTCATTTTCTACAGTATTATTACCATACCTTTTCTATGTTTAGATATGTTTAGAAACACAAATACCATTGTGTTACAATTGACTGCAGTATACGGTATAGTAAATAACATGCTCTATGCGTTTAGTAGCAATGGGCTATACCATATAACCTAGGTTTAATACCATCTAGGTTTGTGTAAGAACACTGTGATGTTCCCACAATGATGGAATTCTTTAAGGATGCATTTCTCAGAACATATTCCTGTCATTAAGCAATACATGACTGTATAGAATCTATACAGTAGATATACACATACGTACATACAAAATATCTTATTCTCTCCTTATCCTCAAAACTAGTTTATGCTGTGGCAACAAATGCCATCTCACGAGCTTCCAAGACAAATGCTTTTGTCTTCCCTCACGCATTTTGGATCAGCTAGAGCCCTGAAGCCATTATCTTAACAGGAGTGCTCAGCTCACAGAGAGGAGTCTATCCAGAGGATGCCAGGCTTATAACATAAGGAAAAGAACCTATGCTCTTGTCGGTAACCTTTCTGTTCAGAAATGATACTTACCACTTTTACTCATGAATCAAATGGCCATACCTAAATACCACAGGGCAGGAATGTATAATCTTCTCAGGGAAGGACATTGTAGGTGGTGGCAATGGAATATTTGGCAAAGAGTAATGGATTCTATCACACATATGACATTAGATGTATTAGGAATGTGCATTTATAGCAGCTTTCCAATATTTTTTGTATAATTTCATTGTGAAAATTTTCAAACATACAGTCATGTTGGAAGAATTGTGTAGTAAACACTCTATGTATATACACTATCTAGTTTCCACCTTACACATTTTGCTATATTTATTTTATCACATACCTACTTATATATCATCTCTCCTGTCCATTCAAAATAAATTACATACATCAAAGTATATTGCAGACATTACTTTACTTTTTCCTAAATATTTCAGTATGCACCTCATTAATGAATGATGTATTCATTCAGTATTTAAGGGTTTTTTACATGAAATTTATATACAATGAGGTGTGTGAAATTAAGTATTCATTTACTGAATTTTGATAGATGTATATGCCTGTAGGAGTCAAACTCTTTTCACATTATTAAACATTGCTATAATCCAGGAACTTCCTCAAGCCCTATCACAGGCATTCTTTGGCCCTCAGCTTCAGAGGCAACCATTAATCTAATCCATTTTACTGATTCTAGAATTTTACATACATGAAGTAAAACAGTATATAATCTTTTGTGTAAGGTTTTTTTTTTAATTACCCATATTGTATCTATAGGCCCTTCCTTTTTAGTTCCAGATACTTTTCGATTGTATGAATATTACACAATCTATTTATTTTCATGTTGATGGATATCTGGTTTGATTCCAGCTTTCAGAAAGTATTAATAAAGCTGCTATGAATATTCACCTACAGGTTTTTATGTGGGAATGTTTTTAGTAAAAAATTAAATTTCTTTTAGAGATATAGAGCTATGTATATTGTTTGTTTGTTTTGTTTTACTCAGTTCTGGAAAGTCATATTTTCCACAGAAATTGTCCATATCATCTAAGTTCTCACAGTTGTTGGCTTAAGTTGCTCATAATACTCCCTTCTTAACATTTTAATCTCTGTAGAAACATACTGATAGACTATTTTTTATTCTGATATTGGTAATTTTATATCCCTCTATTTTTGTTATTGATTCCTCTAGATTAAGTTGATCATTTTGTTGAAAATTTTTTTAATTTTTATTTTTTTATTGCAGCATATTACAGGGGTACAAATGTTTAGGTTACATATATTGCCTTTGCCCCACCTGAGTCAGAGCTTCAAGCATGTCCATCCCCTAGATGGTGCCCACGGCATCCATTAGGTGTGTATATACTCATCCCATCCCACTCCCTTCTGCCTGACACCCAATGAATGTTATTACTATATGTGCACTTATTTTTAAAGAACAATCTTTAGGTTTTGTTAATTTTTCCAACTTTTTATTTTTTATTTTGTTGATTTCTGCTATCTTTATCACTTCTTTCTATTTACTTTGAGAATTTATGATGCTCCTCCTTTCCTTCTCCTTCCTCCTCTTTCCTCCTCTTCTTCCCCTCCTTCTTCCTCTTCCTTTTCTTCTTCTTCTTCTTAAGGTGAAAACATAGATCTTCAATCTAAGAACTTTCCTCTTTTCTAATATAAGCATTTACACTTATAAATTTCCCTCTTAGGCCTGCTTTAACTATATCCAACAGATTTTGATATATTGTATTTTTGTTATCATTCATTTGATAAGATTTTCTACTTTGTGATTTCTTTGTGGATTCATAAACTATTTCAAAGTGTTGTTTGACTTCTTAATATTTGAGGGTTTTCCTGGATAATGTAGTTGATTCCTAATTTAATTACACTGAAGTCAGAGAATACATTTTGTACGATTGCAATTCTTTTCAATTTATTGACTTGTTTTATGGCACAGAATATATTCTATCATGGTGCCTTTTCTAGAAATTTTTATAAATGAAATAAATACATAATGTACACTTCTATGTTTGACTTCTTTTTCAGCATAATATTGCCCATATTATTGTTTCTATGATTAGTTTACTCTGTTTTATTGTTAAATAGTGGTCTGCTGTATAAATATACCACAATATACTTAATCAGTTTATTTAATAATAGACATTTAGGTTGTTTTTGATTTAGGGTAATATGAATGAATCTTCTATAAGCATTTATATACCATTCTCTTGGTGAATATAAGTTGTTATTTTTGAGGGGTAGATTCCCAGGAAAGGAATTAATGGCTGGGTCAAATGGCAAGAGTGTGTTTATAAGAAACAACCAAAGAGTTTCCCAAAATGTTTATAACATTTTACATCACCACCATAAATCTATGAGAGTTGCATTTATTCATCAATGGCCTTGTTAATACTTTTAATTTTTGTCATTTTAGTGGCTATGAGTAACATTTCATTATAGTTCTAATTTTTATATCTTAGATGAACATGATTGTGAGAATATTTTCAAGTGCTTATTGGCTGTCCATATACCATTTATTTTGAAGTTTTGATTAAAACATTTTGCCCATTCACTTTGTGTTCTCTTATTATTATTGAGTTTATTCTAGATGCATATATTTCATAAAGTATATATCTTACAAATATTGCCTCCCTGCATGTGGCTTACCATTTCATTTCTTAAGGATATTATTCGAAGAGTAGCATTTTTTTATTTTAATGAGTGAAGCTTACTTTTCTTTTATGTTTTATGTTTTTTGTGTCCTATCAAATAATTTTTGTCTATCTCAAGGTCACAAAGATATCTTCTAGGTTTTGTTCAATGAGTTTTATACTTGTGGATTTACATATAGGTCTATGATAAATTTTAATTTGTGTATGGTTTCAAGTGGCTTATTATTCATCATGGCTTATTTTTCCATCCAAACATCCACTTGTCCCATCACCATTTGTTGGTAATACCATTCTCCTCTATCATGAGGATGCCTTTTTTGAAAATCAATAGGCCATATACACTTAAGCCTATATATGGATTCTTGTCATTCACAAATTTCTTATAGTTTTGAAGTACGGCTTTCACGTAAGTATTGAAATGTTAGTGTGTGTCTTCCAAGTGTGTTCTTATTTTTCAGGATTATGTGTGTTATTCTAGGTCCTTTGCATTTTTATTTTGAGCTTTAGTATCAGTCTACCAATTTCTATGAAAAGAAAAAAAGTCTCCCTTTTTTTTGGCTGAACTAGAACTCCAGTGTCTCCCTGCACTATTAGTATCTCTGTTCTCATCTCTGAAGCAGCTGCTCCCTCTTAAATCTACCAGTCTTACTTGTGTAGTCAAGCCCACAGCAAATAACTTAAAGAAACCCTCCAAAGACTTCTAAGGACCTCATCTGTTTAGTTTCCTCTCCTATAATGTCTTTCCCTGAATTCTGATCTCTGCCTCTCCACTCAGTGGGATCGCCAGGCTTTGTTTAAGTTAGAGCTCCTTGTCGTTTGGTCAGGAGGTTATCCCCAGGCAAAGAGCTGAGCTGACTCTGGATATTACTTTGTATAATTTCCAATGTTCAGGGATTGTAATTTTTGATGCCTGCTGTCTAGCATCTGAAAATCACCACCTTAGATATTTGTCAAGTTTTATAGCTGACAAGAGGGAAAGTTCAGAACCGCTTACTCCTTCATGGTCTGAAGTGGAACTCCCACCATTCATTTACATATCGATGACTCTAAAATCAATGTATCTTGCCAAATCCCTTCTGCCAAACATTTACTACATATGGCCAACAACATGAACACCAAATTCATTTAATCTTATGAGTTTGATGTCCAAAATATTGCTCATAAATAGATTTGCTTTTATTGGATCACATATAATATTTCTTTACACATGGAAAGACATTGTTTACTCACACTCAGCATCTTAATGCATTCTACTTAGCATTCTAATGCATATTTTCATTGGTTAAAAAGAATATATTTTCAAAATGAAAAAAATAATCATCTAAAATTCTGTCATAGCAGAGTTCATCTGCAGGCCTGCTTAGAAAATATGCGTTAGCTTAACTACATGCTGTCAAGTTGGAGTTGCAAGAGTATGACCCTTCTCATTGCTGACATACTGTCTTAAACTCTTACAGAAATGTAGCTGTTTGTTCTTCCACTATAATCTGAAGAACTGTTGATTTCCCAGTCTTCTTTAAAATTCTATCCTGAAAGTTCTTATGTTATATATGATATACAACAAAGAAAATAAAACCAACAATTATAACATAGTCCTATCATAAAATTATATAAACACAGAGAGATATATAACTTAGACTGCGATAAGGGCGAAACAAATGTGGGAAAGATTGCATGGAGCAATAGGACTTGAATTGAGTTTAGAGTTTAAGAAAAAAAGCTAGGGCAATCAGAACAAAAGGAATTTAAATAAACAAATGCATATAAACATGAATCATTGATGTACATTCAGAGACCTTTCTATAGTTTAATTTTACTGGAGCATGGGGTGTGTGTGTGTGCGCACAAGGATGGGAGAAGTCTGGGTAAATATGGAGCTAGTGAAGTAGGGAGACATTTGGAAGTGTTTTATGAATGTGGGAAAATGCATTTGTTTTGTAGAAAAGAGGGATGACTTTTCACAGGGGTGTGGCATGATCAGATGTGCCCTTTAGATAATAATTTGTCAGCAGGGTATGAACAGATGGGAGTATGAGCATTTTGACAACAGTGAAAACCTGTTAAGAAGATTTTATAGTAATGGAGATGAGATAATAAGATTATGATTGAGGGATATGGCACTGGGGATGGAAAAGATGGGTTACATGGGAGAGATACTTAAGAATGAATGAATATAGTATTCTAGAGTTGAAATAAGATGAACCAATCCTCACCTTAGCCACTTCTTAGCAACATAATCTAAATAAATTAATGAAACTCTACAAATCTTGGATGGGGATAATAATACCTACCTAAAACTTTTGTTCATGGAATAAGATATATAGAAATCACAGATCAAGGAACTTGTTCAGTATATGCCCATAGTTATTCAGTGAATGATAACACTTTGAATCATGTGCATATATAAAGCAATAAGATTTGGTCACTGATTAGATACAGGAAGTATAAAAGAAGTAGAAATATAGAATGAGTCTAAGTTTTGTAGTCTGTGTTAATAGATAACTATGGTAATATTTACTAAGAAAGGGAAAGAGAAGTAGAAACAGCAATTTCAGCAAGAAAAAAATGTTATAAAAATATTTCAAATTTCTCTAATTAAAATAATATTTATGTGAAACCCTTATCTAATCCTTGTGTGTTTTCTTCATAACCAACTTTTTACAACCTTGTGTTTATTTTGGGGTAATAATGTGGTATAGCACCCAAAAATATAGACTCTGTAGTTAGAATGTTTGGGCTCAAACTCCAGCTACGTTGTTTACCAGCTGTATAATCTTGGGCAAGTTTCTATACTTTTCTGCAACTCTTCTTCCTCATATGTAAACTGGGAATACTGTAATAATAGTACCTATCTCAGAGAGTGGCTGCAAAAATAAAATAGTATAACATTTGTAAAGTAATTAAAACAATGTCTCCTCTTTGGAAAACTGCAGAAGTGTAAGATACTTTCTTATCTATTTTCATTAGTTACTTGTTATTGCTACAAGGAATGTTTTCTCAATCTCCTTTCTCCTTCTACATCTTTCTTTAACCCTTTCGATAGAAAAGAAAAGAAGCAGCTTAGGATCTTATAAGCCCCTAATTTTTGTTAATATAACAGGTCAAGAGACAGGATCACTTTATAAAGCAACCTCAATCTGATGCAAGCACTGCAGCATATACTTACTATGGGTGTGTTATATTCTCTACACTTGACGAATGAAATTTCATATGCATAGGAGATTTACAAGGTAAATATTGCTGAGATTTACAACTGTTAGAAGCCTCAAAAATGAAACTTTCTACTCTAAGAAGTTTTTTTTTTTTACTTTATTAGAAATGTCTAATAAAAGTAAATTCTTACATACCTAAATCAAAATGTCAACACTTTAACATAGGTCTGTGAATGATATGGTTTGGCACAGAAGCATCTATATAAATTTTTCAGCACCTAAATATATAATACTTTAACTTTGGGTAAGTACAGTTGCATTAGTGAAGAGAGTTTTATGTTTTTAAAAATTATGATAGCTAGTAGTTTTAAGAATCTTATAATTTACTGCTTCACAGAATATAACTTTTAAAGGATACCACCTACTACAGTTTATGTGGAAAAATAACAGATTTGGAGGCCTATTCTCTAATTTATAATAAGAGAGTAGGTTACTTATTATCATAAGATTTCCCCTTTTAATTCTAAGTATTCCTCCTCTAGACACCTGTGGACAGAATTATGGTTCAGAGGGAGCCATGGTTAATTACAGCGCTCAGCCAGAATGTCCTATTTTGACCGATAGAGTGAACTGTAATTGATTCCAGGGCCCAGTGTCTGCATCTTTGGCTGCACAACTTTCCCAAATGTGTCCACTGAGCCTCACTAGGTTCTCTAGAGCATATTTCATTAGTAGAATTAGTTTAATGTTTTAATTATATTATCATAATTACTATTACTAGAGAGATTTGAAATGAGACTATATATGCACAAATGACAGCTTCCATTTAAAAGAAGAAAACAAATTTTTTATGACAACTTCTAGTTACATTTTAGTAACTTTTAGACATATGCATACACACATATTAAATATAGTTTTCTTCAAAATTATTACTTGTATGTAAATTCTATTAGAATGTGTGTACTTTTCCACTGCTGGACTTTTTTCATGTCAACACTGTGCTTTTTGAGAACTATTCAAACTTATATAGAGTTCATTCTTAAATTTAAATATTGCTATAATGCTTTTAAAAAATCTATGCATTATCTACAGGTGATCAACAATTTGAATGACAGCAGATTTCCATAGGAAAGCATGGAGGCCAGAAGGAAGTAACACAACATTTTTAAGCAGTGAAAGAAAAGAACTGTTAACTACCACTGTTTTGTAATGTATAGTCTTACATTCCATGATTTTATGATATACATGTATATGTTTCTGAATTCTATGTGTTTATTGATCTGTTTATCTTTTTCTGATTTAGTATAGCACAATTTTAATTATCTAGCTTTATAAAAAGAGTTGATATCTGGAAATCCATTTTGCTTACTTATTTTTAATATATTCTTGGCCAATTTTGAATATTTATACTTCCATATAAATTTTATAAATAATTTGTTAACTTCTACAAACACTTGTTGGAACTTTAATTAAAATAGTGACATCTTATATCTAGAAACCCCCAAAGATTCTGCCATGAGACTACCGGAATTGATAAAGAAATTCAGCTATATGTATTACAAATATCTTTGACCCTTGATGTCATTGTTGAAACAATATATGTAGCAATGTTGTGGTATAATTGTTTTAACAAGCAGTTCTTCAGAGATAAAGCATATTCTGATTTACAGTATTTGATGATTTTTGTGGTGGAAATACTCCCATAATGGCTAACTTAAGGTAATAACCTAAGTCACTATACAGAGTTGGGAAGAGATGTAGAGTAGTACAACATTATATAGTATTTACAGTATATAAATAAAAAAAAGTAAATAACCTCAATACTATGGATAATAGTAAAATAATTAGGAAATAATGAGTTATATTTATCATCCTTGCTTTTAATATAATTTATTTAGGTACAAGTTTATACAATTTGATTTTAACAATGGCTTTAACAGCCAGCTCAGAAAATTTAAGAAAATTAGCTGTCGGTTTTCACCAGCCGGTATAAGCCAGTTCCTGCATACCACGGGAGTATAGTTAGTGTGAAGACATTCTTTCCATGAACTTCCTCTCAAGCAAGCAACTCCATCTTTTATGATTACTATATTAAATATTATTTTGTTGAAGTATAATACAAAGAGAAACACACGCATACATTAAATATATAACTGCATGTATTTTCAGAAAGTAAACTTTGTGAATATTCAGGTAACTGATGACCACCCAGATCAAGACATAGAACATCGCCATCCCCTAGAACAGTGGTCCCCAACCTTTTTGGCCCCACGGACCAGTTTCATGGAGGACAATTTTTCCACGTATGGGGCAGGAGCAGTGGGAGGAAGGGGGTATGGATCTCTGCCTGGTCCCTAACAGGCTGCAGATCAGTGCTCATCTATGGCCTGGGGTTGGGGACCACAGCCCTCAAAGTAAATAACCACTTTAATGTATTAACCCTCAAAAGTAACCGCTAATCTGTCTTCCATCACTCTTGATCATAGTGTTTTTGAACTTCATGTACATTTTTTTTTACATTTTTTACTGTATAAAACAAAGTACTTTCTATCCTTCATATCATATTTTATACTTTAAAGATGACTGTAACACAGCACATCAAGGCAGTGTCCCCAAATGTGTGACGCACTAAAGTATTGGTATATAAGATGAGTTTAGTTAGTATTACGAATGCCTCACTAAATAACAAAACAGTTACTCATTTTTAATTCGTATTCTTCCTAAGAATTCTTTCTAAGAATTACTATTTCTTATTTTTATTTTTCTCTCTCTCTCTCTGCTTTCATCAGAGGCAAGTCTCAGCCTGGTACTTTTAAGTCCTTGACATCTGACACTTGCTTATTTCCTTTTTTGACAGTGGGAAACCAGGCATTCAACAAGTTTCAGCTGGCAAGCTTCTCAAGCTCGAATTTTAATTACACCATTTTGATTTTGTTGAGTTACCTTTATGTTTATCTTCTATTCATAAAAGAATACTAATTTCATGTCTATAATAGTCCTACAAATTTCCCTTTCAAATAAATGACTTTAAGTACAAAAATTAGTCAGTTTCATAACTTATAATACAGTTGATACTTGCACATTGTAAACTTTTTATTGGAAGTACTCTAATAAGTAAAGTTTGAGAAACTCTAATTGTGAAACCTACTGTCTCAAACAAGAGCAAAGGGAGAGAATAATAACTTTGAAAAAACCCAGAATGAGTAAATCAAACATTTTGACTCTGCAGAGCTGCAGTTGGAGGGGCTGTGAAGACAGAATGTTTGTGGAATTTCCATGTCAAAGGGCTTCAGCATCACTCTGTAATTAGTTGAGGGAAGTTTCCTGGAGGGAGTAGGTTTCAAGAGTGATCTGACAGATTTGGTGACCCTGATAAGCTCTAGAACAATTTGCAAATACAATGTCATCTGTCCACTGTTACTGTCATTAGAAATGTTTAACCGGGTTATATTTCCGATAGCATGTATAAAACTGTCTCATATTTTAAATATATGTGCAGTATGTTTTATTGAGCATATCTAACAAGTATGTGGAAAATATATTGGATTCATTTCCATGAGGAACACACAATGCCAACTTTCCCAGTCTATACCATAATTATGGAAGAGGGATAGGATTATGACTGTGGGGGATGTGTTAACTGTCTGAATTTATAAGCAAATTCCTCCCACAATAAAATCCTCTGGTGCATCTGTTATGTATTTAGTCTTTTAAAAAATGTAGTTTAGTGTGAGCCAAGCAGGTGTGCAGTTCTCTCACCCATGAGATCACATAAAATGAAAAGTTCATGACTGTCCACGGCTCAGAACAACAAGGATCAAGGAAAGATACCTCCTTTTACTCGCGTCAACTGAGCTTAAAATCCCTGGCTCTCATGGGGAGTTCATAAGTGGACTATTGAACTTGAAATAAGAATGTGCAATTTAGGAAAAATAGTTTTGTTTTTTGTTTCAGCATTTTGACATTGCAGCCACCATCGAGGCAATGATTTCGATTGTTGATAGCGAACTAAAAGCATCACGAAAGAGTGACTGGCATTTCCTCACTTGGAGATGTGTGACTACGTGTGTGCGGACGTGTGTTTATACCACAGATGTGTTGGCTCAACCCAGCTTTGGTTAATTGAATAGTGGTATAGTTTTATTTCCCCCAATAATTTGTATTTCTTTCCACTTTGATTACTCTTTCTGTTCTAAAAATCAATCGCATGGTACATTTTCACTGGGACTGGCTTTTTTCTTTCTCTTTCTCTCTCTGCTCTCCCAGTTATGTCTGTTCCCACATCTCCAACTCAGCAATTTGCTGATAAATGTAGTCAATCAGTACCGTCCCTTCAAGTGAATTAGAGTTTTAAGCCATTAGAGTATAGAAAAGAGAACCCTCCCCCCCAAATTTTGAAATTTAATGTTGCTTCTTTCTTACTCCATGATTTCTTCTTAGTGGCCTCATGCTAAAAATACAAATTTCCAGGATAACAGTATAATTAGAAAAGGGTATTATGTCTGTATTTATAAGTGCACATGAATAAAAAAAATGCAATTCAGAATACAAAAGTAAATGAGCCAATCCCAATGCACCCCCAGCCATACTAATGACCTACATATCCAGCAGAAAATAGCTACTATGGGGCTTAGGGGGTTGTAGTGAGAACATAGAAGATATCAAGGGTCACCCCTTCCTTGTACCTTTGCTCCACTCTCCTCCATTTAGACTCCTTTCCAAGTTGTTACCTGCTAAATAAATCCTTTGCATTTGACTGCCTTATTTTTTTTTTCTTATAAAGAAGAGAGAGATGTCTATTTAAATTATTTTAATACATGACAGCTGTTAGATACAGAACTGCTTTGTGACCTCTTAAGTGCTAAACTCAATTGTTAAAGCAATGGCAGGAAATGGTAAAATTGGCTATTCTGCTGTTTCAACTCAGCATAATCTATGGCTGTTCTCCCTCTTCCTAATGGCAATGTGTGGGATGAATAACACACAGTTTACTTTTATTTTGCAGGCACCGTCGGCTCATTAGGCTGCCTGTATGTGAAATGACAGTGTCTGACTTACTGAGGCAGCATATCAGTAGACACCCTCTATTATACCAACTCCCAGAGCACTTTCTAAACATCTGTAAAGAAATTCCTTACTCAGTGACTCATAGACCCACATCTGGAGAAGACCTCAGTCAAAGTGAGTTGTACATAGTCATCACAGGGCAAAGACATATGGAAACATGAATAGGAACTAGAGAGAAATATCAAATTTCATATTTCCATAGAAATTAAAATATGTGCTATGGTTTAAAATCAAGTTTACCTACCATCGTATCCCTGGAAATTTAGAAATCTGATTGACCTGGTATTCAAGATCTGGTATCTTGAAGAAGATCCGATGTGATGAAAAGAGAGCAATTACCACTAGTGATTCCGGACTACTGGGACAATTTGTCAGGAAGAATCTGTTCAGCAGGTACTTCCGTTGGCTTTGCATTTGAAATTCTGGCGTCAGAATCAGAATGTCAAGGTTACAGACATATACAAGTCTCATTGTTAGGGATATATCATAAGGAAAAGGAACTTCAAAGACGATTCTCTCCCCATGCTGAGCATTTGTCACCATAAGTAAAAGGAAAATAATAATAAAACCTGTTAATATTTTGTTATTATTTTGATCACCAGTGAAACATACTTTAGAGTTTATTTTGCAAAATGTTCTTCACATGTTGATTTTAAAAGCCTCTCCCATTAGGAGATTAACAATTAAGGAACATAGGGCCATTCAAAATAAGATATATTAAAAAAGCAATGGAAATCAATAAGGAAAAATTTAAATATGGTGCTTATTCATTAATTGAGGGTTTGGGTTTAAAGGATGCCTTTGAAAATAATGTAAATGCCCAATAATTTAGACACCAAAAGACATTAGCTTTATGTTCATTTAAATCCACATTTCTTATATTTTTCTCTTGGTTTTATATTATTTTATTCTTCATTCTTAAAATGAGATTGTAAGATTGACCCATAAACAACAATAATTAGCTCTGCCTTCAATGGAGTTTTCAACTAGAATAAGAATAGGAGACACTTAGAGAAGAGCAACAAGAAAGCAAACAATTCTCATGGGATAGAAGGAGTTGCATGAAAACTAAACAGATGACATATCAAGACATTAATGATTTAATTCTTATATTTTTATCTTTCATGATTGCATGTTGGAATGATTCCTAATGAGGAGAGAGTGACAGAGAAACAGAGAGAGGGAGAAAGGGGGAGGGAGAGTGAAGCAGAATGACCGTTGGCAAAACAGATAAGTGTCAAGATTTAGATAGTAGAGGCTGAGGGAAAAGAGGGAGGCTGCATCATGTCTTAAACCAGACAGCCATTGCACATTGGAGTTAGCGTCCATGAAAGAGCTCAGTGAAAATGACTGGAGATGGAAGACAAAGTGCTTTTTTGGATCTTGCCAGGTTGCCATTACCATATAGCACTTTGGAAGAAAAATATCATGTAAATTTACTAAATAAATAAAACTTTGGCAATATATTTAAATTGTGTTGAAAACCAAAGCACTCCGGGACACTGAGTGGTATTAAATCAATAAAGTGAACTTTTCTACATATAAATGTATTCCATTCACATCGGTCATTACCCATACTTCACAGTGATATTCTGATTAATAGTGCATGGAGTAGATCTCCCAGATGCCAGCCAGATGTTCAAAGAAAACTAATGTTGTTTGACTTAAGGAGAAAAGTATAAATCATATGTACTCTGACATATATAATGGAACAAATGGAAAGCATCCCCATATGAATTCCATACTTATTTCATAATTCTATTTAGATTAAGGATGAAAGAACATGCTGTGTAAATTCTAGGTCCACATAGAAAATAAAGGAGAAAAAATACCACTTAAGTATAGCAAACGAACATAATCGGCTAAATATATCTGTTACAATTTAACACTAATAATATTTTTGTTATTTTGTTAATACTTTCATCCTAAAACACAACCATTAATATTGTGCATCCACCACTGTATGAAGACAACTCCAAAAGTACAATGTAGCCAGTAAGGAATAATAGGAAGAAAAATTCAGTCCTCAAAGAAACAAACCTATAGACCCAGATAGGAAAGAATATTTTCTAAATTTCCAATTATCAAAAGTTGTAAGGTTGATCAGACATTGAGTATGGAAACATAATATATCAAAATATATACTTGAAATGGATATTCAAAGTAGTAGGTTTGTTTTTCCATTTGCTTACAGTTATTGCAAATGATTAGAAACTAAGAGGTATCTTTTCTGAAATAACTCTATAAATCTCCATTTTGGTAGGCCTCTCTGATCCTATGATTATTTATGGTTATAAGGATATAATAAAAGTAGTAAAATACCACTGTGCTTTTTCCCCAATAGAAGTGGGAAGAGAAAGGAGAAACAGAATACTGTCTTTAAAAAGAGAAAAAGAAAAAGGAGTGATAGGCTGCTAAATTTATAACAGCCATCAAAAAAAAAAAATCCTGATTCATAGTGTTTGCTAATTTCCATGCTGCAAATACTCTCACCATGGTGAATTTCAAGCTACCAATGTGATGACAATAAACAGAGAGTAGGGAAATGTACAAAATTGGCTTTTGTGAACACTGGCTCTAGCATGCAACTGAAAAACCACCTCGTTTGCTCATGGAATAGAGCTAGCAGTCCTTTTGTTAAGGACCAAGATTTCTTCTGAGTCAGTTTACAGATAGCAGGGTGGGTGGGTGGGTGGAACATACGTATATAATAAACTGTGCTGTGGTTCATTTGATTCTATAACAATGAATGTTGTGGTGTGTAGTATTCCCATTATTGTAATGAGGAAATATTTTGTGATACGCTAAAAAAAACGAAAGGATGAATAAAAACATGCCTCAATAATGTTAATTTTTTATTGTCTGATCCAAAGAGTTCAACAGAATGTTAGGTTTGCAGCTAAATTGGTCAGAATCACCCATCCATGGTTGTGGACCTAAATCTCTTTTTTTTTTGTATTTTGTTTTTAGTTACTAACAATAATGTAAGGTAATGCTTTTTTTCTACTATTATATGTAGATAGATTTCACTAAAAGTGTTTGAGAAATAAGACATTCTAGTCAATTTTATGCTATGCTGTGCTATCTATTCCATATGTATTTACTGTAAACCTAGTGATGTGACCAAATTCTTCCATCCAGTATGGATACTGCCCTGTTCTTCTAAAAGCTTACAGTCTTAATTATTGTATAATGTATATGCAAAAGAAACGGATGAGGTACATATCAAGAATTAGGAATGAAACTTCAAAAAAAGAATTAGTATTTTGTATCCTCCTCCTGAAAGCATAAGTAGATACATAATTTTATCTAATTTTTATCTCATCCCTAACAGTTATAGTAAATAGTTTAGTAGTTTTCATTTAAGTTAAAAATACCATATTATATTTAACCTGTTAAATAAAACTAGATCTTATTTCCTTTTCTTCCTGGTGACTCTATGTTCAATACCTAGGGCACAAATTAAAATACAAAGGTTAACAAGTTTGAATACTTTCAAGTAATTTTAAAATAACATATCCATCTATTTATATTCTTTAAGCCTTGTAAAATATAAAATTTTCTCAGTTCTATGTAAGTTATATTTACAATAACTGAAAAACAAATATGCTTGACCTTCAATGATATCATGACGGATATCATGGCCTTTTACCATCAAGTTAGACATAATAGGTAAAAGAGAAGGAAGCAAGTGTAAAATCTGGGAGAGTCATCATTTTGCTCTAACTTTAGTTTCTCCTGCATAAACTCCTTAGGCTATAAGCCCCTTTTCTTCCTTGAGATTTATAACATTTCATAACACTGTATGAATTACAAATCAAGATGTACTATAGAGACAGCACAGTATTGATTTCCTAAGACCATAAGCATCAATCTCACTCACAGCTTTCAGAAATAACCTGATTCTTTTTTTTTCCTAGCCTGTTTAAAAGTGAATGAAGTTGTGTCATGACCTCTCTTTATAACTGTTTGTATATTTTTGCTCACAATACACCAGTGTTCTTTGCTTTAACCCATCTCACCACAAGACACTGTATTATTATGATATTTCTTTTACTTGTCTTTGAAGTTCTTGTTGGCTCATGATCCAATATCTTTTGCCAAAAAAGTGCAATAAATTTTGTAACAAGAGTGTCTACCTATGACATACATAGTCGGCATAAAAATTACTTAAGAATTTTATTTTCCTAGGAACAAACCAATTTGTAATATTAAATGTTGGAGACACAGGTTAATCATGAACTAGGATATTGGGTTCGGATCTCCTCAGGAGAACTTTAAGTAGGAGAGCCCCAATAAAAAAGTAGTG
Source organism: Microcebus murinus (assembly GCF_040939455.1). Taxonomy (NCBI): domain Eukaryota; kingdom Metazoa; phylum Chordata; class Mammalia; order Primates; family Cheirogaleidae; genus Microcebus; species Microcebus murinus. The sequence goes on along the minus strand of NC_134114.1, from coordinate 88,947,200 downwards.
AAGGGCATAATTAATGCATACATATTTTTTAAAATCTGGAGAAGACCTCAGATAGCAATTCTCAAAGTCATCATTTTTAAGTTGTAGATTTGGGGTTTGCTCCTCAGTCATATGGTCCAGGTGGAGGACTTCACACTCCCTTGCCCAGATGTTGTTCTCTGGACTAAACTGGCTCCCTCATGCTATCATTGCAGTGTACGAGTAGCTGTAGGTGACTGTCTTTACCAGACCCCCTGAAGGATCTCTTCTTGCTTCCTTTGGCAATTGTGTGACTACAGAGTTCAGCTCCAGGGTTGGGGCACCTGTGGCCTTGGGGCCACATGTGCCTTTCTGGCTCTTTGAGTGTGGCCTTGTGACTGAATCCAAATTTTACAGAACAAATCTTTTTAATAAAAGGATTTAGTTAGTGCTTCTTAGATTGGAAAACAGAAATATAAGTAGGACTTTTTACTGTTCTGGGATTACTCCTCTATTCCTTTTGGACTTAATAATAAGGACCCCATCTGCTAACTTGGGGACTGTGATATGCAAAGTTTCAGAAGTCGTGTGTTACATCGCTGACACTTTGTAATTCTGGTATTCTTTGGTGTGGATAAAAGAGGAGAAGGACAACCTGCTACTTGCTATTACCTCCTGATGAGCAAAAATACTACCATAGTGTATGTCCCGCCATTTGAGATTTTAAAAAATAACAACTCTTTTTCTTAATAGAAACTACTGTAAACCATGAATGTTTAGGACTTTTAAAGAAAATGTGTTTATGTGACCATCAAACTGGTTTCTTGTACTCACAAAAGAACTGAAATTATCAAAGGGCATTTTGATTTGGATCTATCCATTGGCTATTTAATGGATACTGAAAATTAATCTGTGAACAACTTGGGAATTTTTGGTGTGACCTTGGACTTGTTACAGACACTTTCTAAGCCTCTTTGTTTCTCATTTATGAAATGTAGCCATGCAAATAGTCACTTTATAGTGTTGCTGTAAATATTAAATGAGATAAAGTGTATAAAGCACTTAGAAGAGTTCCTGGAAAACATATATTCTCATACACATCTCAGTGGTGATGAGGATGATGACAATGATGATGATTGATATGCCAATACCTGAAGTAAAGTATGCATACTGAAATGGTCTTAATTCCCACATATAATGGGGATTATGTCTGTCAATAAATTTCCATGATTGAATTTGCTTTTAGAGAATGCCAATGTTAATATAAAAAATGAGATTGTGAAACTAAATATTATATTTGTGCTAATTAGCCCTTTCTTCACCTTAATAATCAGACTGATAAATAAAAATATAAATAAATGGTTCTCTGTATTACCACTAATTTATAAATCAATTATTTTATGTTTTTGAGGGCAGAATTTGCCACATTGCAGGTAACATAACTACTTTTCTCAAAACTCTTAAATACATTACGCTCCAAACTCATAGTGGGAAACAGGCCTCAAAAGCAGACTACAACCAGTCAATTCTCTAGTCCTGCCCCCTCCCTTCCCAGAAACCTGGCCCTGACCCAGCGAAAAATTTAATGAAGCAACTCAAAATTGATAGTCAAATCAGGCAAAAGACCAAACCCATGCTCCCAATAGGAAACTAAAGTTTTGAAAAGGTTACAGGTGAAATATTTCACTCTCTATTGCTCTAAGTTTCTGAAACATATTTATCGTTTTCAATAGCAGCAGCTTTGGCCAGAACCTTGAAAGTTTCTTCAGGGATTTAGATGACCATGTGCAAACATTTCAAGCCAGACCAACAATCTTACATTCCTTCTCAAAGACCCAAATGATATCCCTAGAGACAGAGCAAACTTTTTAGTTGAAAGGATAGTTCTGATTCCTAAAGGAGGGACATAGCAATGAAGCTATTTCTTTCCAGTATATAATAACACTTCCTTCTCAAAGGGACACCTTCAAGGTTGTTAGGCTTAAAAATGGACCTGCCTTACATAATGGTCTCTGTGGTCTTAGTGTACTGATTTTAGGTAATGCATTTTATTTTAAAACTATTCTTGTCATGAAAGAGAAAAGGCAACATATCCCAGTAGAAATTCTCAAATCAGGTCAACAGGTACTCCTAAGCACTTATTAAATGCACAGAGCTATACCAAGAGCTGTTACCTATAGTGAGAAGCTATACTCCTGTAACTCCTTTCAATCCACCAAGATATCTAATCTGGGGGAAATTCAAAAATCCTTTTGTGCACCTCCAATAAAATGAAAACTTGTGTCAAAGGCAACAGATCATTTAATTACCCAATTTTAATCTATTTTTATTTTAAAGCATTATTTATTCTTTCTTTTTTTTTTTTTCATTTGCCACTTCTATCACTTATTTCAGATCTCAGCTCCTTTCCTGTCCACTATATTTAAAGTTCTACTTTCCCTTAGATTTCTTATTATCTAATTATTTTCTCCACGGAAGTTATAATCATATAAAATTATATTTTTAAATTATTTTTTGTTTAAAATTTATTTTTTTTCTTTTCTTTGTTCTTTGTGCTATTTAAAATTCTGTAAGCTCCATGAAAGCAGCAACATGATCTTTTTTCACTGCTATATCTCGGCATCTAGAACGAATGCCTAGAGATGCTGAATAACTATGTAGTTGCAATCCTCCTGAGATTACTTGAGTTCTTGTATGTCTCTTCTAAATTTAGCTTCCCAAGATTACTTTATTTTTTTTCCAGGTAATACAGACTAACTGAAGATTTTAAAAGAAAAACAAAAGATGTTTGATATTCTAACCAAACTGCAAAATTTTATTCTAATGCATAAAATAAGTTAAAATGGGTTCATGCCATTTATATTTGTGTTCATTGCCACAATAAACTTAAAATGATAGAAATCAGAGCAATCATAGCAAATCACACAGTAAACAGACTTTCTTTAAAAATAAAAACTATTTTTTATGTATCTCAAACACATTTATTAATGCCTCAGAGAAAAAAATGAAAAAGAGAAGTAAAACGTTATTCAGAGGACTAGTTTTGAAATTTTTTTTTGTCTGACGAGAAATATTTGTTGTGCTTACAATTGACTTGCAGCAGAATCAAAGACAAACTGTAGTGTCTCAGTTTTCCAGATCTTCTACCAGTTTGACTTCCTATGTTTTATCATTAATCTATCAGTGTACATGTAATTAAAACCTATCCTGCTGTCTACTCAGCTAAGGTTTGGAATTACAGAGATAGTCTCTATCCTTAAAGAAGTATTAACAACTCTTTAAAATAAATGTAGTAGCTTTTATGACAAAAGGTTGAACAAAAGTTTTATTGAAGACATATAAAAGGGAACAACTAATTCTGCTTCTCATGAAAGAAGGACCATTTATTCATATATTAATTTACTTGTAAATACTTACTGTGTCAATACTATATATTAGACACTGTATTACCTGATGAGATCTCAGTCTTGAAGACAATGTCTAGAAATCAGAGCCTAGAAAGGAAATTGACTATATAGTTGTAGTAACTACTTATACACAGAAGTACAAGAGAGCACTTGAGAGGAAATTTTAACCCATACTGGAAAATCAGGAAAGGTTCTGATAAGGAAGAATTTAACACATTTAGGAACTTTAGGAAATTCAGCACACATGGAGCGTATCATGCAATTGAGATGCTGATGAGAAATATAGTTGGGAAATGAGCAGAGGTCATATTATATAGCACTTGGCAAGTTGTGTTAAGATGACTGTGGAAGAGTGAATCTGAGTTTGGGGAGGAAAAAATGGGAAAACAGGCACTCCTAGAAAGGGAGAATGCCTGTGCAAAACTAAAACTATCAAAGCCTTATTTAGCAATGAGCAAGTATTTCAATGGACTGAAGTTTAGTGGCTGGTGAATAAGCGTGGAAGGGACAATAGACATAAGCATTACGCCTTGCCTACTACTCCCGGTCTAAAGAACTCTTCTTTGAACACCTTTATCATTTATTGCATTGAGTATTTATTACATATTAAAATCATACTACCTTTCTTTCATATAGTGTCCTCTATGTGAATGTCTTACAATTTATTTTAAAGTGTCAATTCCTTAAAGAAAGGGGTTGCCTAGCATTGGATCATGACACCCAATGGGTATTTATTGAATTTCTAATACAGTAGACAGTGAAAATCCAACAATAAAAATAGTATGCTTGAATTTCTCTGATAATTATAAGTGCTTGGTATTTCTAAAAGGCAATAAATACAACCTCAAGAAAAACCAAAAAAAAAAAAAAACATCATAACCACAAACTGCCTATGCCCTTGCTATAAATAACTACAAAGACATAAATACTGAGAAAAGAACTGTATTCCATTGCTGAATTCCCCAAAATACGCATGAAATATAACTAGCATTTCCTCCAAAATTACTATTCATACATGTCTATATGTATTACACTATTGAATATACAGAGATGGGCTAAATGGAAGAAAGGAAGAACATGTAAAGTATACATTTTTGGTTAATTTCATTGTCTAAGTACATAGTAAATACTGTTGCTGTTTCATAAGATTTTTCTCTACATTGTCTTTCTTCTTCAGCCTGACTGTATTCACTGTTTATATCTGTTTTAGGTGAGGTCTGTGTGCCAAACATGGATGGAATATGGCTTTTTAAGATCATTTTTATCATCTCTGATTAAGATAAAGTATTATTATTGTTATTATTAATTTCTTTTTGAGACAGATTCTTGCTCTGTGGAAGGGGCTAGAGTGCCATTTCATCAGCCTAGCTCACAGCAACCTCAAACTCCTGGGCTTAAGCAGATCCTCCTGCCTCAGCCTCCCAAGTAGCTAGGACTACAGGTGTACACCATCATGCCCTGCTAATTTTTTCTATTTTTAGTAGAAAAAAATTCTTGCTTTGGCTGGATTTGAACTGCTGACCTCAAGTGATCCTTCCACCTTGGTCTCCCAGAATGCTAGGATTGCAGGCATGAGCCACCGTGCCCACCTTTAAGGTAGACGATTACAAGGCCAATTTGTTATAGTTGATACTATTACTATTAGCAGAGGCCAAAATAATCTGTATCAGGCCTCACTCCTTATCAGTGGCCACCTATGGACTCCATGTTTTTCTCATCTAAATTAAAACTGCCTTTTCTTTCTCTGTTCAAACTTCTTAATGATATTCTAATGCAATTTACATAAAACATTTCTCATCTGTTAAAGATACTTCAGCCAACAGATGGTGCTACGTATAACATTTTTATGACAGTGTATAATATTTAAAAATATATATTATAGCTGAACTGCAAGTTTAATTACATTGTTAGAAGATATACATGAAACTAAATTTTCTGAAAATATATGTTTCATACAGCTTGTGAGATGTGACAAAAAATTGCAAAGTCATTGAAGAATGTTTGAGTCGAGTCAGGGATCAAAAGCTATTCAATTATGCATGTAAACATGTCAGGGTTTGGGAAAGTTCATGTTCATAAAAATGAAGCTTAACATTTGATTTGATTTGATTTGGGGGACCTGGAAGTGATCAAAAGGACTCCTCGGATTCCAACTTTGTCCTGAAAATACGTGTCGTCTATAAGATCTTTCTGCCTCCAATATACAGTTTCTCCAGTCTACCCTTATGTGACTACCACACTGATCTTTCAAGGCCGTCTTTTTAAATTTAGCAATGGGGAGTGATTGGCGGTCTGTGAGCAGCTGAGTGCAGGAATTCAAGATTCTGATTTCTTAGTATGACTGTCAATTCTCTAATTCTGACCTACTTTTCAAGCCTTTGGTCCACCACTTCCCTGCAAAGAAATATGGTATAACTCTGTCATATTGATCTTGTAAGGTATTGTGGCTAACTTAACTTTGTTGAGATTCCTCCCAACACAATTCCGAAATGCAGCCTGTGATAACACTGGCCTTACCTGCCACTTTTTCTATGAAGTTCTTCTAATTACAAAGGCCAGAGGGATTCTTGTCCAATCCTGAACTCTTCTAACACTTAATATTACCATATTTACTTTACCTTCACCTCACACTTTTTTTTGCTATATTATTAACAGGAATAATTCAATTCATTATATTTCTGGGCTATTGAGTAGATTAGGAATTTGGTAGACTGATAATATCAATACATGAAATTGATTCAAATAACCATTTTCAACTGGGTTTTGTCTTTTTAGTAGCAAACTGATATATATATTCCATCTATCAATGGATTTTCAGTCTTATCCTGAAAAATAAATGACATATTAATTTTAGCTTTTATTTCTTAGATTGCATGAAAAGTTGTTATATTTGGTTTTATTAGTCCTTTTTCTTGTAAAATGTGCCATGGTAGATTACTTATTGTTTTCAAGCAAGTGAGTATGTGCGTTCAAGGGAAGAGAAACAAAGAGACCAGAAAATACCAAGACCTATTTTTCCAAGAAGAAAGCACCAGTTATAGTCCTGATAAACACAAGACATTTGTTAAACGGTATACACAGCACTACATATGTCAGAAAAATATAAGCCATTAAGATGAGTTCAAGGTATAACATCCAGAGCATTTGAAAATGACTGACCTCTCACACTTTGAACTTTTTAATAGTTATGCTAAGCTTGGTAACCACACTGTAGGGCATTTCCATCTGTTTGTTTTCATAATTCCTATCTCTTTGTTGATACTCATTTGTTGAGTCACTGTTGTCATACTTTCCTTAAATTCTTTAAATATAGTTATATTTAGTTCTTTGAAAATTGCCTGTTAAATCCAGACAATGAATGGCAGTTTCTATTAGCTAGTTTTTATTTTTGTTTCTGAATATGACTCACATTTTCTTTTCTTTTTTTTTTTTTTGGTCTTTTTCATATGTTTTTTATAGAATATTGGACATTTTAGATGGTATATTTTAATTACTATAGATTCTTATTTCTTTTTTTTTTATTAAAGGTTGTTACTGTGTTTTGATTTATTTTTTTTCTTAGTAACTTCTGTGGATTATATCTGTGAAATCAACCCTGCAAAGTGAACTTGCAGTTTTTGTTTTTTGTTGTTGTGGGTTTTATTTGTAATCCTATCTCTCTAGGGGTTTCTCCTATACCTGAACATCTTGGTCTTCACCCAAAGATTGGCCATAACTTTTGCTCAAATTCTTCAAGATAACATTCCACTCTCTGCCGATAAATCTTTGTGGGGCCTGGGGAATACATTCAAATTTTAGGCCATTTTCTTTCTTTTTTTTTTTTCCCTTTTATCATATTATGAGGGTACGAATATTGTTAGTTACATATTTTTAGGCCATTTTCAAATCTAACTTGGCTCTTATGTTATGCCATGCTTTCCCATGTCTTCTCTGCATGTAAATGCAGCCTCCCTTGGCCTGTGATGTGTGGGTAGCTTGGGACTCCTCAGACTCTGCTGTGCATGAGCCCAGTCTTGGATCAACCAAGGATGCGTAGAGAGTTTATCAAGCCTCCTACAGCTGGCTGACATCCTGGAACTCCCTGGCTGTTAATTTACTATGTTGCCAAAATAGGATTTCAACCTCAGGCTAACAGAGCTGCTGGCTCTGCTTATCCACTTGCCACTGAGATCATCTCTTAACTGACAGTGCTTCACTCCAAGTGGGCCCCCTCTGGCAGTAACAGCCAGACTGTAGATTTTCAAGGTCTGCCCTTCCTGGTTGCACTCCTCGGCCAAAACACAGGAGCTGTGGATAGGAGCATCGCCAATAAGAACGCCACCACATATTCCCACAGTTCTTACTCAAACTTTCGTAGTTTCATGAATGAGCACTCCTTGATTTGTTGTACATATCTTTTCTATTTCCCAGGCATTTAAATTGGTTTTTGTTTTTGTTTTTTTTTTTTTTTTTGACAGTTTTACGTGGCTTTATAGTCACTTTCGGTGGTGAGATGTTTTCAAACTCTTCATTCCATCATAGCAAAAGTGAATCAGTTCTCCTTTCATTTTCCCTAAAGACCATTTCTATCAAATTTATCAACGGACAGTGTTTCTAATAATTGATTTGGTGTTATTTCTTCAATTTGACATGTAATTCTATACATATGCTATCTTTAATATTGAGACAAAAAAATTGACCTATTGCATTTTTATTATTTAAGAATTTTTAATCATTACTATGTTTATGTATTTCATTTAAACTCAAGAAATATTCACCAGTTTTCTTCCTTGAAATTTATCTTTCCTTTTTCTGAGCTCATTTATATGATTTATATAAACTCTTCTCCTCATTAAAAATAAAATAAGCAAAATCTTATGTTTCTTTCTACCACCACAATTTCCAAAAAGAAATTAAAATACATTAGAAAGCAAACAGAAGACCACAGTACTTAAGAAAGCATTATAACTTATTACTTTGTCCTTTCTGAGATTTAAATTTATAGAGAGCTTTTTCATTTTTCAAAGAGGGAGGTGAAGAATAATCAGATTTTTGTTTGTTTTACACTAAATGTAATTTATTCAAATCTTTACATCATTTTTTTAAAGCATGAGATTTTATGGTGCTTTGGCCGTGACAGCTGCCACTCTGGCATCAGTGTATCATTCAGGTGACATCTATTGTCAATGTCAGTGGGGTCAGAAATGCCAAATATAATTTCCATATTATTCTATGACCATTCAGAGCTCTGAATTAACTTTTAATTTTAAATTTTGTGGTTGTGCGTATGGCAAAAGTGGTTAGATAAAAATTTCCTGTAGTATTTTGGTAGGTTTTGTAGAAAAAAATTCATTCATTAAATAATAGTGTTTTATTACTATTATTTTAATGCAAAACAAATGAGTTCTAAAAATAATGTAAATTTATGAATTTTTACTTACCCTACTTCCTAGCAATAGATTCAGAAGATAAATAAAAAATGAGAAAAAATTGTTTAAAGGACATACAATAATAGTTATTGGCTTGGACTAAAAAGAAGATACTTTCATCAAAAAAGGAATGTGAAAGATCAAAGAATACTTTTGCAAACTTCAATTTTAATTTTATTTGATACTTTATAATATATTGTGGCAAATCATACTAGTATAACTCTGATTTACTTTTATTAAAATAAATATAAGTATAATATTCCTTCAACATTAGCCTTTGGCTAAAATATAGGCAGAGACAAAGAGATAGAAAAACTACACGAAAATAAATGTAAAACACTAGCTTTGATTTTGAAACTGTTTTCTGCAAAAGATACAAAATTAATTCCACCAGAAATGTGCACACAGTGTTATCTACAACACCTTCAAATTGTGTGTGTATAAATACATGTTTCTGTCTCTCTCTTTCTATCTCGCTGTCTCACTATCTTGCTATATATGTATATAATATACATATGTAATTATATATAAAAATTTTAATATATAATTAAATCAGTAGCTCATTGCAAGGTTGACATGTGACTTTATTTCAATTGGCATAAAATTATTATTTTAAAAATAAGATAGATTTTATAACATAGTGAATAGTTTTGAGATATTGTCAGTGGTAATCTTTTTGGTTAAATATAAATCATCTTTTATGCATTAAGTTTTGTTTTCTCCCATGATTTTTATGCATTAAATTTTGTTTTTTTCCCCATAATTTTGCTCTAGAATAGGAATTTTATAGAAAATAAAATGTCTCCGGCTATCCAGCATACTGGGAAGCATCTATTTCATTAATCTTAAATTTATCCTTTTTCACCATGTCAGATTTACATATCAAACTTTACTAACACCCCTGTAAAATTTTCTTTTAACCTATAATAGTAGCATGATACTCAGTAGTTGAAAAATAAATGACTCATGAATTTACTGACAAAGAAAAAGTGGACTTAATATTTTATAAGTGCAATTATTTCTAATAAAGCTTGTTCATATTCCTTTTGCACTGAACTTGGCTCCCAGAGCCCTTTGGATAGTTGGAAGTATTAAATTTACCATCAGAGGGCAAAGAGCTAGAATCATTAAAGATATTCAAAAGCATATGCCAAGACACCATCTACAAATTTAGAAACCTTAGACATTGGTATTGTTTTGGATCTGCAACACTCTCTCAGATATATGCATATAATACATTTTTTAATGAATCCAATTCTACCCTTCACAGTCTTGTATTTAAGTTAAGGTATAAGGATTAATCAACATGAAATACTCAGAAAGCAAATGAGGATGGGAATATTCAACACTTGGGTTTATGATAGTCTAAGTCCAGAAAAGTGTTTATGGTAGTCACTGTATGTCTGTCTTTAAAAAAGACAGACATCTGTGTTAAGAAATAAAAGAAAATTGTTATTTTATATTTCAAAAATTAGTGGTGGCTTAGGAACTGATTATGATGGTGTTTTTGTCACTGCTTTACCTTTTCCAAGAGGGAGAAGAAGGGCTGGAAAAATTTTTTTGAGTTAAAGAATAGCTGATCATCAGAGCTGCATATAATACAGCCCCCTTACTATTAATGAACTATTATTTCCATCACCCCAAATATCAACATAAAACTGAGTATCAATACAAAGTTGAGTAAAAGATATCCAAAGATTATTCCAATGTCTCAACTGTTCATTCATTGCTGCCATTCATGCCTCAGTAATTTGCCTCTGCTCTGTGTTTCATTCATGCCTCTGCTCTGTTTTTATCACTAACAAGCATTTGAAATGAGCCTCGAAGTACAATTTTATAATCTATTAAATTAAAGTTTGTAAAAGAAAAATTACCATATGTTGAAGTAAACCAGTATAAAAAGGTATAGCACCACAGCAAAAATTTTAAAAAGACTTCTCTTCTAGTATTGTTCTTATAAGAATTTATTAGCAAATTTTCTATGCCATATGGTAACTTTGATTTATAAACTGCAGGTGTTTCATTCCAGTTTTTCAATTATTTAATAAAAATATTTTTATGGCAAGGATTTTTTCTTGTTCTCTCCCAGAACATTTTTACCTAACTGGCAATTACCTCATCTAGCCACTTTGTCCACATGAGTTTCAAAATACCCTCTACAGAGATGTTCATTCAGTTCTTAGAATCAGGCAGAGAGAACTGAATAGAGGGCTCTCTTCAGCATAGTGGTTCTATAAACTTAACCATTTGTGTGGATTTATGTAAATGCTCTTGAACAACATACCTAATCAAAAGCACACTAGTACATTTCTTGGTCATCTTCTCAGGAACCACTACAAGAGGTGCTGGTTGCCAAGGTCTTCCCGCTGTCCCTCCCATCACCTTTCTTCCTTTGGCTCTGGTAAAGGCTGCCTTGTTTTCTGGAAATGACTATCCCATTTCTCTGATACTGGACTTAAGTGGTACATGGTTAGCTAAGCTCAATGAAAAAGCCTGCAGAGTTTTTGCCAGCTGCTCTCTTGCTCTACACCAAAAGCCGTAAATTCTTTATTGAAATAATCATCACTTCAAGAAGGGGTTGGTGTTTTATCAGGAGCCAAATAGGGACAGTGAACGGAGGAGGGTTTTTAAATGCAACTTTGAAGCTCACCATGTCATCCTGACTTGTTGCAATCTGAAAGTGGACCAAACCAGAAGGAATGTCAGTCTTACAGATCCTTGGAGGGAAGGGTGGAAGAGATTACTATTATGTCTTTTAGATAAGATCGCAGCCAGTTCCCTGTGCAGCCATATTAATATATATACATATATACACACATATATATATATTTATAATGTATATATACATATGGCGAGAGAGAGAGATAGGAAGGGAAGGAGGAAGAGAGTGAGAGTACACAGTTGGGTTTAAGAAATGCGTTTGGAAAAAAAAGAAAAAAGAAAAAGAATGGATTTGGATAATGAAAGGAAAGCTCATATCCCTTTTCTGTACAGAGGCGTAGACCAAATAGACCCAGTATTCTATACCTACAAAAGCAACACTTGAGGCTAAGCAGCATTAGGGAGTTTATTGAAGAGAGGGTATGGGGTCTTCATAGCATCATTTACATACAGAGAAGTCAGGGTGATTTGTGACTTAACATGATGTTAAAATGGGGATGAGTAACATTTATTGAGCTCTTAATATGTGCCAGCCATTGTTCTAACAGCTTTATGTGTTATTAAAACATGTGAAAGTGCCATATGGCCAGATATTGGCAATTTCATCGGTTTTGCATAATTTATTATATAATTTAATAATCACAATAACTCTATGAATAAATATTATCATATCGATCTTACAGATTAAAAAAAAAGAAGCATTTGTAAACATTTGTTGAGCAGGCAGTATTTTAAGCACTTGATAAGACATTTAATTATGTCAATGCCCCAATGAGGTATATGATATCCAGTATTAAGATCTAAATACAGATGAGGAAGCTGAAGCACAGACAAGTAAAGTACATTGCCTAAGTCTGTATATATGATAAGAGGATAAAGATGGAATTTGAACCTAGGCAATAGGTTTTCACAATCAATACATTAAGATGCAGAAAGGGCAGGTGACTTTGCCAGCATCACACAGTTGGCAAATTACAGAGCCAGAGTTCAACCCAGATTATTCTACAGATTATCCTCTTAACTACGCTATTCTATCTTGTGGTTGACAGCTGAACAAAATTGACCAATGCATGGCAAGCATTCTACAATTAGTAGGGACAAATAATTTAGGTTGCATTTTATGAGAGAAACAAACATTTGTTGAGTGTTTATTTTAATCGACACTGGGCTAACAATTGACATAATATCTATTTCCATTTTCTTAAACGGAATTATTATTCCCATTTTAAAGATAAAAAGTTTAGGTTCAGAGAATTGCCGAATTGGCAAAGCAGGTATTCAAACACAAGCCTATCTCATTCTACTTTTGTGACGCAGTGGGAAGAACAGGGGTTTGAACATCTGTTGAAATGTTGAATCTGAAATTGAGTTGATAGAGCTTGCTTAGAGCTGTTGAACAGGCTGAGATGATCTTCAGGACTCTGTACATGCATGGGGAGCTAGACACCCTGGTATCTTGCAAGATGGACCAAAGAGTGATCCAAAGCTTACTCATCGTGTCAAGCTGTGCGAGGTTCAGAGGCACAGCCTCCAGAAAGCCTCTAGTGCCTTCTCTTCTGCAGGAAGCTTTGCCCTGGAGTGCCAGGATCAAAACTCAGTCTCCACAGGCCTTTTTACACAGGTTATTACCAATAAAGTAAACAATCTGAAATCACAAACACTACTCTGCAGGAGGTAGGAAAGATAAGAGACTTGACTGCCCTTGCTTATTGGAAGCAAGCCAGGTTGGGCTGCAGCTGGTGCATGGGAAACTCATTATGGTCACTTGAAGCCTTGGCAAGTACAGTGGGTAACCTGAGAACCCAGCAAGGAGCCTCCTGGCCAAGAAGTCAATCAATCTGCTGTCAGGTTGAAGCACACAGTGCAGACTAAAGCAAGGCAGCAGATTAGGCCCCAGTAGTACACATGGGCAGCTAAGTGGGAAAACAGGACTGGATCATGATTGGCAGTGATGGTAGAAGCAGCTCAGAATAGAATGATATTTGGTTTCCCTGAAGTTGAAAGAAAGTTTGACAAATGACTCCTGAGAGAGGAATGGCTCCATTATTAATATTTTTAATATTAATATTAGTCTGGATCCTGGCAATAAACAGAACCCCAATAACTGAAGAGATTTTAATGAAGGGACAACGTACAGTGGTGGGGGAAATTTAAGAGAGCCTAACATTGATGTCGAGCTACTCAGAGGCTAGCAACAGCCTTAAGGGGCAAGGGGAGAAATGTATGCTGCTAGATATCAGTGATAGCTCAGGGAAGCTGTGATTATAGAGGGATGCAGCCACTTTCAGGACTGTGATGCTGAAACAGGGAAGGAGTGGCAGAAATATTCCCCAAATTGTTTTCCTCTTGCCTTCTGATCTCTTGCCATTGACTAAACCAACCTGAAGCCACAGTGGAAAGGGAGCCCAAGGGATGCCATCTGTGCATATCAGCTGCTCAGGGCACAGAGCGGGGTAGAGATGGGCCAACAATGTTTCTGACTGGGTAAATGCATTAACATCTGCCTTTGTAAGGGATTCCAGTCTTTAGAATTGTGTTCTCTCATGCAAATATCTACAGGGGACAGACAGGCCTGCAAATTGGAAGAGGGAACGACATGAGTAGAGGATGGACTGCCTTGCATGTCAACATCTAAAAGTCATGAACAGCACACATGTAACTTTTGTCCAGCCTTGAGCTGACGTGGATCCAGCATTGCTGGAAGACCCATCTTTGGAAGTGAAGCAGCAAGTCCAGATTGCTATGTGACATCACCTTAATTTTAAACACTGGCAATCAATTGGCAAAACAATTAGAGGTCATGACGGCTAAACAAAACACATCTGTGAGAGATATAAATCTCACTTGTTGGTAATGAAACAGAACATCTAGATTATTATATGAATTCTACTGATTTTCAAATGTTGGCAATTAATTGAAAAAATAATCCTGAGATGACCAAACAAAACACATCTGTTCAAGGTATTCATCCTCCTTGTCTCCTAGACCAAGTGCATTCCTACTGACAACTTGTGCTCCCCTACTGACATCTTCCTTGCTCACTCTTACTCCAGACATTCCTGACGCAACCAACTCCTCAGAGGGGACATGATCTACTTCTATTCAGCAGCATTGAGTAGATTTGCTTTTCTGCCCTAGGGCTTTTCTGATCCCTCAGCCTGCTGCAATTACAGAAAACACCCAGGACTAGTCTGAGTAGTTGACAATGATAGTGGGACAAATATTGACCATTGTGGCACCCAAAGTAGTTGATTATCATTTCCCTTTCATGCCCTTGGCTAAATAATCTCAAGGCTCACATACATGGCTTATGTACAGTCACCCACATGGTGGACACAGGATGAGAACACATGCTTATGTTGGCTTCCCTTCTCTTCTGGTTTAATTTTCCTGAGTTCTCCATTCCTGGGTAGAATATGGAAACAAACTATTCATTTATGGGCTCTGCTTTCTGGGGAGAGTTCTGCTAAGATTCCATCATTTTCCAAATTCTACTCTACAAAATTTTCAATAGCCTCTTTGACTTTGTCTGAAAGGCATTTTGTGTTCACAGGATACATACTGAATATTCATGGCAGAGGATCCCACCCAACATTGATTTTAAAATATTTAAATAGATATACTTGATCTGAGAGAGAGAGTAGAAGGACACTTTGTATATTTGTGGCCAGGTATTGACTCAGGTTAGGAAATACTTTCTGTGAATAAGCATGAATTTTTGTTACATATTAACCACTAATCCCTTAGAAAATCAATAGAAAATTGTCTTTTAATATTCACTTTAATGTGTGTAAGTGTTGATTCCTAAAGTGGCTTTTGTACCCTTTTAGAAAAGGGAGCATACATACACATATTAATATCCTTCATAATAGCACACTCTGAGCTAGAACCAAGCAAATAAAGATGTGAATAAAGAAAGTAAGACAAAATGTCAAGTGATCTATATTTATAAGCCATATATTGATCAATTAAATCAATTCATCCAATTATTCATATATATTTATTAACTGTTCATTGTATATTCATTATATGGTTTGTATATTCTAGGCACCATGCCACATGCTGGGTTTGCCACAGTGAAGCCAAAAGCTCTATGCCTTCCCTCACAAAGTTCAGAGGCTAGTTGGTGGAAAAAGAAATTAAATATACACAAATAGCAAATTAATAAGTAAGTTTGTTATGAAAGTTTAAAGTATTCTGGGATTATATAAATTCCTAACCCAAATTTAGGGGATGAGGAAATGTTTCTACAAGAAAATTAATTTCCAGCTGAGACCTTAAGGACCAGCAGATTGAGCTATTTGAGGACTAGAAGAAGAAAAAACTATTCACTTGGAACCAAAAAGAACCCAAATAGCCAAAGCAATCTTAAGCAAAAAGAACAAATCTGGAGGCATCACATTACCTGACTTCAATTATAGTATAAGGCTTTAAAAACCAAAACAGCATGGTATTGGTATAAAAGTAGGGATATAAACCAATGGAACAGAATAGAGAACAGTATAAAACCATCTACCTACAATCAACTGATATTCAACAAAACAGACAATATCATACACTGGGGAAATGAAGCCCTACTCAGTAAATGATGCGGGGAAAACTGAATAGTCACATGCAGAAGAATGAAACAGGATCCTTATCTCTTGCCATATACAAAAATCTATCCAAGATGAATAAAAGTATTAAATGTAAGGCATGAAACCACAACAATTCTAGAGGAAACATAGGAAAAACTTTTCTAGACATTGGCCCAGGCAAAGAATTTATGACTAAGACCCCAAAGGCAAACACAACAAAAACAAAAATAAATAAAAGGGACTTGATTAAATTAAAAACTTTCTGTACAGCAAAGCAGATAATCAACAGAGTAAATAGACAACCTACAGAATGGAAGAAAATATTCTCAAACTATACTTCCAACAAAGAGCCATTATCCAGAATCTACAAAGAACTCAAACAAATAAGCAAGGAAAAAACCCAAACAACTCTGTTAAAAAGTGGACAAAAGAAATGAACAGAAAAACATGAACAGTTTTTCAAAACAAGATAGACAAATGGCCAAAAAACGTCTGAAGAAATGTTCAACATCACTACTCATCAGGGAAATGCGAATTAAAACCACAATGAGATACCACCTTACCCCTGTAAGAATGGCCATTATTAAAACATCAGAAGAAACAAAGGTTTCTAGGGGCTGTGAGAGAGCAAGCTGGAATGGTTGGATTATGAGGGAGAGGGCTGTAATATAGGATTCCTCACAGGAGAGGCAGGAACCAGGGCATAAGGCCATGCAATGCATGTTGAGGACTGTGGTCTTCACCCTGTCTGGCTTTGTGGTGGGAAGAGGCAGGAACTCCCAAGCTCTCTGGGTTTCCTGTGTGGGAGGGCATGGCAAAACTCAGCATCCAAGGGCAGCCTCTGCAAAAAGAGGCAGGCGATAGCTACTGGAAACGAAAGCACACAGCAGTGTAGTGAGATGGGAGATGAAATAGGTGAGTGGGGGGTGATTACACCTTAACAGTAAAAAAAAGAGATCCAAGAGTAACTGATTGAAATGCAGACATTATTCACTGCCCTGGTACTCACCAAGTACAAGTATACTATTTCATTGTAGCTCTACTCATCAACAAACAAAAATTATTTTGCAATCATTTATATACAATGTCATCTCATCATTTACAGTTCTTTTAAGTTATTTTAAAATAATGAAAGTCTTTGCTTTTACAGAACATACTTAGAACACCCACAGCAGGACAGTCAATAGTTACTCCAAGCTGAAAGTTTAGATCCACATGGGATTTCAGGCCTCCTTGGAAGACAACATTAGCTTCAAATTCTCTAGGTTTCTTTGTTTTCCCCCTGCCCACACCACCTCTGCCTCAGAAGTCAAGATACTCGCTAGGCTACAACCATGGGACACCTGAACATATACCCAGGCAAAACAGGTGCCAACCGACTTTCAACACTGTCATATTCGCCTTACATCTCAAATTCAGCTTTTTACTTCCATTGACAGCGTACTCTAGACTCATTCTTTGTTAGCCCCAGTGAAGCCATTTATCTTTTAGTCTCAGGGCAAGAATGGCGCCTATGAAGCAAATGTTACAGAGCCCTTATTCTCAGGTTCATGTTGATGCCAACTCTGCCTTTGCCACACCTGAGAGTGAGTGCTTCCTTGAACTCCGCACTCTGGGTGTCTCACCTCCCTCACCCTTGGCAGAGTGCCTGCTCTGCTTAGACACATTCAAGAAGTCGTGCAAATCCTAGCACTCTGGAAGGCCAAGGCGGTCGGATTGCTCGAGGTCAGGAGTTCAAAACCAGCCTGAGCAAGAGCAAGACCCCGTCTCTATATAAAGAGAAAGAAATTAATTGGCCAACTAATATATATAGAAAAAATTAGCCGGGCATGGTGGCGCATGCCTGTAGTCCCAGCTACTCGGGAGGCTGAGGCAGGAGGATTGCTTGAGCCCAGGAGTTTGAGGTTGCTGTGAGCCGGGCTGACACCACGGCACTCACTCTAGCCTGGGCAACAAAGCGAGACTCTGTCTCAAAAAAAAAAAAAAGAGGAAGCACTTTCTCCATGTTGGCCAAGGTATTAACTCCCGAGAAAGAGCATCATAAAGTGAGACCATGGTGTCATGGACATGGCAGCAGTGCAGTGGGGCTCACACCCAAGCATGGCCCAGGACATGGGTAAAGGACCGGAATCAGTTCTCTGTCTTCCTGTAATGTTACACAGTGAATTAGGATGTCTTACAGAGTCTTTAGAAAATTACTTGGCTGGTGTTTATACCATTCCTTCATTCATTCATGTAATAAAAGTATCTTTAGCACTGTACCCTGTGTTGGGGACACAGAGATGAATGAGATACAGTGGGGGGTCTCATTTCCAACAGTAATTTTATCAATTCTTTGCCACCGTGGAGATGACAGACTGTGACAGAAGGCTCAGAAATAAGAGGAAAATGCTTTTTCAGTAACACATTCCATGTTCTAACTGTCCTTTCAGCATCACACTCTTAGCGAGAGCTGAACTGACTAAAGAGCAATTTTCAAGTGGCAGATTGAAAATGAGACATGACACATATAGTTTGAATGCAGAAGTGCTGATAACCACTTGCCACATTTTAATAAGAACTAGGAGTAGGAACAATTAAATCAGTCCCAGGGAGAATTGGTAAAAGGCATAATACACATGTGTTGAAAGAATTGAAAGAAATTCAAATCACTTGTGCATGGGCATTCACTGGCTTGGGTGTGATCACTAAACTTCATTTTTTTTTTTTACCTGTCTTCTTTATTTATATATTTTTTTTATTTCAGCATACAATGAGGGTACAAATGTTTAGGTTACATGTGTTGCCTGTTTCCCCCATCCTCCCCCTGGAGTCAGAGCTTCAAGCGTGTCCATCCCCCAGTCGGTTCGCATCGCACACATTATGTACCGTGTTTCCCCGAAAATAAGACAGGGTCTTATATCTATTTTTCCTCAAGAAGACACTCTAGGGCTTATTTTCAGGGGATGTGTTATCTTCCCCTCAAAGCTGCAACAAAAGGTGAGTGCTTCTGATCTCAAGTCCTAAAGATAAGCAGACTTTGACTCTGAAGATGAATATGAAAAAAATTAAACTAAAACTTCAATTGATTTAAAGAACAAACATGGCAATTATTTCATAGTATTTTTTAAAATAGGCATTCCTTCAACATAGAAATTTTAAAAGTTACACAAGATCTAAATAAGTGTTTCTCTTTGCTGAATAAGCCTTCAATTACCAAGGAATTTATGATTACAGGTCAATTTTAATAAAAATCCTTTTAGTGTATTTTAAAGTGTCTTAATGTGAAACATAATTACCATGGAAGACACCCTAGGGCTTGTTTTCAGGGGATGTGTTATTTTCCCCTCAAAGCCTCAGCTTGTAGCATGCAGAGGATGGCCGGGACCTGATAGGGGGAGCCGACCTTGTTGGTGGGGCTGCCGGCACCTTTCTGGTCACCTCTGGGATAGTAGCTGTCACAATGGAGCAGATGAGAAGGGCTGTTCTTCTTCTTTACTGCTCCCCGACAAAATGCATGGGTTGTTGACAAAACGCAGATACACTGTGTAGCCACGGCCATCTCTAGGTCTTATTTTCAGGGTAGGGCTTATGTTGTGCAAATGCTTAGAAATCCTGCTAGGGCTTATTTTATGGGTAGGACTTATTTTCAGGGAAGCATGGTAGTATGGGAATACCTCCGAGATATTGTAGGTTTGGTTATAAAGCACCACATATAAAGGGAGCATCACAATGAAGTGAGTCACACAATTTTTTTTTTATTTCTCAGTGTACATAAAAGTTATGTTTATACTATACTATAGACTGTGTGCAATAGCATTGTCTAAATAAAATGACCACATCTTAACTTAAAAATACTTTATTGCTATAAAAATGCTACAATCATCTGAGCCTTCAATGAGTTATAATCTTTTCACTGGTGGAAGGTCTTGCCTCAAAGTTGATGGCTACTGAATTCAGGGTAGTGATTACCAAAGGCTAGGGGTGCTGTGGCAATTTAAGATAAAACAATGAAGTTTGTCTCATCAACTGACTCTTTCTTTTGTGAATAATTTCTCTCTTGCGTACAATGCTGTTTGTTCTACCATTTTGCCCACAGTAGAACTTCTTTAAAAATTGGAGTCAATCCTTTCAAATGCTGTCACTACTATGTTAAGTTTATGTAATATTCTAAATCCTTTGTTGTCATTTCAATGATGTTCACAGCATATTCACTAAGAATACATTTCAACTCAAGAAACCGCTTTCTTTGCTCATCCATAAGATGCAAGTCCTCATCCATTCAAGTTTAATCATGCAGCAATTAAGTCACATCAGACTCCATTTTGAATTGCAGTTCTCTTGCTATTTCTACCACATCTGCAGTTACTTCCTTCACTGAACTCTTGAACCCCTCAAAGCATCCATGAGGATTGGAATATATAATACTTTTTTACAAACTTCTGTTGATGTTGATATTTTGCCTTCCTCCCATAAATCAAGAATACCTGGATGGAACTGGAGACCATTCTTTTAAGTGAAGTATCTCAAGAATGGAAAAACAAACACTGCATGTACTCAATACTAAATTGGAACTAATAGATCAACACTTACAGGAACATATAGAAGTAAAAGCCAATGGAAATCAAGCAGGTGGGAGGAGCAGGAGGGGATGGGTAAATTCACACCTAACAAGTACAATCCACACTATCTGGGTAAGAAGGGGCACACTTATAATAACATTGACTCAAACTGTACAAAAACAAATTATGTAACCAAAACATGTGTCCCCCTGTTATGTCTTGAGATTAAAAAAAAAGAAGAATATTCTTGATGGCATCTAGAATGGTGAGTCCTTTCCAGAGGGTTTTCAATTTGTTTTGCACAGATTCATCAGAAGAATCACTGTCTATGGCAGCTATAGTCTTATAAAATGTATTTTAAAATAAGATTTAAAAGTAGAAATTACTCCTTGATCTATGGGCTGTGGAATGGATGTTGTGTTAGCAGGCATGAAAACAACTTTAATCTCCTTGTACATCTCCATGAGAGCTCTTGGGTATCCAGGTGCATTGTCGATGGGTAGTAATAGTTTGAAAGGAATTTTTTTTTTGAGCAGTAGGTCTCCACAGTGGGCTTAAAATATTCAGTAAGCCATGCTTTAAATAGATGTGCTGTCATTCAGGATTTGTTGTTTTATTTAGATAGCACAGGCAGAGCAGATTTAGTAAAATTCTTAATTTACCATTAGCTTCGATTTTGAGTCACCAGCAGCATGTACCCCTAGCAGGAGAGTCAACTTGTCCTCTGAAGCTTTGAAGCCAGGCATTGATTTCTCCTTTCCAGTCATGAAAGTCCAAATGATCTCTTCTTTCAATGTAAAGATGTTTTTTGTCTTCATTGAAAATCTGTTGTTTATTGCAGCCACCTTCATCAATGATCTCAGCTATAGATTCTGGATAACTCGCTGCAGCTTCTCCATCAGCACTTGCTGGTTCCCCTTGCACTTATGCTATGGAGATGGCGTCTTTCCTTAAACCTCATGAACCAACCTCTGCCAGCTTCCAACTTATCTTCTGCAGCTTCTTCACCTCTATCAGCCTTCAAAGAATTGAAGGGAGTTAGGGCTTTGCTCTGGATAAGGCTTTGGCTTAAGGGAATGTTACAGATGTTTTTGTCTTCTATCCAGACCCCTAAAACTTTCTCCATATCAGCAATAAGGCTGTTTTGCTTTCTTATCATTTGTGTGTTCACTGAAGCAGCACTTTTAATTTCCTTCAAGAACTTTTCCTTTGCATCATAACTTGGCTCAAGAGACCTAGCTTTCGGCTTATCTTGGCTTTCAACATACCTTCCTCAATAAATTTAATCATATTTGGCTTTTTAGTTAAAATGAAAGATGTGCAATTCTTCCTTTCACTCGAACACTTAGAGGCTGTTGTAGAGTTATTAATTATCCTAATTTCAATATTGTTGTGTCTCAGGGAATAGGGAGGCCCAAGGAGAGGGAGGAAGATGGAAGAAGAGCCTGTTGGCAGAGCAGTCAGAACACATACAACATTTATTAAGTTTGCTATCTCATATGGACTCAGTTTGTGACACTCCAAAATAATTACAATCATAACATCAAAGACTACTGGTCACAGACCACCATAAAAGATATAACAATAATGAAGACATTTGAAAAACTGTGCAAATTATCAAACTGTAACACAGAAACAAAAAGTGAGCATGTGCTGTTGGAAAAATGGCAGTGGTGGACTTGCTGGTTGCAGGATTGCTGCAAACCTTCAATTTGTAAAAAGCACAGTATCTGGGAAGCAAAATAAAGGGAACCTCAATAAAGTGACATATGCTTGTAATGTTGTTAGGAATTAAGATATTTCACTAGATCAGATACATTTGCATTAGAAAAAAATATGATCTTATCCAATTTAAAGCAAACTGTAACATAACTACTAAATATATTCTGAATGTTATTAGTCTAATTACCAAAATAAATTATGTGCTTAAAATGAGCTATTGGATTTTCTCTGGTAATATTTCCTTAGTGACTTTATTGAAGATCTTAAAATTACACAATGACTTTTAATTTTGAACAGCACTTGGCTTATTACTTAGCATTTTTAAAGCTTTTGGAGGCTAAGACCATCAAGAGCATGTGTTTTTATGCCCAAATGCCACACTGTAATCCCTTTTACATATGTGCATTCAAGAAGCATTTGTTGAACAAAATATATACTCATAACTATAGCTGGAAGTTAATAAATATTTGATGATTGAATGAACAAACATATTAAAACAAAGAATACACTGTAGGAAATGGAAGTAACAGCCAATTCAATAGCTCAAGGAAAGGGGATAAAAGGTTACTCATTTTATTAAGATTTTAATATAGGTTGATGCTCTGTGCAGTAATACAAAGGCACTTTCTATAGTGCCTTAGATACAAACTCATCTAAGGTATTCGCTGACTTTATTATACTGTAACATGTATGTTTTACATAGTTGGCTTGAATTCTTCAGAAGGAATAATAGTTTGGATGAGGAAGAAGAAACTTTGCAGAATTGAAATAATCATTTCTACCACAAAGAATGAACTTTGGAATCATATGGACTTAGTTCCATGAAAGTGGAACAAGTGAAGCTCAAAGTTCTAAGATTGTAAGTGGTGAGTCTCAAAAGACACTGCCTGTTTCTTCCCTAAGATTACTTTTGAAAGTGTATTTTTACCAATACATTGAAGATTTATACTTATTTTATTCTTTAATTATCTGTGGATAAGATAGCACCATCTTTTGCCAGATAAGCTGAAGCAAATCTGTGATTGGAATTAAAATAAAAAAGAAGCTATGGACAAAATATTTTAGACAGTGATTTCAACAAAACAAAAATTCATTCAATGTGATAAGTGGTTTCACTTGATTCTATTATTTTCTTATTAATAAAATGTTTTCTGCTTCTCTGATTTGACACATATTTCAAAATATATGTTTATGACCTTGTATACAAATCCCTGAGTAAAGGAAGTGGTTTACTCATTTGGCACTTGAGGGCAAGAAAAAAAATCTCTGAATTTATTTTATTTTTCCATAAGACAGTATATCTTAGCCTATACCTTAAGTCTATCAACTTTGTCCCTTCTTTAAAAAATAAGTGCCTTATAAAAATGACAAAATTGTGTCTTTAACACAGTTTAATGGACTTAACTGTGTTTGAAGCAGGGTCTTGGGTCACTTCTATGAAAATGGAGAGGAAGTTACAGACTGTGATGGGAATTTATATTAAACTAGATCCTTCCTGAACTGGTAAAATACATGAAAAAATTTAAATAAGGAAAAATAGTGTCAGTCATTCACCACTTCAGAGACATATTTTTAAAATACCCATAAAAGTCTATACGGTTCAGAAACTATTCTCATTTTAACAATATTAAGCCTCTGTAGACCTCATAATGGAAATAAATATTTACAATGAAAGCTCACTTTGTAAAGCATAGGACAATTAGATTTTTAAAATATTCTGTCTTAATGTCACTTTTGCCTTGCCTCAGTGAGTGACAGGGTTTACCCTGTATTTATAGTGCATACCTGAATAATGAAATTTCTCAACAGTTTTCTTTAAAATCTTGGCATGAACTGCAACTGCAAAATAATTGCGTGCATGGCAAGTGATCTTTGAAATCATTTTCCAAGACTGTTCTGCTTTCAGCAAAACCTTTTCACTTTTGATTAATACTCCTTCCTGTTTTCTGGTTCAGAACACTGCTTCCTAGAGCTACAAATTCAGTTTATGGAGTGCTTTGACCTGCACTCCACTGGATAAAAATAAGTGCTAATCCAATGAAATCCAAGGCTCCGTTTCTGCAGCATCTTCGAGTTATCATAGACAATGCAGTGGTGCTGTAAAGTTACATTTTTGTGTGTGCACAAAGTGCCAATAAAGAGAGTTAAAATAACATTTTATAAATCTTATTGTATTTCCCCTGATCCAGCCCTTAAGATAGTTTTGGATGAACAAATACATATAATAATGAGAGCTCAAGAGTTCATTCCAAGTTCTTCACAAAAAAAAAAAAAAAAAAAAAAAAAACCCACAAAAAACAAAACACAAAAGGCAAGTTCATTCAAAATGCCTGTAGATAGATATGCATTTATGTAACCCTTTATGGTTAGTACTTAGATTTTAGTAGCATGAAAAAGTGCTCTTTCTCCTCTCTGCTTCACTCCTTTCCTTAATTTTTTCTTGCCATATTCTGCACTAGGGTTCTAAAAGCAAGTAGGACCAAAAGGTTCCAGTTTATTAGGGACAGCCAACAATATTGAGAAACACGCTGCCATCACAGTCAAAGAACCCCTATGACAACACAGGAAGTCAGAAAGTAAAAGGAACCAAGATTTCATTTCCTCAAAATCTCTACTTGTATTCAGTTCCCCCACTTCCTCCTCATCCATCGCCTCCACTCCCTGACCTCCTGCCCACACACAACAACAATGCACGATGCACAAAATTCTTTCTGAGAACTGGGGTGAGGAACGCAACTGGAAAGAAAAGAGTGAATAAGCTCTGAGAAACATTGTAGAATAGTTTTCAAAACTTAAAAATGCATGATATGGGCAGCCGGGCGCGGTGGCTCACGCCTGTAATCCTAGCACTCTGGGAGGCTGAGGCGGGCGGATTGCTCGAGGTCAGGAGTTCGAAACCAGCCTGAGCAAGAGCAAGACCCCGTCTCTACTATAAAGAGAAAGAAATTAATTGGCCAACTAATATATATAGAAAATTAGCCGGGCATGGTGGCGCATGCCTGTAGTCCCAGCTACTCGGGAGGCTGAGGCAGCAGGATTGCTTGAGCCCAGGAGATTGAGGTTGCTGTGAGCTAGGCTGACTCCACGGCACTCACTCTAGCCTGGTCAATAAGCGAGACTCTGTCTCAAAAAAAAAAAAAAAAAAAAAAAAAAAAAGCATGGTATGACTTTAAATTTGTTCAGAATTATAAGATAATGTCAGTTTCTCCCTATCTCTTATAGGTTTTGAATAGAACAATGTTTTTCAATATCCTAAAGGGTTTCAATACCATTGTTAACAGTAGAAAAGCTACCAAAAACTAATGATGACAGTAAAACATATTGATTAAGAACATGAACTTCAGCATAAGTTTATGTTAACTCTCCATGTTGCCGGCTTTATGTCAAAGAGAAGTCACTTAAAAAATCTCTAAATTGTCATTACTCTCCTTACTTCAAAAAGGCAGAAAATGAATCTTAGAAGTTTAAGTCCAGGCTAGCATAAGACAATACCAATATTTGAATTCAGGTATATCAAAATATAAATTTCATGCCTTTTAAAATTATTGTACAATGACCATCTATTATTATACACAATTTTTTTCCTGCATGGAAAGCTCTCAGTCTACTCTAATGCATGTCAAGTGCCCAGCAAATGTTGTCTGTTAAGGCTTTGTTCAATGAACTTGGCTGGGCAAGGCAGTTTGGTTTGAGATGTAGAATAGTAGGAGATGAGGAGAAGAAAAGGTTGGCATTGGTTAATGTGAACAGACCTTCTTGTGCAAAATTTAAAAGATTAATTAGCCTGATGTAATGATTTTTGAAAACTCTTAGCCAAGCTGCCATAAATATGTCCAAGTTTGTGACTTCTCTGTATGTTTATGTAATTTTACCCGAAAGATGAGCAATTATTATTCATGTACATAGACTATATTTAGGTGCAAATTAGGTTTCCATGATTTAGCAAGTGTCCAAGGTAATCATTGTTTTGGTGAACACAGGCCTAGGAGGCAGAGTCTTGGCAGCTGCAGCTGAAGTGAAGGAGAGAATTTCAATCTCTCACAGCAGACTTGTCTCAGCAGGGGCTGGGCCCAGGACAATAAAAAAAGAAATGCACAAAGCACTTCATGGACAAGGATTCAAATCACATTATGTTAAATTAGAGGCTTCATGTAAAAAAGCAGGTTTCTCTTGAGAAGGAGAAGAGCTTTATATAAAGTTGTGACCTATTTATTTCTTTAGCACTATTGCTTGCTACAAAGAGTTTTATTGATAAAATCCCTACCTTCATGTAGGGTGTATCTGCTATGATCTTATAATACTTTTTTATTTATTTTATTTTATTGCATTGTATTTTATTTTTGTAGCTCTTTAGAATGCATCAATCACTTTAATGTTGTTAATAGAAGGATAACAAATCATGATGATTATATCACAATATTTTTAAACTATAATTTATAATCTATTTTACATTGAATGATTATGAGAGAGACAACCTAGTTAAATGGAAAAGGATTGAGTCATTCAAAGGATCAGTTAGTAATGTATGTTAACTGAATCGCTTAAATATTGTTTACATTACTTCGGTTTCCTCCAAGTAGAAAAATGATCCTGTTCTTTTTTATTTATTTTCATTACCTCCACTATTAAAATTATGAGAATTCATTTTCAATTTTTATACGTAGAAAAGAGTGACAAGACCATATTTGCCTTTTTATTTTAACTCCATCCTCAAACAAATGCTTTTGACTAACTTCTTAGCCCTTGTTGCTAAAGGACTTAGAGAGTTGAAGGTACTATGAAATTTGTATGTAATATAAAGCCCTCACCATCCTCATGCAAAGAACACATATACAGGCATAAAATTTAAGTAATTACATACTAAGATGACTAACTTCTCATATATAAGTTTAAAGTTATGAATGTTTTTAGATAATTGAATGAATGAGTCTACTGGAGCAGAATAAAATAATGTAGTAGATTGCACAGCTATTATTTAGGATAGTTTTGTGATGGGACTCTTTCTCTGGAAACCCATGTAAAATGTAGACAAATACTGACATTTGGAATATGCTTGTATTTTATATCAGCAGCAATGTGTCATCTCTAGTTCAATAGGTGTAGGAAATCTCCCAAGACTTATTGTTTCTGAATGCACTAGTATGAAAAAAAATAATTTTCAAGGGAAATACTTGACATAGTAAATACGGTGGCATGTATGCAAAATTCAAAGAGCTAAATTGTGTCTACTGTGGTCTTTTATAAATATTTATAATGCTAATTACAGAAATTTGTCTGAGTTTGTTAGTGAATGGGCTAACCAAATCTCATTAGAAACAGTAAATTCAGTAGGCAGAATCATATTACTTCTATAAACTAAGGCTAGGATAATATTCAAATGGCTTACCTTAAACATTCTTATAAACATTATCTGAGAGTATTATCTGAAAAGAAAAAAAAATAAAAGCATATATAAATACTCATTCCAAATATTTTAGAATACTAAGGTAGTCATTTCAATGATCCTTGTCCAATGTACAGCCATTGAATGCCATGCTATCTACCTGCCTCTAATTTATGTTAATGATTCTAGAAATGGTATCTGATTATTTCTTCCTCCAAATAATCAGTTAATTGTTTAGAGTTATGCTAAATTTAAAGAAATTGATGATTTCTTAGATTAGAAATACATCTCTTCTGCTTTGAACAACATCAAAAATGTTGAAAAAACTACTCATTGAATGTCAGAAAACATTTGTAAATCATTTTTGGTAAGGGATTTATATCTAGAATACATGAAGAATTCTTACAACTCAATAATATAAAAAGCAAATCACCCAATTTGAAAATGGAAAAACACTTGAATATCTATTTCTCAAAAAAAAGCTTCACAGTTTTCTCAAAATTTTAGGCATAGAATTAGCATATAACCAATAATTCCACTTCTAAATATAGAACCCCAAATAAATATAATAGAAAGATACATACACACAAGAACATATACATGAATGTTCATAGCAACATCATTCATAATAGCCCAAAGTAGAAATACCAAATACTCATCAACTGATGAGTGGATAAACAACTTGTGGTATATTTATACAAAGAATATTATCAAGCAATAAAAAGGGATGAAGTACTGAGATATGCTAGAACCTGGATAAACCTCAAAAACATTATACTAAGTGAAATAAGTCAATTACAAAAGGCCAAATATTCTATGACTCCATTAATATGAAATATTCAGAATTGGCAAATTTATAGAGACAAAAAGTAGATTAGTGGTTGCTTAGGGCTAGGCAGAAAGGTGAATGGGAAATGACTGTTAATAGGTACAGTGTTTATTTCTGGGGTGATAAAAATATTCAGTTACATGACTGTCAATATTCTAAACACTAATGAATTATATACTTTAAACAGGTGAATTGTATGGTATATAAATTATACCACAATAAAGCTATTAAAATTGTTCTTTTCTTTCTATATTTATATAATTCTTACCTTTGATTCTTTGATTCTTCTTTTTTGTTTGTTTAATGTTTGGGGTTTATTTTTTTAAATATAGTTTTATTTTTCTATGGAAACAAGCCATCTAGTTTTTAAAATCTACTAGAATTATATCTACAGAAGAAATTCTATAAGAAATATAATTTTGTGATTCCATGTTGCCCAAGGAAATAACAATTTTCCAGATTCACGTTAGACTTGTGATTAATCTTTTGTATGTACCATGTCTGAAGATTTTTAAATGTGTGCAATTGAGGAAAGAACATGAAACTAAGATTCTAGACTTCAGATATTCAGAAAGAATAGCTATTATAAGATTGAAACTGCACTAAGTTTTACAGTTAAGAAAGCTAGTGAACATAAGGAGAGGACCTTTGGGTACTCGAAAAACTTCTTTGATAGAATTCTTCTATTGAAGTCACAGAAAGAGGGAGAAAGGGAATGGAAAGTAACAGATGGGCATAAATCAAAACATAAAAATACATTTTGGGTACTTTTCTTGGTAAAGAAAGAATGAAGTGATAAAAAGGAAGAGATGGAACTAAAGAAACACAGAATTAGATGATTGATTTTCATAATTGCCATATGGAAAAATTAATTTGGGATGATTTTTCTATGATAAATGAAGACTACTAGATAAAAACTACTTTACCTGAATCTATGAAATAGATTTTCTAACCTGAGATATGTAGTAAAACAGGTTAAAAACATTGTCTGAAATTAGGCCACCTGTGTTAGATCCTACTAACGATAACTTGAGGATGTTATTTAACCTCTCTTTCCCTTGGTTTTCACATGTAAATATCATGGATTAATGTCTTTAAATCTCACTTATTAAGATATGATATGATTAGGTCATCAGATACGACTCTGTTACTAATTATCACTATATTAATCAGAACATCACTTACTATTGAGAAAGAAAGTAAGCACAGCAATGTCTAAGATTTCTTTCAGCTCTCTAATTTTATGCCACTGTCAGTTTTTTTGTTTGTTTGCTTTTTGTTTTGTTTTTAATTTAGAGTCTAGATATAACAGTTTGATCTATGGCCTTGCCTGCAAGAGGTCAAGATCAGACCTCTGTTTTCTGTTCTCACAATTGCAGTAGCCAAAGCAGCCCCTAATAGAACATGAATGAGAAAAATGCCCAGTGAAAAAGTTAAAAATAACATAAACCTATCTGTGATATTTTTTTTAATGTGCCAAATTGACTACATAAACTACAAGCACAGAAGGAGGTATTGCAGTCATTTTGTAGCATTCATGTATCTTCTCCCAGTCTGTCAGTCAAAAACTAACAGGTGCTGCTGTGAAGGTATTTTGCTGATGTAATTAAAGTTTGATCAATTGGTTTTAAGTAGAGGAAACTGTGCTGATGGTCCTGACTTAATCAGTGGAAGCCCCTTAAAAAAAAAAAAAAAAAAAAAAAAAGACCAGATATACCCTGAGCCATAATTCAACATTTGTTACTCTACAATTTCTTTTTCCCTTTATGGGATCTTCCCTGTATTATTGCCTGTGGACAGCTTCAGCCAATAGGTTGGAGTTTTAGTCTTCTTGTGATCTTCCCTTCCTGACTTCTTGCCCTATGGATTCAACTTTCCTTCCACCATGTCAACCAATTCTTTGTGATATCTTAAATAGATAGATGACAAATAGATAGAGATAGAGATATACAGACATAGATTTATTGATAGATTGATAAATATGTCTACATTTATATCCATACATCAATGTTTCTATACTAACTACTTTTTGCCTAGACAAAGCATTCCCCAGAGGTCTGGAAAATGTTTTCTCTATCCTCTACCCAGTTTTGTGACTGATCTGTTCATGGCAAGTATTTCCTTCAGCTAAGCCTAATATAAACCCTTAGGCTTAGTTTGCTATAGCAGTACAATTAACTGAAATTCTAATGGATATAATAAAAAAAGAGAAGATATCCTCATAAAAAGACCAAAGAATTGACACAAACCCATACAATGTAACAGACACAGATCCAAATCTCCTTTTTAACCTAAATTTCCACCCCTTAGCTACATGCCCTTGGCCTTTTTTCTTACTATCACTGTTCTTGGGGCAAGTATGGGCAGTGGGAAGATGAGGCCTTATCTTTTTAATACAATTTGGAGTATGCCATTATCACTAAAGAAGGATCTACTGCTTTGAATACTCATGTTCTATCAAGAATAGAGAAGGACTAGAAATAATCCAAGCAACGGTCTCCTTGGGAACACCGAAATTTCTAAAAATATTAATATAATTCCAACATTTCTCAGTGATGACACACTAAGATAAGTTTCTACCTTTCATTTGCCTTTGAAGTTTTCTAGTATGGGCAAAGAGTGTAAAAAGAAAATATTATTATAAAACCAAAAGGGTTGCGTTTTTCCACCTAAAGCAGAATTTCTAATGATTACAATTCCTATGCTAAGTGGATGCCCTTTTAGCTTCTGTGTGTATAGTTACAATCTTTTTTGGTCATAGATTACTTGGGAGCCATCACTACCCACTTGTAGATGCCTGGTCACCAGGAACAATTGGTGAGAATATGCGATTGACACGTTCAGATCCACAGTAGCTTTTCATCATTCCTAAAATAATGACCTGTTCGTGGTCATTTTGTAATCTTTTTTCACTGTCTGTATTATACCATGTTTCTATGGATTTGTAAATTCAAGTTGATTAGAGTATTTAAATTCTTTCTTTATTTTTGAAGTATTTCAACTCAGTGTAGTCAGTGTACTCTATTTGGGGTTGCTGAAGTTAAGTCACAGTGATTCATTTAAAGCACTCTGATGTATAATTTAATTGGCTAAATTTACATGCTCGAATTGTAATAAAACTATCCATAAAAATATTCTTTCTTACACTTATAATTCATTATATTAATCATCTTTGGAGCACATAGAAGAGTTTCCAGTGGAGAATGTTCTTGAAAATAAGTGACTCTAAAGTCCTACTAAATTGCCTATGAAAAAATGCTCTTTTGCATAAGCAATCACAAAAAGTACTGAAGTACTGAATCTTCACCTAGAAAAGCATATGGAATACACAATTTATGGAGTCAGGAAAGTGTTCAGAGAAGAGCTGCAAGGATTATTAACATGTTGGACTGTAAGAACCATTTTAGAGGCTAAAAGGACAGAGATGGTTTAGCTTGGAGGAGGAAGTCTTAGAGATGGTCTTCAAATGTAAAGTGGTTTCTCTGCAGAGGGTGGTGACCTGCTGTTTTCTATCTTTTCTGAAGACAGGACCAAAGGAAACAGACTCACATTTAGTGACTTAGATTAAAAATAAATAAAACTGTCTTGGTAGTGAGCATTGTTAATCACTGAAATGATTCAGGCTATAGATTCTTCTTCTCTGCAGGCTGATAAAAAGTAAATAGTTTTGGTTCAAACTGGAGACAAGGTAATGAAAGTGGATTTCTGATGGCTCCTATCAAAGTTCATTAGTAAAATATGTCAGCTTAAACTTTTGAAGAAATCTACATATCTCATCAAAATAACTTTTGCAAATTGAATTCCAGTGACAAGTGACTGATAAGTATCCCAAGGCTACAAAGGGATATTTTTTGTCCAACCCATTTTAATGAATGAAGTTAAATCTGTGAACTCATGATTTGCTACTTATACAATTTTGGAAAGCTCTAAAAACGTAGTTTAAATTAAAAGATATATTTAAAAGAGGAAGTACACAAATGTTATCTTAGACATTATGGAACGCATTCGCATTTCAATGTAATTTTAAAAAGTATTTTCAAAGTTTGAATTTGGCAGATTGTTGCAAATAGTATAAGTGCTATAAGAAAATAAATCCAATAATTACAGGGTTTCAAAGAAAAAATATGATTCTTGTGCCTGAGAATTCAAAATGCAAGAGTGAATCAGATTAGCAAATACTTAATTGCATCCTGATGTAAAAAAATAATTAATGCCAGAAAGATACAAATAGTTGTACAGGCATAGAAGATAGGGTCACAGACTCTACGTGCGAAAATAACCTGAGTTTTAAGGAATGAGTAAGGGTTCTTACAAAAAAATCTGAAGGAAGTGGGTAAGCTAGATAGGAAAACCACAAAGGCATAGAGGGATAAGAGAGGGTTGTATGCCAAAAAACATGGACAGTTTAATGTGCCTATAAGGTAAACTGATCAAACAGGAGCAGCAAAATACCTGCTAGAACCAGATTGTAAAGAAGTCAGTTAAGGTGTTTAGACTGTAAACTGTTTAATGAAAATTTATGTGCAAAATATTGTCCTTGGCCTTATCTCTAGAGTTCTAGTTTATAAGATTATTCTGCTGCTGTGGTTCCAAGGATTAAAGTTTGAGAACCAGGGTGAAAGACAATAAATGGGAGCCTGTGGAGTTCATTTGTGTCTTTGAGTTCTGACTAACCCAACGAACTCACACATAATTTTTGTGACAAAGGCCAATTGCATCACTTATCTTTATCCATAAATGGCTTTACAAAGTATTCAAAAACATAATACCAACTATCCAGCCATATTTGTCCAAATCTATACAATCTACAAAAAAATCTTCCAAGTCTGCACTCATTACACAGTGCACTGGGAATGGTTATTTTTTCAATCCCAATGAAGTAGAAGATGTACTTGGGTAGGTAAAGTAAGGTTGATTAATTTACATGCACAGTTGCCTTCCAAGTGACTGTCATATACTTGACAGGATGGAGCAGCCTGACGTTCCAAACATGAATATTTCATAACAAAACCGAGAATCTTACCAATAAAAGGCATAGGGAGCTGGCGAGGAGGGCAGTGAGAGATGTTTGTAGTCATGTCGTCACTGGGTAAATACCCGCAAGCCTATAGCTAGCTTTGAATGACAAAGCTCCTCAGAAGAAATACATGCGATACAAAGCTTTCAACAAGTCAAAGATATTTAAGTCCTTAATTTTCAAAAAAATCACTAAGTTTTTTCTTTAACTTTTGAAAAGTAATGTGACCAATTGTTAGAGATGATGTGAATGGTCTGTGGGTACTTATGTGATAAAGGAAACTAAAGACTGTGAATTTTAGGAGTTAATTCGATTTTATGGATTTGGGAAACAATGGCAGTCAGGAGTGTTTGTGTGCAGAACCTGTACAAATGAAAGACTAGGAGTAGATAATTACAGGGATGCGTTTGAGAGTAGAAATATGAAGCATTTTGCCTCTAGGTAACTTTCAATTGTTTGCCTTATGAAGTAAATGTGGTGATTCTTTTTGGAGCCCATACCTAATTGATATAAATAGCATCATGAAATTAAATCTTTTAAAACTCCCTGTTGGGATAGAAGAGAAAAGCAAAACTTTTAAATCAGCAAATGTACAGAGAGAGCAGAGACCCATCTAGGTAGGTCCTTTGAATTAATCTGAGAGGAGTCCACCCTGTAAGGGAAAGTCCAGGCTGCTGTGGTCTGGCAATAGCCATGTACTGCTTTACTTAATCAGAAAGACGTTACTCATTGTTAGAATTATGGGGCGGGAGTAAGTTCAAGATAAATAAACTCCTTAAAAACTATGTCCTGTAGCATTCAAGTTAGCCTATTTTCTATTAAGTGTTTTCTAATGAATAATCAAGAAACAGCTGGCTTGAATTTACTGAGTTTTGGATTTATGGACTTGGGATGGCAAGGATCCCTTTGGCATTTGGATCCATAAAGACTGTAAATAGCAGGGTAGACATAGTTCCTAAAGAACATTCTTTGAAAGAATTAAGTTATTCTGAACACAGATTCCATATCATTCATATCTGGTGCTGCTCATCCCCGTCACCTATTTCTATTTCCATGACCTAAAACTGCAAATCTATAGCCCAATTTATTGGCAAATGCCCACAGGTTTCTTTTATCCTATGAGCTTTACTTTTCCAGTATCAAATAAAGACAGTATCACCAATCTCTCTTATTACTGAAGATATTTCTTTAAGTGGAATCTTACATTTCAGAACTAACTCTATGAAGTTCCCATTTTATAAGGGCAGAAAACAAATGAATTATCTTTTGCCTTTTGTTTGAGTACCTGGATTATAAAAGTTAAAAAATTATCAAAAACAGAGCTATGTAGATTTTATTTGGCTATAACAAAAGCTCTATATACATTGTTCCATGTCCTTTCTCAGTTCCACTCCTCTCCCCTTCTACCTGCTAAGGACAACCTCCCAGTCAGTGGGGAGACACAACCAGTACTAGGAGGTTACTGTCAACCACAGAGATTGGTTGAGAAACAGATCATCCCAGTTACTTTTTGTGCTTGAACCACAGCGATTTGTGAACCGGTTAATGTGCACATAAAATCTCAGATGTTGACTCTATATTCAGTTGATTACAATGGGGAGAAGGTATTAGTAGACCCAGACTTCAATTAACAGGGTGAATTGTAATCTAAAAGTTTCTACTTCATTGCATCATGAACTCTTTCAATATGCCTAGGAATAAATAGATGCTGCATAAAATAGGCAGTGTCAAGAGTCAACATATCCCAATCAGTTTTCATGCAAATATATCAATTGAGAAACAGAGAACTCACATTTTTCTAAGAAATAGGTAAATTCTATATATAGTGATTTAGGATCCATGCTGCAAGTTGCATGGGATTCTCATATTTATTGAGGATATAAGTATCTTTAGCATATGTATATCTTTATTCTTGTTAGTGAAGATATTAGAGAGATATTTTATATAAAGTTGCACTGTCTTGGAAGTCAGAGTTTCTCTGCCATTTTGCACTTTGCAATTCCCTGTGTTCTCCCTTCTTGATGATTTTCTGATTGGAGAATTCCCTTCCAATATCAGTGCTCTTTGAAAAATGAATCTTCCTTATATCAATATATAAGTGGCCTCCCAACCAACCACTGTAGAAATAGCCAAAACATTTTCTGGCTGTTCTCGGTGATAATGGCTAAGGTGTTGGGGGACAGATATATTTACACGTATCTCATAAAAATAAATATAGACCTCTGGTATGAATAAGGCTGTCTATGCCAGCTCCTTCCCCTCACCTGTTCCTCCCAGAAGTTATATAAAAGCAAAAAGGATCTCTCCCACACACTCCATTTACATTGAAGAAACTAGGAGAAATATATAATATACATATGGCAAAAATTGTGCAATGACTATAAATCAGTAAGATTTGGCAGAAGCTGCATAAGAGGAAGAAAAGAGAAGAGAGCGAGGAGAGGCCCAGCAGTGGCAGGACTTCAAAGGCACCAAAAAAATATACTTTCTGAAGGTGAAGCTCACTCAGGAGTGCAAAAGTTATATATTAATACCTTGTGTACCGACTGGCAGCAGAAGTTTCCTAGACAAAATTTAGAAAGAAAGTAAAAATTCAATTACATATCAAAACCATTGCAAGGCCAAAAGAAAAGAAAATATAAGCAAAGTCAAAACACATAAACATATTTGCAATGTATGTCTCATCTATATACTTACCATATCTCAAGTGTATAGAACACTATCTGCCACATAGTAAATATTTATTCAATGAAATACATGAATCAAATTAAAAATTTGGCAAAGAAAACAGTGCAGAAAAGTAGAAATGGCTTTTACATATGTTTAAAGATGTTCAATCACCAGTCATAATAAGATCAATTATCCCATTTTTCATCTATTAGATTGGCAAGAACCCAAATACTTAATAAAACTTCCTGTTGGCAAAGCTATGAGGAAATGGTTATTATCATACATCACTGATGGGCATGTAATTTGTTTAAGATTTATGGAAAGCAACTTGGCAATATCTATCAAAAATACGAAGGCATATGAGGCCCAGCACATGGCTTGCTCCTGTAACCCCAGCATTTTGGGAGGCCAAGGCTGGAGGATTGTTTGAGGCTAGGAGTTCAGGATTAGCTTGAGCAATATAACAAGACCCTGTCTCTACAAAAAAAAACCAGAAAAATTAGGCAGGACATAGCATACTCTTACAGTTCCAATTGCTCAGGAGACTGAGGCAGGAATGATGGCTTGAACCCAGGAGTTTCGGGTTGCTGTGAGCTATGATAACACCACTGTATGCCAGCCCTGGAACAGAGGGAGACCCTGTCTCAAAGAAAAAAAAAAAAGTACATGCAAATATACTGTTTGACATAGTAATTCCAATTTGGGTAGTATCCTAGAGACTTACTCATGTGTATAATGAAGTGCATACAAAGTTATTCACTTCAGCATTATTATTAAATTTAAGATTTATGGAAAGCAACTTGGCAATATCTATCAAAAATACGAAGGCATATGAGGCCCAGCACATGGCTTGCTCCTGTAACCCCAGCATTTTGGGAGGCCAAGGCTGGAGGATTGTTTGAGGCTAGGAGTTCAGCCTTGGCCGAATAATAAAAAAGCAAATTCTCATTCATAGGGGACAAAAATTGTTTTTTTTTGTCCAATTTAATATATTCACTAAATAAGAATATAATATAGCTATATAAAGAATGAGGAAACTTTCCTAAGATCATCAAGACATATGGTTAGATGAAAGAAAAAATTTAAGACAGCTTCCATGTTATGATATCTTTTGTGTTTATAAATGTGGAAAATAAAAATATTTCAAAATACTCCCAAGAAGCTAAAAACAGTTGTTTCCTGTTTGAGGGATGAAACTAAAGAGATAGGAAGAGATTAGGGAGAAAGATTTGAATGCACAGCTTTTTATAGCTTCAATTTTTTGAACCATGCAAAGGAATTTCTTATTCAAAAATTTAAATTTTAATTAAGAAATTGTGAAAAAGCAAATAAAATAATGCACTAGTGTCCAGAGAGTACGAACTGTGGGCTTGGGACAAGTCGGCTGATAAAAAGGACAGGCAGCGGTGGCAAAAACACCCGGAGGGCCGGATAAATGTGCTAGGTGGCTCGCATGTGGCCCGTGGGCCATAGTTTGAGGATGCCTGATCTAGAGCTTTGATGACCAGGACATTTTACATGAGATGCATTTTACATGAGATGAGGAGCTTTTGGAAGTTTTGACAGAGAGGAATCAAGCAGTCTGATGTATGTAAATAAAAGGCTTGACTCGACTATCTGGCTGCATATTTTAGGAGACAAGAATTAAAACAGGGTGACCAGTTGGTCATTCTTGTCTTCCAGGTAGGCAGTGATGGTGCTTCAGCTAATGTGCTGCTGGAGAAGAATGGAGGTAGAATGACTAAGACTTACCGATGATTACAAGGGGGGTTGAAGGAAAGAAAAGAATCAAACCAATCCTATGTTCTGGTTTACAAAACGGGGTATAGAATAACTCTGTTATCTAAGGTGGGATCAAGGTGGGGGAAAACAGGGTTAGGGGCCAGAATAAAAAGTTCTGATTTGGATGCTTTGAGTTTGAGATGATCATCCAAATAGAGTGGAAGAGGAAGCAGTAGAAACCTGTGTGAAACTCAAGGGAGAAGTAGAGCCAAGGTATAAAGATTTACAAATCATGTGCAGATAAGTGATATTTAAAGCCATAGGGGCGAGAGACAAGTTAAGTCACCTACGAATGTCCATAGGTATAGAAGAGTTGATAAATACACAACTCATCCTATGGGCAAGCTTATCTCTAGAAATGAGGAAGAAGAGGTATTTAAAAAATATATACATTAACAGGATAATATAAGCATATACAAAATAATGAAAAGTCTGTACAAATGAAAGTAATTAAGATAAACATATGTTTGGAAAATATTTGCATTAAATATGATTGTCAAAGTGTTTATATTATATTTACTAAAGATTATTTATTGGGTCTTGTGTTTCATTTTAAATAAGGTAAAGGATATGAACAAATAATTTATATACGCAAAAATTACAAAACATGGAAAATGCATCTTCTTGTCGATTACTGAAGAAATCAAAAATAAACATTTCTCAGGACACATTGTATTCTTCATCTAAGATAAAACAATTCTGCTTAAATAAAAATGTTCAAAGTTTGTGAGACTGTCGTAAAACTAAGACAATCGAACACATTTGTTTTTTTTAATAATAACACATAATAAAAGACAATATGTTCATCCAATTTGACTCAGTAATTCCCTTTGTGAATATGTATCCTAAAGCCGTAATTCCACAAAAAGGACTAGTTGTATGCAGAATCAGATTTTCATTGCAATACCTTTAACTTTAAAAAGATTGGGGAAAATCAGTGCAGCCACATATACAGAAGTGGCCAAATCAAGTATATGTAAACTGGATGAATATTTTCAAACTACTAAAAATTATCATTAAAAGTCATGTATGAAAACCTGTGGAAATGTGTATAATATAATGGGAGTTTTTAAGGAAGATTAAATAAATGGCATTTGTATTATTTTAGTCTGTCCCATCCTCATGACCAATTAATGCATTTTTCTCTTTTGTTTGTCTTTTCATTTCTAAAATATAAAATCCCAGGTAACTTGCTTTCTACTCCCTCCCTTCCTATGCAGCTCTATCATTGTATCCAGTTACTCATTTTGTCAGCCAAAACGTTAGGAATGTGGCTGTGAATTAGGAATGGCATCATTACTTATGGATCTTCACTTAGGATAATACTTATTCATAAATCATGGTGTCATGATCTGATGAAAATCCAATAAGTCAGATATGGAGGGTCAGCCAGAGATAAGCTATAGAGTGGAGCTAAAACTGACAACAGAGATATGTTCATAACAGAGGTAGGTGGGAGTAAAAAAAGTAAATAGGTTTGGGTTTGAGTCTATGAATTCTAAAATAAGATAGTCTGAGAATGGAAGAAAAAGATTTTCATGCACATCCCAAAACCCCATTTTGGGCTGGTTATAAAAGCCTTAGAGAAGATCCATTGAGCTAAAAAGGTTTTGAGTGGTGGTTTCCATAGAAAGAACTAAGAAATCTTTTTTCCACTCAAGGTCCTTTTGGATATTCAAAGAATGTCACTTAAAACTTTTTATTCATCTTCCTTCTCCCTCCACATTTATCTAACTTAACCTATACCTTAAGGTATTGGTGTCTCTTAATGTGTAAATAAATTCATAACATAGTATCAATGGTTGTATCATTCTTCCCAGGAATAATGAGAATTTTAACACTAGCTTCCTGCAAACAAACCTTAAATTGAAGGAAGGGATCATTTATGGGGAATTTAAGACACCATAGTGAGCAGGTTAAGGGGATATTTCACTTCAGGGGTTTTTTTCTAAACATCTACCAAATCACAACACAAAAGATGTTCTGGTCTCAGAAATCTTTTTCTTCAGGGCTAGAGATGCTCCCTGATAGTGATTTAGGCACTGAAAGAAGCATGAAGACTTTTTCAGAGCACAGAACAATGATTGAACATTCAGGTAGATCACCTAGAGCATTAGCATGTCTCTGTAAGTGCATCTCTGTCCTCTGGGGCATTTGATCATATTAAAACTCAATTGCTGTAAAGAACCACTGAGAATTGAAAAGAAATTGATATGTACACTCTACATTTCCCATTTTCAAAGTGAATAATTCCTAAAAAAGGAAATCCAAAAGAGCAGCATTAAAATCAGTTCACTTACAAGGAAGGTAAATCCAGTGCTCAATGAATATGTTCCTTATTCCTGAAGAGTGTACAGAAGTTTATGACTCTATTGAAAAGTCATAATTCTGTTCAGTTTTGTGGAGATGTAGAGTAAAAGGAGAAAATAGTGTGCTAACTATATTAACATCTCATCAAGTAGCAGCTAGAGTTGCCTAACAATATCAAGTAGGAAATTAAATTCATGTATTCAATACCTTAGTTTGCTATCAGTCATTTGCTTTACCATTTAATATGTTAAATGCAACAAAATTTTTATTATAATGTTTTCTAAAAATATGAATTTTGCATATTATTTTCTATGTAGACAGAACACATCAGAGCTGCAGAAATGATGCTGCAATGAATCTCACATATCTTAGCCTTTCTTAGCCTATTTTCCACAGAAGTTAGACTTGAGGCTAATATGCCACCACTGTTTTAGGAAATGCCATCCCAGAGAGCTGACAGAGAGACAAAGGGAGAGAAACAGAGTCAAAGAAGTAGAGCTTATTACAAGAATGGGTTGTTGAATTGGTAGCTACTGATTGCTTGATCTCATAGAACTGCTCTCTAAGAAACTATATAAACTGCATCTCACAACAGTCTAGCCAGAGAGGAAAAGTGAGTATATATTCCTCAATTCCTATTTCCCATTTGTCACAGATAGTCTTTAGAAAAATTGGGAATTCCCCATACTTTTAGATTGAATGGGTACTGAACTGAATCCTATAGCATTTTTTGTCCTTGTCATCCAAAGGGTAGCATGAGGGCAGGAGGCCAGAGATGCAGAGCACAGGCATGAGGCAAGGCACTGTCAGACTCCACCTGTTAGAGCTCATGCAGAGCAGGTGGTGTCAGGAGGGCTGGTATAAGGTATAGTGAGGCTGCCAGAATGTGAAATGTTACATACGAGAAGTGTCCTCAAATTATTGTAGGCATCAGATTGCTGGGTGTCACCCCCCCAGAGTTTCTGATTCAGTAGTTCTGGAATGGGGTGAAAAAAGTGCACTTCTGGCAAGTTTGCAGTTGATGCCAAGATACTGGGCCTAAACCGCGCTTTGAGAAACACTGTGTAAGTCTGCAGTCCATTGCACCCTTCTCCACATATTCCCCCGGATCCTGTAGTGTTGGTTAGCCAACTCCTGCAATTCCTTCTGGGTCCGATCTATTTCCTCCAGGACATGGACTTCACTTTTCTGAATGGACTGTGCAGAATGTGGACTCTTGCTTATCCACCTAGAAGCAATGGAGATGGTGGATGAGTGATATAGTTTGGATGTTTGGTCCCTCCAAATCTCAAGTTGAAATTTGATCTCCAGTGCTGAAGGTGGGCCCAAGTGGGAGGTGTTTGGGTCATGGATTCCTCATGGATGGCTTGGTGCTCTCTGTGTAGTAGTGAGTGAGTTCTCACTCTATTAGCTCACTGGAGAGCTGGTTATTTAACTCCTCCTCTCTTTCTTGCTCCTTTTCTCACCACGTGACACACCTGCTCCCCTTTTGCCTTCTGCCTTGATTTGAAGCTCCTTGGGATCCTTCTCAGAAATAGATGCCAAGGCCATGCTTCTTGTACCTGTAGACCTGTGAGTCAAATAAACCTCTTTTCTTTATATTTAATACATTTCCCAGCCTGAAGCATTCCTTTATAGCAATGAAAAACAGTACTGATGGGGAATAAATGCTGACTTCTGAGCTCTGTGCCTCAGATGGGGCCTTTGTCCAGACTGCTGGGCAATGAGGCTTCTCATCTCTGGCAAAGGGACAGAGCTTTTTCTGCCATTCCAGAAGTTTCAGTGGAATTTAAAAGATCAATATTCTTTTCTTGAATCCTAAACCAAAAACTTATTTTCTTTGGTTATCCATTTTTCCCATTCAGCTACACAGGATGATATGTTTTATGAAAAGAGAGGAAGAATAAGATAAATGTAAAATAAAAGAATTTTGAGAAGTTTACATTCAGTTTATTAAGCTCCATTCAAAAATTCTTGTATGTCTGTAACTTAGACTTTTGAAAACAGTAGGGACAGATTTTAGGAAGGTGCTAATTGAACCACAAGTGTGTCTAGAATTAAGAAAACTTGGTATAAAAAAAAGGATCCCACTATATAAACTGTATAAACAGACTATAGATAGAGACATGATATTTTTGATTTTTGTAAAGATTCTCTATTAGGTTTCTGAGTTCCCTTGAAACAATTAAGATAAATACCACAGAATCACAACATAATGTCCATTTAGGAACATGTCTGCAAATTTAGAAGTGAGGTTTGTAGGACAGAGAAACATCCTAAGGCACATCCCTTACAGCTATTTCACAAGTGATTGCTGTAGCTGACCTTGCAGTTGTAGAGGAGAGGCCCTTCCTGTGGCCCTGAGGGAGATAATGTTTAATTGAATTAATAATTTAATAATAGAAACTATTAGAGAATTTGTGGAGTCAAAAGTAAGAGATGAAAAGATTCTACAGAAAGCAGAACATTTGGACAATTTCCATTGTCATTCAATATTTATCGAACACCTGTCTTACACTAAGATCTTTGCTAATGACTGCAAAGTACAAAGATGATAAAAATACTTTTGCCCTCTAGAAGTTCATGGGCTACTATGAGAGAGGACAGATAAAGAAATAAAAATTTGTGAAAAGTAACCTTTTTGAAGTTGGGGGCAAGTATGGAATGGAATTTCTTTAAGAAATGTCATCTCTGAATTACAGAAGCCAGAACGTTAGTTTCTAGAATAAGCAAACTCTCTATATAAGATAAATTTAATTCTCAAATAAAATAATAAAATTATTTACTTTAATCCATTTCACACACACAATTAACTTTATGGACACAATTCACAATCACTGTACCCATTTTGTCCACCTCTCCTGAATGTGACATTTGTCCAGCCTGTATCATATCTGCCATGGGGCTGACGTTACTGTGGCAATATGATAAAGTAGAAGACAGGAGGGAAGAAATGAGTTTTATAATAATTGGAAATGTACTTCTCATCACTTGTTGACATGCATTTCTGTTTGGAGAAACATGGAGGGAGAGGAATTC
The DNA here is from genome assembly GCF_040939455.1 of Microcebus murinus. Classification (NCBI taxonomy): domain Eukaryota; kingdom Metazoa; phylum Chordata; class Mammalia; order Primates; family Cheirogaleidae; genus Microcebus; species Microcebus murinus. The sequence continues at coordinate 88,903,896 of NC_134114.1, read as the reverse complement.
GGAACTAATCTGTGCTCAGACCATATCTTAGCCACTCCTTTCATAAAATATAAATCAAGCTACAGATACTGTGAAAGATTTTGTAAGAAAACATGTAAATAGTATGCAAAGTATGAAAAGAGGAAACTCCCAAAAGAGATTTCCTTGTTGGGATTAATTAATTTATTTAGTCAAAAATATGCCTTAGGTTGAAATTAATATTTTAAAAAGATGTGCTAAGTATTAAGTACCATTAGTTTTTAAAAATATAAAATTCATTACAAGTTCAAAATATTAATAATATTATTGGATATGGGTTATAACTTTGTGGGGACAAAGACACAGAGAGAGAGAGCAGAAAATGTTTTCCTCTTCCTTTTCAGTTCTTTTTCCTCCTCCTCCTATCTATCTTCTTCCTCCTTCTTTTCCCCCCTCCCTCCTCACCTTCTCTTTTCCTTTTTTAGTAAAATATGAAAAGAACTGGCTTAATCAAATAACAACCAAGTGCTTTGGGAGCTCAGAAAATTGTGATGCTGTGATAGGTGAGGTGACATTTGAACTTTGCCCTCAAGAAGAAGGAGGTTTATCAAGGAGGAAAAATGGCCAGGTAAGAAGTAACATGGATTCGAAATGAGAACTGATGTGATCTTCCATGCATGCTAGTTACAGATTTTTTGATTAATAAATATTCCTTTTTAACCTTTTGACAGTATTAAAGAGGCGATATATCAGTCAAAACCAATTAGACTGCATCTGATGGCTTCCCTCTTAACATCTATCTGAGATGCCAACTAAGGGAGACTTAGCTCATGGGCTCTGAACTGAAAACCCAAGAAAGATGCTTCATCTTTATTTCAAATGCTTCATCCTGACATTTCCCGGTGATTAAGCCTGGACCCAAAATAGGGAGAATATTTCTTCCTCTTTTTCATGCTTGACTGCATGTCTCTCCTCATCCCATTTCTAAAGCCAATTCAAGACTCAGCAATAACACTCACTGTCCCAATTAATATTCTAGTTGTTAAATGTGCACTAAAATTACTTTGACAAGGATATCTTGGACTCTAGTTTATAATATTGTTTCCATAGGAAAATGCATTCCTGATTTTCAAAAGAGAAACTTAGAAATAGTTTGGGTTAGAGAGCTCATTGTTATGAAGAGCACTTACTTGTGTAAGAAGCTACACGACACGCACTTCGACAGTGGTAGTATCAGCCCACCGAGTTGGGTTTTTTGTGTCCTGTGTGACTAGACAAGGACAGTGGGGAGGCAGGTATTCGTTGAATCTGTACTTCTTTGAATTTCACAGTAGATAATGCCAAAAGGTGGATGGCTGTTTTAAATGTCAGCTTTACCTCTTGTTGATTAGTTCATAGCATGATCTTTTGATAAAGGTCTATCAAAAAGTAATGAAATGATATTTGATTTCGTACTGAGAGAAAACAGTATCAAGTAAATATAAATAATTATGAAAGAAAGTAAAAATGTTTATAGCAATGTAAGGTCTATGAGAAACATAAAATTATACTAAAAGAACAATATATGGACGCATTCTATCTACTGTTTTTGATATTCTGAGTTAGAGGTTTCAAGTACTTTAAATCCTGGGTTAGAAGCTGGGATTGTAATTGTTTTATTATTAAAAATGTATGAGGTTTTCACCGAGATTCGTCTACTTTTCTCAGGGTTTTGTGATCCAAATTTAACCTCTCAGCTGGCTTCCTCCACATTTTGCTGTTACTATTTTACTTCCAATATCCTCATAGCTACCCACTGACATCTCTCTTATTGATGCCAAATATATTATTTTTTTCATAGAAATGTGTCCCTAAACCTTCTTTTGTTAAGTATTCCATCCCATTACCCTTTCTAAATGACCTTTTTATTTGACTTTTCTAAAGTTAACAAAATGAATAAAACACTAATTTGAAAAAATATTTTTGTGGAAACTCCAGTAGTTTTCATTTTTTTAATTAATCTTTCACTTAGAGGAGAAAAGACATTTTTGATAACTAACTAAGCTATTATCCAAGAAATATCTTTTACTGCAGAGGAAATAAATGCTTCTACTTCTTAACTTTGCTTTTGTGTTGTGAAGACAAGTGAGGTGGGAACAAAACAACCAGACATTTTAAAATCTTTATTCTGAATAGTTGAAAACATGCACATTGCATTTTCTACTATGAAGATGATATAAATTTGGGTTTATTGGAACTTTGAGAAAGCAACCTTTGAATGAGACAAATCTTAGCACTTGGGAAGCTTTTCAAATGCACAGAAAACCTCCGCCAACAGAGTAAGGAGAGCAAAGGAAACAATGGGAAAATGATTTAAGTGGATAAAAATAAAAATATTTTTTCTTATTTCAAAGTATACTTATCTCTGAGAATTATTATTGCCATATCTAAGTACCACACCTAATGTATATTAGTTTTTCCATGAAACACAAATATATATTGGAAAAATGTTCCAACCCAACACCCCAGACAGATCCTTGAGTATAATGAAAGATTAAGCAGAGACCCAGCTGATGGCTCTGAGATGTTAAGTGGAGTCTTAAGTCTAGCCTGGAGAAGATAAGAAGTAAATTCTTCTATGGATCATACTGGAGGACTATCTTGCAAATCCCAGACGGAGGGATGTCTATCACCTACTTGCCTTGCCAAAGCTTTAGGGTGTATCAGACCCTCTCCCACTCTGTCCTGTATTATACTTTCAGACTCACCTGATTCTGTGAATTGTTTCTGGCAGAACTGATTTTAGATTATATAGATAGTGCTTTGACCCAAACATGCTCTATATGAATTTTGTTTTCCTCCAGGGCTTTTCCAATGATCCAGAGCAATAGTGAGAGACTGGCTGGCTCGCACACATGCACAGGTCAGAAATCTGAGATATTACTTGCTACCTACCCAGGATAGCTTTTACAAAAAAGAGTTAATAAGTGATTTTCCTTCGAGATCTTTTTTTTGAACAATTTGAGAAACATACTATTTACTCCTCAGAAAGACCTGATGAGATTGAACATCAATGGACACAGCCAGTGAGTGATCTTACAATGTACCTTTGTGTGAACCGTGAACTTCTTCCTCACCTGTCCACTCTTTCTGGTGCCTCAACTAGGCTTCCCAAATTGATCTTGCATCATTTTCAAAATAAACCACCTATGTACAAATTCTTATTTTTAGCCTACATTTCATGAAAAATGAAGCTAAGTTAGAGGGGAATCTAAATACTATTCAGAATACTCATAGTGGTTTTGAAGCAGAACTCTTGATTTTCTGAATCTGCAGAGCCAAGAAGACTCATACAGAGGTGTATGTCCAGGCACTAGAGAGTGGAATTAAGATTTTATTCAATGTTGCCCAAGGATTTATCTATGGAGGCTATCAGAGACAGTTGCTTCTTATTCTTTATTATACTAGTTGTTTTTTTTTTTTTTTTTTAACTACCTAGTGAATTTCAGCCTACAAAGGTTTTTCTCTTTTTCCTTTATCAAGGTGCCTTTCCTTAGGTTGTACTCAATAAGTATCTTGTCCAAACTTCTTCAGGTCCAGCTATGTATTCTTCTTCTGGGTTTTCTTTATTTAAAAGATTTAGAAGTGACCTTAAAAATCTAATCTCTAAACCTCATGAGTCTGATGAAAAAAATTTAGGCTTAAATTGTTATAACAACTGATCCAAGGTACTATAAATTGTTCATAGCCTAGATAAATCACTTTGTTTAAGGACTTTATCTCAAATGGATAAAGAGAACTAGAATTATATCTAGAAAATAAATACACATTATATTAATGAATATAATATTTCCTATGTGATGTATATTCTTACTATTTCTTTTACTTTTCCCCAAAAATATAGTAATTTATGTGTTCTATTATGTTAATCAGACTTGTATAAATCATTGTACTTTATCCTCCAATGAGTTACATATACTCACAAAAAATTCTATTAAAACATTTTCAATAATACAATGAGTCAAATTTTATATTTCATAAGATATTTAATATTATTAAAATAAAATAGAGTTTTATGAGCAGCATATTCTGGTTTAAATAAAGATGAGATGCATGCATAGTAGCATCTTATTGCAATACAACTGGAACCAGAAAATGCCATATTATCCAATCTGTTTTATGTTTAGTTGTTTGTTTATTAATACCTTCTGGATTTCAGGTACAGAGGACTGAATTTATCAAACTCTTTAGTTTATTGCACACAATCAACTTTATTTAATGAAAGTTTCCTTCTTCCTTTATTCATTCATCTTTAATTCATTCATTTATATCCCTATATACTACTTCCCTTTCCTTCATCCTCGGGCAATAATTTTAACATATTTAATGTGTTCTGGTTTATTTGAATATGGTTTTACAAAATGCAAATTGTACAATGTAAAAATATTTTAATTTACTTAAATGATATTATTTCATGTATCTCATTATAGTTCTGATTTTTTTCATTAAAGATTATTCTTAAAGACCCATCAGAGTTTTACTTCTGCTTAGACTATAGAAAACCATAAGATAACATTGCTCTAACCCCCAAAATAAGAAAAGCAAAGAAAATCTATAGACTCAGAAGTTCTTGTTTATTTGTCTGGATGCTCTTTAGACCTTCAGTGACCTGAGGTGTCAAGGCAATGAGGTAAATAAAATTTCAAAGGGTGACAAACATCTCCAAAAAGTGGACACACAAACTGTTTTGCCCTGGCAAAGCACATTCCTTAGTGATGAAAGCATGGAGGTGATGATAAGCTACTGCTATGGAACAAGTATGAAAGCCACAAGAGACGGGAATTCTTCTCTCATACAAAGCAAAAGTTGTTTTCCTCTATGTATAGGGCAGGAAAGTTTCCAGCTGACTGATCCCAGAAAAAAAAAGTGAGCTGCTACTGGAGAAAAAATAAAACAAAAGCTGTCTCTTAGGGGAAAACCTACCTTCTTCCTATTCCAGGCAAAAGATGACTACTGCCGAAGGAAGAATGAATAACTCTCTTGCTTGAAGCACCCTATACAAATACAAAACAAAGTGTTGTTGCCCTTGGGGGAGAAGTAAGAAATTGGCTTATGTTCACAACCCTGTGAACAAGACATATAAAAGACAGTTTTGTTGCAGTGGAGAGAAGATAAAAATGCTGAGAATGGGTTTCCTCCTCTTTCCCTCAGTCTCAGGGATACCAACACTAATGTCTAGATGCTTCAATCCCCAACACAACCTGACAGAAGCAGAGGCATACTGATTTCCAGGTGTGAATACTGTTTACCTTACTGTCTATACTGTTCATTTGTATACAATATCTAAAATTACATAAAAAATAATTGCTCCAGAAACAAATAAGGAAGAAAAGATTGACCATTAAGAGATAAAGCAGTCAACAGAACCAGACTCAGAGATGATATATATGTTGAAACTATTTAACTAGGACTTTAAAAGAACTATAATAAATATGTTGATGAATTTAGTGAAAATGAACAGCATGAATGACAGATGGGGAATTTTAGCAGAGACAGAGAAACTATAAGGGAAGTCAAATGAAATGACATATTAAAAAAAATGATATGGAAGTGGAAAATTTTGTTCAACAGGCTTATCTGATGGCAAGATGCATTAGAGAAAGTTATCAGTGAATTGGAATATATTTTGATTGAAATTTTCCAAATTAAAATATAAATATTAATATAAAAACTAAAAAAGAAAACAGAATGTCTAAGACGATTAATAAATTATCTAATATATGTATAATTGGAGTCCTAATCTTGGAGGGGCAGGAGGAGGGGAGAAGGGGGAATAGGCTTGTAGAATCATTTGAAAAGATAATGGCGAGGAATGTTACAAAATTAAAAAATGATAAATTACAGACCTGAGAAATTCAGAGAACTCAAAGCAGGAGAAATATGAAAGATAATACACATACATACACTATAGTCAAACTGCTGAAAAACAAAGATGAATAAAAAATGTTGAAGTCTGTACAAGCTAGAAACACATTTCATATAAAGGAACAGAGATAACAAAGACATCAATCATATCATCAGAGAGTATGCAATCTGAAGAAAATGGAGTGACATATAGTACTGAAATAAAGAAAAGCCAAACCAAAATTCTAAAGTAAGTGTTAAAAAAAAGTTATTTAAGGCCGGGCACGGTGGCTCATGCCTGTAATCCTAGCACTCTGGGAGGTCGAGGCCGGCGGATTGCTCGAGGTCAGGAGTTCAAAACCAGCCTGAGCAAGAGCGAGACCCTGTCTCTACTATATAAATACAAAGAAATTAATTGGCCAACTAATATATATAGAAAAAATTTTCTGGGCATGGTGGTGCACGCCTGTAGTCCCAGCTACTCGGGAGGCTGAGGCAGGAGGATTGCCTGAGCCCAGGAGTTTGAGGTTGCTGTGAGCTAGGCTGACGCCATGGCACTCACTCTAGCCTGGGCAACAAAGCGAGACTCTGTCTCAAAAAAAAAAAAAAAAAAAGTTATTTAAGCAGAAAAAATAAGATAGCAGGTAAATTTATAACTACACAAAAAATTAGAGAGACAGGTAAAAATATGAGAAAATACATAAACCATATTTTTCTTGATTTTAAATCTCTTTAAAAGACAGATGTGTAAACCAAATTAATAATGGTATATGTGGGGGTGTTATAAGTAGAAGTAAAATGTAAGACAGAAATAACATAAAGGAAGGCAGGGAGAAAATGGAAGTTTACTCTATATTCTTATATGTGAAGTAGTATAATATAATTTGAAGGCATACCATTATAAGATACACATAAATATATACACATATATAATATAATATATATTTTTATATGTAATACATTATAAAACTAGAGCAATCACTATAAAAAGAAAAAACTCAGAAACCATTAGTCGATATAAAATGGAATAATGAAACAATCTCAAGAAAGTATGGAAAGAGGAAAATTAGAACAAAGAACAGAAGGAATAAATTGAAGATGAAAAGTAAGAAGAAAGATATAAACTCAAGCATATCAATAATTGCTTTAAATGAAATTGGTCTAAACACTAATGAAAAGATAATCAGTTTGGATAACACCTTACCCACTTATATTCTGTTTATAAAATAAATATGTGAAGATATGGAGAGTAAAAGTCAAAAGATAGAAATATATATGATTAAAACAATAATGAAAATTACATATATAAATAACAACAATCTGCATGGAAATCCTCAATAATCACAAACAACACATTTCTATGTAGCCCAGGGTTCAAAGAAATCACAAGGCAAATTAGACAATATTTTGGACCGAATGAAAATGAAAATGACATATCAAAACTTGTGGAATATAGCTAAAGCAATGTTTTGAAATAAATTTATAACATTAAATGTTTATATTATAAAATAGGAAATGTCTAAAATAATGACATTGGTTTCTTATATAATAAACAGGATACAGAAGAAAAAATCTCAAAGTGTGCAGAATAAAGGAAGTTATAAAGGTAAGAACAATAATTAATAAAACAGAAAAGAGAAAACTAAAGGAAAAGGCAAATAAATGCAGATGTTTTAAAGATTGATGAAACTGATACAAATTGAAGTGGACTGATCAAGAAAAACATAGCTTACCAATATCAGAAAGGAAAGAGAGTACATCACTACATCTCCTATAGGCATTAAGAAAATGAAAAATATAAATAACTTTATGATAGTATATTCAATAACTAGATGAAAAAGACAATTCCTTAAAAGACACATATTACTAAAGCTCATTCAGAAAGCAATTAATGATCTGAATTGCCTAATATCAAAGAAAGTAAAATATAGTTCTAAAAAAATAAAAGTACAAGCCCAGATGCCTTTATGGTAAATTCTTCTAAACACTTCAGTAGTTAAAAAGACCAATTATATATAAACTCTTCTATAAAACAGAAGATTTGGTAATGCTTCCCACCACATTTTATAAGATAATATCCCAATGCTAAGACACAAAGACATTACAAAAAGTAAAACTACAAGCTAATACCTCTTACTAACATAATCTCAAAAATTTTGACAAAATATTATCAAATCAAGTCTAGCAATATGTAAAAACAATAATACATTAATGTCTTTATCTAGGAGTGCAAGTATATTTCAACACTTGAAAATCTATTAATGTGATTCACCAACAACTATAGACTGCAACAAACTATAAAAACATGCAATCATTTTAATGGATGCAGAAAAATCATTTTACAAGATTAAAACACATTGATGATAAAAAATTCTTAGCAAACTGGGAGCTTCCTCAAACTAATAAAAATCATCTATGAGAAACTAACAGCAAATACTTTACTCAGTGAAAGGTGGATCTTTACCTCTATGAATAAAAAAAAAATCTTAAATCTTAATGTTTCTTGTTAAACTTATAGTTGAGGTTCTAGGAAATTCAATTAGACAAGAAAATGAATGCAGGGCATACAGTTTAGAAAGGAGAAACAAAACTGACCATATTTGACAACATATTCTCTATATTAAAAAAAATTCCAAGAAATCTAAAGAAAAGCCACTTGAACTAAAAAATAAATGCAACAAAGACACAGGATATAAGTCAAGGTACAAAAACCAATTGCATTTCTACATGCTAGCAAATAAAATATGTAACTTAAAATTTTGAAAACAATATATTTATCATGCTTATTCCAACAAAAAGCATGAAATACTTAAGAACTAACTTAAGAAAATATATGCAAAACCTGTACACTAATAACTACAGAACACTGTTGAGAAAAATCAAGTGAAGACATTGACCCATATTTATGGATCAGAAGACTCAATATTATCAAGGTAGTTCTTTTTATATTTACTAATCTTCAGATTCAATAAAATTTCAACCAAAATTGTAGGAATATTTTATATTAATTGAAAAGCTAATTCTTAAATAAATTTATATTGAAAAGCAAAAGATGTAGAATAACAAAAATAGTTTTGAAAAGAAAAACAAAGTTGGAGGACTCATATAACCTCATTGTAATAATTATTAGTAGTATAAAGCTATAGTAATCAATAAATTTAAAAGGATGTATAGGGTTTGAATGTAGAGATGAACAGACATAGATAGATCCATCAATGAATAAATAAATATGCCCATACATATATGCAAGCTTATTAAATGAAGAAAAGATACTGTTTTCAGGATGACACTGGAAAAATTGCCTATCCATGTGCAAAAAAATATTAGCTTTGATTCTTAATACCATACACAAAAATTAATGCAAAAGGATCATAAGCATAAATTTAAGTCCTTAATATATAAAATATATAGAAACAAAGAGGAAAATATTTGTAACAGCAAAACATTTCTTAGTTATGATAAAAGCACAAATCATAAAAGAAACAATTAGATAAACTGAACTACCTAAAATTAAAAATGTATACTCTCAATGACACTGTTTGAAAACACAAGCCACAGATTAGGAGAATGTTTGTAAAATACATATTTCATAGAAGATTTATATCCACAATCTCAAAAGAACTCTTAAAACTGAACATAAGAATACAAACAACCTAGAATAACCTTGAATAAACAAGGCAAAAAATTGGTTGTGACAATTCAACAAAGACTACAAACACATGGTTGATAAAGCACATGAAATTAATGTTTAAATGAAAAATGTAAATTAAATCCATAATCAGATATGGGTAAACACATATCAGAATAGCTAAGACATCAAGTGATGATATAAATGTAGAACAATTAGAACTCTTACACACACTGCTAATGGGAATGTAAAATGGTGTGAACACTTACAAACCAGTTAAACAATTTCTTATAAAGTTAAATATACACCTTCTATATGACCCAGTAAAATTCTATTCCCAGATATTTACTCAAGAGAAATGATAATATATGTTCACACAAATATTTGTACCTAAATATTCATAGCAGCTTATTCAGAATAGCCCAGATATGGAAACATCCTAAATATACATCAAATAGTGAAATGATAAACACATTTTGGTTATAGCCTAATAATAGAATATTATTCAGCAAAACAAGGAACTGTTGATACATTCGACACCAGAAAAATCTGAAAAACATAATTTTAAAGGAAAGAACTCAGGCAAAAAAAGACTACATATATTATGATTCCATTTCTATAATATTCTAGAAAAGGCAAAACTTTTAGGGACAGAAAACAAATAAATGGTTGCCGGAGAATGAGTGTGGTTGATTGGATAAACTGCAAAGGAGCAAAGGAACTTTTGGGATAATGGATATCTTGAATATGTTGATGATGATTATATTTACTTGACTATAGAGGTTTGTTAAAATCCAACAAACTGTACACTTAAAAAGGTAAATTTTAATGTATGCTAATTATTCCTCAATAAACTTTACTTTAAAAAACAAACAAATAAACAAACAAACAAAATCTGTCCAGGTGCCATGTGTAATGGCACTGTTCTGAATCACTGAAAAATTCACTATGGTATACATTTACTCACATTTATTCACATTTTCTGGTTACGACATAGAAATTGCCTCCAACTTCTTGCTATTATAAGCATTGTTATAATTAACACCTTCACACATGTGTATGAAAATTTCCACAGAATATATGTCTGAGAATAGAATGAGTCATAAAAAGCATGCAAATAGCTTGCCTTAATGAGACCAATTTGACAAATCAGATGACTGCATTTTATGTCTTTAGTGATTCTTTCTATGTGGGAGGTTACAGAGACTCTTGTGAGACCATTAGGCTCTGTCCTAAGTGGCTTCTCACACCCTTAGCCTCACCAGCTACCCAAAACCTTTACAGAAATGACCTTTTTTCAATTCTGATTGTTCCTGTTTATTTGGTACATAATCACTGTTTTCATTTTTTTTTTTATCATCTTCACAACAGCTTTCTGTAATTGGCCTTCTTCAATAAAGTTATGTCTCACAGCAGTCTTTAAATTCCTCCTTTTAATGATTTCATTTTTTCTTCCTATCTCATTCAGGCTTGCTGCCTTTCTGAGAGACCATCTCTTTTCAAATTCCAATTTGATTTTAACATTTTTCCATTTTGCCGATGATTCTCATTTCCAGAGGAAAACAACAAAACCCAGTGAGCTGCCCAGATTTTCAACAGTTATCTCGAAAAATTCATACACTCTAACCTCTTTTTTGTCACATTTGGAAAGATTAATTGAGCGATTAACATCTACAGTTCACATATATTTGAATGTGTGGTTGAGAGTTTTAGGCTCAAATTATTGCATAAACAAAACTAAAGACATTGTCTCTTTTAGAATTCGCAATTGCATAAGCAATTAGATTATCTACAGCATATTACTATGCATATTATATATATACACACACACATACATGCACATTTATGCTAATTCTCTCGTGCCTTTCTCAATAAAGTATTCATCAAATTAATCATGGACTTTCTCCCAGCTGCTTGGTCTAAATTTTGAGTTTAATCTCCTGCATTACATACCACAAGTATAGAATTAAATTTTACTGCTTTTCTGTAGCACAAAATACATACTATTTATATTTGCCAGAAATTCTAAAGCAAATTTAGGATTTTTATAAAGAGCTGTTTTATATAGAACAGCTATGTTTATGATTAAAGGAAGAGACAATTCCATTGTTGTACATAACACCTATATGAAGTAAATAATTTCAAACTTGCAAAAAGTGGAGGCGAAGCAATCTAATGCATAGTTACTGAGTAATGTGATCGAAGAAAAAAAGACTGGGCAAGTCCATAAATTGTGTCCAGACTCCCAACTGAATGGCCAAAATGGGTGTTCTAGGCACAGTTGTGTCTCATATAACACCTCCTCCTGCTCCTCCTCTTATCCTCTGAACCCTCTTCCATTCCAGCCATTGCCAGGTGCAGGAGTAACCTGACAGCTGTGCCCCAGCACCCTCGTCTGTTTCATGTCTGCCTAGAGATTTTCTGCCACTACCTCATGGGCTGCCTTAAGGCAGCTGTCCCAGCCTTTCAGGCACAAGGGACTGGTTTCATGGAAGACAATTTTTCCACGATGGTGGGGGGAATGGTTTCAGGATGACTTAAAGGCATTCCATTTATTGTTCAGTCAAACATCTCTACTAGTGATAATTTGCAGGTGCTCCTCAGTGCTAGCACACTGCCTCAGCTCCATCTCACATGATCAGGAGCATGCAACCTAGATCCCTCGCATGCACAATTTACACTAGGGTTTACGCTTCTCTGAGAATCTAACGCTCCTACTGATCTGACAGGAGGAGGAGCTTATGTGGTGATGCAGGGTGGCAATAAATACAGACAAAGTTTCGCTAGTTCATCCTCTGCTCACCTCCTGCTATGTGGGCCTGTTCCTAACAGGCCAGGGACCAATACCCAGAACCAGACCATGGCCCAGTGGGAACTGCAGCCTTAAGGAACCCGTTTGGCCATGCTGATGCACTCACAAACTTGACAGTACTTGCCAAGGTGATAAAGCAAAACCAGGAAGAGAGTAGAATAGTCTATCAAAAGGTGATATATTCAGCATACACTGAAAGAGCCACAGGATTTTAAAGTTAATTGGATAATTTATTGTATTTCCTTGGCTTAAAACAATGAACAGGTGAAATTTTTTCAAGACACAATTAAATCCTTGATAGTCTATAGAACTGGCATTTATTCACTGCATTTTGTTTCCCAAGGGGTGTCAAAATGATTTTTAAAAAAGGGTCAACCTAAATGGAAGAATGAAGAATGAATTGTTACATTTCCAACAAGAACTTGCCTTCTCATCTTAATGTGGACATATATAAATAAAGGTATTTACTTAATATTTGCTAGCTTATTGTTCCATCAATGCAGTAAAAAAACCTCTTTTTCATAGCATGAGAGGTTACTTATTAATAGAAATTATCATCTGACTCTTATTAACATTCCCACAACATTAAATCCTGCAGATAAAAATTTTTAGGCTTTTATAAAATACTTGAGTAGCACCTAGACAAAGAGATTCATGGATTTCAGTTCCCCAAGTAACATGAAGTTATTTGTCTAAGTCAGACACATATACAAAAGCACACTCCCCAACAACACACATACAAAAGCTATAATTCTACCCTACAGATGATGTTCATTAGTTTGCTAATGAATGCCATCATTCAGTCAGTAGATGTCAGGGAGCCATGAACTCAGTACTATGCACTTGGACTTGGGTTTCCAGCAGTGAGGGAGGTAGACTAGTTACTTTGGAAGGCCTTCCTGCTACACTTTTACTAAAATCCAGATAAAACATGCTTTGAAAGATATGTATAGGTTCACAACAAATAGGGTAAATCTCCAGATAGTAAAAATTAAGCCAGACTACAACAACAATGATAACAAAACTATGAACTTTAATGACAGAAAACAGCTGGGAGTGGTATATGATTGCCCTGGAGACTAATTCCTAGGGTGATGCTGAGGTTAGAGCCAAGGCCTTGGGACCACCATAGAGTGGATGAGCTGGATCTAAAATGGCTGAATTAAGACTGAAGTCCTGAGGAGGTGAAAGTAGTCTCAGATTAATAGCAGGTCCAGCAGAAACAATTAAATCCTCTCTGGAGGTAAATATCACTGAGTCAGACCCAGTTTTCTCATACATTAAATCCAACCATATATAGCTAAAATATTTAATCATAAAAACACACCTAGAGAAATCGATAACATGAGGGAGAGTCAGCAGATATTAAAAGACAACTGTAGACCTCTCAAGGACTTCACATAATAGAATTATAAGAAAAATTATAAAATAATGTAAAATCTTCAAGAGAAAAAGAGGAGAGTGGGTTTTTAAAGTAAACGGCAAATAAGAAACTATCATAATTACAAAACTGACTTGGAAAAAACAACAAGTAAAATTCTAGAATAAAAATTTACAATTAATGGATAGATAAAAAAAACAGCAGGAAAGGTTATTAGAGAATTGTAAGCTAGATCTGAAGAAAGAACCCAAGTCATAATTCTAAGATACAGGCAAACAGAAAATGGAAAAAAATACTAACAGAAATAAGAGACAAATGAAGGTCTACTTCTACTTGTAACCTCAGGAGAATAGAAAGACTGTGTGAGGTTAATGATGTCCATGGGAAAAAAGTAGGACATCTTATTGAAAGATATTTAAAAGACTTAACTAAGTGGAGTGATACACCATATTCATGGACCAAAAGACTCTTTATTTTAAATATCTTCCAGGCTATAAGCTAAAATTTACCTCTTGATATAAATCATAATAAATAAATTGAACACTATCTTAGAGGAATTTTGCATATGTAACCCGAAAATATGTAATGCTCTGAACAATATTGTCCATAGTAGCAAATAAACTAGAAATGATGCATTTACAAGAGTAAGAGTAAATACAATTTGAAGTAATTGCAGTAGAATGCTATGAAAGAATAGGAAGAATGAATTAAAATCACATAAAACAACATGGATGAATCTGATAAATATAGTGGAGAAAATGCATTTCATAGTGTATAACATCATGTTTGATACTTTTATAATGCTAAAAAACAAGAAAACTAAGCAATATATTGTTTATTACCTAAATATGCAGTAGTACTATTTAAACAACAACAAATGATAAGCACAAAATGCAGAGTAGAGTATACTTCCGGGAGGGCAGTTAGGAAAAAATTGGGGAAAAATGACAATAGATATCAATATTATTGGTATGTTAATAGTTTATAACTTAGTGAGTTTATAGTTAATATTTTATACTTACCTATGTTACATATATTAATTAATATCTATCAAATATAACATTAAATATATAACTAGCACTTTACACATAGGTCTAAGATTGCTTGCTCAAAACCTGTTCTCATTTTATACAAAATTTCCAAAAAAGGATTTATCCAGAGTCCCAGGGCAACACAAATTAGAAGCAGCACATTGAAAGGTAGAAGAAAAAGTTCAAAAGATGTTGACATGAACTGGTATCTATGCAGTAAAGAGGTAATTAAAAAATCTATAAAAAAGAGGTTCAAGGGCCTTGAAATTATTTCCATTAGAAATAGGAGCTATTTAATATAGGAAGAAATGGGCTAGTACCTTCCCAGGTTTTAGTACCACTGTAGAGTATAATAATAGGCTTTGCTTTGACAACTTTGAGCCATCATACTCAGGAGACTCTGTTAAATTGGCAAAGAAGTATGCAACATCATTATTCAGAAGGAATCCTAACTCAAGTTGTTAAAATAATTGTTGAGCATTCAGTGTCTAAAGGTGATGCCCCTTTTAGTTCACACAATCCTTTCTCAGAATAATCCTTCCTGCTTCAATTCTAAGGTCACCTGCCTGATTCCTGAAGGCTTTTGAAGTTTTAAAACCACCGATTACCAAACTTTACAAAGTTTGGCTTCAGCCTGCTAACTTTTTCTGGTGTGGGCAAACAAAAGAGGGCTGTATGTAGGGAGTAGGATTTGACAGGTGGCTATAAGGTGTCTTAGTCTGCTTAGTGTTGCTATAAATGAATATATGAGGCTGAGTAATTTATAAAAAAAAAAAAAGAGGTTTATTTGGCTCATGGGTCTGCAGGCTGTACAATAAGCATGGTGCCAGCATCTGTTTCTGGTGAGAGCTTCTGGGAGCTTCCACTCATGGTGGAAGGCAAAGGGGAGCAGCTTGTGCAGAGATCACATGGAGAGAGAGGGAGCAAGAGAGAGAGGGAAAGAGGTGCCAGGCTCTTTTTAACAACCAGCTCTCATGGGAACTAATAGAGCAAGAACTCACTGATGACTACAATAACAGCACCAAGCCAGTGATGATGGATTCATCCCCATGACCCAAACAACTCCCATTAGGCCCCACCTCCAACACTGCTACACTGAAGATCATATTTCAACATAGAATTTGGAGAGGTCAAACAAACCAAACTATAGCATAGGAAGAGGGTAGGGTGTAACAAGAAGAAAATATAGTATAAGTAAAGGCAAAGTCATCATTCATTCTTGGTCCCTCACCATTTGGTTGGGATGTTGTCCATCTGTGTCTCCTAGTACCACGTGAAATCTAATGCCCAGTTCTTTGGAAAAATAAACAAGCAGCTGAAGTATCGTTGGTACATTTTCTTCCCTTTTGGCAGCTTTCTTAACTTCTGATCATGTAGTTATTCAGCTCTCCTGGAGGGTGGGGTTCTTATCCTACTCTATCTTCTGTATCCTAAAGCTCATCCAGGTTTATTCTGTATAAACCACCTGTGACACCAAATTCAAATCTTTCTCCTCCTGAACCCCTTCACTATGCCCAGCAAAAATTAATTCATTCAACAATTAATGATGACCAATAAAATACATTCATATGCCTTCCATGCAATTAAGCTTAGCTAGATAGTAAATGGAGAGTAATTAAATTATTCAACCAAAGTAAACCACTCTAAGGTATGAATGACTCATTTATGATCGAGCGACTCTCTCAAGGGTTTCCACGATCCATCTGTTATAATATACGGAAGAGATGTTTCCTCTTAGAAATAATAGGCAAAATTGCAAAGTTTATCATTTAAATAATGAAATATTAAATATGCTTTGTTTTATGTGATTTATAAAGAGTTATAGTCATACAATGATATATACTACACTATATTCATGTGCAAAAGTTTAATATTTTTTTCATATAGTAAAAATGTATCAATGGTCATGAGCCAGGGGATTCTAGTCTCAGTTCATTATTTGTTATGAGGTAGATGAGTAGCCTTAGTTATCGTAATTGCTTGTTATATTCTAATAAAACAAATAGAAACTTGATCTTGTTTTCCATCAGATATGTAGTATAATAGTGTTTAAGATGTAGTTAAAGATGTAGTTAAAGACCAGGATTTAACTCTTTGTTCTACCAGTTATAAGCTGTGAGTTATTTATTTATTTAGGTCTTGGTTTCCTCATTCATAAAATGGAAATAATGTTAATAGTGTAAAACAATTCTTGAAATGGCTGATATTTGCAAAACCCTTAGCATGATACTTATCTAGGACATGTTGAGCACTCAAGGTAATTTGTTTTCATTAACTGAGAAGACAAATAAATAAATGTGTACAATGAGAAAATTGTATGTTTTTTAATCTCTGATGTTTCTTTCAGTTTTATTACTCTACAATTATAATCTTGACTTCCCTATTTCTTGAAATAGTTTCTCTAATCTTTAAGATGCTGTTTTAATATAAAACACTAATTGAATGAAATATCTCATATGACTCTGGAAACATGACACTGGAGTAAGATATTAATACTCAGATTTTAAAATAGAGATGTCTCTACTATAAATCCCTTCAGTTCTAGCTTGGTTTATTTTGGGCTAAGTTACTCCTTTAATGATCAGGATGAAACACCTGCTCTATGATGGGAAGGATGAGCCTGGTTCCTAAATATGCTTGAGTGACTTGGGAATAGAACTATGACAAATAAGTGACAGCTCCATAGCTTATTGAATAAATGTTGACTACTTCTTTCTTGAAAGTGTTTCTAGTTTTCCTTGCCATGAAGAAATATTTGAAGCATTTTACATAATGGATAATCTAACAAAAGTCTGTATAGACCATGGAGGCTGCCTTATATAGAAGCCCTTAACTCCCTCTTCTATTTTCTATGTGTTTCATATAAATATCATTTTATTACAGGTGCTGTTTGGTTACTAAGAGGCATGCTATAGTTCCTTATTTGCTCTGGGAAAAGAGGGAACTAAGCCAAAGGTGTATATCTGGGAAAGAAAAGCTTCCCACCAACTATTAGGGAGGTTCCATGAAGTTTTCAAAATTCCTTGGGGGAAGCTAGAATGATAGGATGATATTCAACAGGAACAAATTCTTGTTTGGGTTTAGAGAGTATGCTTAGAGATAATCCAAAGGCACTAAAGGGGTGGATAGGAACCTTAGAAAGTGAAGACATTTTTTATTAATTATATAAACAAAAGAGAAGGGACTGAGGTGAAAGGGCCAGTATTGGATGCAGCCAAAATATTCATGACTTTGCTGAAAATTCCAGTTCCTTCACGTAAATATGTCTATTCCACTGTTCCCTCTGTTGCTTTGGACTCTTTAACATTGACAAAATTTACATCCATATACTGGAATCAAAATAGGAGTCTGTACATTTTAAGTGCTGCTCAACATAATCCCCTTTTGTTTGTGGATAGTCCATAAAGAAGTCAATACGGTTCTGTAATTTATTGAGATGTCAGCTCCACAAACTTAGCTGCAGCCTGGAAAGACAAGCTACATCTTCTTTCTCTCTTTCTAAAGATGCATTGACCTCATGCAGGGAACACTTCAAGGAGTTTTGTTTGCATGATCAATACATTTCTATATTTATAAGCCTAATCAGAGCCCATCTGCTTTTCTGCTAAAGTATTGCTCAAAGAGAGAGTCACATAATCAAAATTATAAACTTTATTGCATTGATTTTTTGTTCTACTTGTTACTCAGACCACAAAAATAATTAAATATTTTCATTTTAATAACTACAACTTGACACAAAATCATTTCTTTGGAAAATATTTCCCTAATGTCAGGACTATGGCATCTTAAACTCCCAGTCCTGCCATTTCTCATTCTAATTATTAGACTTTAACAGGTCCAAGACTTGTTTTAAATGCTCTAGTCTTGAAACTTCACAGCTGTTCTCCAGGCCACATATAGAAAGCCAGGCAGCTGCCTCCAACTGACCTCAGGGGCGCAGTCACACAGAGCCAGAGCTCGGCCACAGAGCTCCAGCCTCACATTGTAAATACTGCTGGGTCATCTATAAATATGTGCATTTCACTGTGTTTCACCTGCTGTTGTTTTGCTGAGGCAAGTGCCTGCTGCCCTTATGCATGTAGCAGCAAGTTCCTTTGAAACTTAAACCACATTTCTTTCATTTAGAGGAGACAATAACAGAGCTAGTGAATGCTTAACTGACTCCATCAAAGAGTAGGGAGAGAGTTTAAGAAAGGAAAACTAAGGAGGACCAGCTTGGAGGAAATAAAACAAAATAGAAATGGCATCTCATGAAAGTAGGCGGTATTTTAATTTGCCGATGTGTTAAGCCAACACATATTTCTGGATTATGTGGCTAATCATCTCACTTCACACTGGCCCATGCATTTATTATGTGGTTTGTAGAGAAGGTGTAACCATCTCATCTCTGCCTGCCACATCTAAGCCATGACCTCTGCTGCCAGGGATTTTCTCTAGCAGGACAGCTTCTTCATTTAGAGAAACAAACAGGAAGTGTAGACACTTCAATGCTTAGCATTTTCACTTTGTATTTGAATATGCTTTTCAGCTAATTTGGACCATATAGTGTTTTCTCTCAATGATAAATATGACCTTTCTGACTTTTAGGCTTTCTCAGCTATGGGATTTCTGAATCCCAACCTGGAGTTCTAGCTGGATCTCTTAAACTCTCCAATGCCACAAATCAACATCATTCTTCTTCTCATGACCAAATTACTAGTCTGTATAAAATCAAGAGTAGGTGTTAAAAATCAATAACTTAATTTTATTTTTAATAATAAAAATTAGTCATAAGTGCATTATAATTTGACTTAAGCATCTTTGACATTGTAGTAGAGACATAAAACAGCAGTCATTTCTAAAATTTTACAAAGTTTTTTCTGTGTATTTTTCCAAGTCAGCATTCTCTGGGTCTTATGTTACACCAACATGTAGAATCTATAGTTTAATAACACATGTAAAATGCATTTGCTATTGTAAGTAAACTTATGAATGGTGACCAAACTTATAAGCTAAAAATTAAATGTAAACTTTCCAGATGCCAAAAACATCTTACATGTTATTCTTTAAGGATGTGTGTGGTTTTTGTGAAAACTTCTCACAAATCAGTCTTTTAGGCCTTAAAAAAGGGAAACAAAACAAATTCCAATAATAGTATGCCACATCAATGAGTTTCCAGTAAATTTAGCTAAAACTCTGATTATAAAGACATGCTGCAATCTAGCTAGCATAGACCCTAAAGTTTAATATGCAATATTATTTTTTTTAAAGAATCAGGAGAATATCATTTCAAATAGGTCTTTTTGTAGCAAGTACTGCCTTCAAACTGTGGCATTGTCTGGGCATGCGTTTTGGACATTCTGAATGTGGTGACCTCGAAGATAACCAGGGTCACTTAGGCCAAAATATACTCTTAATTTCTTCTACATCATCTTTAGTATCTACAGCACTTGACTGACCTACACTAAGATAACTCTAGTATCTCCTAAGGTAGTTCATTTCATATTGAGATAGCTTCCATTGTTCAATATAACATCAAATTCGGATTCTTCTGTGTAGTACACAGTTATCGGTCATAGGTACCCATTGATTTCTCAGAGTCAAGTTTACTCTTCTTTCATATGAACAGACAAAATATTTGCCCCAACTTTACATGTCCCTTAGGCTTTGGGAGAATTCTTTGTGCTCAAAGAAATAGATCCGGGAGTAGTGCATATAGGAATAGGAATTGAAGTTCTATGAATTAATGAGTTCTCAAGGATAAGGCATTGAACAAGAATGGAAAATATACTGTCACATTATAAAATGTTGTAGACTGTTATGCGGGGAATGTTTTAGCATCATTTAACCATCTGCATATAATTTTTTGCAATACATTTGCAATACATTTTTACTTGAGAAATCTCAAATATCTTCACTAGGCAAATTGTTTACATGCTTTGTCAATTTTTAGTGCTAGTATAACTTGGTGTGTCAACTGCTGAAATGCATATACATAGATAGATAGATATAGATACATGGATGTACACACACACACATACACATAGAAATATAGCATTCTCCATGCCCAGAGCTCTCAAATATTCAATTCTAATATATAATTAGTGGTTGAACTACACTTAATTGTATTACATATTATTTTTATTTGACATCTCCTAAATTAAATGTGCTACTATAAGCTGCTATAACAAGAATTATAACAGCTCACATACAATCAAAGTATAGTAAGTCCTCATTTAACATCTTTAACAGGTTCTTAGAAACTGCTGCGAAATATTCTGTGAAGAAACCAGTTTTATCCTAGGCTAATTAATATAAAAAAATTTCCTGTGGAATATTTCTTGTCACAAAAACATCACCAAACTTCTAAATAAAGATCATTGCAATAGGTGTTAGCTACACATGCCTTTAATAAAAGTTAAAAACAAATACGATAATTATTTACCTTTCTAGCCTTATTCTAGTTCAAGGTCAGGGTGGTGAGAGCCTATTCCAGTAGCTAAGGGCAGAAGAGTGGAACGCACCCCAGACAAGACACCAACCATTGCAGGGCTCACTCACAATCACACCCACACCCACTCAGACTGCAACCACTAAGAGATGCAAATTCACCTAACATGCACATCTTTGGGATGTGGGAGCAAACCAGAGTACTTAGAGAAAACCCACACAGATGTGGAGAGTGCATGCAAACTCCACACAGATAGTGGCGCTGGTCAGGAATTGATTTTTTTTTTCCTCATCAACATCATAGAGAAATGACATTGGATGAAATAGTGTCATTCGAGGACCTGCTGTATTTATCTCTTTCATATCAACAGTGTGTTCAGGCCAGCCTGGAAGGACAAGTCTGTTTCATGAGGTCATTCAGTGACCCAGGTTCCTTCCACCTGGTTCCTCTGCCATAACCCACAGTACATTGTCCTCAGCCACGTGGTTTAAACTGGCTCACCAACACCAATCTATACTTCAGTCAAATGGAAGAAAAAGAGAAATTAGATTACAAGCAACTTCATTGTAAGTGGCATGACACAGAAATCAAGCACATTAGTTTTATCCACATACAATCAGCCAGGACCTCATCACATGTGCACATCTAACTATGAAGTTGGCTAGGAAAGTAGTTCCTATTTGTATGTCCATGTAGTCAACTAAAGCTGGTGGTATGAGTGGGGGAGGAAGAGGAGTTCTAGTATTTGAATTAAAAGAGGAATAACTGATAATGGAGGAGAGTTAGGAAAATCTTTCCTAATTTCCTTGGAACATTTAGGTTAATTTCGGTTTCTTTTACTGTTAATATTCATCCTAAAACCAAAATTTGTATCCTAAAATCAAATGGAAAATTTGAGACAATTACAAGTAAAGAACACTTTTGTCTTTAACAAACAAACAAAAATCCAATCTGAAATGAAATACTTACTTCTAAACTTTTGTGTACATATATAATTTCTTTATTATTTCCTCAGGATGAAATCTCATAAGTGCAATTGCTAAAGAGAATATAATCTTAAGCTTTTTGATACATATTACTAAGATATTTTCCAAAACTCTGTAACTAATTTATACTCCAATAGAAAATGCACCAGGATGTGTTTCTTTTCAATCTTTTTGTAAAGAGCTTTATTGGGGTGTAATTTATATGCCATAAAAGTCACCCATTGACATTTATATTTCAATGACTTTTAGGAGATTTATGAAGTTGTGTAACTGTCATCACAACATTAAAACATTTCCATCACCCTAAAAGATTCTCTCTTGTCCGTCTGCAGTCAATCCCTATTCCTACCTCCTCATCCCAGGCAAACACTGCTCTCTGTCTCTTAGAGACTCACCTTTTTTTTTGAAATTTTATATTAATGAAATCATCCAATATATAGTCTTTTGTGTCTGGTTTCTTTCACTAGTTAATAATACTTTTGAGGTTTATCTATATCATAGCATGTATTCGTAGCCTATTCAGTATCATGTCTAAATAGTATTCTATTATATAACTATGATGTATGCTGTTTACCATCTTAGCAGTTGATGAACACTTACATTATTACCAATTTTTTGCAATTATGAATAATATCACTATAAAAACTTTTGTCTTTGCGTGGACATGGATTTTTAACATTTCTCTCAATCTTGCTAGAACTTTCTTAATACATCAATTTTAAATGTGAAAATACTGTGTATTCACTTGCTATATGGAAAAAAACAATTCCAATATTGGTAAGAGTAGCAGAATTTTTCCAGAAAAGCATCAAAGTGATAGTTCATATTCTAAAGTCATTTCTATGCCATAAATTTTTCCTCATTTTGTTTTCTTAGAAAAAGAGATACTCTATTGTTTGGATTAAGAAGAGATGATATCTTTCCTAAGTGCTTGGCGCACACTACATTTTTCAGCAACATATTAGAAAACATTGTATTCTGATTTGAAAGTGTTAAATGCATTTTATTTTTATATAAATTCATATATATTCAACAAATGTTTATTGAGTACCTACAATGTACCAAGCACTGTGTTTGGAAGTAAGAAAACAAAATAGAATAGAACATGGCCTTTGTCTCCATGGAGCTTTACAAACTAAAGAGGCAATCAGAATACAATATTTTTTATGAAAGAATGGGTACTATGCAACCTACAGAACACTTAATACAACTTTAGAAGGTATAGGAAGGGTTGCTTGCCAGAAGAAGAGATATCCAAGCTGTAATTTGAAGGATAAGGGTGAGTTATCTAAGAAAAGAAGATGAGATCAATCAGTCCAAGAGGGACAAGAGAATATGCAAAGGCTTCAAGTCCACAGAACCTAGTACCCTTTAGAAAATATAGATAATTCTTATGGGCTAATTAAAGATTTTGAAAGGTAAATGACAAAAGAAGGAGCTAGAGAAGAAGGGGAAAATTTATGGAAGAATTCATAGCCATATCAAAGACTTGCAAGACAAATCTACTTTCACTGAAATCACCAGTGTCCTTCTTGATAATTTCTGTTCATATTATCAGGCTCAGACAAAGCTTAACTTCCTCAAGGAAATAATTATGTCTCTATAAACCATGAGGGCTCATGGTGTATGATTTTTATTGCTTCAACAGCCCCCTAAAACTCTCATTTCGAATTTAAAAGAGTTAGACATACATAGTAGCTCTGTGTCCCTAATTAGAATGTAAGCTTTTCAAGGTGATGTACTGCATATGTGTAGCTTACCACTATTTCACCACGCACAAATGTTGCTTATAAAATAGTCTCAACAAATATGTGACGAGCGGAAAAAGGAAGGAATTCTGTCTTTATTATATAGATATTGAAGAGACCCTGATAAGTTTTAAGCATATTTGTGTCTTGAAGAGGTCACTGTTTTCTGGAGAATGGACTCAAGAAAGAGGGAAAGCTAGTGATAAGAGAATAAGCTAATATTATGGAGTGCTTATTCAAAGCCAGACCATGTCCTAAGCATGTCATATATTCTCTACTTCTTAATTGTCCTAACTTTGTGAACTAGATCCTATCACTATTTTCATTTAAATTAGAAACTGAGGCTCAGATTAGTTAAGCAAATTGCCCCACATAGTGTGTGAGTGGTAAACACTGGTTTCAAACCCTAAAATTCTGACTCTAAATATTATACTCTTAACTACTATGCCTTATTGCCTCTAATAAGTCAGGTAAATAGTAAAGTTGACCTGAATTAAGACAGCTTGATTTTAGAGGTTGGGGTAGAGAGAAGAAAGTTCCACACAAAAAAGAAAGCAACAACAACAGAAAAAGAGTAAAGTTGCACTGGTAGGGAGAAGAATGGTAGATTCAAGATTCTAGACACTGGCTACCTCGAGAGCCCATGGGTGTCATGAGGACTAGAGCAAAATCAGACAGGTGAGGTAGACAGAAGCCAGAATGTAGGATCTCCTTCCTACAAGCCATGGTCAGAAGTTTGTCCTTCATCTCAAAAGCAATGGGAACCTAATGAAGAGTTTTAGCAAGGCAGTGTAACAATCAAAGTGTCCTTGAACAAGAACACTGAAAGAAAGTTGATGAATGGATTTGTAGAAATTAGGGAAAATTTGCATAAAGGGAAATATGTAGATTAGTTAAGATGTTGTTTCAATTATCCAGGAAAGGGATGTTGACATTCTAGACAAGAACTTGGCGGAAAGAAGTGGACATATCTGAAATTTTTTAGAGAAAATATTTGTATGCCATAAGCAACGAGTATGTGGCTCTGAAGAGCAGGTAGAGATGAATTTGGATAATAGGTGATGCATATTTTAGAGAAAAGAATCATTTCTATTTTTTTCTTAGAGGAAAGAGAAAAGACTTTGGTACAGATTCAGATAAGTTGGGATATTGTGGCAGAAAATTGAAATTTTTTTAATTTTATTTAATCCATAAAGGGTTAAGGTCATAAGAGGGTTAGGTCATCTGCTAAGAATGAAAGGCAGGTGGGGTTCACCACAAATCAGAAGGGTCAAGAACAGGAGAATTATCTCATATCAGATTGGTTAACACATAAATAACCTACTTTATTGTGATGAGGTAAGAAAACAGCGGACTATCCTAAATAATAAGCCATTCCGTGTGCTGTTCTAGATGGAAAATTCAGTTTCATAACTATGTTACATTCTTGTACTAAATTTCAATTAATACAATTAAAATAAAAATGTCAACTGGACCTTGATTTTAGATCCAGATAAAATAGATCCAAAGTTGTATGGAAAAATAAAGATGCAAAACTAGAATAAAGTATTTATTGGATTTTAAAACAAAGTAATAGTAAACATGAATAGAAATATATAAACAGAACAAAGCATGAATAGAAATATATAAACAGAACAAAGAGTATAAGAGATTATATATATGCTCATATATTAACATATGTGTGTGAATTTATTATATGATAAAAGCAATTTTGGAAATGGAAAAAATTGATTTTCAACAGATGGTTTTATAATAGCTGTATGGTCATTTTGGAAAACATAGTTATTGGATCACTATATCACCTCTTACACTGAAATAATTCAAAATACATGACACATATACGAAAAATATGTAGACTAAAAGAAAGAAAAATTAAAAATTTATTAGAGAATGGATGATTTTCTAAGTATGAAATAAAATAAAAACCACAAAAATCTAACATATTTGACCATGTAAAACTAAGAAATATCCGAATGTCAAAATAAATCCATAAATTATGCCCAAATAAAAACAACAAACTGAGAAAAATACTGTCCTACATATTAGAGATAAAGGCTAATTTCCTTAATATACAAAGGTTTAATATACAAAGGCTCCATCAATAATACTTCTAAAAAATAACACACTGCAGAAAAATAGATAAATGACATTGAACAGAATTATACTTGAAAGAAAATACAAATGGTCCTTAAACAGTATTGCACTGTTGAAAAGGTACTTCACTCATGCAAATCAGAAGAGAAATTCAATTAAAATTATAATTATATTATGTTTTTGATCTATTAGAATATATTAGAAATTATGTAGGAAAATGAAAATTTTAACCTATTTTTAGTGGGATTATAATTTAGTACAACTTCAATTGAGAAAAATTTGCCAATGTCAATGTTTCAAGTATACATTTTCTACCTTTAGGTTTGATTTAAATAGTATATTGTGTGTGAATATGTGTACATATATACACATAATACACACATATAATATGTTCACTGTCGTATTTCTGTGATAGTAAATCATTGGAAACAAGCTAATTGTGCACATTAGATTACTGGCTAAATAAATTATAGCATATTTACAAAGTCAAATACTAAATGGTTACTTTAAAAATGAGACAGACACAGAAAAAGCTCCAAGAAGTGAAAATTGTCCTGCAAAAATTGTATTTTCCTTTGTGAAAAAATTTTTATCTATCATCTGCGCTCATCCATCCACCTATCTAAATTTTTGTGAATGAGTAGGCAATTTCTGGAAGAGAATAAAAGAACCTGCTAAAAGTGTTTAATTCCTGGGAAAGGAAATGAAAAGCATGGGTAGAAGACAGAATTTCTTTCCCTCATATCTTAACTCTATTTTAAAAAATATATTTTGTCAACACTCAAATTCAGTTTTTCTCTCCAGATAACTTTTTTTAATTAACTAAATCCCAACTCTAATACATGGAATCCTAAAATATTTGGCTGAAAAACATTTGCACTTAGCATGATATTTGGCTTTCAATGAGCCATTATAAGTTAAGGTAGAGAGCACAGACTTTTGAATATTGTTGTTTTGGTCAAGGTCCCTGCAGAAAACAGATGGTGCAATAAAATTAGGATAATTTAAAGAGTACCTAATAAAGAGACATTTTGTAAAGGTGTTGGCAAGGTGTTGGGAAACCACAGGGAACAGTGCAGTGCTGTATGGCTAGAAATAGCATGGCGAAGTTACCTCCCTTAGGTTTAAAAGGGCAAGAGGAGAAAGTGTTATCAGAAAATGAAAATAGTGGAACTGTCTAGAGAGCGTCCTTCAATAGAAGCTGAAGCCATTTATCAAAAAGCATAGCCAAACTATAGCATGCCTGCATGAAGAAAGCTGTGAGAACAATAATTCATCGCCCTCCCTCCTGCTGGTCTCTTGCCGGTGCTCCCCAATGACTAACAGAGGATAAAGGAATCCATTGACACAGTCAGCCTAACCAAGAAAGTTAGAGAGGGATGGGGAGTGAATCCATAGGGGTAAATGGATGATGATCTGCACACGAGCTAAATTTGTTTTGATTCTGAGCCCTTCAAGACATCAATTTTGTCACCTCGAGTAAATCAATTTCCTGAGCCTTACAAATTGTACATGTTGTATCAGTTAGGGTAGAGAGACAGAAACTTCATATTCATTTTAACAAAGGAATTTGCTATAAAGAATTTTAAACTCGTTAACTACCAAATTCAGTAAAAGATCTAAAGGGCACAGAGGTAGCAAAAGCAGGACGTAGTCACTACCTCAAAGAATGAGAGAGAGTGAGCAATGAAGGAGCTAAAAAGAAACAAGAATTCCTGTCCCCAAAGCTGAGATTCAGGTCTTTTAGGAGAGGGAGTGGCTGCAACAGGAACAAGCAGCCTGTCTGTGGGAGCAAATAAACTTTCCAGAGGACATAAGCAAGGGCTGGTCCATGCAAAGGGCTAAGTGTTGCACTATCAGGTCTCCTACCTTTCTGTCTGCCTGCTTCACACCAAAAAACTCGCACTGAAGTGGTGCCCTCTACTGACGAAACCTAACATTGAACCAGCCGGAAAAGAAATGTCTACTGGGTCTAGCAAGAGTATCAAAAGCACAACAAATAAGACGGATTTGAATCTGAGAGGCAATAAATTGATAACTGGCACGTGTAAAATGAACATAAAAAGAAAAAGAAGTATCAACCAAAACTCCATAGTCAATAAAACCACCTTTCAAAACTGAGACCAAAATAAAGACATTCAAATACATAAAAGTTGATAGAATTTGTGACCAGAATACTCATTCTGTAAGAAAAGGAACGAAGATTCTTTAAGCTGTAGAAAAGCGATACAAGATGAACTCAGATTTACAAGAGGAAATTCAGAGCATTGGAAGTGGTAAATACGTGAGTGTTATATTAATGTTTTGGAAAAAAAATCCTAATCTAAAACTAGAATTCCCTCATGGGGGTTAAAAGACCCATGAGGGAATATATGAGGGGGAAATGCCTTATATCGTCACAGATTTTGTACATTTTAAGTGAATAATGCAATAATATTTACTCTAATAATATTTACACTATACTAATGTGTATTGTAAGCTCTAGAACAATATTAAATACTGAGTAATAACTAAAGAGCTAAAGAGGAATTGAAACGAAATACTATTATAGAAATTATTTCAGCAAAAAAAGGCAGAAAACAAGCAGTTGTAGAGAAAAAACAGAATGAACAAATATGAAACAATTTTAAAATGGTAGACCCAAATCAAACCATATCAATAATTAAATGATATATAAAAATACTCCTATTAAAAGGTAGACATTGTCAGACTATACTTAGAAATAAGATCCAACTCTACCTGGTATAGAAGAGATGCACTTTAAATTTAAAGACACAGATAGGTAACAAAATGATAGCCAGTCATAAAACATAAGAAAACGCATGCCTATATTAGAGGAAAAGTAGGTTTCAAGACAAAAAATATTACCAGAGGTTACACAGGGACATTTTGGAATTTAAAAAAGGTAAATTTATTATGAACATTGTAATCATAGATGTATATTTATCTAATAAACAATGTAAACTTTGATAATGCCCAAGAGGGACATATCCAAAATCATATTGAAAATTTCAGTAAATGACAGAATAGAAAGATATACACTGAACTACAATAAAAATCACCTTGACCTGATTGAGTTTCATCAAACACAGCATCCAACAACTACAGAATACACATTCTTTTCAAGTGCACGTGAATTATACACCAAGTTACACCATATGCTATGACATAGAAATAAGTATCAATACATTTCAAATAATTCAAATGTTATTGCTATCTGACTAGAATATAATTCAATGAGAAATCAAGAGTCAAAAGTTATTAGGGCCAGGCACGGTGGCTCACGCCTATAATCCTAGGACTCTGGGAGGCCGAGGCGGGAGGATTGCTTGAGCTCAGGAGTTCAAGACCAGCCTGAGTAAATGTGAGACCCTGTCTCTACGAAAAAAAAAAAAAAAAAATAGAAAGAAATTAGCTGGACAACTAAAAATAAATAGAAAAAATTAACTGGGTATGGTGGCACATGGGTGTAGTCCCAGCTACTTGGGAGGCTGAGGCAGCAGGATCACTTGAGCCCAGGAGTTTGAGGTTGCTGTGAGCTAGGCTGACACCACAGCACTGTAGCCTGGGCAACAGAGTGAGACTCTGTCTAAAAAAAAAAAAAATGTAATAAGCTGGTAATAGATTTAACACATAAGAAGAGAGAAAATACAAATTGATAATACCAGCTATTAAAGGGTGCATATTAGTTTGATCACCATTGATTAATAACAGAGTACTATGAATAATTTATGTTGATAAATTTGATAGATCATATAAAGTACAGGAAAGCTCCTTAGAAAGTACAATTAATAAAAAATGACCATAAAAAATTACAAAAGCATAATAGGCATCTATCTGAAATCAAATTTCTGTGTTAAATCTTAAACTAAATGGTTGTAGAATCTCACACGAATTTTTTCAGAAAATAAGAGATAACAGTTGGTAGGTCATTTTATAAGGCTAACATCAAAGCCTAACAAGGATATTATCCCTCATAAATATTGACAGAGAAATCCTTAATTGAATATTAATAGATCAAATCCAACAATATATAAAAGATATAAAACATACTAACAAGGGAATAGTATCCCAGGAATTCAAGGTTGCTTTAACATTCAACAATATAATTCAGTAAACATAATTTACTTTATATATATTCAGTTATGCTATTGATTACATTCTATTATATATATGCTATACATATTTAATTATTATTGTTCAATATTAGAATAAGTTTGATTATATATTAAATAAATATAATTCACTGTTAACAGAATAAAAAATTACCTGATTATCTCAAAAGATGCAGAAAAAAATACTTTACAAAATTTAATATTGATTCTAAAGTATTGTTTTAAAAGCTGTTTCAAAGGAAATATTATGAGAAATCTTCCCGTAAAAGTTATAAATCTGCTCAAAATAGAAATCTAATTAGTTGAAAAAAAGGGAAGCTGACAGTGAATTTCTACTGCCATTGCTATTTTGCTAGTGAGCCTACCTAGTTTTTTTTTTTATTTGAATTATATTTTTCATGTTTAAAATTTTTCATAGCTTCTATTTCTCTTTAAAATTTCAAAAGTGTTGGCCCTTACTTCTTGGAGCATAGTATTAAAAGCTCCTTTAAAAACTTTGACTGACAATTCCAAAATTTGAGTTATCTTTGATCTGGCATTTTTTGATTATCTTTTTCCCTTGTTAGTATTTTGTGGTCTAAGAATTTTGGATTATATTCTGGACATTTTGAGGTGATATTTGACTCTGTTCCACATGTGTTCCATTCATGTTCTTAAAGCTTTTATTGTGCTGTTTAGGGTCATATTCTTGCGCGTGGAGTGTGGGGTGAGCCCAGGATTCCCTACATCAATACTTTTCAGGTTCCCTTTCTGAAGTTGTCCCCTCTCAGTCTTACCAACATTCTCTGGCTCTTAAAATGTTGCTTCTGGGTCATCTATTTAGAAATCTAGGATTTTAGTCTCCTTGCTCTGATGTAAACTTCCAGTGACTATGACTACTTCTGAAGCCAAACGATGAAAGATAGAGAAAGTGTAAAACAAAAGAGGATATCATCCCAATCTTTGTTTCTCTTTAGGCCATAGTTCTTTTGGTCAGGGGGAAGGATGTCCCCCCTTAGGCCATAGATATCTGACTGGCTGCCAATGTTGTTGCTGAGATCATAGGGGTATAGCTTCAAAACCAAGGATGATTTGGGTTCTGGGAAAGGAGAAAAATAAAGAAATAATAATTTCAGATTTTTTTTCATTTTCTCTCTTTCCATATTGCCTCCCTCCTTTAATCCTCATGATCAGAAAGATTGGGCTTCCTTTGGAGCTCTTTCTGACAGCAGCCAGTGCACAATTCTAGAATGTATGCTGTTTTTGAGTCCAGGCAATGAGTTATGTTAGGAAAACAAGAACAAAAGTAAACAAAGCAGGCAACTCATCACCAGATCAGTCCTACTTTGATTCTTTCCCCATTTGCCTTCTATCATTTATTTTTTCAAGGTCCTCAGGAAGCTGTTCTGTGCCTTCTACCCAGGGGAGAGATACAATCATAGGTGCTTATTTCATCTTTACTGGAATCAGATATCTCTTAGCAATTTTCTGAAATAAAATCAATACCTTTCAAAATTTCAGACATTAAATTATTGAGATTTAAAATTCTCATGTGTGGTCTTATTTTCCATTATATTAATACTTAATTTGCAAGGTTTCTTTATATACCTATTTCTTATTTTATTAAAATTATTCTATTTTTATTAATGAAGTAAAGCATTTAATTACAATTAAGTAATCTTTTTTATTTTGAATAAATAAACTCCACATTAGACTTTGTTTGAATTTCATTTATTTTGCTGTGATAGTTGAATAGCTAACTACTTTATGGGTTTAAATTAGAGATCCCATATGGAAGTATCTATTCCTTATAGAGTTGCTTTTGTAGCAGGTAAATCGTATCAAATGTCATCAGAAATACATTGGATTGGAAAAACAGTCATGAACTCTGAGCCAGGGATTGGGAATGTAAGAACCTCAAAACTTTCTAAATACCTCTGGCTGTCACCCTTTCTTTTGCCATAGCGATCAGCAGTGAAAAGCTTAAATGGACAGCTCTGGAGTGATTGTCTTCAGGGCAGCAAAGGTGTGGGTGGGTTGGAGGTTGGGTGTTTGGATATATTTTGGCCATCAGTGAAGCCAAACTTAGCAGAGAAATGTTTGAAAGGCTAGTGTGGATGACAGCAATTCTTAAAGGAGTAGAAATCAAGCAGAGTAATCTGGGGCAACAGAGGAAAGAAAAGTACAGAGAGTGGGAAGAGCCTGAAAGGCCAACCTGGGCTTTTCCTTGTGAGAAAGCTCCTCACGAGGTTCATTCCTTCATCACTAGTCTAGAAATATATGGACTTTCTTTAAAACATGTTTACATTCAACATATTTAACTTCATGCATTAAGAAAGAAAAATCTTTGGCATGCAAAACAAGAAGAAAGTTAAAAAGAAAAAAAAAACACCTGTTTAAAATTTATTTTTAATAAATTTATACATTTAAAATAAATATATAAGTTACACATTTAACTTACTTTGCATTACTAGATTTTTTTTATGTCTTATTATTTTAGCTTATGTTTACCTTGCCCCAATGAAAGCTAAAATAATACAAAATCAAGGGTGGGTGTGATCTTCATAAAATACTGATATATTTTACTTGCAAACACATTGTTTAGAATGACACCTGAAATCACTGGATCAGTTTACAGGTTAATGTTAGAGAAAGAGAAAACTATGAGACCTGTTTTTGTTTTCTGAAAGCCTCCAGCCTATGAAGTTTAAGTTGTTTTTTATTTTTAGAGGAAGGCCTTTCTTTATGCAGAATGAACCAAACATTATTCCCTGCAAGGCCCTATGATGTTAATCCAGCCTCTCAAATTGGCTCTTTATTATCAATTCTGCCACCCTTGCCTAAGCTGACATTATCTTTTTTCTGAACATCATAGTCTCTCTTGTCTCATTATATTTTCGATCATTTATTGTTTGATATTAGAAAAGATTATAATTTTATATCTAGTTTTATAACCTACACCTTTACTGAAATTTTTGCTGGGTTCTATTATGATTTAAATTATGATCTCTATATGTTGAAATCCTAAACCCAGGAACTTCAGAATGTAATTTTATTTGGAGATAGGGCCTTTAAGGAGGTAATCAAGGTAAAATAGGTTAATATAGATGGCGTTCAATCCAATATGACTGATGTCTTTATAAAAAGAGGAGATTAGGATATAGACATAGAAGGAAATCATATGAAGACATTAGAAAAAGACAGCCACCCACAAGCCAAGGAGAGAAGTTTTAGAAGAAACCAACCCTACGGACACCTACAGCTTGGACTTCTAGTCTTCATAACTGTGAGGAAATGACTTTCTGTTGTTTAACCTACCCAGCCTGTAGTACTTTGTTATGACAGCACTAGCAAAATAAAGCAAATGCTGATAATTGTTACTAAATTATTTTAATGTCCAGGCTTTCCATCATATTATCTATAAATGATTTCCTATTGTTACTGTTTATTCTAGATGTCTAATTGGATTGGCTAGTATTTCCAAAACAAAGTTAAACAAAAGTGATATCAGTGTTCAATCTTGGCTGCCTTTAATGGGATACATCTTGTATTTCATCATTCAACATATTACATTGCCAGTTTTAGACTAATCAGAAACATTCTTTTAACATACTAGAAATGTACCCATCTATTAACAAGTTTACTAAGATTTTTGCTTCTCTCTCTTTTTTTTTTTTTTTTTTGTCTAATTCTGGAAAGATACTTGGTTTTGTCAAATATCTTTTCCATCTATATGAGTATTAAATTACTGTCCTTTAACCTATAAATTGTATTATATCAATAGATTACCAAATATTAGCTCACTGTTACATCTTATGATGAACCACACTTAGTATTAAAATACTGGTCACTGATTCCCTGAATGGTTGAACTGTTGGAACAATTGCACAGTAACTGAAAGAAAATTAATACAATCATAAAACAACATTAGAGTAGAGAAAGTCTGCAGGTAATATTCTCACAAGTTAGTGCTTTATAAAGGCTATCCTCCGAGAGCTTTCTAAATTTCATTCCTAAGACTTAATCTTTTTTGATTTTATATCTCTTTAAGTGTTAAGTTGAGCAATATTTTGGAAAATTATCAAATTTCCTTGCATAGAGAAAATACATTTTTTCTTTCATGATGCATTTCATTCTACTCTTTGTCTATGATTATCCCCTTTTTGACTTATATTTTGTTTAAATTTGATTTTTAAAATATTTTCTTTCTTGGATCAGTCATTAATCCATTGTATTTTTTAATTTAAAAGAAACAGTTCATAAAATTAGTTTAAAATTAATTATAAATGATAGTTTTTCTATTTTTCTATTTATTAATAAATTTTTATTTCCAATATTAGAAATAAATTTAGATTTCTCTGTGATCGAGCAATTGATAAAATTTTGCAAATGTTTCATAGATACTTGAAGCTGTATCCTCTATTTTTAAGTAGCATTTTTGATGTATATCTTCTTGATGCATCTTATAAAATTACATCTTTTATCTCCTATCTTCTTATTTATTTTTTGTCTTGGTTTCTCCTTAGCTAAGTAAAGTCTCCAAATTAAATTTAATAGAGCCCAAATTATTACCATATATACATATATATGATAATATTTATTATGTCCTAAAATTGGTAATAACTTTATTCTTTGAAAATGTGATACTCTATAGTCATAACAGTTTGATGTAAAATTCAAGCTCAATTACTTAGCAGCTGTATGAACCAAGGCAAGTTACTGGCTTCTTCAAGCCTCAATTATCTCTCTTATAAAGTGAGACATAACTTTGTAATTCATCAAAGATAACATGTATAAAACTTTGCCTCAAAAGAAAATTCTGGGAAGATGACAGAACAGGAAGCACCAGGAATCTGTCTTCTTATGAGTTGACCCTTCAGATAACTGCACTGGCAGAATCTGTTTAACATAACTATTTTGGAACTTCGGAGCCTATTGAAGATTTATAATTTCCAAGGAAAGAATTGGATAGTAAAATACAGTTAATTTCAATCCACTTCAGCTTTTTGCACAGTAGAAGCCAACCGTCCACCACCATAAGTCTCACAGCATGCAGCTACGCACATGTCCCTGGAACAGGGTCACACAGCTATGTAAGCCAGGGTAGGCCAAAACAAACAAACAAACAAAAAAACACCCTGGCTCCAACTATCAGGGAAATATGCTCTCATCACTAATTGCTGCTTCTGAGTACACAGTTGCAGACAAAGAGGTATTTGGCCTTGTTAGTGTACCTCCTCTCATTGTCACAAGCCCCCTGCCTTCCCAATACATGACTTTCAGGAAATTTAAAGAGCTGGCACCCATTTTCCACTTCTTCATTTCTTTTTCTTTTATTTCCTTTTTTTTTTTTTTTAGTTTAGTTTAGTTTAGTTTTTGAGAGGCAGACATTAAATACTAGAGCATTCAAAAGCAACTGCCTAAACAGGGAAAAATTTTAATAGAAAGCAACTGCACATAGTCAGGGAAAAGTACAGGCTCAGAAGAGGCCTGAGAAGACATAAGTTTATACCCTAGACTGATGTTGCCACAGAGACAGCATAAAAAAAAAATTAAAAACACAAATAATAAACAAAAACAATAACAAAATATAGTAAACCCTAGGGAAGGGGAAGAATCTGTTGTCCAGAGTTAATACCTTATTAGATTCAAACACCCTTTTTTCAGTGAAAAAACAGAAGGCATATAAAGAAAAAGAAAGGTATGGAAATTTCAAAGGAAAAAAAGAAATAAACAAAAACTGCCCCTCATAAATACCTGATGGCAGAACTACTAGACAGAGATTTTCTAAAAGCCATCTTAAAGATGCTCAAAGAACTAAAAGATGAGGAAGTCAAAAAAATAATAACAAAAAATCAACAGAAATATAAAACCTAAGCCAAAAAACCTGAAAATATAATATCTAAAATAAACAAAAATATCACTAGAGAAATTCAAATATCACTAGAAGCATATTTGAGTGGGCTGAATTAGGAATCAGCAAACTTAATATAAAAATTCATTCTGAAATGTTTGTCTATATCATTGGAGAACTGTACCCAAACTTATTGTCATATTACTATAGTGGGTATTTTTCTTGCTATAGGATTTTAAAATTATTTCTTGGTCATTGCCTTTTTGTTTTCCTTTTTAGCAGTCATGCAGTTTTATTTGTTCTGTTCTTCTCAAATGTTTTGAAGAAAAAGAATGGCTGTTTTTGAATTTCAATGGTAATAGCAAATGTAAATCCAGAAAACAACAGCAACAACAACAAAACCCTCAGGATCCAAATAACAACCACATATCAAGAACCATAAAGGATAACTTTACCTTGTGTCGATAGAACAAAGTTACCTCCCTCATTTTGGGCCTAGAAAGGAGGACTGAAAAATGACAAATATTTATATTTTTATCTAACACAGGTTTTCCTCAATATTATCCAGAAAGACTTTACATCTACTAAAACAAATAAATGTAATCAGAAACAATTTAATATTCGCCTAACAAACACATAGTCAAAACTAGTACAACTAGTTATATTTACCTAGCTTCAATCACAGTGACATTTTTGCTCAAGGAGTCATTCCTTTTTTAATCCTATGGGTTAGTTATCTATAAAGTTATTATAGATATTGTTTAAGAAAAGTGGTGACTTTAGTAATCATTGAGATTTGGTGATCAATGAAGACCATGAAAACAAGGCTAAATAGAGGTTAATTTGACAAGAAAAATGTTTTCCTTAACAATTCTAAGAATGGGTCATGAAATTTTGAAATTATTTACATTATAATTGATATTTCTCAAATGCATGTTGTTCTCTTATTATTTAGTGTTGATGGGATTGAAGTAAAAATGGGGAGTAGCTAGCAAAAATAGAGTCAATATATTGGGACTGGAAGACACACTATGTTCATTAACCCAAGATCCACAAGGGGCATACTCCATGTGAGAATGTCATGTGTTCACCCCCAGGTCAAATGATAATGGGAGTGTTTTTAAAAACTATTTTTTTAGACACATGCACTCCCCTGGTTGATCTCTATTCATAATGAGAATTCTTCATTTATTCTTAAAAGCTCTGTTTGCTGTACTTTTCAATTTTAAAAGAACCACAATAAACTTAGAGGTTTGGATATCTGATTCTCTGTTTATGTGATTTTAATTAGCCACTGACTCCAGCCTAAATATTTATTAGTTTTCTAACCTTTTGCAAGATTGCTACCATTAAACATCCTCTGACTATTGTATTGATGTAAAGATAATATGGGCTGATTGAATTGTTTTCCAGGACATTTATTTTAGGATGTGAAGGTTAATGTCCAATTGCTGTTCAGATAAAATTTCTCTCCATAATTAAAATCAACATATGTCCCCACATAAATCAGGAGAGGTTTTGTTTCAGTAAAATTAAATTTGGATTTGAGGGACAGAAGATTTCCCCAATGATAACAATTGGCAACAAGCAAAATGAATATTTGAAAGAGGTACTTGAGCAAATCAAAATAATATTTTTTAAAAAGGGGCTATGAATTAGATCATTTCACTGTTCCAAATACTTGGAAAATCTTAAAAAATAAATACTAAGGAATAAATGGAAGATCAACTTTGAGTGTTTTCCAATCCAATATGTACTACTTTTTCACTTGAGCTTCTAAGTTAGTTAACTGGAACTTAAGCCATAGTAAATCATATCCTAATGAATGATTGAATTTGTTATTTTTTCCTTTTAATTCATTCATAGTCTATAATAATGCATATCACAGATACTGATTGAAGTCATTTTATGGGCAAGGCATGGTGGCTCACACCTGTAATCCTAGCACTCTGAGAGGCCAAGGCAGGAGGATCATTTGAGCTCAAGAGTTCAAGACCAGCCTGAGCAAGAATGGAACCCAATCTCTACTAAAAAGAGAAAAAATTAGCTGTGCATGGCAGTGCACACCTGTAGTCCCAGCTACTCGGGAGGCTGAGGCAGGAGCACTGCTGAGGTAGGAGGATTACTTGAGTCCAGGAGTTTGAGGTTGCAGTGAGCTATGATCACACCACTGCACTCTAGCTCGGGTGACAGAGCAAGACTCTGTCTCAAAAGACTAAAAAAATAAAAAATATTTTATGAAATGACTTCATGCATGGCATTTACATGAAAATTCAAAATGAGAGAAAGTAGTTTCAATGACTTTACTAATTTAACTCTGTATTTTAAAACCTATTTCTACAGATGTTTGGAGAAATAGCACACATGCTAGGTTTATTGGAGGTGAATTTATTTGGAGAAGCAGAAATGCACAATGGTCCTTCATGAGTTTCAAGTGAAATTCTTATCCAAACAGGTGAAGCTCCCCCAGGTCTCTGCCTATTCTCCTCATAAATGGAGTTATTTGGTATGTCTGCCATTAAGTGGGCTTGCCTGAATCCTCCTGCTACACCCCTATGACATTTGACTTGCTGAATTTTAATAACCACACAATCTGTTTGGATTGTAATTTAATAGCATAGTAGTTTTTGATTAGCAAAAGAAATGTGCATTTAAATCTTCCACATCAGATAAACTTTCTGAATGAAAATTAACATGTAAATGAATAATTTAAACTGCTATTTTCAGAATTCTTCTGATTTGTGAGGAAAATATTGAAACATGTTATTTTGTAAATGATGAGTTTAAGGCAGTGGAATAGGTGATCATTTAAGGATTTTAGAACTGTGTTCATGAAGGGGGATCCTCACTTAGAGGAGGGTTCTTATGAATTAATGTACATGAAAGCACTTCTTCTACCATATGCTATATTGCTATTACAATGATTTAAAGACTTTAAGCCCAGTCCGTATTTTATCAAATGTATTTTCTGCATCATTTTTTTCTAGAAAGCAAAAATAGCAACAAACCAACACACTGCCTAGAAATGAAGAGGGAATAAATGTACTACTTAAAATACTATTATATGTTCTTTTAAAAATGTTGTCATACATGAACAGAAACTTTTCAAAAGAAGATAGACTAATGGCCAACAAACATGAAAAAAATGCTCAACATCTCTAATCATCAGGGAAATGCAAATCAAAACCACAATGAGATATCACTTAACTCCAGTGAGAACGGCCTTTATCAAAAAACAATAAATGTTGGCATGGATGTGGAGAGACAGGAACACTCATACACTGCTGGTGGGACTGCAAACTAGTTCAACCTCTGTGGAAAGTAATATAGAGATACATCAAAGAGCTACAAGTAGAACTACCATTTGATCCAGCAATCCCATTAGTGGGCATCTACCCAAAGGAACAAAAGACATTCTATAAAAAAAGACATCTGCACTAGAATGTTTAGCAGCACAATTCACAATTGCAAAGATGTGGAAAGAACCCAAGTGCCCATCAATACACGAGTGGATTAATAAAATGTGATATATGTATACCAAGGAGTTCTACTCAGCCACAAAAAACAATGGTGCTCTGGCAACTCTTGTATTATCCTGGATAGAGCTGGAGCCCATTCTACTAAGTGAAGTATCACAAGAATGGAAAAACAAGCACCCCATGTACT
The DNA here is from genome assembly GCF_040939455.1 of Microcebus murinus. Taxonomy (NCBI): domain Eukaryota; kingdom Metazoa; phylum Chordata; class Mammalia; order Primates; family Cheirogaleidae; genus Microcebus; species Microcebus murinus. The sequence continues at coordinate 88,864,331 of NC_134114.1, read as the reverse complement.
CACCATCAAATTGGTACCAACCAATCTACATTTATGTGCACATATAATAGTAACATCGTTATAATATCATTATAGTAGTAATTCATCAAGTGCTGGGCAGATGGGAGGGGGAGGAGGGGATGAATACATTCACACCTAATGGGTGAGGTGTGCACCGTCTGGGGGATGGACATGCTTGTAGCTCTGACTCGGGTAGGGCAAAGGAAATATACGTAACCTAAACATTTGTACCCCATAATGTGCTGAAATATAAAAAAGTTGTCATAGTTCCATGCTCCACTGAAACAGCTCTTATTAAAGTCAACAGTGATTTCATTTTCACTAAATCTAACAGTCTTCATTTTACTTGAATTTTCAGCACCATCTAACACTACTCATCAATTCTTAAAAAACTTTCCTTTCATGGCTTTTTATTATGCAATACTCCATGGTTTGACTTCTGCATCCTCTATTACTACTACTTTTAAGCATTTGGTTTCTATAATCAACATTAATATACTTCAAATTTTAACCCTAAAGCCTCTCCTCTTTTCATGTCATTCTTTTTTCCTCTACCATCTCATTTATACACACTTAAATTACCCCATATACAGATAATTTACAGCTGTCTATTTAAGTCTAGACCTCTCCTTTGAGTTCCAGATTTGTTTATCTAATTAACATCTTGACATCTACTTGATATTTCAAAGGTGACACAAAGTCAACATGTCCATAGGTAAATTTACAGCTTTCATTCAAAACACTGGTTCTCTGCCAATGTTCCCTGAGTGAATGGCATTGCCATCAATCCAGTCATTCAATCAGAAATTTGAGAGTCAAACTTAATAATTCCTCTACTTCACCCCTTATATCTAATCTATTATCAAGTCCTATCAATTATAGATAGATAGATATACATATAGATATAGATAGATATCTTAATTCTGAAGTGTTGGCAGAGATGCTTTCAGAATCAGAATTAAGCAACATTTTAGGCCTAACTATCTTGAGAATAATTAAGTCAGCACAGAGGATTCAATAGAACTACGCTTATGTTGCTAGGCTCAGATAAGCTGTTTAATAGCGAGGATCTCCCCAACACTGAAATTCTTAAGTAGTTTCTCAAGTTGGAACCACAGTGCCTTCATTTATAAAGACAATGTCTTTAAAAAAAAAATCAAGAATTGCTCTTTTACCCATTCACAATAGGCTAGATTGTGATTGTTCAAATAACTTCAATATCTCAGTGCCTTGAAATGATAGGGCTTATTTTAAATTTCTGCTACATGCCTTATCTTGGGTGGCTGACGATTGTGTTGTGCATGGTTCTTATCCTAGCACCAAGCAGATACAGCAACCATGAGTTGGTATATTGTCAGAGAGAAGGAAAACTCACTATCAACAATCAAAAGAAAATTTTGTTTCAGCCATCAAATATTATGGCCCAGGAGTGACACACATCACTCCTGCTCAGAGTTCATTGGCCAGACAAGTCACATGTCCCTCCCTCTCATAACAGGGCCAGGAAATACAATCCTAGCATGTGCTTGGGAGGCAAAGAGCTGAGAACCTTTGATGAAAGTACTAATGACTTTTAGATTACCCAATAGAATTGATAGATTAAAATATGACTTAAAAAGAAAAAGTGAAGCTCTCAATTCTTTGAATGGATGAATCCTATTGTTACCCAAATCAGTTTTGGACCTGGAATACTGTATAAGGAAGCCAATATTCTCCCGTAATTTCAATTAAATTATAATTTTAATGATACTTCTATTTTTCCTAGACCTTCAAGTAGTAAGGCCTCAATCAATTACTAGCTTATCAACCATTTAAACATGTATCTATGATTACCTGAGTTCTCTATTACTGTGATTTATTCCTTAGAGAGAAGTAATGAAAAGGAGAGCTCATCCAAAAAAAAAAATATATATATATATATATATATATATATATATATATATATATATATATATATATCTTCTTTGGCCTCTGCTCTTTAACGTTCTCTTTCAGAACAGAGAAAATTCTACTTCTTTGGGACTAAGGTCTGTTGAAATGTCCTTAATTTTTACCAATCTTTGACAGAATATTCTCACTTTGTAGTGGTATAAAGACAGGTGACAAAAACTTTGTGACTCTCTCAGAATTCTCTAGTGCTATTTTGCTTTTTGTATACTCCAGGTTTGTGTTTTTTTTTCTTTAATTTTGAAATTTCACTTGCCCTTTTTGGTGAGTGGCTGCAAGAAGAACTGAATTTCCTCAATGAAATATTATTTTCTAGAAATCCAACAAGTCTAAAAGAGGAAATGATGCAAAAAATTTCAAAAGTAGTTTAGCTATCGTCAAATTTGTCATCCCCTTCTTGGGCTAACAGGGAGCAACTAAGTCAAATATATATACCACTTCTGGCAAAATTCTTTAGTGAGGCTATGGCTGCATTCATCCGCAACTTGGTTTCCAAACTGTGTCAGAAAAAATATCTGCTTTCCATTCAACATCAAGGACCTTTCTTTCCAGCCATGTGAGTCTCCTGACAAGAAGATTTTTAATGCTGTCTTTAAGTAGAACATTGAGTAACTGCAATTCCATTACTGGAGTACAATTTGCTTGATCAGCCAAGGCTATAGGAACTTAATTTAAATTCTTGAAAACAGAAAAAGAGGCACTCAGATCCTTTTTCATAGCTATAGCTAAGTCATATAATATGGCTTGGCAAGTGTAGATGACATCCCATTAGAATACTTCTACGTTGCAAGTCCTATAAGAAAATGTCATGGGCCCCTTATATCAATCTATAAAAGGGCTTTATACATTAGCATTCTTTTTAATAGAAGGAACTAATTATAATTCAAAGTGTGAAATAGTAGGTGCTCAACTTTGTGAACTCCATTGTCATGTTTAGTCTCACAAGAAGCACACACCCAGTTTCTAAGCCTTGCTAACTATCATTAAAGTCATCAGAAGCTTTTATAAAATGAACCTGGGTATATTTACTTTTTGAGTTGTGCAACCCTGATGTGACATTTACATAACTACTAAGTTTTGACTGATAATTGTAACAGAAAAGGTAAGATTTCCTCCAAGGAATATTCCAAAACAACATATTTTCTAGAACAAAATGGTAGCCCAAACCAATGAGCTAACAGCTGATACATAATCATGCTGTCCATTAACAACGATTATTCACTAATTGGCATATATAGGCTTTATATATAGTGTATGTATTCTAGCTATCTTCTTGTGTTTCATGTTTTTTGTTTTAAAAAACAAACCACTTGAAATGTAGCTGAATAAGGGACTTGGCTCTAAAGTAGTGATAGTAGGCAGAGAAAATCATCAGGAAGGGCCTGTCTGTTGAGTGCCGGTAACCACTAATGAGTTTGTTATTTGTCCTTCATAGAAAAGAATTAATTGTTATTTTGTGTTTGTAGATCACCAAGATGGTTCCTATTTAGAAGATTTAACCTCTTACCCTGGCAAAATGTTAAAATTCAGAGTGGGGAAAAACCATATATTTGATATCCCATGTCTCGAGTTGTGTTTATAAAGTATTATAACTCTGTAAAAACACTGTTTACTGACTCAGATTCTGGAGCAGCCTTGTTATAATTCACTGTTATTATCTGTCTAATCAGAGGATAAAGGCAGAGTGATTTGTGCCTTTAGGCAAAATTTTCCTTAAGCTTACTGTTTCTGCTTTCATTGGCAGCAGTTTAGTACACTGCCCTGGTTTCTGACTTCTTAAAGATCGACAATTGCAAGCTGAAAGTCATCTTTCCCGGGCATCTGTCAACACTGTATAAACCTACTGTGCTGTATACAAAGTGCTCAGGAGCCTTCTAGGAGAAACTCTGCTGTGCAGCATGTTCTATCCCCCTCCCTAAAGCCTGGTAGCTCTCGCAGCTGCTGACAGCAGACAGCCATTGAATGAGCCTCTCAGGTGCTGTGAGTGATAATAAGAATAGATTACTATTGATTTCTTCCCTTATGGCTATGGAAATATTATCAGCTACACAATTTGAAAATATTTACAAAATTAAATGCCAGCTGGATGCAATTTTGATAGGTCATCACATCTTCAAGGAATATTGTACCACTGGGGGTCCTTTATGTGTTTCTTTACATTTTTAGAATTGCTTAAAATCCAGCCATTAATGCTAAAATTCTCTACAAACACAATTCTGTCCATTATTGGCAATGATGGAGTTGAAAGAACTTAAAAGTAACTTGTGGATACTGCACAAGGAATATTCATAAAGAAACTGGAGGAAACTGAAGGTTGAAAGAGATGGAAAAGTGATATATCTATTAGCAAGGGAATACTAGTTATTTGGGACTTACCTATTGCCTCCCACAAAACAATTAAGTGGTGAGTTCAACCATGCCTATAAAAATGTTATCTAATGGTGAACAACTGTTTTCCATTTGCAATGGAATGTATCTTTTAGCAAACGCAAGTTTATTACCTGAGTTATCTCAATAATTGCCTGAACACTGTAATTTGTCTGTGAAACACAAGCCAAAAAGGAAGAAATAAACTGAAGTGATCGCTAGGTATCAGGGAGATCACCCTTCCTATAAACACTGAGGCTTGGTGTCTGTTGCCCACAAAGGACTGTAAGGACTAAACATCTTTATAAAGAGGACCCACTCCACTCTTCAGAGATTAAGTATAATGCTGTCCAAAAGCAGAAAGATAAGCAAGAAGGCCTTTGTGCTTGCTTCTCACTTCATTCTTTCATTTAGTCACTTAACTTACTCATTTAACAAGTTTTTGTCCTGCACTTCCCATGCCGGGTCCTATATGGAGCACTAGTGATATGCAAAGAAAGGATATGCATCCTGTCTTCAAGATGCTTCCAGGGATTTCATGAAGGAGCTGAGATGCAGAAAGTCAGAGGGATTCATTCAGAACAACTAAGCATTTTTATCAAAGGCAAGGCACAAGCTCAGAATGCAACATAACCACAACCAAAGGATCAGTGCAATAGGGTGGAGTATGGGCCAGTGAGTACCAGAGACTTTTGTTTTATATCCTTCTCCCTACTCTGGTTGTGAGTAACAGACCAGAAACAATATTTCAACAATGCAATTGAAAGAGTAAAGAGTAGCTTTCTGAAAAATTCTCCCTCTCAAATAGAATATCCTTTTATAGATTGAAAGATATTGAAGCAGTCATGTGAGAAAAGATGGATTTTTTTTTGGTTGATATTTCTTCAGAAGCCACAATTCTCATAACTTTAAAGCTATATATATATATATATATATATATATATATATATATATATATTTTTTTTTTTTTTTTTTGTCTGTGGAGAAAGGTCTAGGAAGCTTTTGTTTGCATGTAAGTTATTTCCCACTATATTGCTAGGAATCAAATTAAAGTATATTTCAACAAATTATTACTAATTTTAAAAAATAAATCATAAGTTCTGATCTTTAGAACATGTTATTAATGTGGCCAGGAGAGAGGGAAAAGATAATAATAGCAGTATGGCTAATTTCAGTAAAAATTTTCAATTGATATCTCATTACCAAAGTCTTAAATTATAATACTATAATTAATGAGTATATATTTGAATATCTTTTTTATTCAATGAACATTTAGTGAGCATCTGCTCCGTGCCAGTATTCATCTAGATGCTGAAGAGGAAGCAAAACAGAAAAAATATAGATATCTGCTTTCCTAGAGCTCACATTCTAAAGAGGTGACATAAATGCCAATGGACAAATAATGCACAACACATCACATACTTGATCTTGATTCTCAGAAGGATTGAGTAACCATTAACTATAGGAGAATTAAGGCAGTTTCATGGATTCCTTGGTATGAAGCAAGAAATCTCTTGTTTGAACACATGTAGCCTGTCTTAACACTTTGTTCTGTTGACTGAGTTATGTTTGCACAGTTTTTGGGAAATACTATAAGCTGTTGAATTACCCCCGATGACTCACATATAGCATTATCACTCAACATTTACAAAGTTGGCAAGTAAAGACAGCTTGTTGCCTCCAATCTGAAGAAACTGAAACATTGCATATTGTACCAAAATTGGACTGCAGTAAAGAGAGTTTAAAAATGAATGAAAACAATTATTCAATTGAATTTAAGAGTTAAAAGAAATCTTAAGGAATGCGTAGTCCAAATTTCTTTGTTTGTATATTAAAAATCAAATATATAAGCAAACAAAAACAAAAAACTAAAGTCCATAAGGTTTTAAGTCAAGTAGACAAGATTAATATAATCTTATATTAATATAAGATTAAAAATTAGGGATCATGATTGCTATAAATCAGTGATTCTCATACTGTGGTTTGGGATCCCAAGGGGCCCTGAGATTTTTTTCATGGAATCTGCAAGGTCAAATCCATTCTTATAATAATAATAGAATACTATTGTCTCCTTCACTTTTACTCTCTCATGGTAAACCATCAAGTTCTCCTAAGGCTATATGATATAGGATACTGCAGCAGATGGATTGCAACGGAATATGAGTCTTAGCTATCTTCTGTTAAACAGATGATATTTGCAAAAATGTAACAAGTAATGTTATATTAATGAATTAATAAATGTATATCTTGAAAATTTCTTTGTTTTAACTTCTAACATCGTTAGATATAACCTCTATAAACAATAGCTCTTTGAGTCACACATGCTGAATTTGTGTAGTTTATTAAAAATCACCAAAAATAACAATTATTAATATAACTTATTGGGCATCTACTATATGCGAGTCAACATCTAGAACTTAGCAACAATTGTATGAGCCTAGTAAAAGGTGGAAAATTATCTCCATTTATCTCCATTTTTACAGATGAGAAAACAGAAGAAGAGAGTTTTTACATTGTCCATGGTCAAACACCTAGTGAGTGGTGCAGACCTTATCCAGACCCACCTCTCTGAAACCACCACCTGTATTCTCCATAGCTCTAGGCCAGAACTCAGTTGAGCAAAATCTAGCCCCACCGATTCCCTTATCACCAATCCATCTCTGCCTCAACTTACAGTACAAAAACAATCACAGAAGTAATGTGTAGGGACATAAGAGTAAAGGGCATGTGATTCAGATTAGGAAATTATAAGTTAAAAGAATAAATTTATGGAAAAGATAAAATAATGCATGGGGAAAATATGTAAATGTGAGTGGAGAAACATGACGAGATTAAGCAGAAACGGAAACAGACAGAAAAAAATGACGGAGGAGTGAAAAAAATATCATCTCTTAAAAAGATGTTTCTATTTTTTTGTTTTGAGACAGAGTCTCAGTCTGTTGCCCCAGCTAGAGTAGCTAGAGTGCTGTGGCATCAGCCTAGCTCACAACAACCTCAAACTCCTGGGCTCAAGCGATCTTTCTGTCTCAGCCTCCGGAGTAGCTGGGAATACAGGCACGCGCCACCACGCCCAGCTAATTTTTTCTATTTTTGGCAGAGACGGGGTCTCACTATTGCTCAGGCTGGTCTCCAACTCCTGAGCTCATAAGATCCACCCACGTTGGCCTCCTAGAGTGCTAGGATTACAGGCGTGAGCCACCGCACCCTGCCAAAAAGATGTTTCTTGAAAGCAAAGTAAGCAAATAAAAGCTCAAATCTTTTGAAATGAAAATGGAAAATATTAAAGGTGGGGGAAAATAGAATGGCAAGCCAAAAGATTTTGTTTCAAAAGATATTTATAAAATTTAAAAACAAGGAATAGGAAGAAATGGGAAAAAGTGGCAATAGGAAAATTTGCAGGTGGACATTAGAAAGTTTCAGAATGAATATGAAGCGAAATAAATATAGTTGGCATTACTTTAGACATACTCAAAAAATGTCAATAATGATAGAACATGTAAATGGAATTTTTAAAATAAGTTAAATATTAGAATTGGACAAAAAACAAGGCAAAAAATATAATATTAGGGTTGCTATTTATATATTTAGGGTTAGGATGATTTTGATAAGCAAAACATCTGTTGAAGAAATTACTTCCTGACAATGGTAAATTGTTAATACAGTTAAAAAGCTGTATTTGATTGAATGTTTTTCTCAAATTTGCTGATTGTGAGTTAATAAAATTCACTTTCTTTACATATTATAAAAACAATACAAATCTTAAAAGGCATCTCTGTTTTATATGCCTTATGTCTTCTACAATAGTTTTTCCTTCTCCCACTGCCATAATTGATTAGGATGTAGAAAAAGAAAATGGTTCAGAAACAAAATATTCTCTATCCTGTTAAGAACAGTTAATAAAGATGTGGCTGGTAAGTGCATGAAATCCATGCATTACAGAAAACTGCTTAGGTAAACTATACATATTTTTACCCTTAAGGTAGAATGCCTAAACTATACTATATGCATTTTTACCTTAAGGTAGGATGCCCAGGAGGTCACTCTACTTCAGCTGAGGCTCAGCTTTTACTGCAAGAGTCAAAGTGCAAAGGTACCACAACCAGTTACAGAAATATTAGTAGCACTTCCTTTATGAAGAATGTGCAGGGTTTAATTCCATATCTGTGATTTTTCTTTTTTTGATCTACTACCAAATAGTTATAGAGATATAAAGGTGGAAAATTATCTTCAAATGCCACTGAGTACAGCAAAAATTATTTTTGTATCTCAGTTAAAATTCCGGAAATGAAACAAAAGGACTGGAGCACAAAAGGTCCTTGTTCTAAAGTTGACTTTGAGTTCTGCCTCTCACAAATCACTATTTTGGCTTGGTGAACTTCTATGATTTGAATGCATTTTTTAGGAATATTAATATTTGCCATTAAAACATGCTCTTTCCAAGCTATGCACCATAATAAGTAGTTCTCCAAAGCTATTACATAAATTTTATTACTATCATTTGATTTAAAAAATCAAGTAAGTCTCATGATAATTGAGTAACTTTCCCAAGTTCATCCATCTAGTAGGTTTCATAGCTGGAATAAATCGAGATATTAATGACTATGCCTGTGTTTTTCACTCTCCTACATCAGGCTTTTGAGAGTGGGACTCATATATTTTAAAATATCCTGATGCACAACCAGGACAAGTAATCACCACCTTATACCTACAGTGTGTGCAAACAGATCTGCAGCAATCTTGGGATTTGAATCATTGCCAAACTGAATTTACCTAAAAAACAAAACTGAGGAAAACAAAAATATGCCTCATCATAATATTTGGGCCCTGAACTCAAATCCACCTTTCTCTAAACACTGTGAGTGAATCTGGTTACGTAGTTCAGTTCGTTCATGCATACTCTGCAAGTATGGATGTAGACGGACTCTGGGGAACAATTAGGCAGTACTCCCTTCACCCATCTGAGACATCTGTTTTTCTCCCCTTCCTTCTATTCATTTAAATTCTTTATGTCTCCAACTCAGAGCCAATAAAACACTAACAGTGCAGAGGGAAAAAATGCATTTGAAATCTGTAGAACAAGCTATAAGATACAAATAAATAAATACAAGTTCTGAGTGGAGAAAAGATCCAAGTTAAGTACAAAGTTATTGTACAGGAAATCCCCAAAAGCAGAACTTTCACCTCTCTATCTCTTCATTCTCCCCACATATACGGCATAGGTGTTTTCCAAGAGCATATTAATGCACGTCTCCTACTTTTCACAGTAATTCAGAACTAAGCAACTTTATAGCATGTGAGGAATTTGCTTTATTAAAAAAAGTCAAAAAAATAATACAAATAAAGTAATAGTAAATGTAAAATAGACAAAATAAATTTGAGAAAGAAAAGCAGGAAAACATGGGAGTATATAGAGAAAGAGAATTCAACTAAATTATCAATGAAAAACATGGAATTAGTGAGCTAGAAGGAAATGTCATTTCCTCATTATTTCCTCAGAAAATTTATTAATTTATACCAGAATTAGTCAAATGATAATAAAAGTAACAACCACTCATACAGTGAGGCACTGTTAGGCATTTATATTAATTTAATTTTTAGAATACTTTTCGAAAATAGGTATTATCCATATTTTACTGAGGGAGACAGAGACTCAGAGAAGTTAAGTAATTTGTCTGAAATTGACTGTTAAAAGTAGTAGAGTCAAGATCAGAACAGAGGTCTCTAGAACCTCATATGTTAGACATATGGATAAATCAGACAGCACTATATCTCAATCTTTCAAAATGAGCTAAAAGCATACTTAAAATGATAAATAATTTGAAAAACAATCTAAATCATATTTGAAAAAAATCAGAATTGAGATGATAGAACTTAGGAAAGAATTGAAAAAATCATTTTAGAATTAAAGACCAAACTGGTAAAAACACAAGAGCATGTAAGCATAACAGATAATGACTAAAAACAACAGAAGTAAAAAGAAGGAACTTTTTAAATCAAAGAGAAATGACAGGCCGGGCGCGATGGCTCACGCCTGTAATCCTAGCACTCTGGGAGGCCGAGGCGGGTGGATCGCTCAAGGTCAGGAGTTCAAAACCAGCCTGAGCGAGACCCCATCTCTACCATAAAAATAGAAAGAAATTAATTGGCCAACTAATATATATAATATAAAAATCAGCCGGGCATGGTGGCTCGTGCCTGTAGTCCCAGCTACTCGGGAGGCTGAGGCAGGAGGATCACTTGAGCCCAGGAGTTTGAGGTTGCTGTGAGCTAGGCTGACGCCATGGCACTCACTCTAGCCTAGGCAAGAAAGCGAGACTCTGTCTCAAAAAAAAAAAAAAAAAAAAAAAAAAGAGAAATGACAAATTTCATATAAACTATGAAAAAAAGAACAGATATAGGAGATAGAAAAAATTATCCAAAACACATATGTTATGATTCCTGGAAAAGAAGTCTAAATCAGAGAACTAAAAGTACTAAAAGTTATAATGCAAGAAAATGCTCTTAAATTAAAACAATAATAATAATAATAAAAGTCTTGGAAATACAATTCGAAAGAGTATGACACAAATATACCAAGAAAATGCCCATAATAACAAATAATAAAATACAGTCTAGTAAAATTATAAAATTAAAACAAAAAAATCCTTCAAACATCCAAACAAAACCATGAAAACACAATAAAAAGAAAATTAGATTGTCATCAGACTTTTCAATAACACTACTTTATATCAGAAGATAAGGGAGTATGGGGGAGAAAATATAATTTCTTTTTCTTCTCTTTTTAGTTTCTTAGTTGGGATATTCTTCTGAAAACACAACTCCAATTAACAAAAGAAAAACAAGCAGAATTTTATTAACACACACCATCCAGGAACCTTTCCCCCTCTTTGCTAAGCAACAGAGTAACCAGAAGAGGATCAAAGCTATCTGTTTTCAGCTAAGAGAAGAGGTTCCAGATGAAAAGGAACCATGTCAGAATGGCTATTACTAAAAAGTCAAAACACAATGTTGTGATGTTGTCACAGATATGGTGAAAAGATAACATTTATACATTGTTGGTGAAAATGTAAACTAGTACAACCTTTATGGAAAACAGTATGAAGATTCCTCAAAGATCTAAAAGTAGACCTACCATTTGGTCTAGCAATCCCACTACTGGATATCTTCTCAAAGAAATAGAATGTATTTTACACAAAAGACACCTACAGCCGAATGTTTAATGTAGTGCAATTCACAATTGTAAAGATATGGAATCAACCTAAGTGCCTATCAAGTGATGAGTGGATAAATAAATAAATAAATAAAATGTAATATATAAACATCATGGAGTACTACTCAGCCATAACTTAGCTTAGGAGACCATTATCCTAAGTTAAGTATCTCAGGAATGCCAAACCAAATACCACATGTTCTCAGTTATAAGTGGGAGCTAAATAAGGGAAATATGTAGTCATAAAGTGGTGCAATGGACATTGAAAATTAATAATGGGTGAGGGTGGGATGAGGTGAGGGAAAAAAATCTACTGGCTGGCTATGGGTACATAAAAAGCCTTGACTTCAGCATTATATTATATAATTAATTCATCCATGTAACAAAAAAAATGCTTGTGCCCTTTAAATGTATTTAAATTTTCAAAAAAATAACCAAATAAGTCAAATGTGTATCCCATTGGCTGCATATTTATTCCAAGAGAAATTATTCCAAATGACTCTAAAAAACAGTAATTAGGCTATAAACTTCCCTAGTGTGAAATGGGCTTAAGAGCACAAAAAAAAATGAAAAAAAATATAAACTGTTTACAAAGAATTTATGAAGAAGACCCCAAAAGCAATCACAGCAACAACAAAAATAAACAAATGAGACCTAATCAAATTAAAAAGCTTCTGCACAGCTAAGGAAACTATCATGAGAGCAAACAAACAACCTACAGAATGGGAGAAAATACTTGCCTGTTACACATCCGATAATGGGCAGATAAGTAGAATCTATACAGAACTCAGGAAAATCACCAAAAAAAAATCAAATGACCCTATCAAAAAGTGGGCAAAGGACATGAACAGAAACTTTTCAAAAGAAGATAGACTAATGGCCAACAAACATAAAAAAACACTCAATATCTCTAATCATTAAGGAAATACGAATCAAAACCACAATGAGATATCACTTAATTCCAGTGAGAATGGCTTTTATCAAAAAGTCACAAAGCAATAAGCGTTGGTGTGGATGCAGAGGGACAGGAACACTCATACACTGCTGGTGGGACTATAAACTAGTACAGCCTCTGTGGCAAGTAATATGGAGATACATCAAAAAGCTAAAAGTAGAACTACCATTTGATCCAAGCAATCCCATTAGTGGGCATCTACCCAAAGGAACAAAAGGCATTCAATAAAAGAGACATCTGCACTAGAATGTTTATAGTACCACAATTCACAATTGCAAAGATGTGGAAACAAGCCAGGTGCTCATCAATACATGAGTGGATTAATAAAATGTAGTATATGTATAGCATGGAGTTCTACTCAGCCACAAAAATCAATGGTGATCTAGCACCTCTTGTATTAACCTGGATAGAGCTGGAGCCTATTCTACTAAGTGAAGTACCACAGGAATGGAAAAACAAGCACCACATGTACTCATCATCAAATTGGTATTAACTGACTTAACTGACCAACACTTATGTGCACATATAGTAGTAACATTCATCAGGTGTCAGGCAGTTGGGAGGGGTTGGACGGGATGGGTATACACACACCTAATGTGTGCAGTGTGCACTTTCTGGGGGATGGACATGCTTGAAGCTCTAACTCAGGTGGGGCAAAGGCAATATATGTAACCTAAACATTTGTATTTCTGTAATATGCTGAAATAAAAATAAATAAATAAATGAATAAAATAATTATATTTCTGTTTCTGTGTTAGCATTGTTATTTTGAGACCATTAATGAGTATATTGTGGGATAAAACAATTGATATTCTAATTCCATCATTGCTGGGATTCTCATAGGAGAAAAAATATAAAGATGTAAAATTTAAAAAGTTATATAAATTCGCTCTAGTCTTGAATTTGAATTTATTGGATATACTGATAATAATTCATGAAATATTTTGTCTTCAAAATGTAAACAAAACCAAAACTATATATATATATACACACATACATACTATATATACACATATGCATACTACATACACATACTACTAAATATGTATGTGTATAGGTACATATATGCATGTATACACACATGCAGACTGTCCCAGACTTATATTTCAAGTTATGACTTTTGGCTTTCTGATGGTGTAAAAGCCATATACATTTATTAGAAATGGACTTCCAGTACTAATATAGTTTTTTTTTTTTGCTTTATACTTTCATTATGGTATTTGGTAAATTACATGAGCTATTGAACACTATATTATAAATAGGTTTTGCATTAGATGGTTTTGCTCAACTGTAGGCTAATTTAAGTATTCTGAGCACATTTAAGGTAGGATAGGCTAAGTTGTGATGTTTGGTAAGTTAGGTGTATCAAATGTGTTTTTGACTTACAATATTTTCAACTTCTGATGGTTTTATAAGGATTAATACCATCATAAGTCACAGAGCACCTGAAGTCCTATTATTTGCCTGGTTTTATCTTCACTTCATTTTGTTTTGTTTTTATAACTTTTTAGTTCCATCTGCTGAAAAGTCTAGAAACAATAATCAATTCAGAAGCAATGAGCACTACAAGCACCCAGATTTTGGCTTTGGAATACCATTTTCCACTAAAAAGGGGGGAGGGGATATTTCAGTGAAATGATTTATTTTAGATCTGAACCAGGAAATGTGTAACATGAGCCCACAATATAGCAAAGAAACTCTCATGTGGAGGTATGTGAATAAACCCAGGAAGTCCAGTAAAAGAGATTTCCATTGTCCAAACATGAAATGATATTTGAATATCAGTGTGGCTAAACCAGTCAAGGATGGAAACACATCATTTATGTTTAAATTCATATCCATTTGAGAGGATGCTAGAAAACTAAGTTTTTATTCTGAAAATGAACATACCAAAAGAATAAAAATCCGGCATGTATCCTGTCTTTCCTTAAAAGACTATGCAACTAGGTAACCAAATGATAAATGAGGAATGCTTCTCTTTCAGAAATATTGCAGCCAATAAATCAAAAACCTATAATTAAAGAAGATAATCACCACTTTGCATCCCATAATTAACTAATGGATCTAGGTATAGATCATCAATGGCTATTAACTTCACAAATCATATATGGTGGTCTTCCAGAAGAGTGCAACTTTACCTGTGAAGTAATCTTACCAAAATAATCTAGATTCAGCTAAAAATTTGCATAAAAAACAGAAGATTATGCTAAATGGCAACAAAGGGATATAATCAGCAAAATTCACAGTGTGGGAAATTCTACAGAAAAAAAAAATGTTTTTTTTTTCCCCAACATACAATATTTGAAAGATAAAAACAAAACAAAATAAGAAAAGCTTGAGTGGAACCTAAGAGAGAGCCTAAAGTGGAGTCTAAAGAGAATTAAGAGGAGACTTCTGACTTCAGTTCTGACATGTAAAGAGTTTTAAAGTCATCATTCCCATTCTTATAACAAGAAAAAGCTGGAAAAAAATGAAAATAAATTACTTTTTTTCCGACGCATCAGAGAAACAACATTACAGGACAAACTACCTTCCTAAAATTTGAAAAGACAGGCATATCCAAACCAACACGGCCCAAATCTGCTTACCTGAAACAGAAGCCTCTGGAACTCTAGTTAAATTCTAACTTTAATGAATTTCTGGAAGCTGAGTTTGGACTAGTAGAGAAACTAGTCCAAGTGGAGTGAGAAACTTTGAGAGCTCAACATTTTCTTAGGATTTATCTTCAGATCTGACAGAGATTCCTTCATGGCTCAGGCAGGAGGAAAGGAAGGCTAATCATTGTGAAATACAATCAGAGCGTTCTCCATAGTAAGATCTACTTTCTAAGGAAAGAACATTGCTAGAGCTTTATTTCACCTGGGGGAAGAGAAGAGCATCCCTCTGATTCCGGTACCCCTCTAGCCTTCCTCTCTGTGTAAAGAAGGAAAAATAAACATGGCCAACAGGGTCAGACACTCAAGGAAGTAGACTGGAAATGCTGCAGGAGAGAAGGAGGTTGGAAGTAGAGTTTAAAGAAAAAAAAAAAAAAGCTATACCATTGGAGAACCACTTTTGAAATCTACAGCACTGAGACAAGCTCTGAGATTTAATAGAGTGAAAGTCATTGAATGCTCCCCTACCCCACACCTTACTATCCTGAAAACAGACTCCAATATAGTAACAGTGGGTTTCAGCTGAAAGATAGAGACTACCTCTGAGAAGAAATATTCGGGGAAGAACAAAAACAGGGGAAGAGACAAAAGCAAGGAAACTAGCAGAACTTGAAGCTTCTAGCCTTGAGACCTCCAACGCTCATGGCCCACGGCCTGTTAGGGACCAGATCACAAAACTACAACACCCTTCCATGAAACTTAGAAAGGGGATGGGTGGCCACACAGCAGTGTTAGGTAAGGAGGACAAACAGGTGGCAAGGAACTCGCTAAGGGCAGACAGAAGAATCAAATTGTAGCTAGGAACCAAATTGCAGCTAGGAACTGATCCCCTGTAGAAACATATACAATGAGGACTTCCTAGTAACCTTTGACCAACCTGGAGCTCATTACCATCTAATTAGCAAAGCATGGATGGAGTTTTCATGAAGGATGCTGGGAGGAGACATGGGTAGTAAGGAAACTGCTCCTGCCAGAAGAAAGGCAGGACAAAACTAGCAAACTAGTAAGACAGTGTGTGCCCAGACTTTGGGTCTTCTCTATTCCTGAAGGATGACCCATCTCTAGCTCTGAGACATATTTCATTTTGCATTAAATGTTGTTTTTGAAACTGTTTCACATTTGTGATCACTCTGTCATTGGCTCCATCAGTACCAGTACTCATTCTTGACAACCAGGGACCAGGGAACATCACACAAGCATACAGCAGGAGGTGAGAAGCAGGAAAGGGAGTGAAAGAATGAAGTTTCACTTGCATTTACAGCCACTCCCCTCCACATCACTCACATCACCACCTGAGCTCCACTGTTCCTCCTCCCCGCATCCGTGGAAAATTGTCTTCCATGAAACCCTGGTGCCAAAGAGGTTAGGGACCACTGCTCTAGCCCCTGTAGCTATAGAAACTCCCAGCTAGATTAATGTAAATACTCACAGTAACAATCTGTGTATTTCAGTTCCTATTACCCAACACATCATGCATGGCTGTCAACAAAAAATTACAAAGCATGACAAACACAAGAAATACTTCAATCTAAAAGCATAAGAACCAAACTCTACTATGATATAAATGTTGCAAATATCAGACAAAAAATTTGAAATAACTTTAGTTAATATGCTAAGAACTTAAATGGAAAAAGTAGGCAGCATGCAAAATCAATGAGCAATATAAACAAGAAGACACTCTAAGAATAAAGCAAAAGAAAGAATTACTAGAGGAAAAAAACAAAAATGAAGAATGCTTTCAATGGTTTAAACAAGACTTCACAAAGAATCTGTGAGCTTGAAAACAGGTCAATAGAAATTTCACACACTGAAGTGCAAAAAAAGAATGAAAAAGGAGAACAGACTATCCAAGAACTACAGAACAATTTCAATAGGTGTGACATACATGTAATTGGTATATGAGAAAAAGAAAGAAAAAATAGAATGCAAAAAAAAAAAAATAGCAGTGTATCCTGGATGGGAGCCTGGAAAAGAAAAAAAAAGACAATAAATAAAAATTATAAAAATATGAATAGAGTATGGTCATTAGTTAATAATACTGTATTTATATGGGTACATTTAGGTAGGATACTAACATAAGATGTTAATAATTGGGGAAACTGGGTGTTGGGAATATGGAAATACTCAGTATTATCTCTGATATTTTTCTACAAATCTAAAACTATTCTAAAATTAAAATTAAAAAAATTAAGAAACATACCAACCAATTAAAATACATGAGTTTAAGTCTGACACTTTCTTTTTAAAAGTGTGGCATTTCTGAGTTAATTGAAAATTTGAACTGATTGGTTATTTAATGTGAAATACTATTTGTTGAATTTTTGAATAAGATAACATTTTCTTTGTTTCTTTAAAAAAGAGTCTTCTTTTAGAAATACAGACAGACATTTGTTGGTGAAATAATTTAATGTCAGGGACATGCTGTGGATTAAGAGAGGAGGAGGGGAAGTGGCTAAAGGTATGGAGGAAGCAGGGTTGCCAGGTTTGAGGGGTGCTGGCACTGGGTAATGGGTGCACAAGGCTCATGGCACTGTTCTCTCTACCTTGTGTATGGTAGACATTTACCAAAATGAAATTTCATAAGGAAACATGTACAACTTTTTGACCATTGTGAGGGATTAAGAGTAAACAAATAAAAAAAAAAAAAACAGATGAACTACATTTTTCTCAAAGTTAATAGAGAATAGTTTGGCAAAAAACACTTCAAATTTTCACAAATCTGGATTCTCTAGAATATAATTATTTCACTATCTTTAGCAAAAAAAAAAAACAAAACAAAACACAAATGCTATGCATTAAAAAACTGGCAGGGGTGCTGACCTTGTCACCATACCTTGCATTCATTCCCCTCTGCCTAAGGCACAGATGCCGAGATAA
Organism: Microcebus murinus; assembly: GCF_040939455.1. NCBI lineage: Eukaryota > Metazoa > Chordata > Mammalia > Primates > Cheirogaleidae > Microcebus > Microcebus murinus. The sequence goes on along the minus strand of NC_134114.1, from coordinate 88,846,321 downwards.
AGAAGAGCTTGCAATGTGTACAAACAAAAAGGGCCCTGAGCTCCTACTGAATTAAACCAATAGATAATGCTCAGCAGCTAGGTGTGCATGCTGGAATGCTGAGTGAGACCCTCACAGGGGCTGCATGCGGCCTGGGGCCAGCCATGGGACGTTAAACACAGAACTTTCTGCCTCTTCAAAAGCATCATAAATAATTAGTAAAAGGGCTGCTTTTCTAAAGACTAAAACTCGGAAGTACAGATAAGATGGAAGTGTAAACGGATGCTAAAAATAAATCCCATCTTTTTCCCTAAACAGTAAGGCCACTCTTTAAGGAAATATTACACTTATAAAAAAAATCTGTAAAATTAGAGATGAACGGATACACCACACACATACACAAAGATACATGCAAGTTATTTTACATTAAAAATTGAAGAGGCGATGATGGATCAAAGGCACACATCTGAAGTTTAGACATAAATGAAATGAAAATTTGGGGGAAAAATACAGCCTCTGTGAAGCAGAAAGGCGGCTCTCAGGTGTAACTGAAGCTCAAGTCGTATAATAAAAAGAGGTTTAAAACTATTCTGGCTTCAGGCTTTTTACACATCATTAATATCTACCACTTCAAGTCACTTCAAATTAGGCATCCCAGCAGTTAAGTTCACATTTTCCTTGCTTCAAGGAAAGAATAAAAATGCAAGACAAAAAAAAAAAAAAGATTAAAATACAGCATTTTTCAGTGTTGAAATATGGAAACATAGGGCAAGATGAAAGAAACTTAAGGAAATACAGAAAGATATTGAATTAAAATTCTGTGGCTCAACAAATGTCATCTCACTTCTATATTTTTCAGCTTTGTGGAGATTAGTAATGGTTAAAGATGTGTAAAATTATAAACTATATTGAACAAAGGGGACAGGCCTCTGTGTGCTGGTGGCAGGGACTCTGGGGAGACAGAAGAATCACTAGCTGACTCTGAGTTACTGTTTTTGAAAGGAGGTATTTCAATGTGGAAGGGGAAATGGACATTATTTATTCTGCTGAGACATTTAGGGGAAAGTTTTTAATTTAAATTCATATGTCACATGTGTTATATTTTGTTCTGCATTAAAGTATATCCACACAGATTTCTATGTGATGCGCCATTATTTATGAGTATGGAAGAATTTAAGCACAAGTCCTGATAACTGAAATTGTTTCCAGCAATAGTTTTTCATCTTAAAAAATGTATAAATATGCAGACCAAAATACAGCAATGAGCAGAGGTCTAGTTGAGCTGTGGAGGTTAAGGAGATGAAGAAGTAAAGTATTCTCAAACATCTGGGAGTCCAGAATACAATCACAAACATTATTGTGATGTAAATCATGGAGATTTATATTATCGAAAAGACACTGGGAGATCTCATGAATATCTAGAAGATAAAGAGAATATGGAGAAAGAGGCTGAAATTATTTCTTTAGTGTTGATTTTGTTGCCAAGAGTTTCAATTATTATACAAAAACAATGCAATAGATGTAATGGATTCAGTGATTTCTAAAGTTTTTAATACACTGCCTGAAGGCATCTTACTGAAGACTTAACTCAAATTGGCTTGAAAATGAAGATCACCTCATAGAAACTGTAAGCTTGACTGAGAGAAAATAAACTAAGAATGTTGAGCAAATCAAGGTAAATGAAGCAACTGAAACTGTAGAGACACAAAAGTCAAAATCTTGCTGAATTTTTTCTTGCAAATCTTTTTTTCTTTCTAAGATGGTGATATTTCCCACCTCCTCTAATAAAAGGACTTGGAAAAAAGGATAATATGCAGACTAGTTGTAGTAGATCCAGTGCCATCTCCTGTCCTGGTTGACAATGAAGTTCATAAAGAGTAAACAAACAGCACATGCATTTGCAGACAAGAATAGGAAAGAAAACTCATCTCCGAAATGACGTGTGGACTTTATCGGGATAAATATTTACCCTCATGTGAGATGTGCCAAGAAGAGTTAGGAGCATAGGAGCAGGATTGACTGCTGCTGTCCTCTGGTCAGATGTGGGAAAAATCAAATGTATTTCTCAATTCAAAAATAGCTGCATTCAAGTGCATCTGAATTGATTTAAGAGGTTAAAAATCATGGCTGCACCAGGATTTAAATGGAGGGAGAAGTCTGTTAATAGTGAACTTGTAGGGGAGAAAAGAAATTCGTTGTGGAAGAAGAGGGAGAGAGTGACAGACACTAGGCTACTTGACTGGGGAGTACAGAGTTACAGCCCGTGAACATGCATGCTGTATAGCTCTGAACCCTTTTCTCTTCCTGTAACTGGCTAAATGAAGGAAAGACTTAGCTCTATTCAGGGCAGGCTGCTGGGGAGGGTGTTAGAAAGAATGTTCTAAAGGAAGCTGAATTAGAAATAAATTCTCTGATGTCAATCTGGGAAGGTTAAGTGGACATATAAAGCCCTTTCTCTAATAAGGGCAAGAAGGAAATTATGGTTCAGAGCTAAGCCTCCCTAAAAAGGACTTATGACACCACTTTATATTTTTCAATATCATAATAGCAAATGAGGGACTACTAAAGGCTCTACTTATAGTAACTCATTCTATTAATAATATTTCTCACTCTAAAAGTTAGGTCATAAATGACAATTTCTTAATCTAACTCCTGTTTTTCCCATCTCGCTTTAAGTTAGAAATTATAAACTGACAACTCATGGGTGAATCTGGTCCTTCAGAACTCCCTCCAAAATTAAAAAATGAACAAATAAATTTGATGCTAATATTTAGAAATTGGGAGAAAAATATCAATTTCTGTCTTTCCTTTGGAAAATAGAAAAGATGAGCAATCCTAGGACTAAACCCACTGGAGCTGAGTTGTCGCAGCTGCTTTATGATAAAGCAGACTTCACTATTTCCCACTCTTTCCAGCCGGGGGCACTTTTTACTTCTCCTTTGACTGCCTGGCCCTGTAGGTATTTGAGTTCTTGGGGAATGTAAAACCATGCCTATAATATTATATTACATTCAGTAAGTAGAAAATAATTTTTTCACCAATATCTGATATGTAATCTTTTTAAAAGGTCCTGATTTCATTGAAATGAGAAATTAGCTAAACTAACATTTAGTTTTCTATATCCAAGACTGAAAGCCAATAGTCAGTCTACTGGCTAAAGACACTGTAAGAAAGCATTCGCCACCGGAGCTGGAAGCTTAGTATCTAAGGAAAAGGATTTAGGTTTCATAGTGTTTCTAAAACTTAAAAAGGAAAAAAAAAAAAAGTCTCATTTAATCAATCAACAAGCAGGATGCTTACACTCTTCCCAAGGTAAGGATGGGAATACACTTTCCTTGAAACATCTGCTGCTTAACTACTCTGGCCAGATTTCTGGTAGTTTTCATTTGTTAAGTGTACATTTCTTTGAATTCTAAAACACTGAAACGACTAATAGTTTTCTGTCTAAGGTTAAGATTTTGACAAGAGGTAAAATGTCTCTAGAGAATTGAAAAGCCAGTAGGTGCAAAAAGGACTCTGGCCTAGAGAGTAAAGCAAGACTCTGAGGATCCATTTAGCAGCAAACATTCCCCAGTTTCTACTCTGTGATGCAGCTGAGCTTTGCACTCATAGGCAATTAAAATTATAAACGGTCCACCCAGCTATGTATCCTTCTTAGAACTACATCATGACCTGCTGCCACGCATAGCAAAACCCACCCTGTTCATTTCAACTCTGACCATAACGAAGGAGCAGGGAAAGAGAGGTTGATTTGGGTTTCTGCTCTAAGCCGCTGGCATTCTGAATCACTTGCATAAACTGCTGAGATCATTCAAGAGAATTCGGCCATAAAACAAATCATTCACTGAGGTTGCCAGAGGACAATAAAAACTTCACTGGCTCGACTCTAGGAGCACTCCGGGCAGTTTTCCACTCCGGGCTAATAGGGCAGGTGTGGCAAAATCATGAGCTAGACTCTGCCTGGGAGCTCTGGCCAGGGCTTGCCATCAGGTGCCTCTGACACTTTCACCACCACTGGCCCAAATGCCCCAATTAGGCCCTAACAAAAAGCAAGCTCAGCAAACACATCAGAAAGATGGTCCCCCAGGAAAGAGGCAAACTCCAATCGATGCAAGCCCAGGAGGTGCTGAAGGGCTCAGGTACCTTCACAGCAAGGATTTCCAGAAAATGAGATCTTGCTGGATATGTTTAAGGACTGACAAAGTTACTCAGGCATCACCTTAGTCCAAAAACTCCAGAAGATTGTTGTCTCTCCTATGCCACAGAACCAGGAACCACTGAAGCACTGTGAGGCAGTGGTGGACTCAAAGCTACTTAGGAGGTGGAGACAATGAAATCCCAAATCATGCAATATGCCAGCTTTTCATACCCTTGCTTATTCAGAAGAAGGCACAAAATACAATAACTGGGAAACTAATGCAATAATGTTAGCTAATACAATTTGGTGTATTTGCTATATCATTAATTTTCTTGCTCGAATGCCATTATTTTACTTTATTCTCATTTTTATTAGCACAACGTGACTTCACGTCTCCAGGTATATACTGTGGTTTTTATCAGCCATAAAAAGAAATATTTTAACACATAATGAACAATAGCTACAAGGCAAAAAAAAAAAAAAAAAAACCTCACATTTTCAATTATCCATGGATTTTTCAGCAATTTTTCAATTATCTGATGCTGACTGGAGACATTATAGGATGTTCTATATACTTAAAGGATGGGGAAAAGGAAATATTAGAAAAGCTCAAGAGATTTTTTTTATAACAAAACCAACTTTTGTCAAACTTTCCTTTAGGTACTAAACTATTTGGATAATTTTTTCTTGGAATTTCTACAATTAATTATGTCATTACTTAATATTTATAGAGTACTTTAAAATTTCCTAGTGTTTTATAACCACTGCTTAGTTCTTCTTTACAACATTCCCAAAAGGTGTAAGCAGTAAAATTTCTCTCCAGGAACAGAACAGGAAATTCAAGTGCCATGAGAAAGGATATTCTTATAAGACATTTTGGGTGGTGAATGGCCTAAGGAAGTCAGCTGCTTATCCATTTTACTGACTTAATCTGGAGTGAATTCTGCCAACCTTTATTTGAACTCAGCTCTGACAATTATCTTCCATGGTTTAATTATGAATAATTACAACAAATCTGGCAAAAAACTAGTTTAATATTAGGGGTTCTGAGATTGAATCTTGAGTTGGAAGGACCTAGAGAGGTCAGTAATTCCAGAATAACTTTAAAAGTCAGGCCACTTCAGACAGATGGGGACTGAGTTAACATTCTCCAAATATCCCCTTTGTTTAACCCTTTCTTGTTTAACATCTTTTGACACAAAAATATTATTTTCCTATATCCCAAATCCGCCAGACTTCACAAGAAGCCCATTTCCTCTGATTCAGCCCTCACTAGAAATGGAGAAATTTGGTTACAATCTATTTATAAATTTAAAGAGCAGTATTGCCCTATGTCCCACAGTGACTTGCTTTTCCCACAGTACTCATTCCTCAATTTAGCATTTTAGTTTCTACTTCCAAGCTCTGAACAATCCAAGACTGGTACTGATTAGAAAAGTTCCTAGATATCATGCCATGGCAGAGATAGTTCTTTGAAAGAAGGATAATAATGATAGAGGCCAATATTGAAATCAATAAAAATCACCATGGCACCATTACAATGCAATTGATTTAACAAGCATTTAATGAGTCTCTACTATGTGCTTAATACTGTGCAGGAGGTTGTTTATGGAATAAAAAGACTGAAATATATTATGGGAATAAAAATGCATTTTAAACATTCAAATAACAGTCAAGATAATATGATAAATGTAAACTGTGCAGTGTAGACAGAATTAAAAGATATGTCCATGTGAAGTAAGAAATATTCTAATAGAAGGGATGATAAGATTGAACTGAAACTTGAAATAGTGTATCTAAAAAGAGAAGAGAAGAAAAGCATATTCTCAATAAAAGAAGCAACAATTTAAAAAATTAAATAGAGTGCCCTACTCTTAGATTAATGATGGAAATTACCCACATGGAACAGGTATTCATACTAGGGAACAAAAAAGTTTAAGTTGTCTAAGTAAAGGAAATTTTTTCTTCAATCTTTTGTAAGAGATATAATTGTTTCATGTGTGAATTTTGATCTGGCTTAAAGATGAATGAAAAAAGACAAGACAATGAGGGATGGTGCAGGAGATAGAAGGTCAGTCTAATGTTAATAAAGACACAAATAGGTTCACTGAGAAACAGAGATGGGATAATAGGAAGGAGGATTCTTTAATGGAAGAATATTTGAAGACACAAGAAAGGAAAATCAAATTAGAAAATTCCATTGAAAATAAATCACTTAATAAAGAGAAATAAAGACAAAGATACCATAATTAAGGAACTCTTATTCAGGTACAAATCTACCATTTCCACAACTATTGAAGAGCTCTATCTCCTTAAGTTCTTCCTGAAGATTTTTTTTTTGTTTCTTGATTCTTTTAGCTATTCTACAAACTCTCTCTGCTTTTGGTTGCTTGGTCACGAGCTTCAATTCTTTTGGACACATGCACCTATAAACAGAGATGAACCCCACATTTACTTTTCTGTTCTTGAACTCTCCACCGAATGTTGCCAATAAATGTTTCATAGAGCATCTCTGATATTTATTACATCAAGAAAAGAGGCCGGGCGCGGTGGCTCACGCCTGTAATCCTAGCTCTCTGGGAGGCCGAGACGGGCGGATTGCTCAAGGTCAGGAGTTCGAAACCAGCCTGAGCAAGAGCAAGACCTCGTCTCTACTATAAATAGAAAGAAATTAATTGGCCAACTAATATATATAGAAAAAATTAGCCGGGCATGGTGGCGCATGCCTGTAGTCCCAGCTACTCGGGAGGCTGAGGCAGGAGGATCGCTTGAGCCCAGGAGTTTGAGGTTGCTGTGAGCTAGGCTGACGCCACGGCACTCTAGCCTGGGCAACAAGTGAGACTCTGTCTCAAAAAAAAAAAAAAAAAGAAAAAAAAAAAGAAAAGAATGCCTGTTTCTTCTGAACCCAGACCTTTTACAGCCATTCTCTATGTCCTCTATTTCAAAGAGATCAGATGGTTTAAAATCTTTATTTTCTCCTACTAGGTTCCTTATAGCAGCCTCTCACCTAACCACTCTGCTTGCAGTTTCTCACACTTTTATAACAAATGTTTGATAAAACCACTCCACTGCTGCAAAAATGTTAACATATTTTGGGGGGGGGGGCTGTAGAACATATCACAAATCTCACAGCATAACATTCAAGACTCCATACTCTCTTTTCAAGTATCTCTTTCCAGATGCCAAACACCACTAGGATTTTTCCGTTTCCAGAATACGATCTGTACTTTTCTAATGCCAACTGTGAGTACAGACATTAGTCCATATCTGAAAATTCTCCCAACTCTGTCCCCTTGGAAAAATTTTCTATTGTTTTAAAACCAAGCTCAGAGGGCATCTTTTTGAGCATTTACTCAAATTAAGTACTAACTCCTCTAAGCAACTACTATATTTACGTGTAGTTCTACCAGCAATTTATCAAAGGCTACTATGATTATATATGGTTGGTTGAACTTTACTGAAGTTCATCAAACTGTAAGAATGCGGGTGCACAAGTTTCAGATGCATAGATACTCAATAAATGTTATGAGATTTCTATTGTGACCTTTCTTCTAACCTCGAGAAAGATAATTTCCTGGAAAAGAGTAATTTCTAAAGAAAGGAATGAAATATATTTTCTAATTTTTTTTATAATTCTATAAATTTCTTGCTTGTGGGATTCTTCCTATTCTTCCTACTCACACTCTATATGATGCTAATTCATTAAGCACACACCAAAAAGATCAATCTAATTACTTGGTTTTTATGAAACCAAGAAAAACAAACAAACAACAAAATGGATTGAGCACCATTGCAACACTATGCAACACATAGCAACTGTTTTATACATGTTGACTACACAGACTGCTAATATAACTATTTGATATCATTACATTGGAAAGAATATTTGAATAAAGTAGAATGCCAGACTCCAATATAACTTAGGGTTCTTAGGAAAACTGGTTAAATAGTAAGAGCTCAGGCACTGGGATCAGATAGAATAACATATGTCCAACTTTTCAAGACTCATCTACCTCATATAGCTATTAAGAAGATTAATACAACAATACATGCAGGGAAACGATCATAGCATGTAGTTCTTTGATTGTTACTATGATTATAATTGCATTATTTAAAAAATGTGGAATACAGAGAGAATGAGACCTTAGTTTAAATATTTGCCAGCTGTATGACCTAGCATAGTTATTAACTTTACTCACTATCTTTTTATTTAATTGTATCTACCTCCAATAAACATTAGATAGAACTTCATAGTTTTAAAATGAGGTAGACATTGCAACTAGCATGAAAATTGGCACACAGAAAATACTACAAAAAGGTTGATTCTTAGTTTTTATTCTTTTCTCTTTCTCTCGTGCAGAGGCCAATTTTTCATTTCTTTGTATTAGTTTAATTTCTTATAAACAATAGATTCTCTACTAATTATATCAAAATGTAATGGCTTATTTTCTCATACTAGATATAAATTTCTCTGTGATTCCTCTGGCTAATGGCCCTTCAGTAGGAGAGTGTTTGTGTTCTTATTTTCCTAAAACCAACAATAAATAAACAGAAATGTTCATTATGAAATAAACAATTATGCTACCACAGAAAGAGATTTCAAAGTAAAGCCTTCGTGATTACATAACAAGTGACTCAAAAGTCCTTAATACTCCAGCAATTTTTGCCCCCCCCTCAGAATTCCAAACAAAACAAACAAACAAACAAACAAACAAAATCACAGATATCTATTATCACCTCATTGCCAATGTGTTTCCAATAATATTTGGATTTAGCTTAAAGAGAGTGAAATCTTGTAAACAACAAATTTCTATTGCTTTAATCCTCCCTTGATGATTTAGATATACAGTTCTGATATTTTTCACCAATTATGAAAGAATAGAGAGACAATATAGAGTTTCAGAGAAGTGAAGAAACGACAACTCTTCCTTTTGTTAAATTTCACTTATTTTTACCAGTGTGCTGTTAAATTTGTTTGCATGATCTATACATTTCTAGTTATCACAGTATATCTTGTAGAGCTGAAGCAATGGTAACTATACATTTATCTTTATGATTTCAGATATAATAAAGAATTCAGAAAGTCTTAAATAATAGACCATAGTATCTTCCCTCAGTGGAATCAATGCTTTGAGGGAATTAAATAAAGTAATTTTTACCAATGCTGAAGGAACATGAATATTTGATTCTTAGACATTCTTTCTAAACAAGCTAGAGGAGACCTCTGTCACTTTCATTGATTTTGTTTTTTAAATTCAGGTCAATTGATGGGCAAAAAATGGAAAAAGACACCAGGGTTTCTTTTTCTCCATCAGGAACTACTTTCTTTAGCATGTCCTCTGCTTCAAATCCCATTTATTATAGTTTGGGAAAAAAATTTGATTAATGACCTTATTTGAAGAAAAATGAGTTTGATTAATCAACTTTTTCTTGTGGAGTGTCAGCTTTGGAGCAAGGCCTGCTGATGACAATTTATGAGTATTTATGATCTCTAAATACCTGCTAAGCTTTGTCATGACTTACTGATTTAAAAGTGTTTTACATAGTTTTACAGAGGAACAATTTAATACAAAATAGCATCGCTAATATTGCCTTTCTCACAAGCCATGACTTTTGTAAAGTTGAATCACTGTTTCTCCTATGCATATTGAGTAGTATTAGTATGAATACAATTCAATTCAAATGAAAGTTACCATTCACTACCTAATAGCAAGTTCCTTTCCTCTTGCTGTTTTCAAGATATTCTCTTTATGTTTTGATTTCAAGTACTTGATTATGATGTATCTAAATTGTGGTCAACAAATGGTTGATCAGAAATTTCCTTAAATACCCTACACTGGCAAATGTCTCAGTCATTGCCAAAGTGGTTCTATGTGTATATTGAAATACATCTTCAGTGTTCCATCAGGAAGTATATGTTTCTGCCTTAGCCTTTGCTTCCTGCTTACACAGAGCTCCAAGTTCATCCAAAGGTGAGATTAGTATTTCTCCATGTCTTTCCTGAGCATGAGCACAGCTCTGCCTACATATGTTCTTCTAGACTCCCAGGTATATATCAGGATTTTTCAAAGTCCCCTATAAACAACTCATTTACCAATTTTTCTTTGAAGTTTTTTTTTTTTTTTTTTTTTTTTTTGAGACAGAGTCTCGCTTTGTTGCCCAGGCTAGAGTGAGTGCCGTGGCATCAGCCTAGCTCACAGCAACCTCAAACTCCTGGGCTCGAGTGATCCTTCTGCCTCAGCCTCCCGGGTAGCTGGGACTACAGGCATGCGCCACCATGCCCGGCTAACTTTTTTTTTATATATACATCAGTTGGCCAATTAATTTCTTTCTATTTATAGTAGAGACGGGGTCTCGCTCTTGCTCAGGCTGGTTTTGAACTCCTGACCTTGAGCAATCCGCCCGCCTCGGCCTCCCAAGAGCTAGGATTACAGGCGTGAGCCACAGCGCCCGGCCTGAAGTTTTTAAATCATTTATTATTAGTCCTGTTATCACAGCCTAAGGGAACTGCAGTTTTAACCAGTTGCTGCTGATTGTTTTTGATGAACCTTCTAGAAATAAGGCTGGAGAAAGAATAAAGCTATTTGCACAAAGAAAGCTCTGGTTCAGGTCAAACAGAGACCAGCTCTGACAAAGTTTTTCAGGGAGCTGCCATTCAAGTCAAATAGTACAATTCTCTGGCAATGGGGTTTTTAGAGAGATCCAAACATGTTTTGATCCTTTGGTGGTTGCTAGACTACTGTTTTCACCGCTATTGTGATTGCAAAGCTTTTGTTTTGAAAGATAATGAAGATCTTGGGAGATGGGATGGGAAAAGGTGAAGTTAAAACAACTCAAAATTTGCTGTTTTTACCAAGATTCAGCTGTTCCTTGAATTACTGCAAGCTTTTATTTAATTTCTACAGTTATTAAGGAGTCGATTTTGACAAATTTTCCCATCTATCATTTCGTCTGTGGAAAAGTGGATTTTCAGGGTCCTTACTCTGCTATTCTGAAAGTACTTCACCCCAGAAACTATGTTTTTGACTTCTAATTCAATACATCTTCTTCTTTCCCTCCTCAATGAGCCTATTAAACAGTGTTTGGCCTTGTGATCTGGATACAAAAGAAAAAAAGAAGCCATGCTTCAAGTTGCTTATAATTCAGGTCATCATGAATCTCTAGGGGGAAGAGTGCATTTTGTTGCCAAAAAATAAGCCTTAGTAGCTGTCAAACTTTAGAAGTGATAGTGATCTTAACAATCATCCAACTGCACATTTTACAGATAAGACCATAATGTATTCCATAATTTTGCCCAAATCACAACATAGAAGCTGCCAGACCAAAGTGATTACCCCCCCTCATCCCAATTTCAAAATCAGTTAGCTAACTAGTACTTTTTAATTCTTAATCGTCTTGGTACACTTAGAAGGTAGATGCATGCTTTAGTCCATTTGTGCTACTATAACAAAATACCACACACTGAATAATTTATAAACAATGGGAATTTATTTCTCACAGTTCTAGAGGTTAGGAAGTCTAGGATCAAGGCATTTGATGTCTGGGGAGGGTCTTTTGGCTGTGTCCTCCCATGGCAGAAGGGACAAGTGCTGTGGCTGTGATTCACATTTTGAAAGGAGGAATGGCAAAAAGGACCTAAGTTAGTTCCCTCCAGCCCTTTTAATCACTTCCCAAAAGGTTGCGCCTCCTGATTCTGTAACAATGTTGAAACAATGAAGTTTCAACAAATCGATTTTGGAGAACATTCGGACCATGGAAATATAACTGGAAACAAGGGCAATTTTTGCTTATGAATTTATAAACTGAGAAATAATTAGGACTTACACACATAAAAAATACAAACAAATGATTAAAATATCCAAAAATAATGATTATTAATATATAGGAACTCATCTATTTTGATTTGTGGTTTTCAAATGATTGACATAATTATCATAGTCACAATGAGACTTAGGACAAGATACCTATATGTAGCTCATGAATTTGGGCTATAAAGGAAACCTTCAATCTAATTCATGACAGCTATATTCACCAAAACACCTGCAGTCTTTCCCAAATTCTTTAGCCAGAATCATGGTTCCATAGTGCTTTACTCACAGGTTTTTTTTTTTTTTTTTAAATAATACTTAGAACTTAATGATGTAATTCATCTTCTTATCTACCTAAAAGAGGTAGATAAGAAGGCCTAAAAGACACATTTATTTGATAATTGTTTCTTGAAGAGATTAATAAATACTGCTTAAATTTACCTTCTACTTATTTGGACAAAGAGAGAGTGATAATGGATATAATCCCATGAACTTCATCCTGGAGGTGACTGTGGGCAGATTTAAATCAATAGATTTTGTCTATTGACATTTAGGAAGAAAGGCTGAGTTCAGCTACTTGAAGTAAAGGGATAACTTAAAGAAATCTGCTGCTAATGTTTTTTTTTTTTTTTTTAGATAAACACAGTACTGAAACTATGCTTGGTAGAGCATAGGAGTGAATGAACTCTATATTCACATCAGGTAACTTGACTCCCACTTTTACAGAAAGAGTAAGCTAGGAAAAGGTGGAGTAGATTAATAATGACCTTCTTCCCTCCCCAACTTGCTGCCATCAGCTATGCTTTGAAATGCCCTCAGGCCATTTGCATTTATAAGAAAGATAAATAATAGGCATTATGAGGGTATGATACATTATCACCTCTGCCTATTACTTTAAAATTTGGTGTTACCAGAGTGTAGGCAAAGTCTTCCTCATGGCAGAAACAAGGCCAGAGGATTCCACTGTTACGACTTACCCACTGCAGGGTCATTTCTGTTCACATCCATAATTTACCATAATAAAAGCAATATACCTTTAAGTAACAAAAGCATACATAAAACATATAAAGTTGCATTTCATAGATGTGGTAGACACAATAAAATTAAAAGGTGGAAAAGAAGGGACTCCTTATTAACAATAGAATTATTAACCCAATTAATGAGTGAACCTCATACTCAAATCTCAGGATGAATTGTAAATATAATATTTTCACTGCTATGACAATAATGTTCTATAAGAAATTAAAGTTTCTTATGAAAAATCCATGAGGACTGTACACTTATAAAGCTAAATCACATTCTGTTATCTGTATGTTTCTTCCATTATTTGTAAAAATGCCAGATCATCTATTTTAAGCTCTAGGCTGCCTCATTAAAATTAGATAGTTATAAATTATTTGATATTGCTTTGGGAGCACTTAGCATCCCATTCTTGATATTAGATACTATCAAGTTTTTATTATAAGTATTTTTTTATTATTAACATTCTGTATTCAGTCACTCATTTGTTTTTACTTTAACTTTAATGTTATCTAATAATTGCAACAGTCCATAGGGGAAAAATACGTCACCACATTATTCTCTATTGCTATCTTTCTGCCTAGTTTGATGGGGAGAAAAAAGTTTATTGTTTTGCACTTAGTCCAGATAGCTCCAATATTTCCATCTGAGAAACCCTAGAATCTATTTTTCAGCAGACATGCATATAGAGGTTTCCTGGGAAGGGTAAAGATACTTGCACGTGTATTAATGGCCAACTCTTTCACTTGACAGAAACATGAGGAGGTGTAAAATCAGAGCATTCTCTCTGATTTGCTATGTATGTTGGACTGTGGCAATCAAGTTCTAATTAAGAAATGTCTACTTCTAATTTCCTTTAGAGCCTTGTTTAATTTCATAGCTATACTAGATTGCGTTTTTATTCTTTCTTAAACAAATCCTTTTATTAAACTTTCTCTCAAATACATCTCTGAACATAAACAATCGCAAAATGTCATCTGAAAAACCATCATCTAGAGAAAGGTATAGCAAAATACATGTAGTTAGAAGCATGATACTACAAATTAGGGGATATCAAAGCTAAAGTTTTGTCAAAATTTTACTTGCTGCTCTGATGTTTTCATTTTCCTGAACATCAACAACAACAAAAATCTAAATATTTTTTCTCTAATTCCCCACGTAATGTGTAATGTCACCTGTGGCTGAGACCCTCTGGATTACAATAGGTTACTTAGGAGAAACAATTTTCGTTAGGCAAGAAAGAGAGAGGGAGGGAGAGGGAAGGAGGGAGAGAAAGAAAAAATAAATAAGGAGAGGAGGAAGGAATGAAGAAAGGAAGGAAGGAAAGCAAAGTTGTAGGATGCTACAATAGTAGGCAGGGATGTGCTGAGTTAATTAGAGAGCAGCAAATTTTGGTACTTTATGTCAGTATTGTCCCAAAGTAGAAGGAATAACAAAAAATTACTCTTCCAGAAATGTAAGTTTTGAAACACTAAGAAGTTGGGCAGACTTTTTAGCTCCAGTGCATCATATTTTTTCATTTACCTTTAAAAAGTTATGTGATATGAGCACAACCCTGCTCCCCCCATTATACCCACCACCAATATCTCTGAGAGACTCCCCAAGACTTTAGGGCACTTGGAGACAAAGACGGGTCCGGTGTTGGTATTACTTAATGATTGCATTTTGCTTGTAGCTATAAGCCTGAGGTCAAAATATATTCAAACTTTGGACACAGAAGAACAGTAATTGGCTCAGCCTCTCTTTTATTATGTGTGTGTGTGTATGCACACGTGCGTGCATACGTGTATGTGTCTAGTGTATACACGTGTCTCTGGTGAGGAGGGGGAGGAGAGATAGAGAGAGAGAGAAAGATTGGCATTTCTGAATGCTAGGAATCTTGGTTGCTTGTAACTTTCTGCATTTGTCTTCCAATTTATAGAAAGCAATAAGAAGAAAATATATGAATTACAAAAAATGGAATGGCGTTATTCAGATAAGGGACATCTGTGGAAATTTATAGTCGAGAAAAAGCTTTTTTCAAAATACAAAAATTTTTGTAATCTTTGAATTTTTATGAAAGAATCTGCCTTATTTTCCATGGTATTTTACTGAGACCTAACCAATAAAATGTATGTAACTTTGCCAGAATAAATTATCTTTTCATTGCTGTTATAGCTTAAAGTCTTTAACAAAGTCTGTTTTTCCCCCTTGTGTCACCTCTGCTCTGATGTCTTTCATTTAAACAAGAACACACCTGATTAAGGAGCAGATGTCTTATCCCTGGGTGGTTGGTTTATTTTTACATAACTATTATATTACAGAAAAGAGACTAAATTTGCTAATGAGATAACTGTACTTTAGTTAAGTAAGCCTTTGATCTGGTCTTTTTTACTTCTTACAAAGGAAAGGATCATATTCCATATACAAAAACAAAATGCTGCCATTACCAAAAGCAGCTGGGGTTTAATAGAACAGAGTTCTGGGCTCAAACACAGAAATCGTTACTAGCCTATTAACCTTGAGACAGCCCCTTAACTGTTCCCACTCTAAATTTCTTAATCAGTGACATACATGATTTTGATAATACTGATCTCTTAGGGTTGCTATGGAGGGGAATTACACTGGGCTGCTGCTGCTATAGAAATATTTAATAATATTATATTATTACAATGTTATAAATGTCAGTGTCGTGGTTTGAGATAACTATTTCAGCTTGATCCTAAAAAGCAAATCCCACTTCCTGTTCCAGAGTTAGAAACTCCCTACCCTATTGCCCTCAAAACATGCAGGGAGAAGAACCACATTAAATAACCCAATTCTAGGATCCATCACTTCATTTAGAAAGAAAGGGAGTTGTAACATTGAAGTTGTTTTTACCTCAAGTGTATTATATCAGCTGGTCTTAAGGAAAGAATGGTGTAGACAAAATATCTTCCAAATGAGAAAACGAAAACACTCAATATTTAAAGACTATAAGTTGGATAAATACATATGTAAAGAACTATTTATGTTTCCAGTTCATAATTCGTCTTACAAAACTAAAAACACATTGCCCCCCCACAGCAAAGAAATGAAAAAGCAAGATAGATACCTTGAGGCTGTATAAACTGAATAAAACAGGCGTCCTCAAACTACGGCCCGCAGGCCAATGCGGGTGTTTTTGCCCGATTGTTTGTTTGTTTGTTTTTTTACTTCAAAATAAGATATGTGCAGTGTGCATAGGAATTTGTTCATAGTTCTTTTTAAAACTATAGTCCAGTGGGGGGCGGGTATATACATACATAATGAGTGAGATGTGCACCATCTGAGGGATGGTCATGCTGGAGACTCAGACTTGTGGGGGGAGGGGGGGAAAATGGGCATTTATTGAAACCTTAAAATCTGTACCCCCATAATATGCCGAAATAATAAAAAAAAATAAAAATAAATAAATAAAAACTATAGTCCAGCCCTCCAATGGTCTGAGGGACAGTGAATTGGCCCCCTGTTTAAAAAGTTTGAGGTATAAAACAGATCTGGACTTCATAAAATTTAAAAGTTGGCTGCACAGTAGCAAGGTGGCAAAAACCAAGTACCTACTGCTTTATGAAAGTACATTTATTGATGGAATATCTAAAAGTTGAAATATATGCTTACATGTCAACAAGAAAGTTTCATTATCAGAAAGGTAAGAAATACTTTCAATTCTCTAATTGTATTGGCTGCCAAGATAATCTCCTTTGGGTTCAAACTACTGCTAAGAGTTGATGATATTGGCATTTTGGGAAGAAGGCAGTTACGAGTGCAAGAAAGGCCAGATACCTATCCTCATGTTGGCTTGAGGACCAGAGAACTTGAGTTAGGCATCTCTTCTTCACTCAACCCAGCCCTACCCTCAACTTTGAGACTGAAGTGAAGTGGCTGTCAGTCATAAAATATCTGTGCTAGAAAATGCTAAGAATATAGGCTAGGGCTGGGATTGTGAAAAGAGGCTTTCTTTCCTGCCACTACAGCAAGACTACAGAGGACCTTGTTCATGGTCTACTACAGAGGACAGACCTTACTTGTCTGTCTCAACAGTCCACTGAAAGTATAGCACTACCTCTCACTCCATGCCACTGCCCAGGAGAGAACTGAAGGAGTCACTGGGCCAGGAAACGGATACACTAGACAGAAGTCTACTGTAGAGTGAGCAAGACCCCTGTTAGACCCCTGTTCTTGGAAAGAAATGTTGGGAAAGTAATGCCTATTTGCCTCAGGCCTAGCATAAGGCCTGAGCCATTCCTAGTTGAAGCACCAGGTAGTCAAAATCATCTGATAGCTCTGATATCAGAGCTGCCTGATAGCTCAAAATCATCAGTAGACATTTGATCTCATGTGCCACATAGAAAGTGGGCCCCAGTGGTGAACATATAATTGGTGAAGAGTGTGTGTTTCATGGAAACCAGAAGCATTGACAGTTGATCTCTAAGATTGAATACGTTCACTCATAACAGCTGGGACCATTTGCATATTTTAGGTAAAGTACGGAATAAGCAAGTTCAATCAGAACACTAATTACTAGAACCTCAATCACCCTTTAGGAACAATGATATTTTGAAGAAGACATAATAAATAGAAGAATGATTACATAGGTTAAGTCATTGTCCTCTATGCCATATACAATATTTTTAACTAACATAAGGATTGGTACTTCATAATTTATTTGAGTTTTCAAATGAGCTGATAGTGCCTGTTAAGTAAATTAAAATATTTAAAAATTGGATTAAACCCAAACTTTACCACTACACAATATATATGTAACAAAATCGTACTTGTATTCCTTAAATATATATTAATACAAATAAAAATAGTAATTTTTAAAAATCACATATAACAAATAATGTTATTTATAAAATTAAATATTTAAGGATATGAAATAACTTAAAGTACATGCCTTTTGTTGATTTAAAGTTTAAGTGAGAAGAGTATTGATTATATTTTTCTTAAACACTAACTGTTTCTAAGGTAAGAAGAAATTACATCAAAATATAACTTGGATTTTGCTGAAAACAAAGCTTTTAAAAAATGTGTTTGAAGATTAATGAATCCTGGAATTTTCTCCACTCCTGAGAAGAAATAGTTGAGTCAATGCTAACAGCAAGCACTTCCTTCAAAGAGCACTATGCAGATAAATGTTAGAGAGTTAGGAATAATGATGTTAAATTACAAAATGATACCATAGCCTTATAATCTGTCATCATAGCTTTTCCCTTTAAGACAAGAGAAGGCATTTGAGTGTGCAAAACAGGGAGATAAGAGACAAGGTAACATGCTGCCATCCATCTGCAGAGATTTATGCTGGCAGGAGGAAGTGGAGCTGGAAGAACCAGTCCAGAGGTAGACATGCATCACCGGCCGAGACTGATCCTTGGGTAAAATGATCAACAGGCTGGTTAGTGAGATCTTATTGACAGAGATATTACTAAATGTATAAAAGCAGTCTTATACTTTTTAGACTTGAATTTCTTTATTATACATAGCTCAAAACCAAAATGCTTCATCATATTAAAGATGAGTTCTACAGGATTTAAACAGTGTTGTGGAATGAGTGCCTTTATGGGTTTATATGCAATGTTTTGATGGCTGTACGATTATTTGTGGCTTATGAGAATGTACTTTTAAAGTAGTCCAGAAAGTTGCTCATTTTTTTTTTGTTTTGAAATAATTTATATGTACCTTATTTCTTTAGTTAATTGTAATGTTGGTCCACTGCAGTAATAAAATGGTTATATATTGAGTATCTGGGATGGACCACTCTGCACTGTTATATTATAACTGTTTATAACTTTGTAATGCCTTCATAAATGTGATTCATTACACTAATAAACATGCAAGACAACTGCAGCATCTTACTGTTTCTTTGCCCAAGTTGTTTTGGCCCTGATGCTCAGAGATGACTTTCACCTCTACCTTGAACAGAAGCTTAGAAAGTCTGATTTGTTTTCATATACTTATTTTAATTTATATTTTCTAATATTATAGAATCTCATCATAAGTGTAGATTATAATAGGATGATTTCAGATTGTTTATAATTAAAGAAAAGTATCCTTTATGTAAGAATATAAAAATTATATAAGGGTGAGAAAACAGAACCTCTAGTTAAAAGTGGAAAAAAAGGAAATTATTTAGACTGTAGGCAAAAAGTCAGATAGTAAATCATATGCTTTTCAATAAATGAAGGGACATTTGGGGGTGGGGAGGCAGAGGAAGAGGTGAGTATTTTTACTCTATAACACATACCTAAAAGAAGTGCAGTCAAACTGTAGGGTAGCTTTGGGGCAAGGGACAGCCAAAGGACATCTTTCAGTGTTTATGATTACTCATTCCATTAGCAGCATTATATAGAGGGACATTCTGCAAACATTCTGTGGAGATCTTGAAAAGTAGGCATAAGTTCCATTAGTGAAGAATTACTTAACAATGTGGTTTTACTTTGTTTTGTTTTCTACAATAAGGAATAGCTGAATGTTCTGTGTCTGGCTTCAGCAGTCTATTTTGTCACTGCCAGCTTTCTACAATCCCACCGTGCTACAGGCACTGATGTCTCCATTTGGTGCCCATCAGTTCCCAGAACAGATCTGAAAAAGGAAGGCAAGACATTGAGAGCCCATCCTTATCCAGAAATGCAATTTACTCACAATGTCTAGTCTTAGCCCCAAGCAATTAATTATGTGACTTTAGAACTATGGCCTTACTCTAGCCCCACCCTACATGTGTCAAGTTCCTATAATGGTATGGGGTGGGGTCACAGTGATTTTCATAATTGTTCTGAAGTCTAGTCTGTCTACACTAGTCTAGACAATTTGACTGTCTAGTCTGTTTGACTGAGGCCTTGATATTCTTTGTTCCTTTGTTACTATTAACCTCTTAATCCAGGGTTTGGACCATAATTTTTACATTCATAGTTACCAGCTGGGGTCCTCCCTCCCTAACCATATGTACTACCATAAATCCAACAGCCATCTGACCTTTCTTTTAAATCTGTGAAATAACCATAATAAAACTTGTATTGCATAGTATTTCTGAGAATCAAATGAAGTTTTATGAAATAGGGTAAACTGGAAAATAGCAGATGCTCTATCATTGGTCCTTTCCTTCTTATACTTCAAAGCATTATCATAGGCTGCAAGCTCTAATGACATATATTTAGCAGTACAACTGCCCTCTCTTGGATGCTGACAATAGCTAAAGAACACCACAGCCCTTTGCTTAGTCCTTTCAGATCTAGGTCTAGGTGTTCTCAGTGTTCTCAATCTCTTCTCTATAAACCTACTTAGTACTCAGCATGCAATACTGATGAATCAGGCTGTGCCAAGACAACACCATTCAATGATAATAAAAGTTTTAATATTCTGAGTCCAATTAAGGTGCAAAAAGATATGCAAGACCTACTATACATAAAATGCTAAAGTAAGTTCTCCAGGCTGAAGAATAATAACTGCTTTATGTTGTGGGTTTTATCAGCTATAGTTGTAAATATGTAACAAAAATAGCAAAATAAAATGGGGTACTAAATGAAATTATAACATTGTAAGATTTTCATATTGTGGAGGAAGTTACATTGTATTATTTGAAGACAGACCACAATAATTTAGGCACACATATTCTTGTCTCTAGAGCAACCACTAGAAGGTGGTTAAATAAAATAAAGAGATATAGATGGAACATAAAATGTATATAAAATGGAATACTAAAAAAAAATGATTAGTCCAAAAGGAAACGAAAAAGTGAAAATCTAAGGAACAAAAATGAAATGGAACAGATTAAAAACAAATAGCCAGATGATAGACTTAAATCAAACATCAACATTTAACATTAAGTATAAATGAGCTAAAAACTCTGATTAGAAGGCAGAAATCATCAGAATGAGTTATTAGGAACAAGCAAACAAGAGAGACCAACTATATTTTTTATAGAAGAGACACATTTCAAATATAAATATACATATAGACTAAAATTAAGTATGGAATAAGATGTGCTATGCAAGCACCAATTATAACAAATCTAGTTTGGCTATTTTTATATCAAAGAAAGTAAATCTCAGAACAAGAAACATTACCAGAGAGAAGAACAACTTATAATGATAAAGCACCAATTTATCAAAGAGACATGAATAATTATAAGAGTACATGGATCTAATAATAGAGTTTCAAAGAACACGAAGCAAAAATTGACAGCTCCAAAACAAAAATAGAAAAATCCACAATCTTATTTGGATATTCTAATACTCTCCTCTCATTGATTTGTAGAATAGGTAGACAGAAAGCAAATAAACATACAGGAAATATGAATGATACTATAAACCAACTTGACCAAACAGAAATTTATGGAACACTATACTTTAACAGCAACAAAAGATAGATTCTTTTAAAGTACACGTGTTACATAAATGAAAATAGACACTATACCAAGTCATATAACATCTCAATAAATTTCAAAGAATTGCAGCCGTAGACCATATCATATCTGAGCAAAACATAAAATCAGAAATCAGAAAAAAAATTTGACAAAAATTTCAATTATTTGTAAAATAACAAACAAGTGTCTACATAACTGTACAGTCAAAGAAGAAAGAAGAAATGAGAAGATATTTTGAAATGCATAGAAATGAAAACACAGTATAAAATTTGTAAGATGTAATTATGGTGATGCTTACAGAATATTTCACACCTTTAGAGGTTTATGTTGGAAAAGAAATTCCTATAATTAGTGATCTAAGCCAGGCATTGCTAAACCTTTTCTTAAGGAGTTAGAAAATAAATATTTTAGGTTTATGTACAACAACCTCTACAGCAATGACTCAACTCAGCCATGTAACACAAAAGCAGCCATAAATAATAAATAAATGAGTGTAGATATGTTCCAATAAAACTTCACTTATAAAAACAGCTATCTGGTCTGTGGGCTGTAGACTGCAGACAATGATTTGAGCTTTCACCTTACAAAAGCTATGAGAAAAAAAAGAACAAAACAAACCTACAATAAGAAGAAGAAAAGAAATGAAAATAAGAGTAGAATACAGACAATAATTGAGAAAATCAACAAAGTCCAAATTTGGTTCTTTAGAATGTTCAATGTAGTTGATAAAAATAGCAAGAATAATCAATGAATAAAGAGAGAACATATAAATTAGTAATATCAAGAATGAAAATGGAATATCACTGCAAATCCCATGGGTACTGAAAAATAAATAAATATTAGGAATAACTTTACAGAATTAATTAGTAAGATGAAGCGGATAAAATAAATAGATTAGGCCGGGCGCTGTGGCTCACGCCTGTAATCCTAGCTCTTGGGAGGCCGAGGCGGGCGGATTGCTCAAGGTCAGGAGTTCAAAACCAGCCTGAGCAAGAGCGAGACCCCGTCTCTACTATAAATAGAAAGAAATTAATTGGCCAACTGATATATATATAAAAAAATTAGCCGGGCATGGTGGCGCATTCCTGTAGTCCCAGCTACTCGGGAGGCTGAGGCAGGAGGATCGCTTGAGCCCAGGAGTTTGAGGTTGCTGTGAGCTAGGCTGACGCCACGGCACTCACTCTAGCCTGGACAACAAAGTGAGACTCTGTCTCAAAAAAAAAAAATAAATAAATAAATAAATAAATAAATAGATTAGTAGATGAAATGGATAAATCTATTAAACAAAAATAACTTATAAAAATAAGCCAAAAAAGTATATATTAAATGAATTCCAAAGACTTTTTATAAAGATAACCATAGGCAGAGATGGTTTCCTCCATGAATAATATTAAACACTTAAAGAAGATATAATATGTAATACCAATATTACACAGCTTTTTTCAGAAAATAGAGGAGAGGAAGAATCTACTTTCATTACACTTAATGAAAAACAAAACCAAATTCTGGCAAGAACATCTTGGTAAAAAAAAAATTGCAGACCAATATCACTCATGAACACAGAAAATCTCTTGCAAAGTCTAAGCAAATCAAATTTAGTAATATAAAAAATGGAATAACAAATCATGGCCAGTAGAATGTATATAGGAAGGCAAACTTGATGTGATACTTAAAAGTCAATAAATGTAATTAATCACATTAATAGAATAAAGAAGAAAAACAA
This sequence comes from Microcebus murinus, assembly GCF_040939455.1. Classification (NCBI taxonomy): domain Eukaryota; kingdom Metazoa; phylum Chordata; class Mammalia; order Primates; family Cheirogaleidae; genus Microcebus; species Microcebus murinus. The sequence goes on along the minus strand of NC_134114.1, from coordinate 88,823,291 downwards.
TGCCATTATCTCAAAAGATACAGAAAAATTCATTGACAAAATCCAGTACCTATTTATGATAAAATCCCTCAGCTACCTAACAATAGAAAGAAATTTTCTAAATTTGATAAAAGTTACACATGAAAATCACATTTAGTGATGAAATCATGAATACTTTTACCCTAAGCCTAAATTAGGATGTCTACTCTCATCTCTTCTATTCTGTGTTGTACTAGAGATTCTTCCTAAAGAAGTAAGACAAGGGAAAAAATAAAATGTATAGAGTTTGGGAAAGGAGAAATAAAATACATGCAGAGAAAATTATTTTTGTAAAGAAAATATGAATGAATCTATAAGCATATTAAATCTAATAAATATATCATGTGATTTCCCTATATATTTTGGAAACTAACTCCTTATCAGATATATTTTTCATAAATATTTCCTCCAATTCCATAGGCTGCCATTTTATTTTGTTGTTTCCTTTGCCAAGTAAAAGTTTTAGTTATTATAAAAAATAGTATGAAGCATCCTCAAAATATTAAAATTAGAACTAATATATTAATGCAATCCAGAAATCACACTTTTAAGCATATATCCAAAAGAAATAAAATCAGAATTTTGAAGACATAGCTGCATCTCCATGTTCACTGAAGTTTTATTCACAATAGCCATGATATAGAATGAACCAAAAGTGTTCATCATGGCAAAACTCAATGGCTCACACCTGTAATCCTAGCACTCTGGAAGGCCAAGGTGGGCGGATTGCTCAAGGTCAGGAGTTTGAAACCAGCCTGAGCAAGAGGCAAGACCCCGTCTCTACTATAAATAGAAAGAAATTAATTGGCAAACTAATATATATAGAAAAAACGAGCCGGTCATGGTGGCGCATGCCTGTAGTCCCAGCTACTCGGGAGGCTGAGGCAGGAGGATTGCTTGAGCCCAGGAGTTTGAGGTTGCTGTGAGCTAGGCTGACACCACGGCACTCACTCTAGCCTGGGCAACAAAGCTAGACTCTGTCTCAAAAAAAAAAAAGTGTTCATCATGAATGAATGGCTAAAGAAAATGTAGTGTATATGTGTTATATATTAAAATATGCTTTATATTTTATGTAATATATTAATATGGTACATATTTTATATACCAATATGTTTATTAATATATCTATTTATAATACAAAAATGGAAAAAAAGAAGAAAATACTGTAATTTGTGACAAAATACATGAACCTAGAGGACATTATGTTAATTGAAATAAGCCAAACACAAAAAGAGAAATACTACATGATTGCACTTATTGTCGAGTCTAAAAAAGTTAAACTCATAGAAGCAAAGAGTAGAATAGCAGTTGTCAGGGCCTGGAGGTTGGGGGAAATGGAGATCTGTTGAAGGGTACAAACTTTCAGTTGTAAGACAAATAAGTTTTGAACATCTAATGTACAGCCTGGTGACTATCATTTACTTTATTAATGTTTACTTGAAGTTTGATAAGATGGTAGACCTTGAGTGTTCTCACCACACATACACACACATACAAACATACACAAAAAAATAGTAATTATGTGTGGGGATGGATTTGTTCATTTGATTATAGTTATCATTACACAATGTATGGATATCAAATCATGTTGTACACTTTGAATATATATGATTTGTATTTGTCAATTAAATATTTCAAAACTAAAAAAAAGAATCCCTTGGCAAGTAAAGCTGAGTACCAAGTGGGATACAGGCTCAGCACTAACAGTGTCTGATAAATACACTCTTAAAAATATTTCCAAACACCCATTTTGATACTAAACTATTCTATAATGCATCAAGATACTGTTTAGATGGAGTCAGATTTCAGAATCCAAGGATGTGAGGACTAAAGGGATTAAAGTTTGAAGAGTTGTTCTGCATTGTTTGCTGTGTTCCTTCTTTCTCCCTTGCACTCTCCCTTCTCCCAGCTAACTCCTACCCATTCTTCAGAACTTGCTTTAAAAAGAACACATCTTTGAAAAAGTCTTCTCTAATCTTTTCTGAGCCGATCAGACCCTGCCGTAAAAAGCTCACTTTAGCATTGTATACATGGCCTTCATATCAACCCTCCCATATGAAGTTAAATAAATAACAACTGACTGATTATTTAATGTTTATCTTACACTAAAATATAAGCCCCACAAATGTAGGATTCTCACTGCTCTATGTCAATCCTTAACACTATGTCAAGTTGGCTGCAGTGACTCACACCCATAATCCTAGCATTCTGGGAGGCTGAGGCGGGAGGATCACTTGAGGTCAGGAGTTCGAGATCATCCTGAGCAAGAGCAAGACCCCATCTCTACTAAAAATGGAAAAAATTAGCTGAGAAACTAAAAATAGGGGAAAAAATTAGCCAGGCATGCTGGTGTGCGCCCATAGTCCCAGCTACTTGAGAGGCTGAAGCCAGAGAATTGCTTGAGCCCAGGAGTTTGAGGTTGCTGTGAGTGAGGCTGACACCACAGCACCACAGCCCAGGCAACAGAGCAAGACTCTGTCTCAAAAAAAACAAAAAAACATTTTGGCATAGTGATGCCAAAAACATAGTAGGTATTCATGTTAGGTATTTCAAATACCAACAAATAATGCTTTCATATATTGACTAAAGAATTAAATATCATTTTAGATCACCTAATAATTACTTTCTTTTGTAGTGTATGGAAAATAGAAAGCTATCCCAAAAGACCCACTGTAGCTAGATGACAGAAACTTGTCCCAAAATTGAATTTACTATTAAGATCTCAAGTTTATCATATGACAAAGAAGATTCTAATAAGAAACAGGTGAACTTGGATAAAAATCAAGGATAATCTAGTCCTGTTAAAATATACATGTAAGAGATGTATTTGAATTAATAAATAAATTAAAACAAATTGCAGGACATGAAAAGAAGGCTTTGAAAGATCTTTAGTGCACACAAAATATAGCATTCAAAACTTGAACAAGGTGGTGAAAGGACAATGTCTTCAATAAATGGTGCTGGGAAAACTGCATATCCAAATGCAGAAGAATAAAACTAGACCCCTTATTTCTTACTGTATACAAAAAGCAAATAAAAATGGATTAAATGTAAGACTTGAAACTATGAAACTCCTAAAAAAATATAGGGGGAACACTTCAGGACATTAGTCTGGGCAATGATTTCTTGAGTAATACCTCTAAAGCACAGCAATCAAAACAAAATTGAAAAAATGTGATCACATCAAGCTAAAAAGCTTCTGCACAGCAATGAAAACAATCAACAAAGAGATAACCCAAAGGATGGGAGAAGATATTTGCAAACCACCCATCTGATGAGGGATTAATAATTAAAATATATACGAAACTCTAACAACTCAATAGGAAATAATCAAATAATCTGATTTTTAAAATGGGCAAAAGATCTGAATAGACATTTTCTCTAAAGAAGACATACAATGGCCAACAGGTATATAAAAGAATGCTCAATCCCATTCATCATCAGAGAAATGCAAATCAAAACTACAATGAGATATCCCCAGTTAAAATGGTATTTATCAAAAGATTGGTAATAATGAATGCTGGTGAGGATGCGGAGACAGAGAACCCTCATACCCTGTTGGTGGGACTATAAATTAGTATAACCACTATGGAGAACAGTATGGGGGGTTTTCATAAAAATAAAAGCAGAAGTACCATATGACCCAGCAATTCTACTGTCTGGTACATATACACAAGAAAGAAAATCAGTACATCAAAAAAAAAAAAAAATCTGCACTCCCCAGTTTATTGTAACACAATTAACAATTGACAAGATTTGAAATCAACTTAGGTGTCCATCAATGGATAAATGGATGAAGAAAATATGGTACATATGCACAATGGAATATTATATAGCCATAAAAAGAATGGAATCCTTTAATTTGCAACAACATGGATGGAACTGGAGGACATTATATGAAATAAGCCAAGCACAGGAAGACAAATCTCACAGCTTTCACTCATATGTGAGAGCTAAATATTAAAAGAATTGGTCTCATGAGGACAGTGAGTAAAATGATGGTTACCAGAGGCTGGGAAGGGAAGTGTGGAGGGGGGAATAAAGTGGGAATGATTAATGGATGTAAAAATATAGTTCAACAGTTAGATAGAATGAACAATATTTGATAGCACAACAAAATGACTACAGTCAACAATAAGTTGGTCTACTTTAAAATAACTATAACAGTGGAACTGTTATGTTCCTAACACAAAGAAATGATATTCTTGAAGTAATGTATACCCCTATTACCCTGAAATGATTACTACACATTGTATGCCTGTATCAAAACATTACATGCATCCTATAAATACATACAACTCTTAGGTAGCTATAATAATTAAAAATATTTTTTAAAAAGATTTTTAAAAACTTGGAAGAAGAGCTCTCTTCCAAAAATAATTTATTGCTTTTTGTTTATCTGAATAGATTTAGAAAATGGTGGAAGAATATTTTACACCCATTTTAATTTTGATTTGAAAACAAAAAGATGAGAAACCAACCTCTAAAGGCAAGAACCATAAAGCTTCTGAAGAAAATAAAATATCTTTACTATTTTGGTATAGACGCAAATGTCCTGCAAAGGACACAAAAAGCATTAAACCATAAGAGAAAAAAAACAATAAATTTGACTTACAAAATTAAAAATAATTACTAATTAAAAGATATCATTAAGAAAATGAATAGGCAAGCCACAAATTGAGATAAGATATCCATTAAAGCCATCTCTGATAAAAGACTTGTATCTAGAATATATAAAGAGATTTTTCTACTCAATATTTTAAAAAAACAACAATAAAATATGAGCAAAAGTTTTGTAAAGACACTAGAAAAGGTAGCTAAATGAATGTCCATTGAGCACAAACCTTTCTCAACAGCATTAGTCTATGAGATATCAGTCAATACTGAAAGCATTAAATATAGGTGATGATATGGAACAACTGGAAATACCATATATTGCTCTCCTTTTGTATAATAGTACTATTAATATTTGGCATTTTCTTTTAAAGTTAAATGCACCCTGCAATTCCATTCTTAGCAATTCTATTCTTACCCAAGAGAAATGAAAACATATGTCTACAAAAAAATGAAAGAAAGAAAGAAAGAAAGAAAGAAAGAAAGAAAGAAAGAAAGAAAGAAAGAAAGAAAGAAAGAAAGAAAGAAAAAAAGAATTGTACAAGAAAATTCACAGCAGCTTTATCTAAAATTGCAAAATGGCCAGAAATTGAAAACATGTCAGCTATCCATCATTGGGAGAAAGGATTAAAAATTGTAATACAGCCATACAATGGAATACTATTCAATGATTTAAAAAGAACAGACTGCTGACATGTATAAAAACAAATTAACAAATCTCAAAAATATAGTGATGAGTGAAGGAAGTCAGATACACATATACAAAGTATACGATATAGTTCCACTCAGATGAATTCCAAGCATAGGCACAATTAAGCTACAGCCACAGAAATCAGAAGGTGATTGCTCTGTAGAATGAAAGACATTGATTAGATGGTGGCACAAGGAAATTTTCTGAAAGAGTGGAATATCTGTATTCTTTTGAGGGGTTCTAGATAAACAAGTACATATAATTTTGAAACCTTACACAATTGAACTTTGAACATATAGGTATTTTATTGTACATAAACTACTCTTTGATTGAAAACAAGCAAATATGTTAAGAACGCATTTTTCTAATCACAGTTTTATATTTTGGACTAAAAGCAGTCATTATATTTAGGAAAACTTCAGAGACATTCTCACTGAAATCAGCATTAATACCAGATACATGAATACCTTCATAATTTTTGTAAATGTTATAAATGAAGTTTCTGTTCAGACAATAAGAAATAGTTGTGAGAACAAAAAAATAACTGTTTATTGACAATAAGGTTATTTTAAAACCTTAAGAGATTCAACTAAAATATTATATTTAAAAAGTGGTCACACAAAAGAATTAGCAATAAATATATCTTTTAAAAATATTCTGGCAAAAAATAGGATATAATGGAAAAATTCCATTTTTAATTTGAACAGAAAAATAACTAGAAATAACTAATAAAAATATGTAAAACCTATATAAATACAATTAAGTAAACCTAGGAATACAATTTGTGTTAGTGGTGAGAGATATGGATCCTGTATCATTCTTCTGCACGTGGCTATCCAATTCTCCCAGCACCATTTACTGAAGAGGGTTTCTTTTCCCCACTGTATGTTGTTAACTGCTTTATCAAAGATCAGTGACTGTATGTGGTATGTCTTATATCTGGGTTCTTTATTCCATCCCATTGGTCTATATCTCTATTTTTGTGCCAATAACATGATGCTTTGGTTACTATAACCTTGTTGTATAGTTGTAAGTCTGATAATGTGATGCCTCCAGATGTTTTTTCTTTTTGCTTAAGATTGCTTTGACTATTCGGGCTCCTTCTTGTTTCCAAATGAAGCATAGAATTATTTTTTTTTCTCTATTTGTGAAATATGATGTTGGTATTTCGATAGGGATTACATTCCCAAAGTGTCAATAACTTTGGGAAGTATAGACATTTTAACAATGTTGATTCTTTAGACATGCAGGTACAAGAAGCTCAATGAACACCTGGGAGATTCATTGCAAAAAGGCAACCACGAAGACTCCAAGTCATTATACCGGCCAAAGTTAACATGAAGGAGAAATTCCTGTGAGCCGTGAGGTGAAAATATTAAGTAATTTACAAAGGAAAACCCATCAGACTAACTGCAGACTTCTCAACTGTGACCTTTCAAGCCAAAAGTGATTGGGGCTCCATCTTCAGTCTTGATATCAAGACCAGACCCACCCTGCAGGAAATACTCACCACCACATTATACATGGATCAGCATAGTAGACACCCACCCGTGTAAAACCACCCAAAAGCTAAAGCTCAGAGCCCATATAAAACAATAGCACAAGAGGTAAAACTAAGCAATAAGGTACTACCCAACAGGATGAACAGACACCATCCCACATATCAATTCTACCAATCAATATATATGGTTTAAATGTCCCACTGAAAAGACATAGGCTGGCTGAATGGATGAAAAAATACAACCCAAATACCTGCTATCTCCAGGAAACTCTTCTAACCCACAAGGACTCATACAGATTCAAGGTGAAAGGAAAGAAAAAATATTTCATGCAAATTAAAACCAAAAAGAAAAAGCATGTATAGCCATTCTCATATCAGATAAAATTGACTTTCAATCAACAATAATAAAAAAGGGCAAAGATGATCATTATATAATGGTAAAGGGAACAATTCAATAAGAAGATATAATAATCCTAAATATTAATATTAATCCACCTAACACAGGAACACCCAGATTCATAAAGCAAATCTTACTAGATCTAAGCAAAGTGATAAATAGCAACATTGTAATTGCTGGGGACTTCAACACCTCACTGACAGAAGTGGACAGATCATCCAAGCAGAAAGAAAAAAAATAAATAAACAAATACTGGACTTAAATGGAACTTAAATGGAACTTAAATAGAACAATTGAGCCTAACAGACATTTATAGAACATTTTACCTCCAAACTACTGAATATACATTCTACTCATCAGCACATGGAACATTCTCCAAGATTGATTATATCTTATGCCACAACACATGTCTCAACAAATTAAAAAAAAAAATAGAAATCATACCACATATCACCTCAGACCACAGTGTAATAAAACTAGAAATCAACTAGAAAAACTCAATTCCACACAAAGTTATGGAAATTACACAACCTGCTGCTGAATGATTATTGGGTCGATAATGAAATTAAGATGGAAATCGAAAGATTCCTCAAACTGAATGACAAAGTGGGCACAAGCTATGAAAATCTATGAAATTCAACAAAAGCAGTCCTAAGGGGAAATTTCATAGCCTTAAATGCCTACATCAAAAAGGCAGAAAGATCATAAATCAACAATCTAATAACACATCTCAAGGAACTAAATTGATTCTTATTTCTAACATAGCATTGCCTAGATAACAGCAAGTGAGTAAATAACTTCACTTTTAACATTTCATTTGCTATTTTTAAGAAATCATCTCTATTTCACTTGTTAGAAAACAGTTACTCTATAAGATTAGCTAATTTGACAACGACCGCAAAAAGAATAAATAGTAAACCTAGAAACTGAACTGAAGTCTATCTGACTCAAAAAATTATTTCTTCCACACGACTACATGGCCTAAGAGTATGGCTGAGTACTAACTCTTCCTCCCTTCCTTCCCTTTAACACTTTGAAAAGTATGCTTTTCAGATCTTTATCTGAGATATTTATAAACAAATTAAGCATGCTATTGCCAAGGACTGAGCTCTGTGGCAGACTATCAGGCAATTTTCTTTTGAGTTGGCAATGACCCATTCGTTAGTCAATACTCTCTGAGAAGAGTAATACTACCAGCCACAAACTGACCTAAATTTGACAGAGCCCAACCCACATATCAGGTTCATATTTACAAGAATACAGTGAAAGACTTTGTCAAAAAGCTTGCTGAAATCTGAAACATTCTGTCTACCTGCAGCATTTCCAAAATTTTCTATACTTGAAAATAAAGTTGGTTAATATTATATAAATTTACTTAATCTCATTCTTTCAATATACTTCAAAGCCTTTACAGTGTTAGAGCCTATTATGACTCTGAATGGCAGTGATGTACCTGGTAAGATATTCCTTTTTTAAAAATAGATTTAGGGGGTATTGGTGGAGCTTAGTTACTGGTATATATTGCATATTGGTGAAGTGTGGGTTTTTGTACTCATTACCTAAAGAGTGCACATTGTACCAAATAGGTAATGTTTTATCTCTTACCTCCCTTTTATTTTCCCCCCTTTTGAGTCTTCAATGTCCATTATAATACTCTGTATGACCAGGTATAGGCCTAGTTTATTTCCCAATTATTAGTGAAGACATACGGTATTTGATTTTTTGTTCCTTAATTATTCACTTAGGATAACGGTCTCCAGTTTGATCCAAGTTGCTACAAAAGACATGATTTCATTCTTTTTTCATGGCTGAATAGTATTCCATGGTGTATATACGTACATATGATAATTTTCTTATCCACCCCTCAGTTGATGGGCGATTATGTTGATTCCATATCTTTGTAATTGTGAATCGTCCTGCAACAGACATGCAAATGCAGGTATCTTTTTGATATAATGATTTCTATTCCTTTGTGTAGATACCCAGTCATGAGATTATAGGAGGAAATAGTATGTCTACTTTTAGTTCTTTGAGAGATCTCCATATTGATTTCTGTAGAGTTTGTACTGATTTACATTCCCACCAAGAGTGTATAAGTGTTCTCTTTTCACAGCATCTGTGCGAACATCTATTGCTTTTTCACTTTTTAATAATCAGATGGCCATTCTAATTGGAGTAAGATGGTATCTCATTGTGGTTTTAATTTGGATTTCTCTTATGATTATTGATCTTAAATATCTCTTCATATAATTTTTGGCCATTTATGTATCTTCTTTTGAAAAATGCCTGTTCATTTCATTTGTCCACTTAAAAAATTTTTTTTTTCCTTGTTGTTTGAATTCCTTGTAGATTTTGGAAATCTATCCTTTCTGGGATACATAGTTTGCAAATATTTTCTCCCATTCTATAGATTGTCTACTTACTTTTTTGATTATTTCTTTTGCTTGAAGAAGCATTTTAGTTTACGTCTCGTTTGTTCATTTTTGTTTTTGTTGTATTTGTTTTTGGGGTCTTAGTCATAAATTTTTTGCCTAGATCAATGTCAAGAAGAGTTTTTCCTAGGTTTGCTTCTAGAATTTTTATGGTTTCAGGTCTTACATTTAAGTCTTTAATACATTTCAAGTTAATTTTTGTATATGGTGAGAGAGAGGGATGCAGTTTCATTATTCTGCACATGATATGTGAGTCCAATTTTCCCAGAACCATTTATTGAATATGGTCTCCATTCCCATGTTTTGTCAAAGATCAGTTAGTTATAGATACATGGTTTTATTTCTGGGTTCTCTATTCTGTTCCATTGATCTATATGTCTACTTTTATGCCAGTATCATGCTTTTTTGCTCACTATGGCCTTGCTGTATAATTAGGAGTCAGGTAATGTGCTTCCTCCAGTTTGTTCTTTTTATATAGGATTGCTTTGGCTAATAGGATTTTTTTGTGTGTTCCATATAAATTTTAGGTTTTTTTTTTCCTAATGCTGTGGAAAATAATGTTGGTATTTCAATAGGAATTATACTGAATCTGTAAATTGCTTTGGGCAGTATGGTCATTTTAACAATACCAATTCTTCCAATCCATGAGCATGGAATGTTTTTCCATTTGTTTATGTCATCTACTGTTTCTTTCATCATGGTTTGGTAGTTTTCCTTGTAAAGATCTTTTACTTCCTTGGTTCAATATATTCTTACTTGCTTTTTTTTTTTTTTTTTTTTGCAGCTATTATAAATTGAATTGAGTTCTCGGGTTTGTTCTTAGCTCAGTCATTGTTGATATATAGAAATGCTATTGATTTCGTACATTGATTTTATAACCTGAGGATTTACTGAATTCATTTATCAAATCTAGGATTATTTTGGAGGAGTCTTTAGGCTTTGCTAGGTATAAGATCGTATCATCAGCAAACAGACATAATTTGATTTGCTCTTTTTCAATTTGGATGCCCTTTATTTTTTTTCTCTTGTCTGGCTGCTCTGGCTAGGACTTTCAATAATATGTTCAATAGAAGTGGTGACAGTGAGCATCCTGTCTTTTTCCAGAACTCATTTTTGAAACAAGGATATACAAGATCTGCTATAAGACTAGTATTCTATGGAATGTACTTTGTTCACAATTGATTTGCCAATCAATTTCATACTAGAATCTCTGATAAATTATGAATTACAGTTAGTTTGGTGTAACTTTATGTATCATTAATGGCCAAAGGTAAATACACATAGACAAAAAAGAAAAACTTCATATATGTATTACAGATGCATACAATTAATTAAATTCTAAAATTCTGGCAGAAATTATCATCAAATTAACCATACTTGTTTCCCTTCAGGCTCTTCCATGTGTAGTCTGCTTTTGTGTGCCTATTCGCATTCTGTATTGAAGCCACAGATGAAAAGCAGTGCATTTATTTCCAATCAGAACCATTTTTCTTTAGCTTCTTATAATCACATCAATCTCCTTCTATGTAATGTTATTAACCAAGCATCAACTACAAATGTGATACACTGTCACATATGGTACACAATCATATCTCCACAGAATCTCCAGTCTCTTAAATTAGCCAGGCTACTCAGTAATGAAGACTGTCTTGCTTACTTGGATCCAAATCCTCTCCATTGCATTTGCATGCCAACTTCAAGAAATATTCTTCTGTGTCCTTCTACTTTCATATATTTTTGACAATGTTTTATGTGTATGTGTGACTTACTATTGCTGCCTTCAGATCCATTTTGTTTATTTCTTCAGTTTTTCTCAGAGTCCTCCTTTTAGCTACCTGCTTTCCAGAATCAGTGTTACTAGTCGTGGAATCATGAAACAGGAATATCTTATCTCTTACTTATAGGGAAAAAGCAGATTAGTTAATCATATTAGAAGGAAGGTATATTGAACACCTCTCAATCCATATTTTATTTTAATCACTGTTGGAGTAGCCAAACTCACACACGAGTATGCAGCTAGCACCTCGCCCCTGCTGCCTCCTGTGTCTCTTGCTTCCGTCTGTGGGCCTCTATGAGGCTGCTTCATGAGACAGCTCTGTATTGGCACTCACCAATATGCGATTTGAAAAAATGAGAGTTGCACATGAGTGATCCTTGGGTATAAGTGCTATTGGATAAATACTCCTCCCTATGTTCCTTAGGCAGACAATTCTAAGGTCTATTTTCTATGGGTCAGAAAATCTCAACAACATCATGTCCAAGTCACTTATAGTGGTAGCAACTTGATTACTTGATTGTTTACCTCTTTATTGCTTTCCCTTCCTTTATTTCACACAGTTTCTTACTTCTGCTCCTCAGAATTGCTGCACAAATAAACTACCCGCAGGCAAGCCCTTGTCTGTGGCTCTGCCACTGGGGAAACTGAGGCTAGGACAGGAAGCATTATGCCCTTCAAGTTTTGTTCCAAGTGGCATTCATTCTTACTTCTTTTTTTTTCAAGCAGGAAATAAGTTTGTTTGCCAAAATACGTGTAAAATGTAGTATCCCAATATCCATTGACCTTTCTGGTCTCATGTAGAAAATGCAGCTGCCAAATAGAAGACAGAGAGGACACAGCATTCTCAGAATAGGAAGATAAAACTGCAGGATCACAGCTATCATGCAGCCTAGGGCAGAACACATCTTAGAATAGCAAAGCGTTAGATAGAAACCAATTGATAAGCCCTGGGCTACAATAGAAAAGTAGCAATAATAGTAATAATTTATAAAGTATTTTTTATCACTGCCCTAAATCCAGAAGTACTCACCCGAGTGCAAACTTTATGAGACAAACCACTTTGGCACCTTGCCAGAAATATCTATGTTGAGCCGGAATAAGTACTGTATCCTAAAAGGCCAGTGGGATGATGAACTGGTTGAAAATATTTCTCATACATTTGTTAAGTAAATGTATATGGTGGACATTGTAGAGCTATTTATAGATACTCTTTTTAATACTTTAGTACTGCTCTTAAAATATTAGAGTACCCATATACTAATTATACTAGAGAGACACTGGGTTCTTTCAGCTGATCTATGTCAGGGTATTTTTAGATATAAAGTTACAGAAAAAAACAGCTTAAACTGCATTATAGAGTAAGAAAATATTTTCTCTCTTGCAAAAAGAAGATTTGAGTACAGTGAGTTGGTGAGTTTCAAGGTTAACTGATGCAGCTGTTCAGCAATAGTAGCAAGGACCCAGGTTCTTTCTGTCTCTAGACTCTTCCATGCTTTCTTTGAGCTCCTTCCTCACACTAGTAACAAGAAAGCTGCATTTGTTCCCAGTCTCATTTCCACACATGCCAATGCCAATGAACTTGGGAAAGGGTACTGGGGCTTTTTTTTTTTTTTTTTTTTAGGAGTGCGGATTCTTTTATTTTGAAACTGATATTTCACTAGCAACAATTTGGTCGCATGCCTAAAACCAAACCTGTTGCTGGCAATGGGATTGGAATCCCAATAACTAACTCAGACTAATAGTGTGAACTGACATGGATATTGAGGAGTTAACCCTAAAGTCCAGGACATACATTTTACTTGGTGCATAAAAGTCAAAGGCTCTTACTTCCAGAGTTAACAAAAATAAATAAAGAGCCGCCTAAACTAAATGAAGCTTATTTTACTGTACACAGCAGCACAACATTATTTTTATGCCACAGGGAAACCTGGATGAGAAAGATTTCTAGCACAATTTTCTAAATTAAAGTCTTCTGCAAGACCAGATCATTATCTGAACACTGAGAATAATGAGGTCACCATAAACAACACTTCTTTTTTGTGTTTATTGGCTTCCATGTCACAAAGTTACACACTAGAGAAGTTCTTTGAAGTTCAAAAGAGGACAAATCAATAGCTTATGTAATGAACCTATCTCATACCTTTTAAATTATATCCTTTTATAATACACGTATTCCATATTTTCGATTGGCTCAAATGCAATCTCTGTCCAGAAGTCTTATGGTTGGCTTGTGGTCAAGCCCAACATGAATGTGCACTTCTCTAATGTGCCAGTTGCAACTCCTACTGTGATGAAGTTCTGACATTATACTGGGGGCTTCTTTCCAGCTTGAATCTTCTGTCATTTTGACAATTGAATCTCATTTGCAAGGAAAGGATAAAAAAGACAAATCTATATCTTGACATCCTCTGACATGTCTCTGGAGGTGATGAATCCCTGTTTTGGGTAAGGCTTAAAATAATTGAGCAATGGAAAGTAAATGAGAGAACAGTTTTCACAGTAGCTCCAGTCTTAACAGTCTGTCAAAGCATCTTGTCAGGTTACAAAACAATGATTTAAATCCCAAATGCAACTCATCTTTCACCCATGTGAGGTGCTTACACATGCGTGCTTAGACACATGCATGCATATGTCAGAAATATTCTCCGAGGTTGGGGAGTTTGCCATGTTTTCTTCCTGTATTGGTAAACAACATGAAAGAAGTATCCAAATTACTATCACAAAAAAACAAGTTTGCTATATTTACATTACTATTTGAAACACATTTGATTGACATCTTAGAAAAAACAATAACCTAACAGAGGAATCCCCTGAGCACCTGCCCTGCTGCAGACCACACAAGATGACAGGGCGTTTGCTGTTAGAGGGTTTTTTATTTTGTTTAGTTTTTTCATTTGTATTTTAATGATTTATTATGTGTCTATACCTGTGAAATGATCATTTTTATTTCAACTCAAAACCAACTATATCAAAAACCTAAGTTCCTTTGATCACTCCTGATTTGTGAAATGAATAATAAACAAAAATTATATTTCTTTTCTTATGAAATTCCCCCACATATGTACACTCTACCCATATTTCTTCCTTAAAATAAAAATAAATGTACAATTTATAAACAGTCAACCTCTATAGAAAATAGTACGAATATTTCTGAAAGAACTAGAAATAGACCTACAATTCAATCAAATAATCTCACTACTGACTATCTGTTCAAAGGAAAAGAAATCAATTTATCAAAAAGAAAACCTATTTTCTACATAGATTCTAGTTATCAGAACTTTATCGGATATGTAGCATGCAAATATTTTCTCCCATTCTGTAGGTTGTCTGTTTACTCTCATGATAGTTTCCTTGGCTGTGCAGAAATATTTTTATTGGATCAGATCCCATTTATTTATTTTTGTTGTTGCTGTGATTGCCTTTGGAGCCTTCTTCATAAATTATTTGCGTAGGCCAATGTCTATAAAAGTTTTTTCAAAATTTTGTTCTAGAATTCTTAGAGTTTCATGCCTTATGTTAAGTCTGTTATCCACCGTGAGTTGATTTTTTGTGAGAGGTGAGAGGTGCAGATCCTGTTTCAGTCATGTTACTAGCCAATTTTCCCAGAACCATTTATTGAAAAAGGATTCTTTTCCCCAGTTATGTTTTTGCATGCTTTGTCAAAAATCAGATGGCTATATGAGGATGATTTTATATCTGTGTTCTCAGTTCTGTTCCATTTGTCTGTGTCTCTGTTCTTGTGTCCATACAATGCTGTTTTAGTTACTATAGCCTTATAGTATAGCTTGAAGTCTCGTAAGTTGATGCCTCCTAATTTGTTCTTTTTGCTTAAGATTGCTTTTGCCACACAGTGCTTCTCTGGTTCCATATGAAGCATAGAATTATTTTTTCTAGATCTGTGAAAAATTATGTTGGTATTTTAATAGGGATTACATTGGATCTGTACATCACTTTGGGTAGTATAGACATTTTAACAATGTTGATTCTCAGGAAAATCAGCAAGAAAAAATCAAACAATCTAATTAAAAAGTGGGTAAAGAACATGAACAGAAACTTTTCAAAAGAAGATAGACTAATGGCCAACAAACATATAAAAAATGCTCAACATCTCTAATAATCAGGGAAATTCAAATCAAAATGACAATGAGATATCATTTAACTCCAGTGAGAATGGCTTTTATCAAAAAGTCCCAACAATAAATGTTGGCATAGATGTGGAGAGATAGGAACACTCATATACTGCTGGTGGGACTGCAAACTAGTACAACCTCTGTGGAAAGAAATATGGAAATAGCTCAAAGAGCTACAAGTAGAACTACCAGTTGATCTAGTGCATCTACCCAATGGAAAAAAAGACATTCTATAAAAAAGACATCTGCACTAGAATGTTTATAGCAGCACAATTCACAGTTGCAAAGATGTGGAAACAACCCAAGTGCCCATCAATACATGAGTAGATTAATAAAATGTGGTATATGTATACCATAGAGTACTATTTAGCTTTAAGAAACAACGGTGATATAGCACCTCTTGTATTATCCTGGATAGACCTAGAGCCTATTCTACTAAGTGAAGTATCACAAGAATGGAAAAACAAGCACCACATGTACTCACCACCAAATTGGTATTAACTGATCAACACTTACGTGCACATACAGCAGGAGCATTCACTGGGAGTCAGGCAGGTGGAAGCAGGGAGGAGAGGATGGGTATATTCACACCTAATACATGCAGTGTGCATAGCCTGGGGGATGGACACGCTTGAAGCTCTGACTTTGGAGGGGCAAAGCCAATATGTGTAACCTAAAAATTTGAACCCCCATAATATGCTGAAATTAATTAATTAATTAATTAATTAAATAAAACTTATGGGAATGAATTTCTCAGATATTCTCCTAAAAGCAGGATTTGACAGGGAAAGGTAGAGTGATCTTGAGGACAGTGAATGCTGAGGAATTCCCAGAAATATTAGGTGAGAATATCTAAGAGCATCCTTCACAATTTGCAGTATTTTTCCAATAGTGCTGATTATAGATATTCTTTGTCCTCCTCTTAGTAAAAACTGACTCTAAAAAAATCTCTGCAGTTGTGTTTACATTTATAGAACCACTGAATTCTCAACTATTCCCAAATAGCAGCAGGACTCTTAGCTAAGAAAGTCTTTAGGCACCCTTAGCATCGCTCTGTACCTGATGTTTTCTGCAATTACAGAAACTACTATTCATTCAACAAACATAAAGGAAGATAAAGCTGCTGTGGTCCTCCCACCTGGTGTGTAGAAGACAATGGGCAAGCCAAACTCAAGAGTAACGCTTTGCTGTCTTTATAGTCCAAATATTTCTTTCTGAAACTATGAATATGGCTCTTTAAATGATTTACTTTGTTTTGCTTTGGAAGTGCATTCTTTTAAGTTAATTAGACTATTTGTGGCTTAAAAACACAAAGGTTTTCCCAGAATCCTTTTGGATTTCATGTTTACCATCAAATCAGCAGCAAACCAAACATGTTTCTAAGAAATATATTTTGAAATGTAATTGTACACAGACTTGCATATAATTTCAACTTCATAATGAGTCGTTCCATGTGCATTGTCTGTGAAAAGTTTGGGAAAGACCCAAAGAATGTTCTTGCATACTGGCTGGATCCAGCCTCCTCTGGGAGGATGCCACAGCCTCTGACTCTTTATGTGAGATGCTAGGTGTGCTGGGACAGAGGACACCCAGGTTTCCTCTTGCTGAAGTTCCTGGTTTAGAGCTCATTTGACAAATGTGGTTTCCATTTATGGAAATGCTTGGAGATGATACTCCATTTTTAAATTTTGCAATAGTTAAAAAATCACAGAACTGAGATGGAGGAGGAAATTTGGGGCCTGTTTAATTGATCAAGAAACTAGGGCTCAGGTACCTGCATAACCAAAACGATCCACTGAGCCCAGAGCTGAAACAACTCATTAATGGAAACCAGCATGGACAAAAACCAGAACTACACAATTCGCCATTCAGACTTCTGGTTAATGTCCAGCAAAGGGGCCTTGGTTCATGAAGATTGCAAGCTGAGGAACTCCAATAAGAGAATGAAACTGTATATAAGTACTGTGCATTAACCGATTAAGCCACTAGAACCCCAAGAAACCTTATAGATAAGTAAATATAACTGGCAAATAATAATAATAAAACTTACATATGTATCACAGCACTATTCACAGTAGCAAAGATATGGAATCAACCTAAATGTCCATCAATGGATGATTGGATAAAGTAAATGTAGTGTGTACACACGATGGAATACTCTTCAGCCATAAAAAACAATGAAATCGTGTCTTATGCAGCAACATAGGTGGGACTGGAAGCCAGTATCTTATGTGAACAAGCCAAACACGGGAAGTCAAATACAGCATGCTCTCACTCAAAAGTGGGTGCTAAAAATTGCATACACATGGATGTAGGGAGTAGAATGATACACAGTGGAGACTCAGAATAGAGACAAATGAGGTAGGAGGGGGTGGATGGAGTGGAATTAGTTAATAAGTGCAGTGCATATTATTTAGGTGATGGATACGCTAAAGCTGCAGTCCCTAACCCCTGGGCCGTGGGTCGATACTAGTGCGTGACCTATTAGGGACTGGGCTGCAGAACTCTGCTGCTCCACCCCCAGGTCCATGGAAAAATTGTCTTCCATGAAACTTAGGAAACGGGGTGGGGATGAGGGGTGCACAGCAGGAGGCGAGTGGCGGGCTAGCGAGCACAGCTTCATCTATATTTACAGCCACTCCCATCGCTCACATCCCCACCTGAGCTCCACCTCCGCCCTCTGCCATCATCCCCCTTCCCCCCATCTGTGGAAAAATTATCTTCCATGAAATCGGTCCCTGGTGCCAAAAAGGTTGGGAACCTTTGCCCTAAAGCCCTGACTTCACCAGTACACAACCTATACATGTGACAAAATTGCACTTGTACCCCATGAATTTATACAAATAAAAAACTAAATAAAATGAAAGGAACAGCTGCATAAAAGCTACTGTGATTGGCTTCAATCCTTCACTTAACAAATATTTTGATCGTTTGCTTCCAAGTGCTGGATAAACCACAATAAATAAGGCAAACAGGGTCTTTTAGTCACAAGAGAAGTTACACTGCAGTGGCTGAATTCATCTATGTGGATGGATAAGAACCCTGATATGAGCACTGATTCTTAGTTCTCCAGCTACTTTCTTCCTGGGGGTAGTGTTTGGGTGTTCACTGAGCTGCCAATGAAGCCAGTTCTCCTAACTCTGGAATTAACACAGCTAAAGTCTCAAGGTGACTTTTAAAATGGGAAAGTGTGTTACAATATCACTTGAAAATGGTCTCCTTGCCAATTTCTTTCTCTTTGAAACATCGGCTATGAGACCTTGTTAACATGCTTCAGTAAATCATGCCATTTTGAAAGCACTGCTTAAAGAAGTGAAATATCATTATTCCATACCAAATATTGAATAGACAAAAAAGATTTGTCACCAATTAATTGCCCTTTCTTCTGTTTATTCAATGAGAAGAGGGTGAATGTCTCTCAGATACATAAAAGGAGCAAAAGCAGGCAAAAGACAAGGAATGGGATCTCACAGAATCCATCTATGCCAATTTTCACCGAAAGTATCAAGACAAAGAATGAGAAAGTTTTTATTTAACTTAGATTCCTAAATCACTGCACTTAAAAATAACTAGATAAATGTGTAGCATTATCATTCATATTGTTTGACAGAGACAAACACAGAGAAAAACAGTGCAATATGCACTTTTTATACTTATTCAATAAATATTTACTGAGCAGCTACTATGTATAGACATGTTGTTTAGGTGCTTGAGAAATGACAATAAAATAAAAATCCTTGCTCTTGAAAAGTTTATATTCATTTAAAATACCCTAAACCCCCTTGAAGTGAGTGTTATTATTAATTCCATTTCTCAGAAGATAAGTACTATACAATGGGATTTAGAGGTTAATTAATTTGCTTGATGTCATATAGCTATTAAGTTGAAAGACAGGCTGTGAATCCAGGTCTGAATGAGTCTAGAGCTTGAATTTTTAATTACTTTACATATAAAACCCAATGTATAGTAAATTCAAATTGACCACAAACCGGTAGCAATTTCCTTAAAGACAATGAATATAAAACTGTGGAGCTAATTATAATGAAATGGATTAACCTCATAAAACCAGCTACTTTCTTCTAGAACTGCCCCACTCCACCCCATATGAAAGGTTTACCATAGAAACAAACACTAGAGGTAGTATGAAATAAACAGTAAGGACACAGGGCTGTGAAGTCAGAAAGACCTGGTGTCTCTTCTTTTCTTGGTGCTCATTAGATGTGAGATGTTGAGCAATTACCCAGTGCCCCAGAGCTTTACTTTACTCATGTACAAAGTGGAGTAGATAATAGTACCTACCAAGAAGAGCTATTGTGCAGCCTAAGAAAGGAGGCTGTCTGTCTAGACCTTAGCACTGCCCCTGACCTGCGTGAAGTTTACAATCAAAAGAGATTTGGCCTGACTCCTTCTAGTCTTCTGTCAATAAACACATAAGAGAGAAGAACTACCCACATTAAAAATATAGATACCTGTACATTTAGTGAGGATAAATCATGGCTTTTTATAGCTCTTGGTTTTTCATAGTCCTAGACATTTCTCAGGTAACCTTGAGAGGAGAGGTTTTCATCTTAAAGACAGCTAATTAGTTGCCTCCAGCTTAATTTATAGGTACATAAAAGCACTCTTTTGTGTTCCAGGATAATTATCAAAATTTGTAGAGAATTACTTTAAACTAAAAGCAATTTTAATATCAAACTAGTTAAGTTTCTGTCTGATAAATAATGCATTGAGGAAAATTTCAAGTGATATTTTTCACTTTCTAAACTTGAAAAAAAATATCAGTGACAATAATGTTTTTTAGTTTGTAAAGGTTATCTGTGTGTGTATATAAGATATGTATATGTATTTATATGTATATATGTATATCATATATACATATATACATATGTGTGTATATGCATATATACATATATACGTATATATGTATATATACATATATGTGTGTATGTATGTGTGTATGTATATATACATATGTGTGTGTATGATATACATATATACATATGTATTTATGTGTATATATGTATATCATATATATACACATAAATACATATACATATACATATCATATATATATATATAAGATATATATATAAGATATATATAAGATATATATATATATAGATATAAGATATATATATATATCTTAGAGTGGAGACAATCTTTCTAAGTAATGTGCCAAATAGAAAAGCAATAACAGACAAGATGGGTAGATTTTGACTCCATAGAAAATGAAAGTTCCACATTAAAAAAATGCAATAAGCAAAGCATAAAAATATATTACAAGCCAGAAGAGCACATGATTATACAAAATAATTTTTGTTTTATATATAGTTCTCAAATCACTCAGAAAAATGAAAACTCTTAGGAATAAGTGGGCAGAGGACATGTCTCAGTTTTGTGCTGCTGTAACAGAACACCTGAGACTGGGTAATTTACAAAAAACATAAATTTATTTTCTCATAGTTCTAGAGGCTGGGAAGTCCAAGATCAAGGCTCCAGTCAGTTCAGTTGTCTAGTGAAGGCTATCTCCTCATCTTCTGGAGGGAAGAAACAATGTTTTCACAAGGCAGAAGGTGGAAGGGCAAGCTTACCCAGCACTGCAGGGAAACACTCTAAGGGCCTCATCAGCTCTTCAAGGCCCCTCCTTTAATACTATTATATTGACAACACCTGAAACTTGGAGGGGACACATTCAAACCACAGCAGGACATAAAAGGCATTTCACACACAGAATAAAAACAGACACACACACAAATTACACTGAAGTATTAGAAAAATTTTCTAACTTAGTTGATAACTGCAAGCTAAAGTAAGTCCATTTTTTTCCACAAATATGAGCAGTAGATATCAAAATGAAAATTAATGGTCAACATTAGCAAAGTGTGAGGAAACAGGCATTTATTATAAATAAGATAAAAATTAATGCATTCTGCCTGGAGAGCAACTTGATAATATCCCCCCAAATATTAAAATGCAAGTATTGTTTTATTTAGTATTTCTATTTCTGGAATTTGTCTTACAGATATACACACTGTGTGTAAAAAATTATTCATTGAAGAATGTCAGCATTGCTTATTGAAGCCAAAGGCTAAAATCTATGTAAATGGCCAAGACTGGGTTGGAAAAGAAAATTATATTAGATACATACAATGGTATAATATGTAGTAGATCTATTTATATGGGCTATAATAGCATTATCTCCAAAATATATGAAAAGGAAAAAAATACTAGACAAATAAGCTTACTTAGTATAATAAGCTCTCATCTGGGTAAACAAACAAATATATATATATATATGTATATATATATTTGAGTGTGAGACAAGAGAGATTTATTTTTCATGTTTACATTGTACAATCATTGCCTTTTCATTTTTAAGTTATTAAATATATATATATAAAAATAGGTACTATTACCAAAAACAAATCTGGGAAGAATAGATAATAGTAGTAATGAATATAACTAATGGAAAATAAATGGACTTTCAATAATTATAATATTTAACATATAAAAATATTAATATTTAATTCACAAAATTGAATTATGTATGGAATTTGATGTTAGAGATTAATAAAATGTCGATGGAAATTAATTACATGATTGCTGAAATAATAAATATTGATAGAAAGTTAGAATAATTTCCCAGATGGGAGAGAGATA